>NC_080642.1:5221500-5846000 GCF_027579445.1 Ammospiza nelsoni | reverse complement strand
TATTTTAAATTCAAGTGGCAAGGACATTACGGAATTTGTTATCAGTTCAATTGGAAAAAAATAAAAATCTGTCCCTCCTGATGCAGGCAGTGAAGCAGGAATATCCTGCAATGGAGCGGGACCATGGAGTCACAGTAGCCAAGAGGGCACACAGCACCTCCTGCATGAATTGTGTTTTCTGTTAACCACTTCAAAAAATAAGGAACTTCTGGCACATTAACAGGCTGGTCTTGGAGCTTGGTCCTTCATGAACTAAACCTTGGTGATGGCCACCATAGATGGAACAAACAACAAACATGGAAATGAGACATTGATACAGAGTTCCTTTCCTCCAGTGATGACGGAGACTAAATATAGGAAAATAAGGGTCTTGCTTTATGCAAAATAGGCGTGAAGCTGTCAGAACACACATCAGGTAACATATACCATCCTTATTCTGATTATGAACAAGCATAGATTCCTGTTTACTCACAATAATGAGATTTATTGTTATTAAAAATAATAAAAGCTCTATAGTGGTCTGCCAGGAATGGAATGGAGATAGAAAATCTGCAAGAAAACACTGAAAGTGACAGGTTTAGGATGACAATTATTTTGTTTACAGCATGTAGTGAACACTGCAATGACTCACAATCACATGCTGTCTGTACATATTTGGAGGACAACATGAAATAAAATTGCATATGTTATCCGTGGTATAGGATGATGTTCTTAAAGTAATAACCACCTCTGATGCATGCCTCCAGATTTGTTTGTAACCACTGAAAGCCACATTTTGGCTTCAGCACAGTTGAATTGTGCCAGCACAGTTGTTTCAGGAGCCATATTATGAACCAGATCAGCACACTTCAAAATTCAGTGCTCTTAAATAAATGAGCAGAGTAAGGGTTTAGCTGGGATGAGGATATGGAAAGCATGGCAGGAATTCCTCCAATTACACCCAAAGCCTTCTATTCCCAAGCCACAATTCCAGGGGACACCCATGTCCTCTAGGACCCAAAGTCATTGCCAGACACAGGATGACACTTAGATATGCACATCCATTCAAAAGCTTCTTACAGATTTAAAAAATACAATTGAAACATCTTTATAATTTTTCTCTAGTTTTTTAAAATAATTATAGCATACTTCAGGAAAACCATTTAAGAACAGAAAGCCTCTAATATTCTGGCTGAAAATGATAAATAATTAATATGCATCTGCTGTTTTAGCAGTTTAAAGAAGCTGCAGTGCTAATTTTACTTGCATGATATTAATGTCAAAAATTTTGTAAAAGAAGATAAATCTACTAATAATGCATGTCTAGCAATGTTAAATATGTTAATATCATTTAGCTTTGTTTTGGTAGAGCATGCAATTGGAACTGCAGTGATGCTAATTTTCACATTAAATTTGTATCAAATATTATTTGTATCAAATTGTATTAATGTATCAAATTGTATTAAATATGTATCAAAGGCATACAAGAAGTTTAAAAAAATTCTATCTGCTTTTATTTTGTTCTAAAGGGCTTTCACCCAATCAAAAGAAATACAGAGAAGAATCAGTGGTTTTAAAAAGCCAGATTGCAATGGAAGTGTTCCAAGTCCTCAGTTCATTTTTATTAATCTTTCAACACTCAAGATCAGATAAAGTAGATATATGGGGTCATGTACCAGTAATAATTTGATAAAAAATACTGAAGAAAAAGAAATAACCTGGTAAATCAATCTCAAATGACAGTTTCCTGAAATGAAGATACAGGTGCTCTCAAGACCCCCATTAATCCTGTCGATGGTATAGAGAGGAGAAAAAGCTATGCTCAGAAATTCCTTAAATTCTGAATCTGTGGAAATCCTTGTAACACATCTTGGTTTATTTCCTGGATTACAGAGCAGAGACAAACAAACCATAATCTATTTGCAGCACTCCTCAGAGATACACAAACACTGCTATTTAATTTACTTAATAACTTGCTCATGTGTTTGCAATGTTTTATTATGTTCATGCTGACTCGTGCTACTGCTGGATTCAGCTTCAGAAGGAGATTACAAACACCCAGGAGAACTGGATTTTATTTTGTGCACAACAGCACATTTTCTGTGAATATTCATTCCAAACTCCAAATGGAGCCCTTGGCCCTAAATGATTTCTGAACCATCTCTTGTGAGGAGCTTTGCATCCTCAAATGAGTTTGTGTAACCTGAGATGAGCATGAAAAATTAATCATTGTGCTCAAATCACAGAGTTGAGGAGCTGGTTAACGTTTAGGTTGAACTCCCTGAAATTCAAGGACAATTTGAGTCAGGAAAATCAGAAGCAAAGAAAATTTGTAAGAAAATAGAAAATAAGGTAGTGCTTGAAAGAAATAATTCCTTGTTGAAGAAGGGCAGAGCAGCAGCATCATCTCAGAATATTGCATTTCGAGCCGTGTCTCAAATTATGAGTCAGTGATAAACATATATTCTGACACATATTTTTAAAAAATGCTACTTAGGATTATTTTTCAAATTAAATAATAAGAACATTTCTACAAACACAGTGGACATTATTGCAAATTATAGCTAGTAAAATTCAGCAGAAAATAAGTATATTGTAATTTGAATTGTTACTTAAAACTAATTTCAAAAGTGTCATCAGTGTTTTTCTCTGGGAGGAAGTAAATATTTCCTTCCCAGCTCAGGTCTTGCCACAGGATCCAAAGGACATGGAACCATCCTTTGTTCCTTCCCACAGTGTTAAATGTGCAGAGCTCACTCAGGTCACAGCCACAGCAGGAAATCCATTCCCCTATCTTTTTCCTATTTCTACAAAGAGCATAGGTCAGAAGAATCCCAAAAGAGCAGTGGAGAAGAAATCAATGGTTTCACTTTGATCGTTACCCTGACGTTTAATGAAATTTAAATGATACCTAGAACAAAATAAAATCTACAAGGACAGAAATGCCTATGCAAATCTTGCCCGTCATAGCAATTGCACCTTAGCTCAACCACTGGACACAACTCTCATTTTCTAGGTTGTTATAAAAGGAGTGCTACTGAAACACAGTAAGTACTAGCAAAGAGTTTGCAGCAAGTAAATTGTTTTCACAAGCTGAAACTGCAAAGGACTTGGCTCTTTAAAAACATGCAGGCCCATGGAAGATCCACAAATCAAACCATGTGCAAAATACTCTTCCAAGAAGAGGACCAGCTTATTCTAAGGGTTAGTATCAAGCACAACATTCTTTGTTTCATTTATTCATCAAAGTTATAGATATTTGCAGTGATGGTGTCTTGACAACTTCATGCATGTGGACAGTTCTAATAAATATCCTCCCTTTCAACAGTTTACTATTAAAATTTATTCTCCTGTGACATCCCCAAGGACTACATGTGTCTCTGAAGAATGGGATCTCAAGATTTCAAAGATCTACAGTATCCACATCTATCAAGAAGACTTGATATGTCTGGTTAGATGTACAGACATAGACCTGAATTGTCAAAGTATTTGGTGAGCCACCACCACAGCTCTACACAGCAGATGCTCACAACTCCATCATACTGATAGGCAAAACCCCCAATAAATACACAGAAATATGGTTCACT
Organism: Ammospiza nelsoni; assembly: GCF_027579445.1. Lineage (NCBI taxonomy): Eukaryota > Metazoa > Chordata > Aves > Passeriformes > Passerellidae > Ammospiza > Ammospiza nelsoni. The sequence continues at coordinate 5,842,434 of NC_080642.1, read as the reverse complement.
GAAAGAAACACAAATAAAAAGAACACATGGTCTGTTGCAACAGCATGAGTTAAAGAAGTTATTTTCATAAAAGGAATGTGTCACAAGTAATCATCACTTCCATTTCATTTCGTCTCCTTCTCAGTGCTGGTAGAAATAGATGCCACATTTGTAAATTCAATTGGCACTGTTTTGCTGAAGTGACAGATGATTCATGTTGTGATTGCCTCTACACCATGTAGCACCATTCTTTATTGTCACAGGTACTGTATTTCATGCAAGACTGCAAACTAGCATTTGCAGCTTTGTAATAAACTATTTCCTGTCAATAGTGCTGTAAGAAAGTTGAAATTTGCCCTCAAGTATCTGTTTTCTGTTCAGAAACAAATATTTAAAGCCACTCAGAGATCAAATGTGATTTTCCCATGCAGTCAACACTTCATTCTCAAACCTGGTGCACGAGGGCACTTCAGTCAGGGAGACAGAAGTGGCTTTGCAGTTGAGTTGTCCATCACTGCTCATAATAGGGCAAAAATTCAAGTACCCCTTTACGATATCAGGCCACCAATTTCACTGCCTGCACTTCAACTGCAGCAAACAAGTCTAATATTTAAGTAATAACAGACCAGAGGCAAAAATACTATTTTTGGCTGTAAGTAGATTTGATCTTTTCTAGCGTGCTTTTACTTCATTTGTGGCTTTTGCACAAAGAGCAATAAAATAATTATGTGGCAAAGGAATTAACTGCTGTGAAACAAGCAAAAATTTACTACATGAAAAAGTGTGAGCTATTGTTTTGCTACGACTCTATTTTAATTGAAATTAAATTTTCTTCAATTTCAGTTTAATCTGGTTAAGCAATTCAGAGTCCTGATTATCTCTAAAATGAACTGAAATTGTAGCTCAGAATGAAGCACAGAGAGGGAATATTGAGGAATACTGAAATATATTCCATTACTTTCCTGACAGTCACAGTCACCAGTGCTGAGTGAAGGCAGCTGCTGAGAAGATGATAAATACATTTAAATAAGTGGACACACGTATGTATAAAGGACTGATGCTTGCACTGATTTGACAAAAATTTAAGAAAGTACTTTAAAAAAACCCAGACTCTTAACTTGATTCATTTCTCACAAAAAACCAATCCTACTTATGAGTAGGAGTTGAAAAAGTGGCACGGACTCCTGGAAAGTGTTAATGGGCTCAGAGAAAACACAGAAAAAGGAAACCTGAAACAATCAATCACCCAAATTATTTCATATATTAATACAAATTTGCTACAGGCTATTATTTATCTTCCTTACAGAATGCTGTTATACATATAATTAGACAGTATTAGACTTGTATTGATGAAACTTCATGTATCTATAAACCTATATAATTTAATGACAAAATTTGATTTTTTTTCTACGTATGCAAATTTGTTAATAATTTTCCCATCAGAGCTTATTGAGCAGAATAAGGTATTACCTTAGATTAATTGGTTTAATTATACTTTCTTTTAAATTTATTCAATACTTTCCTGTCTCCTACTCTAAGTAAGTAAATATTTCAAACTTTGCTAGTTAACCTCTAGCTTAAATGTGTTTCCTCTATGAAATGTGGTATTTTTCTACCACTGCTCTAAAATCTGCTAGTAAGTCCTGCTTCCCTGTATTCTGGCAACTGAATAATAAAATGAAACAATTTTCTTCCGTTCCTAGAAAATCAACACAACACAAATCTCTATAAGTAACCACCAATATAACTCAATTATTGTTGTGGGTTTTTTCCAATCCTTTACTTGAAGTCCTTTATATTGATGAGCTCTTTAGGCTCTGCATGGAATCACATTTTTCAAGCTGTAACTCAAAATGTGTTCTATGGAGGATACACATCTCATGCCAAGGGTTGATTAATTATAAAGTCATTCCACTTAAATCAAAAGCTTCTTAAAATCTTCTTTCACAATGCTCCCCAGAGATTTTGGAATAAATTTGTGGGGGTTTTTTGACAAGTATTGGCCACATTCAGTGTGCATGGAACTTACATTAGGAACCTCAGCAGACAAAGGTTCTGCTTCCCCTGAAGTATTTCCATAGGGAATTCATTGAGACAATCGAGAAAATGAAACTGTTATTTAACTCCATACCCAGGGCAGCTCCTGAAGGACATAACTGATGTGGAAGAATTCCTGCAAGATAAAAAATTCTATAGTCCTATCCTCCCTGACTCATTTAATAACCCCAAACACACTGAGATACACAGATGGCACCTTTTGCACAACCAGCCAGCAAACCTCTCTGTTCCCTGCAGCAGAAACTATTTCAATTTTTATTATTATATATTAAATTTTTTTATTATGATCAGATAACCTGACACTTCTAACAGCCAACTACCTGAATCAGAGCTGGAAGCAGACAGCTGGAAATTTCCTCAGATCAGAAAAGCACATAGTCCATTGAATAATCAAGAGTCTGAAATAATTAAGACTAATTTCTGAAACTCTGAGTGCCTCTTCAGAGCAACTTCTATAAATACAAACCCCTCATTAGCTCAAGTGTTGCTCCATGAAGTTCTACACCAAGGATTCTTCCAGCTGTGGTGCTTCCTGTCTATATAAATTTTAAAAGAACAGTGAAAGCTACACCAGAGGATTCCACAGTTTGGCACATGAAGCCAATCTATATGGAACACACCCACAATTAATAACCTGGAGGTATTTGCTTAAAATACAAAATTCTAGTAAAATTCATTCAGAAGCATCAATGATAATCAAGACCCAATGAATTTCCAGTACAGAATCTGGATCTGCAGCCAGAACCTGTATTAAAATAAATGGATTTTCACCCTCTAGAATCATATTAATGAGTTTTTAAGTAAGTTTTTTTAACCAGAGCTGAGCCAAGCTTAGTTATCTGACAGGCTGGCTAACAGAAAACATACTGCCAAAAGAGACTTTTCTATATATTTATGCATTTTCCAGTTCAAAGTCTAATCTAAAAGCTCTCTTAAAAGCATTTTATTTAAGTAATGGTGGTAGAAGTTGTTGTCAAAGCTTTTACAAGGGTAAGCACCTGCAGGAAAGGAATTCAAGATTTCAAAAGCAATGCAAGTTTCCAATTCATTTCACTTCAAAGACAAATCATCCTGACCTACCTTAAACTGTGTAATAGTCACTTTCCCCTTTGCCATGCGTTCCATTTAGAAGGAACTTTTCTTTAAATAAATAAAAATAAGATTGCATAACCTCCTGTAATAGCTATGGTTTCTAACACGTCACATAAGAAATGTTTTCCTAATTTACTTTACAGAAGATTTTTTCCCTCTGTTCTCCTACTGAGAGGCTGTCAGGCTCTCAGTTTCAACCCAAAAGTCTCTCAATAATTACTCACCTCTTGCTTACTTCAGAAGGACTCGATGGCACATAAATTTAAAAGATAACTCTTGCTGAACATCTGATCCCAAATAAAAACATTCTATTATGCATTAAGACAGTCAATGCTTCTTTTCCAGGTATTACTGCACTATCTTGTGTTAGAAGACCCATTTAACCTGAATGTATGTTCACAGTCACAGGATCAGATCATTTATTACTGTAAACTATCAAAATTTTACTGCAGCCACTTTACACCTGCTTATGGCATACAGAGGAAATGTTCAAATTAACTTTCTCAGGTCAAGATACTAAAACCACAACTGAAAGTATGTAGTTTAGCCTAAAATATTTCAAAGAATGTTTCATTTCAAAAAGTATTTTAACCTTCAGTGAAATAAGAACACAAAAAATTACTTTCTGAAAATGATGCTGAGCTGCTAATCATATTTCAAAACCTTGAGTTAAATATCTTTATATGGTGCTCCATATGCATGTAATTACTCTGTGGTTGATTGTCAGGCAAAAACTCCACTATACTTCTCAAACTATTACCTAAAGTGAATTATATTACAACAATAAATATGTTCGGTACTTCCAAAATCCGACTTCTTTTCAGGTTGCTTTCAATTGGCAACTTCACTGAGTAAAGCTGGAGTTGTTAATTGTTTTGCAGTCCCGTGCATAGTGACATACTGGTATTACTCACACTAAATCTATGTGTGATTTTCAAGCAGGATTTCAAGCAATCAAGTGCTAATGTGCAATGCTAAAATACTTTCCTAAGTTATCTGTGCTCATTATTAGGGTGAATTACCAAACAGTTGCTGTTTTCTGGGTTTTTTTTTTCCAAAGTAATGTTACTGAAATATAAAGGACTTGAATAAAATATGTTAATACAGACATCTTTTGATGTTTTTTAAAGATCTTCATCAGACAATGTTCCAAAATTCAAACACTCAGAAGACACTGAAGCATTGACTCTGCACTTATTAATTAACACAATTATCAATTAATAGAAAATATGAAATGCTGCTGATACTTTTTTTTCATTCCTAGGAGATATGGAATGTTTGTCATACATCAAAATTATTTCAGACTAAAACCATCACTACTCCTTATGTGGTCATGAGCTATATACACCCTCCTCATTAATAGGCAGGGTTCTTAATAAATAGTTTACAGATAAACCCAGTTCCAAGGGCTAAACAGGAACATGGCAAAGTGTACAAACACTGCCCAAAATCTGAGATGGGGATCTCTACAGCTGATCTTTCCTAAAGCAAGGGATTGAATTTATCTTACACCAGCTATAATATTCCCTTTCCTCCAACACCTGAGTTCAGCATCTCTGAATAAAAACGTACAATTTACAAAAAAAACAGAGAGATTTTCTGCACAAGTGTAAAACACAAATTTCACTGAGATTAACAAAATAATTACTGCTCTTGCATTAGAGAAAACCATTTAACTGTACAAAAAAGTCTTTTCATTCATAATAAATATGTGTATTTGGATAGTAGTTCACCTCTAGGATAGTATTAATAGTATTATTTCTTTAAAAAAGGAATAATAGTCATTGAATATAAAAGCAAATGTAGATCAAATTAGGAGGAATAGCAGGGAAAGCTGGCCAGTTCCACAGAGAATTCTCCTATTCCCAGCTGAAGATTGTCTTTCAAACAAGTGTGGGGCTTAGTCTGCAATCAATACCAAGCAAGGGACAATAAATAGCAAAATGTTCATAATGACAGGTTAAAATGACCCTGCTCTCCCTCATGTCTTCCTAATGGTCACAGGAAGCAGTTTTACACACAAACAAGAAAGCAGAATAAGGAAGGGAGAAATTCAGCTTGAATTTTGCTTGCTCAGAGAGAGGCTAATTTAGAGCAGCTTGGCTGCTAACGAGATCCAAAGGAGTTTAGCCAGGTCTTACAAATTACTGTCCCCTTCTGAAATAAATACTGCAGGCCCCACCAAGGGATGGATGGATGGATGGATGGATGGATGGATGGATGGATGGATGGATGGATGGATGGATGGATGGATGGATGGATGCAGTGCAAAATATTCTACACTGCTAATGGTGAAATATGTGTGCATCAAAAATCAGTCAGTTGTAGACAAAATAGTGTTTGAGCATTAGACTGAAGAATAAAAATCACATACAGCTGCTGCAGTGTATATATCAACAACTTCGTCAAAAGGAAAAGAATGAGCTCCTTCTGTATTTTAGTGGGATTTTACTAAATCTTCACAGAAAATAATATCTAATCCAAAGGGAAGACAGGCCTTGTATGGTAATAGAGAAAATAATATAAGCAGAGGTAATGACAGTGGAGAAGGATGTGTGGACATGCATTGGAAATTGAATTAATTCCCAAACACCCAACTTCAAATCATGTTCTGAAATGCTGTTGCACCAGCTACACAGATGTGACATTTTTTATCTCTATTAACTTGACCTTGCAGCAATTCAGAGGTGGAAAATTCCAACAGAATTCTGACTCTCAAGTCAACAGCAAAAGCCTAAAAACTTTAAAATGCCCAGAATTTAGCCTGTATCTCCAGTTCTAGGAACCCCTCCATTATTTTTATCCTAAAAAAGGAATGGCAGGTGCTTCCTAAAATTTTTACTCCATAAATTAATCTTTGTTGACTAAGAAGTTACTCCTTTTCATTTTTCATGAAATATGATAACCTTTGCAAACACTCTTTATATATAACACAGTTGTTTTTTTGGCCATGATTTGGAAGAAGAAGCATGTACTCTCATGTCAATTTGGAGCATAAGACTTCACTCTCCAGTATTTGGACTTTTAGAAAATGGACCTCAAGTTTTCCAGTGAGTACATAAGGGCTTGAACATATCAGACCAACTAAAAGGACTTCTGGTAAACACCTCAGCCCTTCTAAAGTGGAAATTTTTGCCTTAAAAAAAAGTTTAACAGAAGGCAATAAATCACAGTGAGGAAGAAAAGAACTCAAGTTGTCAATACTATGTTGGCACAAATACATGAAAAACACATATTCTTGACGTGCTGTAGCATGTACCATTGTAACAACTAAAGTGTAAATGCATTTGAAAGCACTCATTAATTATCAAGTTTTCCAGTAACTATCTAGGATTTCCAGTATTATTATACCCTGTACAACTAACTCACCCACTAGCTCTACTCTTTTATTAAATCTAAGCAAACCCAAAAATATGTTGACAAGTCTTTGAAGGGCATCTTTTAAATAGTAATAACGAAAATAAAAGAAGTATCCAATAATATAATGCCTGTTTTCTAAGCAAAATTTGCTGCTGTAGCCTCACATACACATAAATAAGTTTTCATCCTGAATAAGCAGTGTGAATACCCTACATGAGGTACATTCACAGCTCAGTTATTCAAGCACACAAAGTCTCAGCTGGACTATTGTTCCAATTGCAAGCCCCCAGACTAAAAATTCCAGCAGATGGCTAAAATGTAACAAAGGAACTTAAAAAAGGTGGGGAGGATGTAATCTATAGCAAGTATTTAACAGTGGGAGCATTATTGTTTTCTTTATCAACACGAAAATAAGACACCAGATGATAACTCAAAGAAAATGACTGATGGAAGCATAAGAAAAGCACACCGTCAATGGGGCACAGAAGTCACAGCCCTGACATTTCTGAAACAACTGAAGCTTTCCTTCCACACGAGTCAGGCATTTCCTTCCTCTCTTTAGCTCAAGTAAGTTCAGAGATGCCCTGAGAACTGAACTTCTTTTCCAGATGAGCAAGTCAGCCTCTGCAATTAGAACATTCACAGTCTCTGGTTGAGGACAATTTACTGAATAAAGCTTAGTTTTTGCAAATTGCACATGCAAGATGCTGCACAGCCACCAGCCTCAATCAGACCAATGGACTGAAGAGTTATCAGCATTTTTTGGGAAGCACTCCACAACAACTGGAGCATCATTATCTACCAGCATTGGAAGGCAGTATCAGGAGGCAATATTAAAAGATGCAATATGCATTTCCTCCAACACTCTCCCTCCAGAAGTGATTTCTACATCTGAGACAAAGAACAGCACCAAGGAAGGGAGAACCTGAAACAGGACTAGGTGAGATTGCTGTACACTGCCTAAACATATTGGAGCCCCAATTACCCATTTGTGCTTCTAATTGGTCTCACACTCAAATCACCACAGGCTCCAGTCCTCAAATTAGCACCTACACCCACTCAGAAATGCAATGGATGGGCACAATTACAGTTAGAACAAGAAGGTAATTCAGCTGCAAAAGTGCTTCTTCAAGCCTTAAATCATAACAAATGTTGCTTGGTAAATTCTGCTAATGCAGTTCAGTAGAGGCTAAAAATAAACCATCCTTTTCATCACTGAAGTTTAAGGCCAAAGACTTTCTTCTACCTTATTTAAAACTGGATATATGAAAAAACCCATCAGCTTTTAGCTAAAGGGAAATCCATGTTTTTATATTTGGAACAGAAACATGCTCACATCAAAATCTAGTCCAGGACACATCAGTGCCTCAGGTCTGTATCTGGATGTTTTATGGGGATTTATTTAAACATTCATTTCTTTTATTCCCTCTGCTTTATTCTTTTCTTTTTTTTATTCCCCCTCCCTCTGGCAGGATAAGACTTTCAAAAAGAGTTTAAATTCAGCGTCACAAATGACAGATACAAAACATGTTTGAGTTTGAGGCAATTTCTATTATTATAATTACTAAAATATTAAACCTCTCTCCTCTATAAATATTTTTAGTTAGCTAAAATGAATAAATTTGCAATGATATCTGTGTCATGAGGACATCTCTTACAACTCATTTACATTCAAAGAATGACAGAAATGGTGAGGTTGAAAAAAATTCACCCAAACTCATCTAGTCCAACCTCCCTGCTCAAGCAGGGTCTCCCCAGAGCACACTACTCAGGATTGTGTCTAAACAGGTTTGGAAAAAATCTCTATTTTAAGATAATTTTTAAAATTTTGTTTTAATTAATCACACAAAATTGTAATTTCCACTAAAACGCACTCATGTCTTTACATTTGCACAGCAAATAAACCAAAGGGAGTGCAAAAGAAAAGCAGAATATTCCAGTGGGCAAAATGAATGAACCCAGAATTCAGTGTCTCTTCAACTAACTTTACAGTTGGGATTTTAGCTCTGTGCATTTCCCTGCACAACTCAGAAAACAGGAGCAGCAATATCTCTTCTGTTCAGGAATTCTAAATCTCCGTGTTTGTTCTTTAAACATGTGACAACCAATAATTCAGCATTAAACTTGTCAAAAAATAACATGAAAAAGTCAGTAAATGTCCAAAATAGGATTTTTTTCTTTACTTGTAAAGCTTTCTAGATAAACTGTATATAAAATGCACATCAATTTGCTATGCAGGTTGTCCATTAGCCTTTAGAAGTTTTTTCAAGAGACTAAGAAATAGTAGTTCCAGCAATTTAATTCTTCAGTGAGCAAGCAGTAGGTGACTGGAGTCCTGCTGGAAGACAGGGAATCTGGGTACTGCAAAGTCATGTTCAGCAAGTAAAAACCAATTAATATGAGGATCCCTGCCTTCTGATCACACCCAGTTACTGGGATATCAGTGCATTAGCTCAGCTATAATAGCTCAGCTTTGCTGGGCTATCAGACCCAGTCTAAGCAAAGCAGCTGTAAATATTTGTGCATCTGCAGTTCCTGACATGCACAACTGATAGATATTGATACACAAGCAATCCCACATCTCAGAAAAACCAAGTGATGGATCTGACTAGATGATGCTGTGCCTCCTTCAGCACTCTCAAAAACTGCTTATGAACTCTCAAGACCATTCCTTAAAGTAAGGGAAAAAACCAATATCATTAAGAGTTGCAGAGTATGTCAGAGAACTGGCTACTGTATTTCTCACATGTCAGGAACCACTTAATGAAAACCCTAAAATGAGATTTGATCGTGTCATCTTCCTCATTGCACAGCACTGTGTGAAAAATCTTCTTTAATGCCCGCAATGTACAGTCTGCAACAACAAAAGTACACACATTTCATCCATCCAATTCTCTCTTTAAAGTTAAAGCACACAAAACATTCACTGCTTCTTCCCCTTCTGACAATTACTGCTATTTTTATCCTTTAGATTGGGACACAAATTAATACTTGCCATTGTTGCAATTGCATTAGATGGACATGTTAAATCAGGTGAATCAGTCACTTCTTCCCCTGCCAATTACAACAGGTGTCACAGAAGGTATCCCCTATTTTAATTTAAATGGCTGCATACCACCAACACAAAAAAACACCTCCTTCTTTGTCCTCACAGAGACTGAAGTCCTGAGACTCTGGATCAAGAGTGAAGATCAGGAAATTAATCACACAGCACAGCTGATAATAACAGTTGATTCAAATAATACAATATAATGGTTGATTCAAAAGAAAAGGAAAAAAAAAAAAAGAAGCTGAGTTTTAGTTAAAATGAACATCTCATTCTGTTGATTAATGTTTTGGGTCAGAATTGAACTGTGGAGAAAACTGTGCAGTTCAGGCTGCGCTTCTTGTATTTAGTCCAGTAATTTGTTTCCCTTCCAATCCCACAGACACCTTTCCCACGAGTGCTGCACACAGTGTGCACTGACCAGCTGGGCTGTAAGGGAGAACATTTTAAGGTGTAACAGCTCTGGGGTTTCTGACTTTGTGTCACAGTTCCCAGGCTCTTTTAGGCCACCCAGAGCTCCCTTATACTGTGACTTCATCCTAATACCTCTATCAGCAAAAACAACATCTGTAAAGCTGAATTTATTCAAAATTTGTGCTCCTTATACAGAATCACAGCTCAGGTTGGAGAGGACCTCTGGAGAGGCCCCAGCCCAGCCTGCTCAAAGCAGTGTCAGGTGAAGCAGCTCAGGAGCAGCTTTTGGGCATCTTCTCTGAGAAAGAAACTGTCTGTGCAACCTGCTCCAGGGCCTGCCCACCCAACTGTAAATCTGGTGTTCACAGGACTCAAATATTCAACGAGAAAATAACAATGGAAAGCGAAAGACAGGATTTTATTCATCCTAAGGCAAGGCAAGACATTAAGATGCCTGTTCACAAGCTGACCCATGGTGAGGTGTGCACGCCAGGAGAGGAACGTCCTACAAAATCACAGCACTTTCCTGCAAGTTTCAGTTGTCCTTTTCTGCTATAAAAGAACCATCAGGGAACAGTTTTTGTACCAGCTTCTATGAATGGAAAGTCCTGTCTAAATTCTTTTTTATTGCATGAAGTTGAAGGAGCAATTGAGACAAAGTATTTTAATAAACAAAAGTCCTGTAGAAACAAAGCAGAAAGAACCCGACCCAAAAACAGGAAAGACATTAAAATTCAAGAATTATCTCTGCCAGGATTACAGAGATTTTAACTTAGAAATGAGTATAGATTTGTGTAGCTAAAAATTACTTTATCAAGATTTATGCTACAATTTGTAAGCCTCTTGCAGTATTTCTACATATACTTTAGGATTTGTAAATCTATTACAAGATTTGCAATTCAACTTTTCATCTTACAAAGCAAATGAGAGATGCACCTAAATCTTATCTTAAAGCACTAATTCCTAAATTAGGGCTCCAAAGTTCACAATTACAGGTCCTTTGGGTAAATCAGAGGATAAACCCAGACTCTAGAAACACAGATGCATTTTGTTTAAGATGAAATTGCCAGAAACTCAAAAAATAAAAGTGAAGCTACAACTTCTGGAAAGCATTGTTGACCAGACTACTGCTCCTGCCTAAGTCCTTTCAGCTCAGCTCTTTATTAGGCTTTGATGTGTTGTATTAAAAAACAAAAATTACATTAAAAAGCATGAATGATGCGGTTATGACACCTACTTAAAATCCATGCATGTCTTCCTCATTTGTGTTCTGTTTTGGAATTTATTTATTTTTTAATTGATGTATCAGATAATTAGATGTATTATTTAATTGATGTATTAGATGTATTATATTTATTTTTGTAATTGATGTATTAGCAGCCAAGCTGCTCTTTGAGGCAGGACACTTCCTCCAATATCTTGATGCTTAGAAATTAATGCTTTCACTTCAAAACCAGAATACTAATAAAAAAGAGGTAAGAGCATCTAATGACCTAAGATGACTCCAAAGTAAAATTAATCAAATACAGCAATAGTTATTTAGTACCTACATTTTTTTGGTACTACTGAATTTCATGCCATCCACCCCCGTCCTTAAAAAAACAACAAAAAAACCCAACCCAAACCAACCAACAAAAAAATTCCAAAACAAACCAAACGAATAAACAAAAAACCCTGCCAAAAGCACTTCAATTAAATGTCCCAGATAACATTTATACAACTCTCCTTGCACGAGTCACCTGATGTTAACTCAAGACCTTTTTCCACTCACGCCATCCTTGCAAAGCCTGTACTATCTTTCAGGGGAACTTTAGAAAAATTCCTCAAAGAAGTCCATGCCAGGTGTTTCATCTCATTTTTCAGTGAGCAGCACGTTCCACTACTGGCCCAGAGAAATATTTTGCCTCTTACCAGCAAAACTCAAAGTCATATCTATTGCAGCAGTTTTGAGAGGGAGCAGAGTAACCTAGAAGGGAATTAATTCTTAGTTTTACCTCACCTTCACACCTAATTTGCTACTACAGTAAGGAAAATGGATTTTATACAAAAATTACCATAGAAAAATTAGCACTGCCCACGTTGTAACTGCAAAAGGCTTGGCAATGTGTGGTTCAGCTCTTCCAGAGTATGCAAAATACTGCTGAAAATCCCTTGCGGTCATGGATTAAACTAGCCTTGGCAGAAATCACTAAGTGAACTAGCTGAAAGACCACTGATGCTTGGAAATCAAGAAAAAAACCCCAACAAACCTAGGCATTTTAAAACATGAGTAAGCCAGCTATTCTAAATTTAGTCTCTTTGTTATGAGCATTACACCAGAAAGGAATAGACTGTCACCACGTGTCAGCTTCAGCTGACATCTGCTAGAAGAAGAAAAAAATTCCCTCTTATTAGGCAGCACAAGCTGCCTAATTTGTTCATTATATATTTTGTAAAGGGTGGTCCCTATAGCACAATATTTTAAATAAATATGCAAATCATTATATTATTATTCTAAAATATCTATGACATCAATGCGGTTTTAAATAACCCAAGGGGCTTCACTCTTCTTTTTGTTTCATTAACTGAATAGACCCACCTGTCAGCTATGTAAAATTACTATATAAGAAGTATTGAAAGTTACACTTTGTGCAAATGCTTTTCTTAATTGAAACTGAATTCTCAAGTTCTCAAAGTCTCACAGGTTTATCAAAATCATTTATTCTGAAACTCCTTTACTGACAGTGGGATTAGGGAGATCCCAGGCACTCCATGATCCCCCACACCCTGGAGAACACTGTCACTGCAATCAACACCTTCCTCTGTCCTTCCCCACACCAGTTCACCTGGGCAGAGCATTTTCCTGTCTCTGAAAGGAAAACAGTGTCTAAAAAACAAAAGAAAACCCCAACAGTCTAAAAAACAAAGCCTAAAAAACCAACACCCCCCCTGCAAAAAATCCAACAGAACTGTCTTTGAAAAGTACAAGCAAAATGCTTTGGAAAACTGGCCCAACCCAAACTCACTGAATTACTCATGTCTTTCAGAGCTCTGCAGATGAATGCTATATAATATGATAGTATTCATTTATGCAACAATGGCATATTTTCCACATCTCCATTTCAAGATGATTAGGTTTTCTTTTGGGGGAGTTCCTACCTGTCTGAAAGTAGGAAGAGGTGCTATTATCTTTTTTATGCAGCTGCTGGATATGGAAAAGCAGTGGGCTGGAACAGAGATCAAGTCACGTTAAAGATGGTTTGGTTTAGTCTGGCTTTCAGTATTCAAACAGCACCAGGAAAAAAATTCAATTATAAAAGTAATTATATCTTTAATTGCTTAAACAATCAGGCAGCTTACTTTATGGTGCTGTTGCTACTGAGCAGGTGTACTTGCAGGTGCTGGCTGCAACATCTAAGAGTTGCATTGTGATATCCCAACTTCAGCACAGGAGGGAGGATAAAATACCAAAATACTATGGTTATACAGACACTCACAAACTTACAAATGTATGAGAAAGATCGGCAAGCTTTATAAGAAATACAATTCCATATATATATATATATATAAATCATTATGTGTGTATATATATATATATATATATATATATTTATATATATATATTTTATCTTTCTGTGAGGGCTATTTATTTTGGTTCTGACATTTTTCCCTTTTGGACAGAATTAATGTTGAATCTGACTAGAGTTTGCACTATGAGACAGTCATGTTTCTGGCAATTACAGCACCTTTAATAATTATGTATAGATAATAATCTACCAGAAATGCCTGTCTTTTTCTCTGACATGTCATATTAGCAACATGCTTGAAAAAAACACAGTCTTCTTCAAAAACTTACTTTGCACATACAAAATCAATTAGAAAAAGACACAAAACTTACAGTGAGTTGGGTCCAAAATGGTCACATTGTTCAACCACATAACTTTTACCTCTTCCTTATATTTTATCAACTTTGACATGGAAAAATTCAGTTTTTTAAAAAAATTAAAAATGAATTAACTTCTTTTCAAAATCATCTTTCTGTGTGCAAAACTAAATTAACACCTAATAAGCCACTAAATGCACATTTTGCCACCCAGCATTTGTTTTAATTTAACTTAACCTTTCATTGAAAAGATAACAGCCAGTTTTAAATCTGCACTGTCTTAACAGTCTTATTTGGATAGAATCTCTAATTCTATCCTATTCTAGTATAATTTTTTTTTAGAACGTATACTATACCACCTGCAATGGAAGAAGGTGTTAATTAGACTCAACTATTAGAAACACAGGAAAGATAGGCATAGCACACTGAGGTTATCCTACCATAATACTACAATCAGAGTTTTGAAACCTACAAAACCAAGAAAAAACACAGTAATGCCAGAGAAGGGTGTCAAGCAGCAAAGAAGTGGCCACAGAGCACGTGGCCCATAAAAAGGAGCCTCCCATCCCAAATTTCTGCAAAGACAACTGATTTCAAGCAGACTCTGCAGGAGCAGGTTCCAAGACACCAGCTGGGTGCACGGCCATGCAGTGATGTTTGCTGTTTTGTGAGCACAGAATAAATCAGCTCACTTGCACTAATTATGCTGGGCTGAAGTATGTCAGTAAAGCTATGGAAGGATTCATTGCAATCATGACTGCACAAGAGATTCAAATATTCCAAATGCACTTGTGAGTAGGGTAGCTTCAAAAGTCTAATCTGGACTCCATTTAAAATGTTATTTTTGCTGGATGAGAGAAAAAGCAGCTCCACTGGAAAACATTCTGTAGTGAGTCACAGCTGTTTAGCAGTAGTTTGAAACAGTCTGAAATGCTGAAAACATTGAGAAGTCCTCTGCAACTTATAAGGCATCAGGAAGAATTTAGTCATTATGTTTTCCACTGAGATAATTTTGCAGCATAGGAAGTGCTGATTTGTTGTTTTCAAATAATCTGGTCTTCATCACTTGTACATTCCATTTCTCTTATAAATTCAAATTTTTTAATAACTTTCTGCTTGAAACTGAGGAAAGTTTTGACCATATGTTTCATGACGGCATTTGCAAAAGTCAAATGATAAAAACAGGGCTAGCAAGCTATTCCAGTATCATTGCCAGTGATTTCTCCTCTCTCCTTCTAATACTCTAATTAATAAAATCACAATGTTTTCAACTCAAATTTGTTTCCAAGAAAAAAATATAGACAGCTTAGTAGAAGATAAAGTGATATCTGATATGCAATACAGAGGTGCACACACTCAAACCTGTGAGCCTAAAATATCTTGATGTCCAACTAATTCTCTCAGTTTTAAATACATGCAAACCTAACTGAAAGCCAGACAGGAGAAAAAGCTAAAAAATAAAATCCACAAATCCCAAAATCTCAGAGTATGTAATTTGATACTTACATAGAAGCTTACTTGCTTTATTACATCCTGAAGAATCTCAAGAGGCAGATCATGGATTTAGACACCTCTTGAACCACTGATGCTACAGATATTATTGAAAATCTGCTGAAATTATTACCTGTTGCATTCACTGTTCAAAGGCCAGTATTTTCCAAAGACTTGCCTCTCTATTGCATTAGCACTGATTTTTGTTCATACAGAAAATAATGCATTATATCAGATTGAGCAGTCTAGCTGGTCTGATAAACTCTGCATTTTTTATGGCAACCACTGAAATTATGTAGTAAGTCTAAAATAAAATGATCAAGAGTACATGTAAAGATATATACACACACCTAAATTGTAATATCAAACTTGAGCTTTTCTTTCTCCTCAGCCTCAGTCTGTCCTCAAGGCAAATCAAAGCACAGTGCACAGAAGCCTGACTGCAGACAGTCATGTTACAACAAATTATCTTTGTATTTCAGTTATCCAATGCTGTTAGCAGAAACAAAAACACAAATTTTGAAAAAGAAAAAAAAAACAACATTCCCAGAATCATTTCCACAGCCACAGAGGCAAGCACAGAAAATATATTATTGTGACTGTGCTTTGTTCTCAAAAAGAACAGACAAACCAGGGCTGAGGACATCTTGTAAAAAGTCATAATGATTTATAACAAACCATTTTAGAACATATGTTGCATATGCATGGTTAAAACCATTACACAATGTTCTGTTTTCCAGCTAACTTCTGCTCAGCTGCTGGCTTCAGAGGAATAAAATATCATGAAGTGAAGGACAGAAAGGACAAACTCAGGTATCAGGCAGGGCACACCAAACCTACAGAATCACAGGAATGACTAAAAAATGAGCAGGGACACACTTCCATGCCAGCAAGCACCACTTACCCACGCTCCAAGCAGTGGCAGCAGTTCCCTGTGGTTGCTGCAGAAGAACTGGCTAAGCCCAATTAAAGAATGGCACATTTCTGAAAAGGTAAATGCCACAGGGTTTTTATGATGAATATTGAGTGTTTAAATTTTGTTGAACTGAGTGTGGTGGGTAAACCTCGGCCAGCTTCTAGACCCTCCCCAGCTACACTCTCATCATCCCTATTCCACAGGGTAAGAGGAAAGTAAGATGGAAAAGATCACTGATCAGGGTAAAGACAGAGAGATCACTTATCAATTACCACCACAGGCAAAACAGTGTCAGCAATTGCCAGGTAAAATAGATTGGGATGGTGAGGAACAAACCCAAAAAGATTAGAACAGCACTGTGACCCTGCCCTTTTCCAGGCTCAGTTTCACTCCCCTGCCAATCCAGCAACCTTGCTCCTTCATAAATACACTTCCAGAGGCATCACTGGCTTTGCTGATGGCCTCAGCTGTGGCCTGCAGTGGATCAAATCCTTAACAATTCCTTGCCTTCCTTGTCCCTAAGATCAAATCCTATTAGCAGTGTTTGAGGAAAGCTCATGTCAATTCTTCTGTCTGAAGAATGTGCACTATTCACAGTTCCAGGGATTTCCAGTGTCACATTTCCCATGCATTTCCCATGTCACTGATTTTTTCACCCGAATTCCTGTGATATGGCTCACATGACCAGCTGTTAACCATAACCTGAACCATGCATGACTTCCAAACACACCCCTTTTTTCTTACTTCTATAACCTCTGCATAACAATTCCCTAAAACAACATTACATTTCAAACTCCAGCTGATACCATAAGATTGTATTTTACAGCTGTTATATTTCAGCATTTAAAAGCTCACAGTCTTTTCTATGATGCCATCTGAACTCTTCATGAAATGATTTCTATTCTCCCTCTGAACAGATAGGGATTCCATTATGAGGCACCTTATCTCATGGGCAGGGTTCTTAGTGCTTATCACAATGCCACTTTTCTATTTACATAGTAGGATTGACAAATGGATTCTATCCATATTTTTGTTTACTGAGCCATTTCCTGTGTGGAAACAAATTTGATTTGAAACAGCTCTGAAGTCTAGCAATGGAGAAATCTAATATGTGTCTGTCATATGAACGTGGGTGAAAGGAAACGCAGCAGTCAAAAAGTCAAAATGGAAAAAGAAAACTAGATGGGAAAGCACTCAAGTTTTACACTATTCTTCTAAACTTTATTTTCAAGACAATTTTTGCTACACAAGTCTATTTCCTCAGCAAGTTTCGTAATCCTGCATGATTACTTCTTTGAGTTCCACCCCCTGGATCTATTTCATTTCAAAAACAGGAACACAGAAGAAAGATTTTTAAAAATGAAGGACACTTGTCTTTAGCAGTCAGAATCACAGAGAGAAATGATGCTCAAAAAGGATTCTATGATTGTTTCATAGGACCTAGGATTGGAAGAGTCTTAAGAACAGCAGAATTAAATTATGAAACAGAGCTGCAGAAACTTTCAAATAAGTGCTGTTCACTTCCCCTTCTCATCACTACTTTTTCCCCTTTGTTAAACAGAGATCAATAAAATCATTCTGCTTGTAGGTAGTTGGCATCTCAAACCCATCCTCCAGCTATTTCTATACATTCAAGATGATTCATATGCAGAACTGCAGCATTTAATCTTCATGAAACAGAAAATGTGAGCTGAAACCTCATGAGAACTCCAAAATTCTCTCAGAACTATTACATAAATCCCATTTTAAAATGTTGTCAACTTTGAGAAAAGATCTGTAAATTATACCGTTTCCTGAAGACTTTTTTTTCTAGGAAAACACTGAAGCATTCCAGTACTCTGATACCACTGAGAAATTTGTCTTCAGACTAAAAGAACAGGAGAAACAAAGGCAGCAGCAAGAAAATCCAAGTTTCCTACCTTTTATTCACCAAGTACAAGACTGGCTTTGGATCACTAATCCTATCAGGAATTTCCCAGTAAAAGGGAGAATTCTGGTAGGAGCAGCCTCGAGCTTGTGATAGTAACAGTTCTTCTGGCAAAGTGTGAAGTGCAGATGGTGTCAAAGATATGCCAATAACTTAGGCAGGAGCTTCCAATAAAATCTCTTGTAGTGCTTATTACAGTCTGTGAATCAAAGTGAAAGGGGCAGCCCGGGTTCTCTGGCTCTTTTATGCCACACAAGGCAGTTTAACCACTACACATCCAAGTGCATCCCCCAGGGAAAAGCCTGCACTCCAGATGCATTTGTGGCTGTCCCAGGCATGAGCTACCTCTAAGCAAGTCAATTCACAGTCTCCAGAGAAGCAAAATCATCATCAGAAACACAGGAATTACTTCAATCTGATCTACCTTCCAGTGACAAAACCATTAAAAAATAAAAAGGGTTTTCTCAAGTATTCCTGTGAGCTCTTTCCAGCTCATCATGGCACTCAATGATCAAAATAACAAGGATCTTAAGCATGATAACCTGCTCCTGCCTATGAATGCTGCTCAGAAACTTCAAATCACAGACCAGCCACACTAAGGCTTCTACCAGAAACCATCAATGCACTTGTAACACCATTGTCCATATAATTAAGCTTCTCTTTCCCAAATTGGAGATTGGAATGCACACTGCAGATGAGATCATTTACTGACAGAAAACTAACACATAAGGTTTAAAAACTGAAGTGGCATCTTCATGTTGGTGTATCTGTTTTAATTAGCTTTACTTTTCATGTAGGGTAAATAAAACATTAAGGAGTCAGCCAGACAGAGACACCACAAACTGTTTTTCAAATAGCTCCATGAAATGAGCAAGAATAAAGCTTGAAGAGTGTTATATTTACCTCTGTAGCTCCCAGGGCACTTTTAAGAACACTAGGTCAGGTACACTGAGACACTGAGAAAATGTGCAATTTCTTTCCCACCGAGCTGTCAAGGCATTCATGCTGTGAATAGCTAACACCCTTCTTTGACAACCAGGCAAATATTTCTATTTTCTGCCATTCTAGGCATGACGTATCTCCACGTTGCCTCAGTTGATTTAGTGCCAATTCAAGTCAAACTTTAGATGTCTGAGCCAGTAACCGGACAAAATATTCTTGATGAAGCCTTGTCACAAAATCATAGACTGCTGCTTAATACATTTCCAAATAGTTAGATAATAAAAAGGGCTGTAAAGCTGAAAAAGCTGCAGAGAAGCAGAACACACACTCACTGAACTGCCAGAATGGAGATTTAGGCAGCACATACAAGTCAAATATGCTGCTACTTCTATTTATTGTTAACATTGCTTCAAAAACATCCCACATAAAATTATATAAGATGATGTTGTTCCTTGAGACCATGTTGTTCCTTGAAATCAAATCTGTATTTCCCACCTTTCAAAAATACATGTATTTAGAGAAGCATAATTAATAACCAAATCTATCTGGGCAAGGCTAAATGAACACACCCTATTCAAGTGATAGTAGCATTTGGATACTATAAACATTATTTTCTCTTAACACTTTAAAAATATAAATATCTAATGACATTTCACTTGTACCTACTGACCAAATATTTTAATTTCTGCTACTATGAAAGAGGAGGACAGAATGAAGGGAATAATTCTTTCAGTGGGGACATATCCTGTGGAAAATGCTCTGAAAGTACTGGATCAGTACTTGACAGTCTTGGCTTTGGTTCATGGGATAAGAAAAAACAGGTAGTAATAATGGTTCAGTGTGTGAATACTCAAATATAAAACCCAATAAACTATTGAGAGCGCAGACTTTGTGCCAAGAATTTAAAGCACTTTTGAGACTGGATTCCATCCTTTAAGCCCTGCTGTATTACACACTACTTCCTTACTCAGAGCCTCTCTTGCCAGCAAGATTTGGTTTAGTGCTTTAACTCCCATTTTTACAATCTGCACAGAATTAAAATGCCCTGACCAGTACTTACCAATGCTGGCATAACCAGGCGTGGATGGATCTCCCCCGCTGTTCAAGGAGACCATGAAGGCTTTGTCAGCAAGGTCTGCAGTCTTTGGCAAGTCACAAGGATCAGTGTAAACGAGAACACCACCAAACCCTGCATCCTCCAGCAGAGAAAGCTGAGGGGACAAAGCAACACAGGTGACCATTAACAACAACAGTGTTAAAACACATAATTTAATTTTTTTTTTAATTACTGCTGAGATGGAGGCTTTCCCATGCACCACATTCTCACCACAGATTGCTCTGTACCAAGCTGCAGTGCTTCTAGCACCTTAACGGGTTTGCCTGTGATATAAACACCACCCTGAAAATGCCTCAGTTTTGAAAATAATGTCACTAAAACATCTTGAGTTGACCTTCCCTATTATCCATGTTATTATCTGTAAGATGTTCTTGCTTAGTTTACCTCTTCAAGGACACAGCACACACTGAATGTTTGCCTACACTGGCATCAGGATTTCTGGACACATTTACTCTACAGTTAAGAGAGAAAACAGAAGTTTACAGAACATTAAAAAAATAAAATTAAATTTAAAACTTCAGTCTATCTTACTCAAACGTTTGGATCTGCCTCCTGTCAGACAAATAGCTTTTATTTTGTCTCATTAGAACAACAAAGTTTGAGCTGGAACTGGCAATTAGTTTCCAAATATCCACAGATCTGGGCCAGAATATCAAGCAAACTTCCCCAAAGTCAAGGACAAAAGCCTCCAAGTACCATAACCTGCAGCAGCTTTTCTGGAAAACCTCAGGTGTTTCTTTCATAGAGAACTGAAAAATAAAGAGGATTCGATTCTGATATGGCCAAAATCAAATGGTAATGTGGCAAATACCCCCATGAAATGAGATGACCTTTCTGTGCAATACTCTGCATATTTGGAATTGATACAAAGCTCACTGATACAAAGCTATATTAATTTTTCAGACAGAAGTAATTCAGGTTTTTAAGAATTATCTTACTATTCACTGGCCTGTTCTACTGATGACTTTCCAAATGTCTCCAAATGGTCTGAGGAATGACTGCAGGTATATGATGTTTCCAAACAACTCTGATTTCACAGGAACCTGAGGACTTTTTACTACTCCTCTGTTTCTCAGTTCAATTGTCTTCTTCCTTCTACATTTTAGAACCTTCTTTTTCTTCTTGTGTATGTATATAATTTTCAATTTATCTCCTAGCTGCTGGTATTAAGGAATGTTTATGCACAGTTCTTTGTGGCTTTACAAGTATGTAAATTACATGAGTAAATGGCATTCAGTCTGAGCCTCATTTGGTGTTCAGTTCTGTTTTACTGAACAGCTAAGACAGAAAAAAATATTAAAATAGCAGTCTAGTATTTGCAATATGCTAAAAATAGCAAAGTACTATTTGCCATTTCTGTAAGTAAATATATCTAATACTGTGCTTTGCCAAGACCTTGACACTCATCTTGCATTCAGATATCTTGAATTCAGATAAGCAGATGCAAGTTGAACCTGTGAGTCACTTAATCCTACCTATCTTACACAAACAAGCAATCCACAGATCAAAGGGATTCTTTGAGAGAACTCCAGTCAGATGAGCAGGAGAATTAGAAGATGATTAGCTCAGATGCAAAAATATATTACAGACCTTAAATGTAATGCAGGAAAAGGGATTGCCCAAATGGTAGGTTCATTTATTATGGTTTTGTTCTGTTTTTAATTCATGTTCATATTCAGATATTCAGACAGGATTTGACTGCACAAAAAGTAGGGTGGGAGAACTAGGGACTCATCATAGCTAAATGATGTAAGAGGCAGGATTTAAAATAATTATTACCTTTTCCTGCCTCCATATCCAGTATCTTTTTATTAATCCCTGGTTTATTTAGTAGCACACAAAACAGGAAATACAGATT
Organism: Ammospiza nelsoni; assembly: GCF_027579445.1. Taxonomy (NCBI): domain Eukaryota; kingdom Metazoa; phylum Chordata; class Aves; order Passeriformes; family Passerellidae; genus Ammospiza; species Ammospiza nelsoni. The sequence continues at coordinate 5,820,372 of NC_080642.1, read as the reverse complement.
ATTTTTTCTTTTAAAGAGTTTTAAAAACTTTGCACTTTAAAAAAAAACCAAACAAAAACTATTAAATTCCTCAGTTTTAGTGGGAGAAAGTAACTACATGTCTGCTATTCACAAAGTGCAGCAAGCACTGCTGCCATGGCTACAATCTCTAGTAAGAAGTTGCGTCACACATGTGAAATTACAAAACAGCTTTCAGATTTCAGCTATAATTGCTGCTTTTTAACTTTACAACAGTGACAGCACAACTACATCAACAATAAATGTGCATTGTTGATTCCATTTTCATCTTAAATACATGAACACTTTACCAGACATAAATTGTCCAAGCACAAAGAAGCCAAAGAAAGCTCTGCATATTTTTTTACAAGGCTCAAGATTGTAGATTAATTCCTTCAGGTAAACCAGTGCACAGCTATTCAAATGAATGGATTATTTTAGATTGCAAAACGATCCAACAGCAAAATCTGCTCCTTATGATTTTGGATGTATGCATTGTCCCTCTCCCAAAGCCATAAACATCTCAGAACAAACTGGAAACAGCAGAACCCTTGAAAACAAATCCTGGTGCCCACTGTTAACCCTTTAGTTATTTATGGCTGCTTAAGTTCTCAGTTTTTAGAGTTACCTTAAAAAATGTGACTGTTCCAATTCAGTATATTAAATTACCCCATAAAACATTCTGGACTCAATTTAACCTAATGTGAGACACCTGCTGCTTTACCAAAGGCCCTGACGGGTACCTGGGGACAGTTTAGCCCTGTAAACTCCACACACCACCAGGCACCATTAAATTGCCTTTTAAAGATGATATGGCTGAAGCAGTGAAGAGAGAGACTGCAACAGTCTGTAGAACTCAGTTTGGCTCCAAGGGGAAAACTCAAAGCTGCTTCTCCATGTTAACTGCACCTTCTCTGACATGTGGCAGAGGAAACATTTCCCTTTTGCACTGGCACACTGGTAACAGTGCCCAGCTCTCTGCTCCACATTTCAAACAAGCTTTACTGTGGGACTTTGGCCACAAACCTACTGGCAGATACTGGGTCCAAAATAAGCAAGCTGAGCATGACTATTTGCTGAGGAAAAAGAAAAGAAACAACAAGAAACAGGGGCCTTTCACAGGTGGCTTTAATGTGTTTTAGCTCACCTGGGGCCAGTGTGCACCTGAATGAACACTTAATTAGGGGTTATATTAATGATCTGAACACAGAACCTACCAAAGAGCACAGACTGCAGCCTCTGTGGATCTCCAGCATCATGCATAAAAGCTGCCCATCAGTGACTGGTGATCAGCAGGGAAGCAGTGCAGCAGGTACTGGCCTCAAGCTGTATTTGTTATCTTCCACCTGAGTGCAAAGTCAGACTCTCTGAAGATCCTGTCCCTGCTCTCTTCTCAGCTGGGACCATCCTTGCACCTTGTAAGCACCACACAGCACAAAACCAATCAGGTAATCAGCCTTCATTATTTTCTAGGGGCTACACTGGACTGGTTACCTGCTAACCCCAGAGCTCCAGAAAATTACAAACGTGCACACTGAGGCATGGAATGTTCCAGCAGAACCTTCTCTTTCCAGCTGAAAATAAAGCATGACTGAAGCAGCTCTACTCTGATGTTCTGTGGATAGGAGCCACATCTGGGCTCAAGTTTAAGCTGTTATTTCATGGGCAGAGAGCAGAAAATCACATCACACTTTTGTCTCACCAGGATTACAGCAACCATGAGAACAGAGGGTTTCCTACACTATTCTCTCACTGCATCTGAAGAGCTTAGATCCTGTTTCTAGAACCTCTGATCCAGCAAGACCCCAATGCTTAAAGATAATTAAATAAGCATGGCATCTTTTCCCTCCAATTTTTTGATTATCAGCAACAGTTCTGCCACAAATAATTTAGAAAGTAGCAATGCATGATTCTTAAGAGTGATGGTTAACAATGCTTATGAATGTACCAGGAAAACAGAAAAAAAAAGATGATGCAAGTAGCTGTGGGTTATATCAACCTGCTAATTACATATTCAAATAGCATTATTAGCAATTCTTCTCACCATATTTGCAAGCAGTTCCAAAATATGGACAAGCCTCCTGAGAACCCACTGCACAAACAATTCCCCCCCTCATGGTGTTTACAGTATCAGCAGTGCAGTTTGTGCTTTATGAGGTACAACACCAGCCCTATTATTGCAAATATTGCCTAAGTCCACTTTCTAAGCTTGTCCATTTTTGTGTCCTGATCCACAGAAATGACTGAGCCACTGATTAGTTGGCACAGGAAACTTATTTCACAGGAGGAAATATCTCAGTATATTCCCTGCAAGTTTAATGAAAATGGGATCTTGAGCAGACAAGAGGCAGATGCTGTGAATACGTGACTGAGATGGCATTAATAAAATCTGAACAGCTTCTTCCTTAATGGAAGAGGGAAAAAACATGGAAGAAATCAAGAGAGAGAGAGAGAGTGGCAGATGTAAAGGAATACAGAAACTTGTCCACAGATTAGACACCACAGAATCCAGCCTCAAGAAACAGAGCTGTGCAAAACCTGTTCCCTAATCCATAGCACAACCTGTTCTTTTATTGACTGATAGATTATTTAAGATAAAGCAGTTCAGTACAAGATACATTGGCTTATAATTCTATATAGCAAGTGACTTTGCCATCATGGAAGGTCCCATTCTTACTCAAAACAAGCAGCAGTGTGTCTGGAAAATTTGATTTAAAATACAGCAACTTCCAAACACATTCCACCACTTGTAGAGAGATTTTCAAATCAAATTTTAGTGCTAGGAAAAAAAATGATCCAAATCTCTTAATTTTACTAAAGGGTCCCTACTGTTATTAGGGTCAATAGAAATCCAGTGGCATTTTCTTATCTAATTCTGCTTTCAACTCTTTCAATCCTTACATAAGAGTAAATGAAACAATATAAATTAGCTGCACAACAGTATTTAAGAGCTCTCTTCTATCTTGGTATGTATCATGTACTATTCTAGTACATTCAAAAAATCTACATTTCAAAAAGCCCTTCAAGCACACCTTGATGTCTGAAGTCAAAAGTGCCTAAAAATGTAGTTCTCATCTTCAGAATGGATTTCACACTACAGAAAGTGTATCCTCACTTCTGTACACAGATAATCACACTAATAGATAATATTAGGGTGCCCACGGAAACTTCTCAGAGGTTTTTGAAGGTTTTTCTAGATCAGAAATATGTCTGTGTCTGGCAAAGTAACAGAACCTTAAATAAAGAGATAAAACATGTTTCGGCTACAAACACAGAGTCTTAAGATTTTTTTTAACACTTAAATGGCAGTTTACACTACTTAAATCTCTTTAAAGCTGCACACAAAATTGCAAAGATTGTATTTTACACAATGGCTGCCTAAGTGTTAATGACATCACAGTTCATTAGACAACAAAGGCCTTTAAGTGTCAGCTACTGACAGCAAAGTTAATTTGGGATCATGTTGTCACTTTAACATAGAACCTCCTCCATGTAACTTGAGGCCAAAACTCTTCCTCTTCCTAAAGGCAGATTCTCAATCTCACTGTTTATTACAATCAGTGCTAACAAAGCAAACCATGGACATAACACATTTGTAAAGTAAGAAACAATACCCTATTTATATCCGTATATAATTGTGATCCCCTTTTCTCTGTCCCTTCCAGGTAAACCTCACAAAAATGCATGCAGAATTTTATATTCAAAGCCAGAATACATATGAAGCATGGAAACAAAAATCAAGAAAAACTAATCAGTAAATAAAAAGTATATAAAAAATACATGAAAAAATACATGTTTGTACCTAATACATATTATTCAGGGTAAAATCAAATATATTAATGCTTTTGAAGATCTCCCATTGTCATTATACTTCAGTGCAAAGATCAGCATTAATTAGACAAATAACAGTAATCAGTTTTTAACTGCTGCATTTTTCAATTCATAGCGCAACATGTGAAAGACATGGTTCATTAATCTGAGACACAGCTTTACTGGACAGGTTAACAGTTATTAATTACTCTTTTCTGCTGAAGTCCCAATTAAAATCATGATGCTCTGAAAGAATCTCTCATCTCATATGGCTAACTGGCATTATGTAAAATTATGAAGCAAGAGCAATGGCACATTTAAACATGTTGAAGGATCTCACTGAAACAGTACCTTTTTATTTCTGCAGCAGACTGGGCAGAAAAGTAAGGTATAGATGCTGTGAGTATATTTAGATACTGCTATCTTCTACTACCTATTATCTACTGTAATACAGAGCAGTTGGAGAGGGCTTGGTAACACAAACAAAACTCAAGGTGGAAAAAACCCACTTAAATAAACATATCTACATATATATACCACTCTTCCAAATTGCAAGTTTTTAACAAAGTAAGGTTTGGTTTCACCTTGTATTTTTAATATTGCACTTGATGTTTAATCATGTTCCAGGATTCCCCATCACAAATATTGAGGGATGTTCAAAGGAATTTGGTGGCAAAACTCTGTCTGAAGAGGTTTTGGCTTTTGCTGATCAACCCTCAAGGTGCTGTGCTAAGGCTGTAAAAGGGATGGAGGATGCAGCCAGTTTAATGGGGACCATAAAAAGAAACACATCCTTCCTTTCCAGCTCAAACACCGTCCTTGCCTGAGGAATGGCATCATTGTTATATTGAACAAACAGGGCTGGGAAAGGGATTAAGCTGCATAAAACTTCCAACAGCTATAAATGCATACACAGCGGTCTCATAAATGACAGGCTATTGCCATAAAGGTCTTAGAAGGGGGAAAACATATTGCAAAGGAATTTATCAAACTCTTCCTTCCATACAGGGACATATATAGGAACAATACAACAATACAAAATCAAAGAGTTGCTCTGTGTCATGTCAAGACCTTAAGACTTTGATGTAGTTACTACCAGAGAAATGACAACATGAAGTGCATTTATTTGTGGAAAGAATCTGACAAGTATATCTTAAGATTTTTTTAAGACATTTTCTGTAATCACTTTTCAAACTAAAATTGGCTTTCACAATTCTCAGTTTTCAAATTTTTGTCTTTTTTTTAATATCTAGAAAATTATTTCTAGGGAAGAGAGAGTCTCCTTTAGTATTTCTTGGATGTCCTACAAATTGTGGGAAGAAAGCAGAAGGGAAGGGTAAGAAACTCTACAATGTTAATCACAAAAATCTGCCTTTGAGCAATGGGGCTGAATGGCAGTGATGGGTAAGACCAACTTTGCCCATCAGTTTACCATCCATTATATTTTTAAGTACATTCCTCTCCAGTAATGCTATTCAAGGACAGCAGACTTCTCAATGAACACTGGTCACAAGCTGGTTGTGTGCTGGTTTGACTGGAAATCCACACTCTGGACAGCTGTGGCTGTTGAGGAAAAAACTTTGGAGACTTCTTCTCCAAGACAAAAATCATCTTGGTTTAATTCTGTAATGCTCGCACAGAAAAAAATTTAACATCCTGCTCCTACATGTGCTATTAAGCTTATCAAGAACTGAATGTTCTGTCCCATACTTTTGCCTGTTTGCTGCCTGCTCATCTTCTATACAGTTTTATCAAAGAAAAGTAATTTGTTACACATCAGCAGTTTTTAAAAATGGAATTTTTCACAATAGGATATTTGGACAATTAAACATAAGCCAGATATACTGCCAGCTCCCTGTACTAGATTTTAGCAACTTTTAATACAAATTGAGTGCATATTTTATTGCCAGATCTTGCTTACCACTGCTAAGAAATTCACAATGTTCAATCTAATTAAAAATGAAATTGAACTACAATTCCCTAGAAACAAGGGCTGATTGGACTCAGTAAGCTTTACTTAATTTATTTCAGAAACAAAATAATTGAATTGCTTACAGTCCAGAAAAAAAAAGCTCCATTATTTGATGAGTATATAATATAAAGCCTTTCATATTGCTATTGCATTCCTACATCTTCAGGAAATACTACTCACTCCTAAATAAGCATGTAGAGGAACTCTGTATGCATAATAAGTATCATTAAACATTCAGTAAACATTAAAAAGAAACAGGCTGTATGAATGTCCAGATGAGCAACCTCCAGAAAGCCAACAGCATTTCCCTGTTCACACTGAAACTTGTTTCTGATTATGTTTATGGTTATTCCAGTCTATGTTTAGACTCTATTACAGAGAGAATAGAGCTGAAGCTCCATCATACAAAGAACAATTACACAAAGATATAATTATAATCTTGCTAAATCATCAAGAATAAACTGATTAGACCCTTTGTTGGATTTTATGCATTCTACCCAACTTTTAATCCAAAATCCACTGAGCTGCCAACAGAGCCACAGACCAAAGTCAAATCTGACAATGTCCCCTAACTGTATTTTTTCTTTTTTCTTATTTATTTGTTTTCCTACCACTAGATAAATTAAGATCAGCAGATTGGATTTTCAAACATTATTCCCAGCAAAGGGCACTTCTTCCCCAGAAAGCTGCAATTTCAGGTTCCCCTCACCCTTCTGCACCTTGTTCAGGGCACAAAGCCCACAAAAAGCAGTATCCCCCCCATGGGGATGGCTGCAGCTCCCCTGTGCCTGCAGCCACTCTGCTCACCAAAAACATTTGGGGCACCTGCCCCCAACCTCTGGGGCTCTCAGCACTCTGCAATCTTTCTCTTCTCACTCTGGGCTCCAGCAGCAGGCTCCCAGTCTGCAGAGACCCCAGTCATGGGATCACAGGATGGTTTGGCTTGGGAGGGATCTTAGAGCTCATCTCATTCCAACCTCCCTCGAAATATCAGCAAGAATAAGGGAGAAGATGAGCAGAGAGCAAGGGAAATCCCTAATTTGTATAAACACCCCTCACTGTGTCTCATATGCAGGGTAAACTCATAACCTTTGATTCTCTCCATGGTCTTTTCTCAACTATCCTTGGGGTACCTGGAATAGGTATTTTCCAGAACCAACACTGGAAGTTAGCAGTGTTGAAATGAAAACAGCCCAAGCCATCCTTCTATCTCCAAGACAAAAGCAGGATTATGACTTTTCCAGCTCCAAGAGTGCAGCTGTTGTATGGGATCCACCAAGGTATCAGCAGTCTCTCAGAACCCACACAGCAATCAGTCAGAGATTTGTAATTAAGGCTCATTTGCTGCCCCCAATTGTTAGATTGTTAAAACAATAGCTGCCTTCACCGGACCTGTGCAAAACCAACATCTATTCATTTATTTTATTATTCTCACAATTCTTATCCAATTAATAGAACTGGAAAATTCTAGCCTTTTGCTTTGGATTTTTGTTAAGTACAAAACATACTCCCTGCTCAACTCTTTCCTGGTCTATTACACTGCATCCAGGTTTCATGCTTTTAAAATAATGCCTTAGATGTAATATAACAGTCTCTTTTGAGATTGCATAACATCATTATGTATTTTTAAATTTACATTTTATTTAATTTTATGTTTCCAAGTAGAACATATAAAGATATAGAGTGTGCTATATGTATGCCTCAGGCATATCTATATATCAACTAGGAAAACTGAATATTATTAATTGGTTAATGAATATTTTAGCGTCATTTATGGAAAAGAGCAGTGTTTAACTACTTGGTTAGCATGCCTTTGAGTAAATCAATACTCAGAATGAACTTATTTATCTTCCTTATTAGAACAACAGTCACAAACTAGGAGTGATAAAAGAAATGATCGTAAAGAATGTGCCCTAGTGCATAAAGTCATTTCAAGAACTATAAATATTAAAGAAGTTATTAGAAACCTTAGCAATAAAAGTTCTTTATAAATTATTGTTGCAGACAAATTATCAGTAGTGATTTCCACTCTTAAGCTCCCCTAGAAATTCCAAAATTAAAAATTAGGCTAGTCTTGATTTTGTTTCCTCACTGACATTTCAGAAACTAGATTTTTTTTTCCACAAGAACTTATTCATGAACTGTGCTACACAGGCCATATCATGAATGCATCTTTCCTACTGAACATCAAGGTTTAAAGTGGAATATGTAATAAAATGAAGCACCACTTTATATATAACGCTGGTACAGCACAACTGCGGGCAATCTACACAAAAGATGCAACAGCTGAAAAAGCCAACATGTGCAGCTTTTGTGTCTTCCTAGGTCCTTTCTCTTTCACTGCTTTCCACTCAGCACATCAGTAAAACAGAGCTCTGCCTCCTCCTGTGACCTACTAAATAGCCCATTTCACCAAAATGAAATCGTAGAAAGAGCTACATGAAGGAGGTCCAAGGTTGAAGCACTTGATGAGAACAGGGAAGGCAGCTGGATTAGTTTGGCAGTCACAAAGCACTACAAAGTCATTCATTCACCAGCAGTTAGGGGAAAAAAAAATAAATAAAAGCCAAACCAACAACCCCCAGCTCCTCTTCAGTAACACCAGTCTACAATTAGTTCCAAAACATCAATCCAAAATTATGTCCTTCTCCTGTCTTAAGAAATAAATTGAAAAATATAAAATGTGAAAAATAGGTCTAACTTGCTGTCACTGTGATTAGGAAAGGAAGACCCCAATAACAAAACAAGGTCACACAAGGGTGGTTAAGAAAGATGTGGTAGTAAAACCCTTGCTCTGTCACACTTCTCAACTAGGTCATTGACAGCACATTATTTCTGTCTTTCTCTGACAATTTTTTCGGGAAGGAAAGGAAAGACCAAAAGAAAATATCTTTTGAAACCTTGTACATTAAAAACACAGTTCCCTCGGATGGGCCCACAGAAAAGATTTAGCACCACTTACAGCTCCTAGAACTCCACTAAACTTTCTAAATGACAAACAGAATACTGCAGTTAGAAGATGAATGAAAAAGAAATACAATAAAACTCATGATCAATCAACATCTGTTACAGCACTGTAACTCCTAAGACAGAACTTGCAGAAAAAGTCTTTAAAGAATATACAACTTCACTCTGGGGGAAAAGAAAAAAACGAACTGAGAACCAACAAAAAATCAAACAAATGCCAAACCAAAAGCCTCCAACCTAAAAACCCAAATAAAAGCTCCATCTCAACACCAAGTTACACTACAGAAATGAATGCATCGTCAAAGTAATCAATTAATGGGCTGACACAGAATGAAGACCACAATCACAGGCCCTGGTGTTTAGCCCAAGACAGAAATCTACAGAAAATCAAGGAATATTTCCAAGTTCACAACAAGCATTTTCTCTTGCAATAAGTCTGCAAAAGAGACAGAATGAAAAAACCCCACAAACAGAAATTTCTGTTCTCAGCCATTAATTTCTTCTCTTTGTCAACTGACAGTGGTGACTAATTTTGTACTTTCTATTGCTTCTAACTAAAAAGGTGAAAAGGAAGCCAGTTCAGGGTTACAGGGCAAGCTTGCTTTTGCATCACTTTTTAATGGAAAATGCATCTCTATCCATTCTGTTTAGAAAATTGGTAGTTACTGAAATCCTCGTGCCTAAGCCTGCATTTAACTGCATCAGTTTCACATCAAAGAAGCACCTTCAATGTCAAAAACCCTTAATTGGTAAGAAACTCAAAGTCAGGCTTCCTGACCTTTATTTGTTGGTCTCCTATCTCAAATAACAAGTGACTAGATGAGAGGAAAGTGCCTCAAATTGCACCAGGGAAGTTTCAATTAGATATTAGGAAAAATTCTTCTCCAAAAGGGTTTTCAAGCATTGGGAAAGGCTGCCCAGAAGTTGTGGAGTCACCATCCCTGTAGGGATTTAAAAGATGTGTGGATGTGGCATTTGGGGACATGGTTTAGTGGTGGGTTTGGAGAGGGAACTTGAGAATCTTAAAGGTCTTTTCCCACCTAAATTATTCTGTGATTCACTGTGTATGAACCTAATTCTCTCAGGGGATGGGAAATTAATATACATATAATTGTTATGATTCTTTTTCATAGCAAATACTAAAGGTTAATCCTAAAATAGACAAAGTACACAAAGACAGCTAATTGTAGAGATAGACACAATTAAAACAGAAACTAATTAATACTCATCTTTCCAACAAGAGCTTACACAGTTAAGATACTTAGAGCAGGATGACAGGGGTTTTAAAATCAATTTTACCTTTTTGAGTTTTTGCCAGCATTTAATAAACTGTCCTTTCACACAAGATTTCCGAGGAGAATGATCTGTTCCATTCCATGAAGATACTGGGTAAAGAGGCAGCTGTGACAGTAAAACCCTGAACAACTCTTTGCTCCCAGTATGATAATCTTTGATAATTGGTAAACAACTGAACACTTTGAAGGCTGTCTTAAAAATATTTATACGAATTTCATCTCACAGTCATTGATGTTAAGTTCCAGGCTTACCATTTAAGATCTTTTCTGCAACAAAATAAGAGAAATTTTCTAGAAAACACTCTTTTGAGGTGCAATGTTTCATGTTGGGTTAGGCTTTTTTTTTCTGTTCAAGTTAAATTAGAGAACAGGATTATAGTAATGTTAAAGACATTTTTTCCCCATCATTTAGAAACATCTTCAGAGGTTAAACAAATTATCATGTAACACACCTTGACAATGAGACACCAACTAGCTTCATTCAGGAATAGAATAAAAGCTTAAAATTTGTTTGGGTGTTTTTTAAAGAGCACAGATTTGTTAAGAAGTCATCACACTATCCATTAATCTTGAGATCAAGAAAAGAAAAAAATCTCTTTCTAATACCCTAAAGGGTGAAGACAAATATTTAGCGTGCAGGTGGTACCTTCAGAATTACATCAGTTACTCTGGGCTGTTCAGATTTAGATTGAAGCTGGAATATTTTGTATATCTTTCTTTCTTTTTCTTCCCTCCTAATAAATGGTAAAGCATTAGCAGAGTTTTATATACCTGCTTTCCAATGTCCAATTCTATATCAAGAAATGTTTAAGCATCCACATAGAGGACTTCATCACCAAAAGCTATTGCAGAGATAAACAGACTCAGAACTGAAATATCCCATTTCACAGAACAGTCATGATTATAATTAAATTGCTCCAGACATATCCTCCACTTCAGCGAGTCAAGACACCTATGATTGCAATTTCCAAGAATACCAGGGGAAAAAATATTATTTCCTTTTTGCTTTGCAACCCATCCTCTTCCCTTAAGCACAGGCTGTGCCAAGGAAGGGTATCAGGCTGACAGAGGGCATTGCTTACACGATGTTCTCACAGTGAAAGAAAGGAGCAGAGATTTTTCTGGTCAATAAGAACTTCTTGACAGAAGACTCAGCAGCTGATCAGTCTGGATGAGAGACTCGTGTGCACTTCACCACGACAGCTCATGGCGACAGGATCTCAACAATGCAGGTGCCGTGTGGTGGCCGTGACCTTATTGTCGTGTGAGATTTTACCTGATCAAACACCACCCATGGCTACTTTTGCTGAAGGGGAATTGTTCTGTAAAACGTACGTGCAACGCATTTAAGTATGGTTTTTATATTAAATAAAGGGAGTTTTAACGTGCTTTAACATAAAGTGGTGTTTTTCTATATTCTTCTGGAAACCTCACTGCATCAAGCTGATCATTTTACTGTGAACAAAGATCTCTTTTACTAACAATCAAGCTAATTTGGATATGAAAACTTAGGTTTTCTTGAAACTAAATAACGTATTTGTAGTTTTATTCTGTTTGCTCGAGAACAGAAGAAGGGAGAAATAGGTAATTTAATCTACTCTTCCCCTGTTACCACTGGTATCACCAAGTATTGAACAATTCTGCACTGTTGGCAGGTCAGAAGCAAATCTTATTTCCTGAAGTTTCTGTATGCCTTGAAATGACTTCACCTTCAAAGAAAATAAAGCACATTGAGTGACAGTGTCAGATTTTGTCCTTGCAACTTTCAGTGAATCTGTACAGTGTGCACATCAAAGTTCATTCAGTCAGGTATACTTGCAAATGGTAAAAATTAGTAAATTATCCTTTAAATTAATAATTAATTAAAAATATTACACTTTTTCTAAGATTCATTTTGCATTTCCAAAGAGTTCAAGTTTTTCTGAAAAAGAATATATGGAAACAAAAGGCATTTGCAAACATATTCTATTGTATGTACAGATGCCACAGCAAAATAGATTTCTGTGTATGACAGTTCCACATATTTTTTTAATACTAATATCTTAACCTTTCCTAATTGGCTACTTTTTAAAGAATAACATTACACTGAAAAGGAATGAAATTTAAATTAAATACTTTGTAATAAGTATTTAATTTCCAGCCCCACTTTGCCGAATAGAGCAAATATCACCTTTTAAAGATGTTTCCACTAACGTCAGGTGTGAAGCACCGTGCAAGCAATATACTTGGACTTCTCTCAGGTATTCCAAACCAAGAAAAAAATACATTCTGCTTGGAATGGGACTGTTCTTAGGGAGGAAGAGGAGGCCAGATCCCAGCTCTCCTAATGCATTCCAAATGCCTTCCTTGTATCCCTTTTTTAAGGAACATTGCAGCACCTTACCATGGTAAAGGACAGTAATTTCTACACAGATGCTCCAGACTAATTAAACTCGAATGTCTCATAAAGATTTCCTCAGTCTGTAATCCAAGAATGGTCTCAACTAGTAGATTTGGCCTTGCCTTTTTTCCTTATACTCTCTAATATGAGAAACAGGAACGGGACACGCCCAGGTGGTTAAGTGGATTAAATGTTATCATTTTTCCTCTGAGATTACAGTGGAGGCCTGACTGAAATGAGTTGTCAGGTCAGCTCCCCAGTGGACATTTTATAACATAAACCCATCACATATAACTGAATACTGATATAAGAGGCAATATAGTCAATTCCCCCTCCAGGGAAAACGAAGATTGACTCAGAAGTGAAATATATGCTTCCATCTTATTGCAAGGGAGGTCCCTCTAGGTCACCTCAAGGTCACCTCTGAGGCTGTGTGCTGAGAATTCTTGTGCCTGCATAATAACTGACAGTGGGAAAAGGTAAATAACAGGTTCAGCTGTCAGTGCAGGCACTCCTCCAGCACCACAAAATGCAAACACCGTCCTCCATCTGAAATATTACCTGTATCTCCACATAACTGAGCTGCCCTGACAGATCTCAGCCCGTGCATGTTCTGTGGCTATTCACAATTACCAAGCTTTCCTGGGCAGCTTTGAGAGAGTTTGGGTTTGTTGGTTAAGGGTGTTTTTTTCTGATGAAGAGAGTGATTTTTGGAAAAATCTGAAGTGTAAAAGTAATGTGAAATTTGAAACAAATAACGAAAATTTGCACCTTTAGTCAATCAAGGAAAGTAGTCCCCAACTTTTTTTCCTCAAGGTTCCAGTGACTGTGATCATGTGATTTTTGTTTTCTTCACCTATGACCATAAACAAGTTCAAGAATCTTTTTATTTGCAACAACCTATATATCAAAAAGCATCCCAATCCACACTTAAAAAAACCAGTTAAAACACAAAAACCCAAACCAAAAACCAACAAAAAAAATTACCTTGAGTGAGTACAACTCCAAATACGGAGAATTGCTCTCGAGAGAGTATGTTCAATACTAAAAATAAACAAAAAAGCACCAAGGAAAACCCCAGAAGCCAAATACAAAAACCAAACTCACTTTAAAACATGAGAATGCAGCAGGATAACGTATAAAGGAAGCTGCCATTTTGTTAGGCCTAGATCAAGAGAAAACAACATAAGTCTAACTTTGTTGCGCATGTTGTTTGTGAATTATTCACTGACACCTAAGGAGGAAATTAAAATGCCTGAGTTCTCATATTGAAATGCACAATCTTCTCCTGTTAAGTGAAAATATGTTCACTGTGGTAGAATTGCCTTCTGCACAGAAGGTTAGTTTAATGTTTTGGCAATCGAAACAAAATATTCCAAGTGGTTATTGCTGTACTTGCAAAGAGGGTGCCAATTATATTTGTAATGATGGACTTGGTGTTTTTGTTTTCAAATGAATGCGCAGGCATCAAGAGGTCCAAATGGCTAAGAGTGAAATTTTGACTTTGGTTTTCCATGGCATTATGCAGTCAAAGAGAAAATTAACAAATTTAATGCTAAAAGCCACCTCTTCCCTCTCCAGGGAGGACATGCAGTTACATATTTTAGCCATCTATGCTTCACAAAATCCAGCTACAATCTAAAAGGAGCAATCCAAGTAATCCCAGGGAAAATAATAAAAAATTTCCATAGGCTGGTTATTATAGAATATGAAATATAAATATATATCCCTCATTTCATGGATGCAAATTAAAAAGTTGGATCTCAGCAAGTCCATGTTTCTAGTCAAAGAAACTGACTGTGTGTTTGAAAGGTAGAATTCACATTTTCATGCAGAAATCAGAAGTGTTGATTTTGTGAAGTTCTCAGAGTTGAGTCTCTAAAGCACAGAACCAATGCAAAAATCAAATCAAGGTTATCCTTAAGAGCTATAAGGCATGAAAATCATTCTTCAGTTGAGTAATCTTTGACATCCTGATTTATGAAATAAAATACTGATTCTAGGAGTAGAACTGTTTACTTCTGTAATCTCCTAAATCATGTTTTACATAAATACTTTACTCAAGAATAGTGACTTTTGATACCTTTCAACCCAGTTTCTCAGTTCACAGGTATGTAAATAAACTGATTGCTATGAAGCATTCTGAAATGAGGAGAAAAGACTTGAAATAGCATAAAATGTCAGAGAAGAATCATAACTTCTCCCTAATAAAATAAGAAACCAGCCATACAGAACATGCCATCCAAGTCAAACCCACTACAGAATGAGGGCAGTACTTATATAACACTTGTTGCCTGAAAAAGATGACCTTTTCCTCTGATCATTATTCCAGAAAATATCAAATATAAGCAGGATGTACCATGCTGGTCTCTGTCTCTCCTCTGCAAAGCTGTTGGAGGGGGAAGTTGTGAAGATTCCTGGCATTGCTTCACCCAGTCCAGCGGCTGACACCTTGAAAGAACCCAAAGTCAGGTAGATCTCTCCTGGCAGGATGAGATTTTATCCATTCACCTCTCATCCCTCCTCAAAGCTCATGGATCTTCAATTTTATTTCCCTCCTCTCTCAGCTGTTGTTGAAATGTGCTGGAAAACACGTGAGCTGGGAAAAGACCCAGATAATTTGTCTGTCAATGGCCCTTTTGTGAAATCCAAGCTCAACTAATGCAAAAGAGCAGCTCAATTTGCAGCTTGGGTAGGAAAAATAATTCCTTACACAAGCTACAAAAGAAGGGCCAAGACCACAAGCAGAAGTGTGACCAAGTGCTGTGCAGGAAGAGCAAATGGAAAAGGTTTGGATTGTCTGAAGAAAAGACAAAGTGGTGTTTCCCAGTGCCCTGCACACAGGTAGCTGAACATGTGTGGATCCAGGGTACAGGCAATGGATATCTTTGCTCAGCTCTGCTTCTGAACAGTTGCCTCACAGCAAATCCATTTCACTTGACTTTGCACCATTTATCAGGACATAGCACTCACACAGTAAATTGGATGAGTGCATTTACTACTCACTTTTTAAGGGCTTGATAGGAAAGAAAATTATGCTTGAGTTTCACACCTCTAAAATCAGACAAGGGCTTCAGAAGACCCCACAATGAATTCTTTATGAGTCAGCCATTGTCCATGTTTGAATGGAAGCCACTTAGTGTCTCACTCAATTTTATTGCACTAGAAGGAGGAGATCTCCTATAACACTTTCCCCTCAGGAAAGAGCAATCCATTATGGGAGCTGGACTAATTTTTCAAAGGATACATTCAATACATGCAGCAAATGTGCAATTAAACAGCCAATTGAGTATATGAATATTTAGAATCACTTCCCCAAGAGAAATATAAGTGTTTAGGGTTACTAAAGAGAACAGGATTATGCACTGAGTCAAATCAGGAAGAATTCAGTGTTTGATTCACCAGCAGGACTTCAGAAATTTCTGTATTGACACAGAAGAGAAAGAGAGAATAGGAACAACAGCTGGGAACACAGGTCTGCAAATCAGCAGTGCCTTCTCAAAACATTCAGGGAAAATTGTGTGGCATCAGAAATGCAGAATAATCAATACCTACTTTTGGTCACTAACTTACATTTCCCCTTGTTTCCTCTGCTAATAGCACACCTCTATTTCCATGCAATCAAATCCAGGGGTTTGTAAGCAAAAAGGAAATTATTAATAACCAGAAGTCCTTTTACTGATACAAACAAAATGTTAATTACTCGAGAATATTGACAGGTTGTGCTGTAATTATGCTTCCTTCCAGACATCCATTTCCTTTCTCCTACCCCACCCTTATATTCTTCTTAATGCTTACAAGGGCAAATTACTTTTCCCCATTTCTACTGTAAAATGTGGAGTGAGAATTCCCTCTTTAATTTACTGCAGTGCACTTGACTAAGGGGATAAGAGAGCAAATTTTTGTCAACTATTTCATACTCATGTGGACAGATACAGATTGGATTTATAACTGCACTGGCTCTGTTTCACTTTTAGGTGGCACAGGTCACAATACATCATCCTTCAAATGCTGGATGAAGTTGGAGGAAAATTGACATGCTCAGCTAAAAATTACTGTGGAAACTAACAGCCTTCTAGGAACTGAACACAGGAGCTCAGTGTGACTTGGCTCCAGTCAGAAATACAAAAATGCCATTTGGGACTTCCTATTTGACTGGTTTTTAGTCATCAACTACAGATTTCTCAAGTCGGTAGAACTCCTTGATTTTCTTTCCCACAGTACCTCACACTGAGGGGAAAATGTATCACAATTGGTAATTTCATTTTTTTCCACCCAGCTGTGTTTAAACTAAGTTTACCAATAAACAATTAAAATAAGACTTCAGGATGAAGCATTAGGTCATAAACCTGTGCAGAGAGACTTTGTTTTTTAACTCTAGTACATTTCCTCAG
This sequence comes from Ammospiza nelsoni, assembly GCF_027579445.1. Taxonomy (NCBI): domain Eukaryota; kingdom Metazoa; phylum Chordata; class Aves; order Passeriformes; family Passerellidae; genus Ammospiza; species Ammospiza nelsoni. Next base: position 5,803,557 of record NC_080642.1, on the reverse strand, counting down.
TGGGCTGGGGTGCATTTCTTAGCCCAGCCAACCCAGATCAAATTTATGATATGGAGGCAGGGTGTCTCCAGGCTTCTCTAATTATTATGATTTGTTCCTTCTGTTCAAAAGGAACACGAAAGCACTGCTATCAGTCAGAGAAGGAGGAATATAACTGAGAACTGTGTCTACCATTGTCTTAAATGTCTCACTTTCTGATGAAGAAAGGCCAATGGTCTTTGAAACAAACATAACATTTTTCAGTATTCACTAAAGCGCAAAATAGCTTCTGCAGAATTCCATGAATCAAAAATCAGAAAGAGATTCAGAAAGAATCATTCAAAACACAGGACTGATGAGTGTGAATCAATTATATGAACACCTTTTTTGTATTATTATTATTGTTGTTGTTGTTGTTGTTGTTGTTATGCAGATTTTTAGAAGGCTTAGGTAGAATTTGCTTACGTAGGACGTAGAGAAGAAATGCAATGGGACCATTCCTTGGGCTGTGTGATATCTCACAGATTAAAGAGGCTGTTTGAGGAAGGGGAAGGTTAAGACCATGAGTACACTAAATCTAGTCCTTGGGGGAAGTGAAAAAGGATAAAGAATAAAAGCAACTAACTCAAAGGAGAGAATCTCTGATAAATTCAGGGGAGACAAAGGCTAAGGAAAAAGGATCACAAAGCCACTAGTGCTTCCTTCAAGACAAAATAAGAACTAGCATACCCTGTGCAAATACAAACTGGCTACTTAGCAAACTGCACCAACAATCTGAATGAATCAACCTGAATTCAGTTTGGACTACCAAAAGAAACTCAGGATTTTGGGAGTTGGGATGAGATTTTAAGAGGATGGTACATTACAGAAAACCTGAAAAACAGGATGCTGTAACATCCAGTAGATGTTACTAGATAATCCCTTCAGGTCCAGATCCCCAGGTATAGTTTTACATGTTTCTATAATTTTTATTTATGCTGCCTATATCTGTGGCTTGACTTTTTGAGAAGGGCTTTAGGAAGGGATATAATATCATTAAAAGTCCCATGGCACTCATATGGGGAAATGTGTGTATATAAAGACTTTAGGAGCCTTGGAAAAAATTTTACTGCCCAAAAAAAGGTCACAAAAAACCCCAACCAAAACCCCAGTGTCCTTAATAATTAAATGCATATCAAGTGTTTATGTTCCCTTTAAAATGTTTGGGGTTTTACTATAGTTTTTATTTGTATATTTATATGCACACACTGTATATATGTATATAAACATACACACATATATTTGTGTATCTCTAGGGAGGGAGGAAGGGACGGAAGGAAAGGGAGGGTCCTCGTTAAATGGAGATTTACAATGCAAACTATCATCTTCACAATTGTATGTGCTAGCCATAAAAAGTACCAGAGGGAAAAAGGAAATAAACAATGTAGACATTGTAGAAAAGTGAAATTACTTTTTCTAAAGTAAACTTATTTAAAATTAACACAGTTATTAAATTGAATCCTTTTGCAAAATTACCTTTATTCTGGGAACCTTTAATATTTTCTATTTAGCAAACCCTTATCTGTAAGGGCCTGCCAATAACCTCTGCATAAAAATCCAAGTCTCCACATTCCTAAACTTTATGACAGTTAAAAAGCAATTTTATGAATATTTATGAAGGCAGTAAATTATTAAAATAAATACAGATATTTACACAGTAGAACAACATCTTCATTTAATGGATGTGGAAAAAATGTTAATATGCGAACATTTTAAAGATGAAGTGGTTTGGCCTTCAGGGCTTTTGTTACTCTATTAAAAGTTAATTTAAGACAAAAATTATGGCTTTTTCACGAATTGCAACCCCTAAAGATTAAATCATGATCAAGACACACAACATTTTTCAAAAATTGAATCTGGTAATGACATTTCCAGAGGCTGGATATTGAAACCACTGTGCGGTTCTCCCTGAAAAAGCCTCCTCTGGTTTCCTCAGCGTGCTCAGAGCAGTGGCACACACTCAGATGGGCTCCAGGGCACAGGGGCTGGGTGATACCAAGGTGCTTTTGCCCATCTCTCTCCCACCACACATTTGCACAATTAGAATAAGTTGCCTACAAACACAGCGGGCAGCTCAAGGTGCTTTTTCCCAAGAAGGTGCTCTACACCACATGAGTGATTTGCTTAATCACTGAGAATAAACTTCCCCATCTTTCAGCAGCCACATTTATAGATCCTCCTGCTTCAAGGACACCAGGAGGCTGCTCTGGCCTCCTTGACTGGCTACTCAACCTCACCAGTGACCCCAATAACCAGAGTTCCACCAAAACACAAATTTTCCTTCTAGCCAGGGCACCAGGAGACAGACACCTTCAATCTCAAGGTATGAGAAAATGTGTCCTTTTCATGGCAATTCCCTCACTTCTGCATTTGTCTCATTTCAGCTCCCTGCTTAAGAAAACTTTCCTTCTTCCTTAATCCAGCCCCCTCTTTATTCTGCAGCAATCCAGATCTTACAAGTGTCTCAGACCAGTCACAAGATCCCTTCAGGAGCTGTTGAAACAGTTTGAATTTTTTCCTCCTGTCAGTTTTCCAGCACTGTGAATTACTGTGGCTAATGAGACCAAAAGGACCTGGTTGTGCCCAGTTCCCTGTCCCACGAGTGCTCCCCAGGTGCCCCACAGCTCAGCCCCCTGCCTCAGTCTGTCCTGCTATAGGAAATTGCCACTCCAGGTGCTGGGGGTAGTAAATTCCTGAACCTTTCAGCTGCATTTGAAAAGGATTTTGCCTTTGCAATACTCTTGCCTGCTCCTTGAAGGTTTTCTACCATTCCTTTCCCCTCAACTTTTTATATTAATCTATAACAGAGTCTTGCTCACTAACTGATCTTAGTGCACCAAAAATGGTGAAAACCCCTTCTCAAGCCCTTGCTCTACTCTGATATTTTTATATATATAAAATACATAACACATTTTTATCTTTATTTAATTTTTTAGCAATGTAAACTACTTGGTTTTTATTTTGTTTTGGGCTTTTTTCCCCCTCCCCAGACTCACTGCTTTTGTGGATACCCTGCTCTAAAGGTAGGGTCCATGTTCTTTATAGCTGTAATTTATGATGTGGCTGAGGTAACACATTCTTTGTTTGAAAAGGTCCAGCTCAAGGGATCAGGATGTGTCTCTGTGGCTCTGGGCAGGTGCCACTGCCAGGGCTGCTGCCTCTCTCATCCTGACCAGAAACCAGGTTCTGATCCATTGGAACAGAAACACAACACTCCCAGTGAAATCTGAAAATCATATCCAATTGCAAAAATAACTCCAGGTCAGATTTCTGCAAATCTCGTTCTCACAAAGCAGCTTAAATTTATGAACCTTGCGGAATTTAATCAGAATTACTCATGTTTAAGACTAAACTGCATATTTTAACAGCACATTAACTTCAGGCTTTTCTGCCTACTCCAAATTCCCTGTACATTCCAGTTTCAAATTATTCCAAGCTCTTAACTCTGTTGTTTTCAGTGTCTAAAGATATGAGAGATGGGCACAGCCTGAAAGACTGAAAGTACAAGCTCCAAATTATTTTCAACCTTAATCCTCCCCCAATTTTGTACCTTATCCAATCTCTATAAACTAAATCTACACTGCAAAAATACTGCCATTTATATAACTATATTTCCAAATATTCAAATTTCCATCACTTTGACTTAGTTCTGTAATTTAGCCCCTTGAACATGAAACTCTTTTCTACCAGCACATCCTTTCTCTTAATATGATGTAAAAACAAAAGAAATGTTGTTCAGTTTTCATGGTGATTTTTTTTCTGCCAGCAGTAGTTTATTATTTTTTTCAGGTTTTTTTCCAAAGGATTCAGCAGAGAGAAAAAGAACAATCAAACGTTTTTTAAAAGGCAAATTAAATACACAAAAGGGGAAAATAGAAAAAAAAAAAAAAAACACACACGAAAAACAGCAGTAAAGAGAGAGAGACAAAAAGCATAACTGTGCAAGGGAGATACAACTGAAAAATAGAGACATAATTAGAAACTGTTATGAAGATGGAACCTCAGTGCAGGGTCTACAATAATAAGACTCAAATCCAGAGTGAGATACTTGCATAATATAAAGTAATTATAATGAAAAAATTAAGGAAATTAACATGAAAAATACAAGTTAAATACAAAAAGTGGAAAGAAACTCACTAAGTATATATGTTTATATAGTCACAGCTCTCTTATGAACTAGTGCCCTGTTTTAATGTGATGTAAAACCAAGCACATGGAAGGCAGAGATAAGGAAAATATAGGGAGAGGGAAGTATCAGCTGAAACAGAAATGTGAGACTTAGTAAGTACAGAAACATAAACATTAGGGGAGAGAAAAAGATACAAAGAGTGGATTGAGCAGAGAGATACTGGGCTCATTTAAACCAGCAGGACTTGCAGCTTAAGGCAATATTTCACATCAAATATTCCTTAGAAAGGGAGAATCTACTTCTGATAATCTTTCTACACCTTTACTGATAGTTACGAGCAAAGTAAAGCTTACAATTATTCCACTGCCAAAGAGAAACAAATTATACTCTAAAAAAGGGTAGTTTACAGGCTCAAGAAAAATGGCAAACCTTTTGTGAGGAGAACATGGGAAGTAGGTTTGGGTGGTTGCAATTTTACCTCAGACCCTGAGCACACATTTGAGTCAGACTCCTGATCACAGCACACTTTGGTCTGTGCTGTGTAACAGACTCTGAATGTGCAAAGCTGATTCTTTTGGAGCACCAGAAATGTAGCTAATGCACCTCAGCCATTTAACAGCCCCTATTTGGGACCAGGCTACAGCCAACCCACACAAAAAGCTCCTGAGATGTGCCTTGTCCTCAGCACATTCTGGTTACCTCTCCTCCTTCAGGCTGCTTGGTAATTCAGACACAGTGAGTGTCCACAGGAACACAAATTGGTAAAAACTCCATCTCACAGACAGTGCTGCTACAGCAAACTTTACATCTTTATCAAACCCCTGCTTTATGAGCCCTGATTGCTGTTTCATTGGCTTTGTCAGCAGTGAAATGCAGGATCAGATCTATTGCTGGAAATGATGGGCAACAACCGAGCCCCAGCAATGACAACTGACCTTTCGCAGCCGTAATTAAATTGCATCTCAATAATTTAAACAAACAGCTAAAGCTACTCAGTTGAAAATGGCATTTTTATTGAGACAAATCTTATTCCTATAGAAAAAAACATTAAGTGGTTATTTTTTGAATCTGTATTGAAGTCCTGGCTGTGCTTTCTGTGGCCAACAGAGGAGGTCCCGATTTACTTAACTGCAAGATCTGGAGTCACTGCTCTTTTATAATTGCTTTTGTGAATTGGGAATGAATTGTTTAAGCATTTACTGAGCTACTACACTTTCTGTATTTTCTGAAAGTCAAAGCAGCAATTTTGTTTATAAGATATTTGTAACAGAAGGCACTTACTGGATGTTTAGAGTTTAAATGTGGTTTACATGTTGAGTGGTTTATTATGTTTAGTGCAAAAGTGGATTAATGAGCTCCTGCTCTGTGCTCTCTGCCAGAGCTAGGATTGGAGAGGATGGATACACGTGCACCCATGTACACCCTCTCCAGACACAATCCCTTCTGCTTTATTAGTTCTTTCAGAGATTTCTTTGTTTGTCAAAAGGCTTGTAGTATACCCAGAGAAAATACAGCAGAGTACTGAGGCACTGCAAGATATACAGAAAAATAAACAACTCTTAACACATAAAAGGCACTTCAGAGTGAAAGTGGTGAGTACTGAGGAAGAATTTGAACGTAAGTCCTGACTTATTGGGGAAAATAGGAAACGCTTTGTTTTTGGACTCTGAAGCACAAAAAAAACAAGCAAAAAAAAAACCAACCCACCAAATGAATAATTCAGCTGATGTGTAACTAACCTTATAAAGCAAAGGTGATTGTCCAAGCTTCAAAAGTGCAATTTTTTTGGTCACGTTTGTGATGGCTTGAATCCGGATCAGGTCTTCCATGGTCCCATACTGGACATCAACAAGCTCTGCCTGCAAAGAGGAGACAAAATTCAGGCTACAGTTACAGCCACACATCACTGAGGGTGCTCCTTGCATGGAAACAAAGCTGTTTGCACAAGCATCTGAGCAGAGCCCTGCAATTGCCTTACACCAACTTCTAACCAGCAATATCTCTAATAGCAAAGATCTTGAAAGTTCAATCTGACAGATAATTTTTTGTGGTTTTAATTCACAATTCATAACCTATGATAAACTATCCCCTCCTTTTTTCCCAGTGATTATAAGAGATGCTGATTCTGACAAGACATTCCCCTCATTAGCTACAGGAATTTATTTAAAACTGTTTAAAGGATACTAATTCACTTCTGTATATTTTCTTTAAAATAATCAGAGTCTAGTAAAGTATTTCAAAGAATGAGTGATTTTACTGGTCACTTCTGAAAATACACAGGAACCACAAACTCCACCAATACACAGTTTTATTTTGTGACTCCTCAGCAATCTTACCTAACTACTGAAGTATTTTATTTTAATCCATCAGTTATCCAAGCATTATACTCAGATAACTACAGTGATAACAGACTATGCTCTGATGATTTCTATTAATACATATTTTTAAAATTATTTAGAGTCACTTTGATCTAAAAGTGTTTAGAACGTGGAAGATTTTCAGCTCTTCCGTTAGGACTCTGCAAGAAAATATAGAACAAGTTCTAAGTTATTTTTAAATGTCAAGCACTGGCAGTAATGGAAAATATTTCAAGATGAGTTTTCAAGTATTTTTAAAAAATATATCATTTAAGAATGACCAACGGCCTTTTTCTCACACATTTGCAGCAATAAATTCTGGTAAAAACAAAGTAAGAGGATAATCAGTCTTGTACATTACTATTTTAGAATGTTATGAACCTCTCAGGACATCATTGAGGACATTCTGGAACCTCTAAATCTGTAGCCAGTGGTCACATAAAACACATGTACAAGAAAACACAAGAATATTACATAAGTGTTTAAAAATTAAAATAAGAGGAACAGTACAGGATGGAAAAGTTTTCTCTTTCAGTTCAGTTCTGTAACTTAAGTATGGATTCATGGCCAAAGGCAACAGTTCTGCTTTTGGGTATCCCTACACAAACTGTTTAAATTCTAGCAACAGTTGTTCTGGATGTGTAGGATGTGTGAAATTTTAGTAGATTCCTGAACATGGGTATTTTAGGAAAGTATTTACCCTTTAAAAAAATGTATCTGTGTGAGTTTGCATCTCAACATTCAAGCTGAAACCATACAAAAACTTTGCCAATATTCCTGTCTTTGTAAATGCTTCAGAAAAGTTTCCAAGTCTGCAATATGTCATCAGTGCTGAACAAACCAAGTATGTGGAAAGGCCAGCCAAAGTTATAAGACACTTCTGACTAGGAAAACATCAGATACAACACCAAGTAATGAAATGTAGAACAGGAAAGCTCACACTTCACCGTTTCTTCTGAAATAGATGGGGGTTTTCATCTCTAAAGAACTAGAAAACTATTTAGACAATATAATTTTTTTCCTGTACCTGAAAAGTAGGATAAAACCAAGTAAAGATTTCATACTAGGGAAAGGTACTTTCTGTTTTACCTAATCTCATGCCTCCAGTTTTAAAGAATTAACCTCAGATAGGGAAAGGGTATTTAGCAGGGTACTTAAGTTCATAAACTTTTTACCTCTTTCTGTAGCTCTTATCTTTATTTTTATTTGTACCTACACATATGTCATTAGATACAATGGTTATTTGTCTCAGAAATCTTATGGCTTGAGAGGTTATGGGAGGTTGTATCTAGATTGATTTCTAGGGATTCCTCTGGACCCAATGCCTTCCTCACCTATTCTCCAAAGCAAAAATCAGGGCTGTCATTATTTGTATGAGAGGAAGCACACTGACTTTTCCTGAGGCAAAATCAATACCCAAACATGAAGATCATGAAGATCATTTGCTTCTGCAGGATGCCTTGGTGGAAATGAGCTCCCTGCCCATCTACATTCGTGTGCTGCTGCTCTGCACATCCCTTTGGCTCTCTGCTTCTCCAGGGTGCTATCCACTGCTCTGTAAACAACAAAACTACATGTTTGCACAATTATTTATGCGTTCAGCAACTGCCCTTGGATGTTCATAGTTAATTTATGGATGCAAACTGCATCTTCAAGAGAGGCTCACTGGTCTTTCCCAGGAAACACGTGCCCAGCAAGACAGAGACAGAAAAAGGCCCTGCAAAAGCACAGCTCATTTTTTAATTATGTGGAAAACAGAAGTTGACTCCCTGCTGCCCCACACACTCTGCAAACCATGTGCTTTGCTTCAAATTTTAAAAGTTGGCCCCAGTGCCAAAGCTATTAAGTACATTCATGCATTGAGAGTATGTGTAAGAAATTGCATAATGAAGGAGCAGCTGGGTGTGATAGAACAGAGTTTCATGGGCTTTCATCACACATCTTCCACATGAAATACAGATACGTCAAAGCTCAAAGGTTATCACATTCTGGAAATAGCATCTATAGCCTGGTACCCAGAGGTCTGCACAGCTAATAGCACCTCTAATTCCAGCTAAAATAATGAACAAAAATTGAATTAAATCTTCCCCTAAGTAAAAATACACATGGCTCATCTCTGGCCAAATGAAGTCAATAATTCACTGGAAGAGTTTAGAATAAAGTTGTAACATTTTGGCAATACAATCTAGAAAGTAATAGGTACGCATGAAATTATAAAAACAGTTATGCAAATTATTCTTAGCCCTTCCTCTATACATTTAAGTAAAATTTGTAATAAAAAGCAAAATAATTTGCAGTATTAATAAAATCTCATGGAATACAGTACAGCAATACTAGCTCAGAGTAGTTAGTTTTGGTTTTATTTAGTGGACTGTGGCTCAACTAATTGGAACCCTAACTTCTAATATAAAATTAAATATTTAAAAAATACAACCTCAAAATAATGGTGGAGAATCCTATTGAATCCAGACATTCTACCTTCCTAATAATCCATTCAGAAGCTGACAGACCATTTATGATGCATGAAGGCCCGTTTTAGTCACAACATTTCTAATACCTCCAGAAATCAATAAAGATTAAATTTCCTATTATTTCTCATTTCTGTTTTTAGAAATGCCTACAACATGACATAATCCTCATTTTACACATACCAGCTTTATGAAAAGTGAAACACCCCACCCCCAACTACTTGTATTTGATAAACTGCTTTCCTGTGGTAGAATAATTCTGCTCAAAAACAAAAGAGGACTCATCCTTTTATCAGGTGCCGAAAAAGAGCACTTGTCTACTTGGTTTAGCTATGCCACAGTAAATCCTCTTACCCTAAAACTGGGAAACTGCTAAAGAATGAGTTGTTTTATCCATCTGAATGAGGAACTTACTCCTCCAATCATTTCAAGCTATGCTGTTTCAAAGATATGACTATTTAGAGCAAATTGTGATGTGCATTGTGGAGTTCAGTAGTATTCCCCCATGCATGAAATGAAGTAGGGGTAGGTAATAAAACAAACATTTTTAGGAAAAGTAATTATTTTATGTTAGGCAACTTATTAGTTTTCTAAGTCCCAAGATGATGCTCAGTGAGTTGTAAACATTCCATCTTAAAAATTCTAACAGAATCTCCCCCAAAACAGAAAAGACAAATAATCATGAAAATGCAACAATCAAGACGGTCAGGGATTTTTATCCTAATTTCCTCTACTTATCTCAAAAATGAAACAGAAAAAAAGAGTATACTTCATCCAGTCAAGGATGACACAGAGGAAAATAGGTCTTGCAAAGGAAAAATATGAATAACTATATGAAGCAGGTGGCAGCTGGGGTCTTGAAGATGCTGGACACTGTTTTTATACCTTGCTTTCCTGCTAAGTCTGAGGCAATTAAAAATAATAAGATAAATAGGTTAAAAATAATAACAGAAGTATGTTTGTCTTATCACATTCTCACCAGTCCACTTGACTGAGGAGAAGGATTTAATAACAGCATTATATATCTGTACCCAAACCACTGCCTGAGAGACAGATTGTGGCTTATTTACCCAAAAGGCAGCAAAAAAAGACTCAGGGAAGAAACCATTGAAGGGGGAAAAAAACCAAAAAACTCAACACAAAACTCAAAGGCGGCATACCCAGGAAGGGATGTTTCTGACCACCAAAATAAGGATGCAGGCAGTGCAGATAAGAAAGCAGCTCTTAAACTGAGCTCTTAAAAGCTGGGCAGAAAGCAAACCCAAAGCAGCATGGCTGTGCTGAAATGAAATGAAATGAAATGAAATGAAATGAAATGAAATGAAATGAAATGTCCACCACAGAATGGCTGTGGTGAAAAGTCTTCTCTTCATGGTACCTGTTGGTAGTGCTATAGTTCAGTAACCTCAAATGATGAATGTATTTTACCAAATACCAAGCTCCTGACCCATATTAATGAATGGATTCTGCACAAACTATGGGGGACCTCAGGCCTGTGGAAGCTGCAGGCATGAAAATGACACAGTCACCCTCATATTCCTCATATTCACAATTCCTGCCTACCCACCAAAAGGTTTCAGAATTAGATTCCCTAAAGAAACTCTAAGTATCGAATAAAACTAAATATTTAATGTTAATAAATATTGTACATTCCTTAGAATTAAGGCAATTTCTCCAAAACACACACATGTAATTCTAGAAACATCAGCCCCCAGTTCTGTAACTGTTCAGACTCACTACATCTCACTGCAAATGCCCTTCATTTGTCCTTCAGCATTCAGCTACTATTTTCAGGTTGTTCACAAAATAAAGGCAGCAGAAACATCCCATGCACAATCAATCACAATTAAATAACCTTCAACTAGTCATTCTGCCTAAAATAAAACTCCAAAATATATTTGCAAATTGTATCTGAGAAGGCAACAGTTTGCAATCAGGACATGAGACGAACTTTAATTAAACACATCGCTATAATTTATTTGCACAGCTCTGAAATTGAGGCTGAAGGCAGCATTCAGCAGAGCATAAAAGTAAACTCAAGCTGGTTGCAGATCAAAGCTGGACATCAACAAACGTGAAGAAAGCTGCAAATATAAAACTAGCCGATCTTTAAAATTAGAGAAAAGGAAGAAAGAGAAGGGGAGATAAGGGAGCTGCGCCAAATCCTTTGTTGGTGTGTAAACTCTGTTTTGCTTTCTGACCAGAGCTGTTCCCATTCCAGCCAAAAGCTTCCTTCAATAATCAGGGAGCCACAGCTGCGATTGCCACCACCAGGGTCCTGCTGAGCACACCAGAGACAAAATACCCATCCATAGTTATCTTTTTTATACTTACTGTATTTCTACAGAAATGTTACTATCCAAAGTTGTCTTGCAACCTTTTTCCTTCAACTTGGTTCCAGGCAAGAAAAGTCGCAGAGTTTTCTTGCCTTGGCTCCAGACAAGAAAAGTGTCAGAGACTGTCTGAGCCCCAAAAGTAAATAATTATACATCTGGATTAACTGAAGATTAATTTTCTCTGTTACAAGACTAAGAGGTGCTGCTGACCAACAATGTCAGGGAAGATTTATATCAGAGAACTTCAGTCTTGCTATATGTTTTACCTACAAGCCCTGCTCCTCGAACAGATTGATGACATTTTTTCCTCATGGTTGCCAGCACTTTATAGAGGCTTTCTTGTCTTTGCTTCAGTATTCCTGCTCCCACAACAGAATTCTGGAGCATTTCAATACAATATGACTCACAGAGCCAGCTTACAGTCAGAAAGGGTTCTTGTGCCTAGGTTTTATTACATAAAATTGCATGCTGCATTACAGTGACAGCTGAAGCTGTAATTTATTCTAAAACAAGAGAAAAAGGAGATGCCCCTTAACCTCAGCTGGATGGAGCTTGGCCTTGCAGACAGGGTTCAGCCACAGACACATTTGATGTTCAGCCTTCCCCCGGTCCTGCCTGTCCAGCTCTCACAGCCCCATCACACAGGAGCAGCTGCTCCCACAGCTTCCTTTTGCTGCTGCAGGACCATTTCTGGAAAGACACGGAGGTTAAACTTGTTTGCTTCCCTGCTTCTTACAGTTTATTGCAAGACTTTTTCCCTCCCAACTCCGAGGGAGACTGAGTCAAGATCGAAGCCTTTTTACAGCCTGCAGAAAAGAGCTCTTCTGTATTTTATGGTTACAGAGCCCCAAATAAATCTGAACTGATACAACTCAGTTCTCTTTTTTTCCCCACTTTCTTTTTTCTTATTTTACTTTTCATAACCCCCAACTCTGTTCCAAATTACACTCTTTGTGTTTCCCAAAAGGCAAAACTAGTATTTAAGTATTACTTCTTAACTCTTGATGTCCAAGATATCCAAACAACATATTAGGGTAGGTTTTCTTCATATTTTCTATTTTCTAACTTTCTTACTCTATTTTACATAATACATACAAATCTAGCTTTTTGAGTTTTTGACATAAGACATTGTTATTTTCAGACACGTTAAACTGACATTTACTTATTTTAGAATCTCTAACAACACCTTTTGTTACAAAAAAATTGAAGGACACGAGATTATTAGATTATTATTATTATTTAATAATAATCTATTTTCATATTATTATTATTATTTCAAACTTTCATTAAGCAGTGCTGATTGTCACTTCATTAGTGACAAAATTTTATATCCTAATTATTCTTTCTTGTATGTGTTTAATGATATTCATATCCCCCTCTTTTTAAGAGTTAACTGCAAGGCTATTTAGTAGCATTAGTCCCCAAAGCATAAAGTCACATTGCTCATCCTTTCCTAAGAAAAAAGAGTAATCTGTATTTGCCAGCCTGCTTGGTTTAGCTTATTCAGAGGTAATTATTCATGCAAATATACATTTACAAATTATATAGACTGAGGATAAACTAAACAAAACAGAATTACTCAGCTGTGATGTGGTATCTTAAAAAAAATAAATCATAAGCTACATATGTACACAGGAAATTATAATGGTGTGATTTAAACATGGCCTTAAAATTTTCAATGAAAGGGGTTTATGTCAGAATCCATTCCTATTGTGTCTGAACTCAACAATTTCCCAAGGCTTGGTGGAAATTTCCTTGGCTTCTGTGAAACACAAGGATTGAACACAAGGCATCCAGAGGCTGCAGAATGTCCTCCAGTCATTTATATCACACCTAATTAAAACGAGGCATTCCCTCCTAGAGTAGGTACAGGCATTAAGCCTTTAGATAAGAAGCTTGGAGCTCACAGAAGTGTCTAAAAGCACTTTGTCCACACGCAGGCTGTGCAGGACAGCTGGGCAGGGCAGGGACCAAACTGAGCTGGGGGAGCTCCCTCCACCTGCTCAGAGGCCCAGGTGAGCTACAGGAGCTGTACCCACACACCCAGAGAAGTAAAATCATCTCCTGACTGAAATATCAGCTCCTAAGAACAACCTGTGAATGCAAACACCACCACAGACAGAACGCGTACAACTGGACCGAAACACCGCGCGTGCTTTGGAATCTAAGTAAAACCAATATATTTCATTTTATAACTTAGAATGCATTTGATATTTTAATTCCTTAGAGACAGGTGCTTCAGCTTTGTCTAATTGAGTCAGTTTGGCTGCATCAAAACAAAATGTCGAGAAAACAGCCTACAATTTTCAGTCTTCCAGGCTGGAATTCATGATTCAGAACTGTGCTGGTTTTGGCTGAGGTAGAATTAATTTTCTTCACAGTGCTGTTATGAGGCTGTGTTTTGGATTTGTGCTGAATGCAGGGGTGATAATGGAGATTATTTTTATTATTATTACTGAGCAGGGCTTGCAGAGAGCCAAGGCCTTTTCTGCTTTCCCTGCTCCAAGTAAGCTGGGAGTGCCTGGGAGGTGACACAGCCAGGACAGGGGACCCAAAGTGACCAAAGGGACATTTCCAGACATATATAACAATACAACAGATGTCTACCTCAAAGAGAAAAATATTCATTCATATGTATAAGGGGAGGTCATCCACTGCATGCAGAGAACACTTGACCTTTCAAAATTGGTGGGGAGAACTCTTGTTTTCTGGATTACAATAAATTATCTTTCACAAACTACTCACAGCCTTTTCTTGGCCCAACATCATCCACTTCAACATAATCAGGGAGATGGCCAACCATGTAATGATGCAAACACAAATCTGAGAGTTAAAGCAGCATTTGAGCAAACAATTTTCAGAAGCAAATATGCAGTTGTGAAAAAGAAAATGACATCTTTTCCATCTCCTGTGAATTCTGTTGTTTTGAGTCATTGCACAGATTTATAGGTCTCTAAATTACATCTGTAGAAAAAGGACTGGAGAAAAATAAGTTCTAAAAATATATTCAGATGACAAGAAAAGGACTCCAATAAAAACAGCAAATGTGCCTGAGTAATATCAGATTCAAGTGGCCCAAATGATTGACCAGGACAAGCATCTAGATATAGAAATACAGCTGTTCCTGAGAACAGCTCTCCTCTGTGATTAAACAAGAATATTTTTCTGGTTTTCAGCCACCTAACATTTTAGAATCAGACTTATTTTACAAGAAACATGTAGTGTGTCATTCCTGTCTCACAGATAAGAAAATTGTACAGGGAAGAAAAAGTTATTTTCTGTTTCAGGCTTTCAAATTTTGCTTTTAAAAGTACACTCAAGATTTTGGAGTTGATGTGCATCCTACATTGCCCAGTAATGTAAAGGTTTTACATGGCAGCTCCATTTGGCTTTTCTTTCAGAGACCTTCATTTTGATAATTTTGCCAGTAGTAGTTCACCTTTATCCCACGTGTTTCCAAATATTAGAGTGAAGGTTCTCCTGAACTGTGCCAAATTTCACACAGATATTTTGAACATTCATCTCTTAAGTGTGGGCAGAAACCCCATAGAGATTTGAGAACTTGGTTCATGTGCTCTCACAGTCAGGGATGGAAAAACCTGGAGAAGAAGAGGAAATCCCATGCAAAGGACAGAACCCTATTCTTTATAGAGAAGTTCCCAGTAAACCACTCCTCCTATACAGTGGCATCTTAAAAAAAAAGCTGGAAAAATTTTTATATCATCTAAAACACATGGGAAAGTCTGAAGAGACTCTGTAATCTGGACAGATTGATGGGAGGAAAGAGGAACCTGCCTGACATCACAGAATTTATTTTATTGCTTAAAGCAAAAGCTTTGCCATCAGCGCAGCCCATCCAGAGCCCTGGACCTGGAAAGAGCTTCCCTCATCTTCCACACAGCCTGGAATCCAGGTCAGCCTCTCTCACAGCAGCACAGAGCACTCAGTATTATTGCAGCAATGCCATTTGATGGCTCAATTCACAATAAAAGCAGTCAGGGACATTGTTAGAGAACTATCAGTTACCACAGAAATCTGAGCTCAATTCTCTCTCTTCACCTCTTCTGAGCCTTCCTGCCCTGGATCCTGAAAAATCAACAAAAAGAAACCAGGAACAGGGAGCTCAGTGTGTGTGTGTGCTCTCATAACTCTGATTCCAGCACAGATTTCCCTAATGATCCATCTTCCTGCAGTCACTGGTGCCTTTTTTTGACTTTAATAAACCCAAGAGACTCAATTCAATACAGAAATAAAGAACACACAACAGTCACCATTAGCCATGTCCACCACTTTTACCTTCTGCTGAGGGGGTTCCCTGCATATTTCTTCAATTGCCTCTACATTTTTGGTATCTACCCCGTGAACATTGTCAACAATTTATCTACAGAGACTGCAGAGAAGATGGAAGAGTTGTGGAAGTTTAATTCAGGCAGAGCAACCCTACAGCAGCAGTGAGATCATCAGGGAAAAACCTCAATTCAAAGGATATTATGCTCAAAATCCTGATATCGAGGATGATCGATATTATCCTCAAAATCCTGAGCCTAGCACTGTCCTTACTGATATAATTTCTCATCCTAGATTTCAGTTTGTCACTTTTCATGATTATAATGTTCTATTTTAGCCTCAAGACATATAAGATTTAGTGGTAAAAGGGCAACATGGATAAAAACACAACAAAATTTTCTTGAATCAAATGTTTTGTCAGGAAACCGATGCATTAATTGTTTTTCCAGCAACGTAAATTTTCTAGAATTTTCCTCCTAATTCATTCCCTAAAACATCCCCCAGGTGAAGACTGCGCCTGGCCTGCAGCAGGAGACACATCCCTCTTGGGTGAGAGGGCAGCAGGAGCTTTCTTGCATATTTAGCAGCTTTGTTCTCCCTCAGCTGCAGCCACTGCCAGACCTGCTCCATCCTTCTTCACCTTTGTGCCCCTCGGAGGCACCAGAGGGAGGCAGTGAATTCTGCAGCAGACAGGGCGAACTCTATATGGTAACATAACTCAGGGGAAGGAAGATAAATTCCTTGAAGCACCTTCTTTCTCACACACACCTGCTCTTGGGCCAGTCACAGCCTGGTGATGGATGAGGCACCTTCCCTTTGGACTGCAGAGCTCAGGAGCACCAGAAATAATTGTGAGAATAAAACTGATAGAGCTCGGAATTAATTCACGTTAAGGCCCTCTAAATTAACGAGATAAACACTGTAACTAATATTCATTTCATGAGGTTAGACATGAGATTTATTTATATTTAGTGGGAGAGACAGCACATCAGACAGAATAAAAACCTAGGGATGTCTAAGAGGGAAGACCAATGCATTTTCAGCTTTATTTACTTTGCGGTATTTTTTATTTATTTATTTTAAAAGAGATACTTCTCTCCTGGGATTGCAGCTCGTAGGTAGAGGTTTAAATGCTGTATTTCCAAACAGATTTAATAGGGAATTTCTGAACAAAAGCTTTTTCTCAGGACATTTTAGTCCAGCCAGTGCAGAGGCTCTGGCATTTTGACAGTTTCCATACACAGTCAATGCACTTCTGCCAACAGCACCTGGATACCAAACCTACACTTGCCAATGGCTACTGCCTGGCTCTTTTTTATTTTATTTTTTTTTTTTTTTAGCTTTTTTATTCTTCTTCGCATTTTTAAGAATTCAGTTCTTACATATATATATATATATATATTTCAACCAGCTGTATCACAGCAGCATTTTTTTTTCCAACCTGCTCTGAAAGGTTTCAAAAGGTATTTGCTTCAAAGGATTTTCTCTGAGAGTCATCTTCTTCTTTTTTTGGTCTTTCCTACTACCAAGGCTGTGTCCAGATTTAGAGCATTCCTCAAAGCCCTCTCCAGAGAGGTACATCCTTTGCTCTTTAATACCAAAGTTTTTTAACAAAGAAGTCAGGCACACTGCAGTTCTCACCAAATTATTCTTAAAATGACAGCTTTATCCCTAATTTAGGTTACATTTGAAACCTCCCAAGGATCCTTATTTCTTTTTTTTTAAGTGAGAACTTATTCCCACTCTTTCATGTGCTCATCTTAGAAGATATCTGGATTTTGTATCACCACATCCTACCACAGAGATAAGAAATCTTTAGACTTGTTTTGGACTTTCAGTGCTACTTTCATTTCAAAATATTAAAAAATATTTTAACAATGAGATAGAGGCTCCCACAGAAAAACATCCAATGAACTCATATTCCTACATTAGAAGAAAGTAAGTTTTAAGATTTTGAAAAAATGTTGTCCAATGCTGACTGTAGTAGTTGTACTGGTAGGTAGAGAGAACTCCTAAGATAAAACACTGCTGAGGCTTTACCTGGTAAGATTTATCACACTGCATTGAAAATTAAAATAACCGCTGCTGATTATTTTCAGCTGCCAGCTCTAATTCACAAGGAACCACCATATTTATATTTTTTTTCCTCCAATTTAAAAAAAATAAATCAAGTGAAGTATGGCAGAAGACTGATATTTTTTTCTCTTTAAAAAACAATTTGATTGCAGCAATTGTAACCCATATTGTCATGCCTGATGCCAGAGCCTGCCAGGGTCAGAGCCCTGTGCCCATGCTCCCACACACACAATGTTTATGCTCACTAAAATGGAATCTGCCTTCAACTACAGAAGCTTTTCTATTGCTTATGTTCCTGAAGAGATTTTTAGGACTTGCTTCTCTTCCTGAAAAACTAACTTAAAAAAAAAATGAGAAGCAGCAATAGTTTAATCAATATTGTATTTTACAGTCACTCATAACTACCAGGGAACTGAGCGGCATTTTAAGCAGTTCTTTATTGTTCATGCATGAAACTACATTTTTTTAAACAATAAAGTTATGTAAGTAGTTTTAGGGACAAAGATTGAGTATTATACAAATACAAAAATATTTTGTTCTTGTTCTTATATCAGTTTTAGTTGTTTCTTATGATGCTTTTGTCATAATAGCATTTTTTTAAAAGCTGATATTTACTTAATAGTCCCTCTGTTGAAGGAAAGTTTTGTTTTTTACAGCGTAAGCAGGATTCCTTTGAGGCAGTTTTAAACCTCCAGAATACTGGAGAAATTTAAAAGAAAAAGATCCCTAAAACCCAATCCCAAGAGCTCAGAGCATGAGAAGCTTTTCACTTGAAAATTCCTCCTCTGAGTAGAATCTTGCCTTTACAAACTTAAACAGAGAAGAAAGCCCAGGTATGTTATTGGTAGGTTCATATTGACTAAGAAGATGAAGAAGTTACAGAGAGAGAGAAGATGGCACTTCCTCAGAAAAACATGACTTGGGATTTGGCAGAAAGGTTTCCACTTGACCTGAATACATTTGTATTGAGGTTTGAACCAAACACCCTTAATAAAGAGTGGGATTGACAAAAAGCCTGACTGGGTGGGCACCAGCCCAGGTATCCACTGAACTGCAGAGGTGATGCCAACGCAGTGGCCCTGATTATACCACAAAGATTAAAGAGGAAAATCCTCCTTGGAGACCCATGAATTGCACAAATTTCACTGGTATTCTCTCACACTGACTGCTAACAGACAAAATTAACTCTGCTTAGAAATGATGTAATTCTCATTTATTTCAATAGGAATTCTGCTTGCACTAAAACCTAAAACAGGCAGCAAATACTCTTCCTAAGCCCTCAGGGTTTGCACCCGTTAGTTTTTACCATGTAGTTGGAATATAAATAATTGTTATGGTTCAACATTGCTCCCTCTCTAATATTGTACAGAGGCTTCGCTAAGAAATGCCTTCAGCGGATTCTGTGCAGTGGCATGGAAGTGTTCAGTGATCTGTTATGTCTCGAGATACCGAGATGCCTCACCTTTTGCTTTTTTATCATTTAAAAATCTCATTTATTATTAATGGTATGATTACTAAAATGCCATTACTAACATTTTATTAGTAAAACATCAGGACAGCATTGACTTGCAATTATAAAACAGCAAAAGGCTTTGCAGCAGCAGCATTTGCATCTTTGAAACCCTGCCTTCAATGACACAAAAATCTCCCAGCAATATTATTATGGGCTTTGAGCACGATGAACTACTATTATTTTTAGAGAACTGTACAACTTTATTTATTAATGGTTATGTGATACATGCCAGAAAACTGACAGGATGTTCTGCAGGACATCTCTTCAATGATCGCTTTTGGAGCCCTCGCCTGCAATTTTAAATTATATAACCTTCACATTGCATTTCACAGCTTTCTATATGTAATTATAACGGAGTGGCAGCTATGCTGTAGTTAATGTTGAATGTTGTTTTCTGCTTAAAGGTCAACTCTATTCTAAAATCCATATTCTTAGTGAGATTGTCTTGGAAAATTGCTGTGCCTACTTGGTATGCAGAGCAGTGGTCTAAATTATGATTATTTGTGGAAGAGGTTTCAGAGAAACTCTTCTATAAATAAAAGATAAATAAAGCTGCACTAAAACTTATAAATGTTACCAAAAAAAATCACATGATTCTTCTCATTTGTGTGTATGTGTTATTCAACCTATAGCCCTAACCATCTGCAAAACTGATTTCAGTTGCTAGGGATTCATTTTAGCTAGTGCATGTCTCTTCAGAGAAGAAATCTTTAAAAATGCTAATAAAGATAATAATGAACTAAATTTGGCATGCCTAAAAGAATTAAATGCACACATGCATCAAGATTCCCTCCAGCTTGGTATTTTGCACCAATGTGCCATCAAAAATGACTGAAAGACTTAGGAAGAGATGCTGCGATTATTTAATCTAAATTAAAGGCACTCTCTGCCTTTGGAATTCAAGATGTGCTAGTGAGCATGCTGCAGAAGGCTCATTTAGAAATTCTGCCTGGGGATAAAAATAACCTGGGAAGATTTTAAAATTTTCTAAAACCCGCTGACACCAATCTTAATTCTGAAATATGGTTAAGGAAATTACCACTGATTAGCTGGAGGGAAGAGAAAAGATAATAAGGGTGCACTAATCACATTTCCAGCACAATGAAACCGAATCAAATGGAAGCAAGCTTTGGGGTCAAGGACTTCCTGATGCACTGTCCCCCCCAGAGGAATTCCAGACCTTTTGGTGCAGAGCTGGAAATGAAGAGAGCTGCCAGAACTGGGCTGTAAACCTGGGCAGGGAGGGGAGGGAACTGTAGGAAACACAAGTGGAACAGTAGGACACACTTCAGGCAGGAGTGGGAAAGGTTAGAGGAACAAGCAGTAGAGGAAAGGAAGACTCCCATTTTCCTGCAAAGAATCTGGGGAAAAAAGGGGATGGATGGGGAAAGGAGGCATCTAAAGACAGCCATAAGAAAATGGGATACTGGATAAGAAGTGGGCAAACTCCCTTCCTTGTGAAAGAGGATCTGACAGCCAAATCAGAGTCCTGCTTCCCTTATTCCCCTCTTGCCAAGATTGAAGAATGATGGGAAGATGACTGAGTGAGCTTAACAGATGGGCTTGTACATCCCAGATTGCTTCAGGTTGCATTAATCTCTGCGGTGGGCTCTCATTTAGCTGAGAAAATGTCACCAAAACAAACGAACCGGAGCAGACTGAGACGTGACCAGCAGATGCAGAGAATCTCTTCTGCATGGTGTGGGTAGAGGCAGGCAGGCAGCATTCCCACTTGTCTGCTCCCTACAGCCCCTCCAAAACTCATCAAAGGTACCCCTGGCTGATTGGGTATAAATGCCTCAGATCAGCAACAGAGAAATCAGTAGGAACTGGGAGTGTGGATAATGGCAGGGAAGTGAGGTGACACAACAGAGGAGTCAAAGTACTCAGGGGACAGAGCAGTGGCCAAAATACAAAATAAATATAGTCAGGTCTTGGGAGAACTGCCTTGGAGATGAGCACCATTCATTTCTGTCCATAACCCCTCAAATAATCCCTGCCTACATGTGCATCTCCATTCCAGGAACATGCCAGTACTTCTACTCTTGCATCCTCTCCTGGCTCCTGAACCAAAACAGTCCTTTCAGTACATGAAAGATCCAGGAATGAAACAGGATGTTTTGCTGGGCTTGCTGAGAACATCCACAAGGGTGGAAATGAACCTCAAACCAGAAGAGAGGGGCAGCAAAAGAACCAACAGGCATTTGGTGCATTATTCCAAAAGAGGCAGAGTAGTGAATCATGAGACAATGCCATACAACAGAGGACACCAAATACCTCAGTTCAAAGTATGAAAGCAGACTTAGGATTGCCAGAAGTTCCTTAACACTTCTATAAAGTAAAGAGTGAAGGTGAAAGGAAAGTGGGGAAAACTTCAGGTCACACAAATAGAATTTCAGGAAATGCATGAATACAAAGCAAATACCATTTACATTTTGCTTTAATTAGGCCGTCCTTGAACGTTATTCCCACACACCAACCATTATATCTGCTAGGACTATTTCCAGTTTCTAAAGAAACAGTGGAGGGAGCAGACAAACATTGTGGACATGTGTTTGTTCCAGAAGCTGCTGCACTCAGCAGAACTGATTGAAACCAACTGTTCAGTGCCCTGAGTGCCACCCATGCTATTGCAAGCCCAAATATACCCCAAAGGAGAATATATTCTCCTGTGGTCCACTCAGGGATCACCACACGCCTGTCACACATGGGCTACTGACACCATTTACTAAAGTGGAACTGGAAGGGCACACCAGATTTTGGGGGTTTGAGCCCTCTCTAATCAGCTCCTGCTGATGTTCCCCATCTCAGCCCCCTCCACTCCCCAGGGACAGAGCATCCCCACAGCTCCTGGATCCCAAAGCTGCAGGAGGCAGGAGCAGCACATTCGGATTCACCACACCACCCTCACTTGGAGACTGGCTGGATACTGTCTGACAATGCATTTTGCTTTAATGCATAAATTTGAAGCAATGTAATTTCCATTTATATGTGCACTCTGCTGGCCAGAGCAGCTTTCCTGTTTTTATCAAGCAGACAAAAGGTTTAAGCTCCATAAAAGGTGGCTGATATTTAAGTTTTAATAAAAATATATTTCAGGTATGTCGTTCTTTCCTTAGGCTGACCTAGCCTAAAATATATTATTTACATAACTGCTGCAATATCTATTTCAAAAGTGACTCGACAGCCCTCTCCAGAACTGTAAGCTGCCCTGCCTGTCACCATGATGGGTAAACACTGTCACCTTTTCACAGTCCAATGAAATATAGAGAACTAGTAAAGTGCACCATCCATCACAATGGCACTAAGTAGGTTTTTGAAGTAGATTTCAGATCACAAATGCTCACATTTTTACTCACAAATGCTGTTTAGACTGTTACCAGAAAGCACAAATTGGATGGCTCATATACAATGGCCGTATGATGAATGGACATGACAGGTGGTCAAAGAAAATGAGTCTTGCTGTTCTACAAATAACCTTGTCAACATCAAAGTGGAGCTGTAGCTCTGCTGGTAGCCAGACTGCAATAGCTTAATGGTTTTATTTGCTTCAACTTCTAGCAAACCAAACAGACAAATGAGATACAATGAAGCAGCAGCATCGAGGCAGTATTAGCAATTCAGCCTGATTAAGTGACACATAATAGGAATTTTCTGCTAAGGATGTGCCACATTTGAAAGAAAATTATTCAGGTTATGAGTAGCTGTTATAAAAATACCTGTTCACAGGAAAACCCTCGTGATTTTGCAATCACAAACCACTGCAGGATATCCAAAATACGCGACTTGTAGTTCCACTGCAAGCAATCAAGTCACTTTCTGATGGCTGAGCCCAGCAACGGCCACCACCTGCTACTTCTCATTTAAAGTTTTTCTACTTCCATTAGTTTAAATAGTAGAGATTAGTGTGTAGCATTGAAAGTCAGGAAGGTTAGATAGTTCCAATTTACCTAGAGCCTAAACAAATAGGGAAATCTCCCTTTTGGGCAAAAACTCTAGATCCAAGGACATTTCAGGTAGATTTTTTGAAGAACAGAAGAACACATCTCAAGTTTTGTAATGGTGCTGAGGTATCTCAAAGAATTGATGTAAAACCATGCAGAGAGTCATTCTTTGGCTCCAGTGCAAGGCTGGAGTTTTGCCAAAGCCAAGGTCCAGCCCCTGTGATGAGGAAGGTGTGTGTGGTCCTCACTTCTGCTGAACTCAAAAAAGCAAACTGCCCTGGAACATAATGGAGAGCGGAGCCCGTGCTGCTGGGAATAACAGCAGCGGTTTTTCCCGGAACACTGGATTTCCTTCAATCTGATGAATTTGTTAGCACCGCATTGACATTCATGAAATAAAACCTCAAAGGTCACAACCATTCCTCTCTCTGATTACAGGTACTCTTACTAAGTTACAATGAGAAAATAATATTAAATATGGAGTTTTTTAAGTGATATGAGAAGGCAACCACATTCATTATTACATGGAAAAGTTAAAGCATGTATCATGCAAGTTAGGACCTCTTTTTTCCTACTTCATTTTGCTTCTCAGCAACAAATTTTTAGTGGACAGAGCCCCAGAACGAGGATGACAAAACTCAGCATGGAGAGGAGGCATGTTTAAATATTAAGATGTTCACAATCTATTCCTTTATAGTCTCTAAGTGTTCTAAGCCATGAACAAACATGTCATTTAAATAAGACAGAAAGCAAGACAGAAACCCCCAGCATCAGTGGAATAATACAGTATTTTTGAAAGGAGGAAGATGCCAATAATGCAATTAGCAGTGAAATTGCAATTTTTGAATTTCAGAAATATTTTTTAAGATTTACACTATCTCAGCTAGGAAGCTAAACAGAAATGATGGCTCCTTTGTGCAATCTCAAAATATTTAGTCAGAAGCTCAAGGAAAACAGACAGCAAAGACAGTACACAGGAAAAAACAAGATAATCATAGATCTTATTTCACTTGGCAAGTAACAAGTCCAAATAGGTAGAATCTTATTGCTGACAAAACTTCCTAGAGTAACTGCAGTAAGATAAAACCACAAATCGGTGTTTTCAAGAGGAAACAGAGCAGATATGTCAACTGAATTGTCACAGAAGAAACTATGTGAGATCCACAACCATAATTCAGAGGCTCCAGGTACTAGGCCAGCACTCCCACCAGCCTCATCCTTCCTACAAGCATCCCTCAAACCAGAAGCACTCATACATCAGCAAGGATAAAGTGAAACTCTAGACACGGCTTCCAGGTTTTTACACACAAGCAAAATGCGCCAATTCATAAACAGACACTTAAAAAATTATAATTACATTGTATAATTAGATTCACATAGATATATGTGAGTGTATATCTATATCAATCTCCTATGAAGTATTCATAGATAAAAGGTTGTAAGGTTAATTAAGATAAGTACGATTGGCCACATCATAATTCACATAAAAATGCTTATTTTAAGGCTGGGCATTTCAGCATATTTTCAATTGGATTTGATGATCTTAGAGGTCTTTTCCTACCTAAATAACTCTGTGATTCTGAGTGTAATTTTCCAGTCATGCTCAGTAAAAGCTGTTGTTTCCTAACTCTATTTCACCACAAGTGACAGAGACAAATGGCCACGTTACCTCAAGAGTTCCTTTGGCAGAATAAGCTGCATAGGAGTACAGGAGGTCTGGGCTGTGAAGTGTTTTGGGGTCTGTGCTGCACCGCTGTCCACTTGGATAAAAGCATTCCCCGCTGCTTTGCAGAGTGACTGTGTTTGAAGCAGGGCCTGGCAGGTCAAGCAGAACGGAGTAATTCAGCAGCCGGACATCCTCCAGGCCTTGGGAACGCCACTGACCCTCGATTTTCACTGCAACGTCTGCATCATCTCCTCTGGGGAACTCTAACAAATCTCTGGAAAAAAAAAAAAAAAACACATAGGTAAAGTTTAATTTATTTCCCATCAGGACTCTTGTAGGTAAGTATGCATCAGTGCATGAGTTTATTAAAAATATATCATCAAATATGCAAAAAAACCATACAACTTTCATATTTTCTTACCAAGTATGACACAAAGGCAACTGCTTTTTGGGAAATAAAAGAAAAAAATGTATGTATAGGAAACATATCCAAATGAAATAAAGAATCCTACAGAAATTACCACAGTAACTGTTTCAAAATTTACACATAATTTGATTATCAAATTTATAAAATAGCATTAATTTAACCAATCTATAAACATGAAGAAGCCAATCTGAAGGCACAACTCAAGGATGTCAGGGAAGGCATGATGCTGAAAATTGGTTGTAATTATATAGTTATAATTACATGTTTGGCTTAAATTCATCAAGGAAAGCAAATTTACTAAGCAGAATGGAACTGTTCCCCCAAATGATGTGCTCACTGTCAGCAGGTTCTTCACATTTCCTACCTGCACTGAAGGATTACCTGAGCCACCAGCTTGGCCAGCAGAAGAGGCAAAGATGGGAATTATTTTGGCAGTATCCACTGATGGTCAGCGGGAACTCAGGTTGGTCTGGGCTGGCATCACTTTCAATCCTGGCTGGCACAGGGGCCACAGGATGAAGGCACCAAAGGAGCTCCCTCCTCCCCAGCACATGCCAAAGGATTCCAGATGCTGAAACTATTGCCATGATAACTTCAGAGCATGGAATTGCTGAAGGAGCAACTGAAGGTTTCCCCCACTTATGCAGACAAGCAGTCATGTAAGCAAAGAAGGACAGAAATAAAACTCATTACTCAAATAAAAAAGCACTACCCACCTGCACCACAAAAAGCTTATGGAATATTTGCTGAATTCTGTCAAGTTGGATTTTTGGATGTTTTTTTGTGTGTCTACAAAGCTCTCAGGAGTGAAAAGAAGATTAAGGACCACAGATGTATGCTTTCCAAGCACAGAGATAGTGAAGAGATAGTGACACTGCCTGAAAGCCTTGTCCACAACCTTCTCTTCACAAAAAGGCTACTAAACCTAACTGCTTTAAGGTTCCCAACAGAACTTCAAAAAACACCCTGGCTGTCTTGCACACATCAAAAAATACACAGTTGAATAACGTATAGTATTTTTAAGCAAGCAACAGGTATCTGAGAATCCCCCCAGGTGCTTTCCAGGTGCCCCTGCAATATCCAAAATCAGCTGCAGTGCTGCAGGTGGGAAGCTCCTGGCTAAAGGTACTGGCTCTGCTTCTAGAAGGGTCTGCACTGCCCCAGGAGAGCCCCAGCAAGCAAAGCTTATGATGGAAGCCAAGCACAAGGGCTCCCTCCTCCACCCATCTTGTGGCTGGACATTTGAAAAATGAACATTTACTGCCTAGACAGCATCAAGGCCTTAAAAGGGCAGAAAGTAAAATTATAACACCTATTACACCTAGAAATGGCTCAAAAATTAGCTACTCCATTGAAATGCCTAATGCCCATCATCACATTATATGGGCAGAATGATTATTCCAACTTGCAAAAGTTTTTTTTTTTTTAAACAGACAAATCTTGGTATAAATTTGTTTTTTATAAAATATATTTATTCAAAGCAATATGTTGTATCCCTGGCTACATTGCTCCAGCAAGGCTGTTCACACACAAAGTTCAAAATCTTTACAACAACACTGGCCTTATGTTGAGACTTCAGGGATCCTGTCAGGAACAATAACTGTCTTCCAGATTTAATGTTTTTAAATTATCTAAAATAAGTCTTCAAGCAGTCTACACCACACAGATGACTTAATCCAATCTGCAGTATATTACAAGTTTGCAATTTCATCTCCTGTGCCTGCTAATGTAATGACATAAACTTGGGCTGTGCAGAAATACAGAAAGTTGTTTGATTAACACAATCATTAATGGAATAGCTGCATTTTCCTCAGGTGATAGAAACATTAATAGAATAAATAATTAAAGAAACTTATCCCAGGCCAATAGGGTTATGGCACACTGTAACCAGAAGTATTCAGTCACAATAAAAGGAATTAAGCATTGAAAGAGGAAGATACAATAAGCAAATTGCTCCCTTACTAATAGAAGTAACTTTCCCCTTCATAATTAAATCAACATGTCTTTGAAACTTTTGTGACAACATTTCTGATTAAGTTACAGAAATGATCCCACTCACTATTTACTCCATAATATCTTTATAGCATGTTAAAATCAAATTGCAAATTATGAGCATACATTATTTTACAATAAATCAGCACATATTAGACTACTTTGATAAATCTTATGAACAACACAAGAAAGATTTTTTTCTTCCCAGACTTATTACAATAGCTGACTTGCATTTGCCTTTGATGCTGACTGCATGAACCTAAAGTCATAGGAAACTGAACTCATTATTTTTTTTTCACATACTAATTGCATAACAAGTAAAATACACAAAACCAGTATTTCCTAAACCCAGTCAAATTCATAAAATTGTCAAGTTTGGCAGTTCAGCCTGGAAGAGTGTCAACACTTCACATGCACTTCACAGTTCTCCTTTCCAAATGCTCAAATTATTTAATTCCTAGAATTTACAGGGCTCAGAGAGTCCCAGAGTGGATTTCAGCAGTGGGGAGGAGCAGCCCCTCGGGGTGAGGATGTTCTCAGCTCCCCAAGCAGCTGCATGCTCAGAAGGAACCAACACCAATGCGATTGCCAATTGCCATTTACAGCACTGCCTCTGACAACTTCAGCCAAATTTTTTACTCCTTTTGGTCACATTAAAAAGATACTTTATTCAGGCATTTTTTCAGGTTTATTCAATGGGAATAACAACAAAGTTTATGGGCACATCTCTGTTGCTGTAATTTTACATAATCCAGTGAAGTGGAGCCACCACAGACTGAAGATTTGGTCTCAAGTCAGAATCAACACTAATAAATGTGAAAATGCCAGTCTGAACACTCCTGTGCCTTTATAGGACGCTCTCAGAGATTTCCATAAATTCCTGACCTTTACTTTCTAATACAGATCACTATGGAACTAATGTACATCAGACCAGGACATAAATTCAGTTCTTGAGCATTCTCCTCCATCTCAAAAGGCTTTCAGAAAATAAACAGGCAAAATTGCACTTAAAACCTAGAAAGTTCACCATGCTTCACTTGAATAAAGTAGAGATTTCCCATTTTGATGTGATGAAAAGATCACCACTGTTGAAGATTCAAAGTCCTTAACCTAGAATAATAATTTTAAATATGTTGAAAATAGATCTGTAATAATGCCAAGGGTTCTTGCAGCCTCTGCAGCATCAAAAGGCTGTTCTTCACCAGAAGATTACAGAAGATAAATGAACACACACACAAAATATACAAATGTAATTTTCGATTTGGTAACCATGGGGAACACAGACCTGCCGTGCCTTAATGGAAAGTCATTTGCTAGAACAGCATTTTTGACACAGCTTGCCAAAGGAGAGAACAAGGTATTGCAAACAAGCCAGCTGGGACACTGAACCACCACTCAACAGATACTGAAAAATTACAACAGGTCACTCTAACAACCAAGAGATGGAATAATTTAACTATATAACACAATTACTTCTCAGATAATCCTATTTAATTGCTATAAAACCCCAAGAAAAAGAATTGGAATTGCAGAAGGATTCTACAGATTCAATCTGAAATATCTACAGAGACAAAAATTCCCCACAAATATGTAAAACTTCAAGTGTGGCTGGTTTGGTTAGTTTTTTTCTTTCTGGATTTGCCACCAGTATTGAGCATGGAGAAATGCCTACACTTCCTGGCCTACTAAGAAAAAATATTGTGAATTCCAGTTTTGCAGAGTTAGATGTTTAAGCGCCTTATTCCCATATTTTGACTGTAAATTTCCGCTGTTTTCTTCCAGTTGACTGAAATTGTTCATAAAGCAACTTTTTAGGTAAGAGCTAACAACAAATGCCATTTTGGAATTTTTGCAGATTGATTTTTCAGCTGAGTAGCTGCTCTCAGATCCTGTGAGTTGCAATGACTGCTCATATTTTGTAAAGCTGCATCAGATCAAAGCGTTCTCTTCTCTAACATGATGCTCCCAACAGTAACTAGCAGCAGATAATCACAGAAGAATGCAGGAAATGCATCACATGGGGTTATTACATTTATAGCCTCTCATGCAAGTATCTTTTTTTTTTTTTAAATCTCAAACTTTGTCCAGGCTGAGTTTTAAAGATGTTTTCATATGTTGAGGATTTCAGAGCTCATTTCAGTCCATTAAGAGCCGAGCTGTGGTACCCACACACACCAACTGCTCAGCAG
This sequence comes from Ammospiza nelsoni, assembly GCF_027579445.1. Lineage (NCBI taxonomy): Eukaryota > Metazoa > Chordata > Aves > Passeriformes > Passerellidae > Ammospiza > Ammospiza nelsoni. The sequence goes on along the minus strand of NC_080642.1, from coordinate 5,774,155 downwards.
ATGCACCAGCAGCATTTCCCACACTTTTCCCACATTTCCAGAAAGAGGAGTTATTTGTGTCCATCACACACAGTGTGCACACACAGGAAGCGCTCAGGAAATACCACCTGCCCAAGCCACATCTGCTTCAATTTTAATTACATGCTCCTGTTAATTAGGGCACTCCTCTGGGCTGGTCTCCAACCTGCCCGCTTGGATTTCCCATGGTCTGAACTGATGGTCACAAATTTGCTGCTCCCAAAATGCAGAAATAAATAATTTCAGGTCCAAGAGAGGATAAATATTTATCAGGAGGTGAGAGAAACATGCTCACAGTGCAAAGTGGTGCATGCAGGATCCTGAAGCACCTCAGGTTCTCAGGTTACATTGCAAAATCACCAACACCTGCTGGAGAAAAATGCTATGAAATGTCCTCTGTCACATCTACCATCAGTCTTCATACATTCTGGATATTCTGGGCATATTTCTAACAATAATAATAATAATAACAATTAACCCCTGCTCATTCTTGGATAACAACTTAATGCGCTTGCTATCTAAGGGAATATTTACAGATCTGCACCACAAATTTTACACATTTTACAATATGCATTTTAACATGCTTTAATATAAAGAAGTACAATTCAGGCTTTTAACAAAAAGGACTGTTTTATGGCAGTTTTGTTCTCACAGACACAAAATAAATTCAATTCATGAAATGATAAAAAATAAGGAATGTCAGAAAGCAGAATGCCAGCTCTAGATTTGGTTGTGTAGTTCTCTAGCAAAATAAACACTTTTTGTAATTTTTATTTTTTTAAAAGACATTATGTGTACTGTGGCTTTCAGGTATTTCCAATGAAAGGGTCATGCTCTCTCTTTACAAAGTCATACTAAGAGAAAACAGAGAAATACTTTTAAACAAAACTTTACAGCATTTTTGCACTGTCTATAAGTCCACCTGGGTATTAGACTTTTACTGGGGTACCTGACCATATGTATCTTCTCCTATCGTGGTATAAATTCATGCAGAACTGCTCCAGGGCAAACCTCTCATTTTCCTGAGAGGTTCTTTGCCATGGGATTGAAGAACACTCTCAGATCTCAGCCCCTGCTGGCTCCCAAGCTTAGCTGTTTTGTACATTTATGCTTTTTCACTACAGGACTACCAAGTTTATTGCTCCTACCCATCACATCAGTCAAATGCCTTTATACCTTTTAAATAAAACTCATGGGGACAGTTCAATTCTCACCTTCCAACACCATGATCCAAGCCAAACTTGCATTCAAGGCAGATGGCGGAAGGCATTGAAAAATGACTGATTCACTCTCTGACTCCAGAGTTCATTGGAAAACAAGCAATTCTTTGTTCCCCTACACTAAACATTGCAAAGTCATGAACTGGCCATAGGTGAGCCTTCCAAAGCTTTTTATGTGACATTTAGCCAGCATCCAAATCTTACAAATACTTCAGAACATTAGAGGGCCAATATGAGATAAGGAAATCACTCAAGAGGGGACAGGTAGGCAGAGACAGAGCTAGGAACAGAAACCAGACTGGCTATTTATACTTGTGGCTTCAGTTATCAAAGAAACAAACAAACAAACAAACAAACCTCAACAACATTAAAAAACCCCAAACAACACACAGATGGTTATCACTATCCGCTTTAAGAACAGTAAATTAATCACAGAACCTTTAACATGGAGAATGACAGCTCCAGTCCATCAAATGGACTATTTTATCAGATCCTAAGACTAAATTCCACAGAAAGAAGAGAGAGAAAATAACTTTTACACTGTGCACTTCAGCCCTAAAAAAGTCACTGCCACATTTCACTGCTCCCTTTGGTTACAAGAATGACACACTTTCCTTTTAGCAAAGCCAGGAGACCTTGCTTCTCCTTAACACAAAACTTCAAATGCTTACCACAAACTGGACTGATCTACTACAAAATACATTTATTCTATTTACTACAATAAATGGCTTTCAACAGATGAGCTGTTGTTAAAAAAAGTTCTTTCAAAATATGTACACAATGAAAGTACCTACACAGGAAACCTCTTTTATTATTATTAAAGGAACTCTGAAATCAGTATTTATCTGCTCGTAGAGATTGTATTCTTTTTTTAAAGGAGCTGTACCCCCTTTAAATAGCCTTTAATTCACTTCATTAGGGTTTGTAGGTTTTTTATTATTATTAAAGGAGCATCTTTGAAAGATGATCTCTCAATGCTTTCACAATCAGTAACACGCCCATAACTGCAGTTTTCTTATTAACTTTCACAGTTGCTAAATTTCAGTCACAAGAGACAAGTTTTCCTCTAAGGTACAGATGACAGCGTGCATGCATAACATCACAAACTGTATCTTTGTACAATTCCATCCAAAACATTTTAAACAAGCTCCATGCTTTAACCTAAACCTTTATTTTGGGCATACGAGGGTATCATAGCCTCTGTTTTCTATACAGCAAAGGGAATAGATAATTTTATTCAAAGCTTACAGATCTGATTATTCAATGAAGAGTTTCACTCTGTTTTCCCCTAATGGAAGGGGAGCAGCAGCTCCACACAGCTGTGCCCTGCATTTTGCAGCAGGTTCCAGCGCCGAGGGCGATGTCGAGCCGCAGCGGAAGGAGGACGGGGGAAAGACAATCCCTCACCTTGAAATGTTTGCATATAACCCTGCATGCACTGGCAGAGCACTGACCCAGCAAAACTTCACAACCAGATCATCTCCTTTTCTTCCCACACCACAGGGAATGTGTCAGTGTCTCAATAAAATGTGACCAGCTGCATAATCAAGTCCAAGTGGTTCCTTTTACTGTCGGAGACAATTAGGTTTACTTCCAGCGACAGGACATTTCTGTGTGGATGTGAATAGCATTGGATGGGTCTTTTTCTATACAGAAAACCTATTGATCAAAAAAACCACCAAAAACTTGAAACCTTGCTTTTTATACGGGAAATCTGCAGATAAAAAAAAAAAAATTCTCAATACTGCTCAAATGGCAGTGTTTTATTCCTTTCAATGGCCAATCATTAGATTACACTGTGAACTCTGAAGTAATTACACTGAATGTGTCATTCTGATGGCATTGAACATCTTTATTGGAACTGTATGATTTAACTTTTAAATAATTCCCCAATTCTCAAAGGACAATGAAGAATTAAAGAGGGCATGCTAAACCCCAAAAAAACCAAACCACAAAATACAACAAAAGACCACAAAACAAACAAAAACCCCACAAAACAAACAAAAAACCCCAAACAAACAAACAAAAAAAAACCCCAAGCAAAATCACAACAACTTAGCACTACTTAGAAAAACTACCTATTATTTAAAGATTGAGGATTACTTAGAATTAGATAAATCCCAAAATTAACGTTTAATTTTTAGAATCTGAAAAGAATCTACAAAACTTTTATTTCTTTCATGAATTTCAAGAAGTTAGCCTTATATACAGGAAAACCTAAGACAGCCACAAGATGATGCCATGTAACCTTCCTGTTATCAGCCTCATTTTCTTATCAGCATATGTTAATTTACCAATGCAATTCTAACAGAACTGCAAAGATTCCCAGCTGATATGTCAGCTTGGATATTTTACAAAAATATTTAAAAGTTCAGTAGAACGTATTGGTTAAAATGAAAACTGCAAATTAAAAGGAAAAAAAAAAAGGAGAAAAGCTAAAATACCATCTCCACATGCTTATGTAAGCAGAGTGTTATCACAGATGCCATATCACATGCTTTAGTTCTGATAATCTCCATCTCACCAGCTTAACTGTGTTTGAGATGCATTTGTTTTTATCTGAAAACACTGACAGCTTCCAAGTGACCCTTCAGTTGTGATATACAGCTGAGGAAATCAGCACTGATAACCAAAACACTGTCCTGAAGTTATTTACACTGCACCACAAATCCAACTGCTTGTGGATAAACTAAAAGCTCTCTCCAAAGGAGCAAGCATAAAATCTTATAAAGACAGGCTTGGGAAGAGGCCACAGGAGATCATTTGGTTTGAGGCAGGCTCAGCTCACCCCATTGCCACTCCAGGCATTTGTTTTCCTGCCCTTTTCCAAAGATGTAAACCTCTTGTCCATCCTAAATAATCACCCTGCTGTATTTAGATACGCTGCATTTTCTCCTTTCCCCCCACTCATGCTGAGAACAGACTTATCTTCTTCTCTCTGCAAGTTTTTTCCGTATATAAGGATTGCTCTCATGGCCTTCCCTCAACTGATCTTCTCTTAAAATCAAATTTCCTCAGTCTTTTCATCCATTTCCTAAGAGCTGCTGCTCCTGATATCTCCAACTGCCTTCCTTCACCTCTTCTGGCCCCTTTCCAGCCTGTCCCCACTCCTCTTGAAGCAGAAATCCAACAAAAGGCCATTCTGAATATGCCATTTGCACTGAAAATGAAGGATTAATATCCAATTATCGTCTGCCTCCATAAAATTCAATTATTATCCTTCTGCTGTCCTTTATTTTGATTTCAACCCTGTACCTCTGCAGTGAGTTCATCGACTCCTTCAGCTCTGCTGACCTCAAAGGGGCCTCATCATTTCATCACTCATTTGCCTCAGGAGAGAATGGTCCTGAATACATCTCCATGGACTTATAAAACAGATCAGGCCTTCAAAGTGCTGAGAATCCACTGTTTAAAATGAATTCACCTGCTCCCCACCCCAAACGAAAAAGTTCACTGAAAGACAACTAAGCTTAAATGGTAGACTTCCAGAATTGTTCTATCTGCCCCACACCCGATTTCATTGTACACCAGTGTGGAAAATAGAAGGATAAACTTGTTAAAGTAGGCAAAATTCAAAGTATTTGCTTGGTCAGTTCTAAGCCTCTACTGATGTGAAGTCTGGGGCTGATCAGAGGTTTGGATTCCAAAATCATCACTCCATTGGCAATGAGAATCCAGTAGGTTTGCTCTCAGTACAGCAAATAACCACCTGCACAATTGACTTCAGGTGTACACAAAAAGGTCCTTTCTGTCCCTTCCAGGGTCGAGATTTCTAGAAAAGTGATAGGAAAGGACCTGACCTGCTCCTTCTCCACCTCTTCCTTGGGCACATTTTGTATGCAACATTCACTGATGACACTGGCATGTCCAAGAGTACCTCACTTCCCCCACAGCCATCTATTTATCCACATTTCCTTGTCCACTGCAGACTTCCCTCAGACTTCTGGCCCTTCTCCAGCTGAAAATAAAATAAACCCCACAAAGTGTCCCCAGAACAGCAGGTGCTGGTTTCAGGGAGTAATACTTACACTGTCTAACTCACATTTAGCCTCTCTTATGATCTAACAAAAATTTGAAAAGTTTGTTTTCAAGTGAACAGAGCACAAATAAAACACCAAGACAACAGCAATATGCAGACGCTCAGGAATTGGAATCCAGGTTGAAAAATGTCCCCTAATTCAGCACAATTTGATGCACAATCACCTGAACTGCCAGGACAAATGGATATTGTAGTGCCATGATGGTTCAACCCAAAGGCCAGAGTGGACTGGCTGTTGCTAAACAGTAAAAGTGCTCTAGTCCAAAGCTGCAAGGTCAATTAAATCTTTGGGGAGAAAAACAACAAAAAAATAAAAGCAGGATTGTTATATAACAACAGAAAACTTCTGTACATTTTTTTCGTCTCACTTTCTGCAAATATGAGTCTGAGTTTGCTCTTGTTAAGAAGTCACAGACAGACAACACAAAACAAGATTCAGATATTCATCAGTTCAGCAGGTTTTTACTAGATACTCATATACAGAACACAGTCAAGTTATCTCTACTGCAGAAAAAAAAAAAAAAGTCAAATTATCTCCACTGCTTCTTACATCTACTATGAAGACAAAGTCATCTATTAAACTATCAAGTAGCTGGAGGAATTGTGGGAGGCAGATGGTCTATTTGTTATTAGCATGACATTACTACTCGTATTCTTGGTAACAAACTACCTATGTGGACTATGCAGACACAACATTTCACCCCCATGTTTCTTAAAAATCTGTGACATTAACACATATGACACACTCACTGGCACATAAAAAGGATAAATATCACAACGAAAAAAAACCAGTAAGGAATTCAAAGTCTAAATATATTCAATCAAGCTGAACCAGAGCAGCATCAGACTTTTTAAGCAGGGGACAAAAAACCATCAAACCACAACTTCTGCAGTGTAGCCACAATCCAAACTGTATAAACAGGGAAAAAAATAAAGAAAAAAATTGGAAAATTGTAGCTATACCTGAAGCAACAGGCACTACTACAACAGAGGTATCTGTAAAGAATGTGTTTTGGAAAAACTGAAGATAAATTGAATTTTTTGTGTTTTGTTGGAAACCTTCAGAAAACAAATCTACCTTACTTAGCAAATGCAGGAACCCAGTGAGTGTTTCACTGCAGCCTAATGGACGTGGTGTCCTTTCTTCAACTTCTCCTTCCACTCACCCCCAAAGTGGTTCAGATTTACAGCCCATATTGTGCCTATTCCCTGGCACTTTCACTGCAGGCAAAATCCTGCCAGAAAGAGAAAAACAGGACTGCAAAAGACTCAACAACTCCTGTGCATTTCTTCCTGAGAGGGGCACACTGAAACAGCCCGTTCTGGATTTTGCACACATTAACTTTAATGAGCTGATTGGAATTGTACAAGTGCAAATCCATACGTGGGTGTTATTTTGAAGTAGTTGTTCTGTTTAGTGAGGGATCATTGCAGGCTTCTCTTTCTGCACATTTTCTGCTGGCTGCAAACATCCCCACAAGCAGTGTCCAGAATTCCACTGCCACAGAGCTGACACACCTCACCCCTGCAAGCTCTCAAACCACAATTAAAACCATACACAAGGAAGCTCATTTTAAACCAAAATACAGACGTCTAAATTTGGATCAACTCCTTCAGTTTGTTACAGAGCAGTCACAAAGACCATTAGGACAGCATTCATTTTTGAATTTTGGTTAGATGCTTCAGCAAATTACTTGGCATTAAAACTTTACTCTACAAGCAACAATCACTATGAGACCCGAGCAACTTGGGTTATGTTAGAAGGTAAAAAGGAGGACAAGTGCATTATTGTGAGTCTTGCTACTGAGGAAAATACAATTTGGAAATGCGTGCAATACTGAATTATACAAATAGTGCATTTTATTAAATCTGATCTCCAATTAAACAAGTATCACATGTGGTTAAGCCTTAGAAACTTTTAATTTTTTTTAAATCATTGTAACAGAGAGCACAAGGGAAGATGTTAAGCATATTTTTGGTGAAGTTAATAGTTTTGTTAACAAAATACAATATTAGCTATGATATTTATGTAAGCAATATCTTCCAGAGCACCAACAGGATTTAGGAAAGCTAGAATACTTAAGCTTCTCTTTGGAACTGCATGTGGGATCATCTTTTCTACAGACTTCTGAAACAGCAAATTTCCTTAGCAATCAGTGGAAATGCTGCATCAATGCAGAGTCTGGGTACACACAGAGTACAAAAGGCTCCACTCACCCAAATATGTGCCAGTCACCGTGAATTAGGATAAAGTTTTCTTCTCCATCTTTCTCAGTGAACTCTACTATGTCAGGACTGTCAAAACCTGCCTGTACCTTCTCTTCTTTCTGAGGTTTTGTGCTTTGCTTTGGGATGTGGGTGTGGAGGAGGGTCACCTCGTGTCACACACATTTTTTTCCATTCATGGGACCTTTTCTACCACTTCTCCTCACCATCCTCCCCTTCCCACTGCAAAGTGTGCTCTGGTTACCCCAGCCTTTGATGGCCTCACATCTGCTCTCCTGCATTACCACATTTCACTCCTGAAATGTCCCTTGTCAGCTCCAGCCCACTATTCCCCTATAACACACTCCTCTGCATGCCAGGCTGACAGGATCAGCAAACAAATAACACAATGCATTTGAGCCTTGGGACTGAAAAAATGACTGATGGGCCAAACACACCTTGAGTGGAGACAGAAAGAGAGAAAGAGAGAGAGAAAGAGAGAGAGAAAGAGAGAAAGAGAGAGAAGAGAGAGAAAGAGAGAGAAGAGAGAGAGAGAAAGAGAAGAGAGAGAAAGAGAGAAAGAGAGAAAGAGAGAAAGAGAGAAAGAGAGAAAGAGAGAAAGAGAGAAAGAGAGAAAGAGAGAAAGAGAGAAAGAGAGAAAGAGAGAAAGAGAGAAAGAAAGAAAGAAAGAAAGAAAGAAAGAAAGAAAGAAAGAAAGAAAGAAAGAAAGAAAGAAAGAAAGAAAGAAAGAAAGAAAGAAAGAAAGAAAGAAAGAAAGAAAGAAAGAAAGAAAGAAAGAAAGAAAGAAAGAAAGAAAGAAGTCAGCTTGACAGGGGAGCTGGACCACGTATGCCTCCCCCAGCCTTTCATCCTGCATATCACAAGAGAAACACTCCAGAAGTATTGGCTTATAAAAATAATTTACTCACAATATCCAGATGGTGAGTGGGGAGAGGACTAGCCTAGCTGCTGGAAGTGTTTTCCCACCTTGCACTCAGATTTGAAAGTTTTAGATAAAAGTGATGTCACTTGAGGTGACTTGGCAGTCTGTGCCCACAGGTTTGCTCTCTGGGCTAGCACGAGGCACAAATTTGTGTAATTTGGGTAAAATCTTTTTCTACATCAATAATCAGGTCCTAAATTTTAATTAACAGTATTACTCATAGTCCTCATGTGTAACACAGCACCTTTCATTTGGAGAATCAAATACCAGCTGATTTAAGGTTTGGATTGATAGGGTTTTTTGGGGTGAAGTCATTATAAGATTTTGTATAATTCTGTTATGCAAGGCAGATGTGAACATTTAAAGAGCTCAGAGATGGAAAATGAGAATAATCTTGCTCTGCATCATCTTCTGTTCACCTTGGCCACTTATATTAGGAAATGTGATTTAATGACACATTTATATGAAGACAACAACAGCTTTATAGCTTACTATACACTACATTGCTAGGATGCATTTCTTAAATCATCAAGAAAATTACCCTCTCTAGCTATGCATTTAGTCTACCTCTCAGCAACTGGAAAGACTGAATTAATCACATTATCCACAGCCAGGATTTCTTTTTACTTTTTTTTAATGGATGATTAACATTAGAATCTCAGATCCATATTTAGACATATAAATAAATAAAATCTTGAATTAAAAATGATGAGCACTGAAAATTAGGTCACCTACGTAGGAGCTTTATTAAAGACTTAAGTACAGGTGAGATTATTTCCTCCTCAGTTAGAACATTTTCCTGTGGGACACTGGCAACTCCATAGCATCAGGCATTACTAAGGACAAGACATTTCTCAAATGGTTCATCCTCTTCTACTCACTAAGATCTCAGCCCTCAAGAGTCCAAATGTTCTTCCTTCCAATATCTGCTGCCTGATCAGTACTGCAAACCCACCCAATAAATTCACCCCCCCTAAAGGGATCCTTGTCCCAAGCCCTTCCCTACCCCTCTGCCTCCATCTGAGAATTCCTGTTTGTTCAGCTCTGCTGATGGAACAAAAACCCACCTGACCCAGGACAGTCTGGGGGGATTATTTACACAATTTAAACACTAGATATTTGTTAATTGAGCTAATCCACCAGACAGAAAAATATTTTTGTGTAGTAAGTCTGCTCTCCCTAAGACTAATTGTAATCTAACATCACTCATCTTCCAGGATTTTTGGGGCACACACAGCAGGCAGTGGCTATTCTATTTCCTGAAGTGAAACCAGCACATCAAAACCTTCTAGCTGAATGGTCCTGACCTTTGTAAAGCAGCGCTATTAATAAGATAAAATAAACTGCAGGACTCGAGCAACCAGGTTAAAGACTCAGTAAATAGCCAGGAGACACGAAATGAGACCAAGTGGTCTGTGTGTAATGAAGTAGATGATATCCTAAAATTGAATCAGCTTCCAATAGCCAAGATCTGCTTTTAAAATGCAGAGATACATCTGCATTGGCAAATGAAAAGGCAAAACCTGCATTTAAAGGCAGTCAAAGGCACCCTGTTTCTATCCATTTGTATTCCAGGACAACCATGCATGAAATAATGGCTGCTAACACACAGGTTTGCACATGCTGCCAGATTAAGGAGAAACCCCAAACCAGACCGACTGCGAGAGGAAAATACCTACTTTTGTTCCTATAAATGTGCAGGTCGCTTACATGAAGATATAATTGTAAAAACAAATTTTCACAACTGCATTTTCTTAGTTCAGAAGTCAGCGAGATATGTAGAATATACATGAGTTATTCCCCCAGGAATAACTGGCAACCCATGCACATGTGTGTGCACACAGCATCAGCTGCTGGGACTGGCAGGAGCCTGACACCTGCCTCGTCTGCTGCTGCTGTTTTCCTGCTCGAGGCAGATTGCAGAGCACCAGAAGATTTCAGTGCAGCCCTTGATGACAGCAAGGTGCCTGGAACACAGCCTGCTGTCCCTGCCCCTGAACACCTGTAGCTGCAGCTCCGCTTGTCTCCTGCCAGCTGCAGCACAAACCCCAGGAGACTCAGCTACCCCAGGCTGCTCCAGCCTCATTCACCACAACAGCCTGGCAGAGACACCCACAGCAGCTTTTCAGCTGCTGGTAGATGATTACAGAGGAATTTTCAGTAAAAATATTTTTTTTTAAAAATCAAATTTAAAAAAAAAAAAAAATCCAGTATCTAACAAGGTCAAAAACTTAATGTAAGCTCGTAACGTGACAAAATTACAGGATCACTTCCCATACATTGAACTCTGTCTCTCTGGGTTAATTACACAGCAAAGCTGTGCCCCCATACTGAAGCCCCCAAAGTTATGGTACCACACAAAGGGTGAAGTTTAAATTAATCAAAGTCATTTTACATGCTATCTTCACACTCATCAGTTGTGTAATGTGACAGAGATATTCACAGTACAAAACGCCATCAAATGCTTCCAGAAATTACAGCATTAGTGCCATATGCTTCAAAAATATTCTAATGCAAAACCAACTGTAATTCCTTTGCAGTATTTACAGGAAGTGATCCATTCAGAGACACTAATTTCTACCAAAAATATATTTATGAACCATTAATGTACAAAAGTATATTAAGCAACCTAACCAGTATTTTGCCCTTACTCCAAAACCAGATGGATCACTGATATACAAAATATTTTCTTCTAAGCAGGCTCAAGCAGTAGAAAACTACTGAATTCTTAGATATCTTTCTTACATAACTAAAAAAAGAAAAATACACCCAAAACCAAAGAAGCCCCTTACATAAAAAGCTTTAAAGAGCCTGAAATACACCAATAGGTGAACTTAATCTGATTACTCACATCCAATCAAAGATTTCATAAAAGAGGTTGCATTATCAGATAATTTCTGCCAACTCTATCATTAGAAACATTAATAAAATGAAAGGTTGCACTTGTCAGCTAATGAGTGCATTGTTAATGTGGCATCACACATATAATCACAAGGAGTCAATAATAATTTCTTTTTTTTTGAGAGTGGGATACTATCAATAACACAAGAATTTTAACACTGTATTTTTTTCCAGCTCCTAGTCCAGGCACACTCAGGAAGAATTGGTAACTGAAACATTCAGAAGGGTTTGGGGATCCCTGACTATATCAATGCTTTTACTCCTTACAATACCCAGCACGAGTTTAGTACATCCCCCAAAAAAGGTCCAGTCAGTGCTTCAAACATATAAAATACAACTTTTTATACAAAATAAAGCAATTTCAGAAACAGAAGCTGGAGAAGAGAAGAGGAAGCAAAAGGCACAACATGCTGCTAAGATCCCATTGCGCATTACCAAGTCTCATTTTAGGCATACCCGTGTAATGTGACCAACTATCAGCAAGATTCTTATAGGATAATACTCAGACAAGCAAATAGTACTTGAAATGTCATGCATGGTTCACAGTGGAGCCTTTTCCCCCAGCTTTATTCCCAAATTCCTACAGAAGTGCCTACAGCAACAAATAAGAAGTTTCCAGCCATGCAAATCTGTTTTGCATTTACTCTCAAGTCTTAGCTCCTGTGACAGTGTCAGATTTTCAGCTTCTATTAAAAAATATTTTAGCTGTTAGGATTACAAAGGAGACCGTAACAGAAACGAACTCAGAACACTCAGCAGTCAGATAACAAATTAAAAAGTATTTCTATTTAGATATAATTACTTTCACTGCTTGAGCAAGTAACGATAGAAAGCAGATAAATCATTTTGCCTTGTGGTGTTGACAATACTGCTTTGTGCAGGATTAAAAACAAAAACTAAGGTGGTGAGACAGTCTCACAGGGCCATGGTGTGGATGCTTGCCTGCTCTGCCAGTGATGAGCAGCTCTGGTGCCATCACTGCAGGGTCCCAGCAGCAGTGTCACCCACTGCCACCCAGCTCTGCTGCCTTTGGGGTCCCTTTCCTGGTGGCACCTCAGAGCACAGAGCCACAAGAGACATTAAATACACACCGGGCTTTGGATGCTGCCAGGAATGGCTGCACTCCTCTGTCGCAGACATCTTTTCATTAAAAATCTTTCCTTGGGATTTTTTTCCTCCTGAGAAGCTGAGAGGCCTCAGGAACAAAATGCAAACAATGGTTATCTGCTGCTGTGGAATGCAACAGGTGCATCTGGGATTGGTCTCATGTGGATGTTTCTAATTAATGGCCATCGCAGCAGAGCTGACTCAGACAGAGAACCAGAGACAGAGCCTTTGTTATCATTCTTGCCTTTCTATTCTTAGCTTATTCTCTATTCACCTTCTGAGATGAAACTTTTCCTTCTATTCTTTTTAGTATAGTTTTTAATGTAATATAGATCATAAAATAATAAATCAAGCCTTCTGAAACATGGAGTCAGATCTACGTCTCTTCCCTCACCCTAAGACCCCTGTGAACACCGTCACACTCCTCAGGTCTGGGCATGTGAGCTCAGTGAAAATAAAAGCAGTATTTGGAATAATATTTTATTCCCCTACACCTCATGGTTCCTGGAGCACTGCTCCATGCCACACCACAGGAGATGTGTTCCTGTAAAGAGAAGAGAAAACCAAAGGTGTCTGGAGCACTGCAAACCCTGAGCCAAACCCTCCTTTGATTTACACTGAGGGGAGGAAAAGGATATAATAAGAGATGGATAAACCTCTCTTGCTCCCTATAATATAAAGAAAACTATTCTAAACAAGCCTCTTCTGGAAAACCCCTAGGCTAACAATTTAATTTCTGACTGCAGGGATATTACCTTGTTAAATCAACAGTCAGTGAAAGGCTTTTACTTCACGCTGTAAATGCATTCTCAGTCCTTCTCTTTGCCACCAGATGGAGGGCACATCATGTGGCACTCGCAGGGGAGCGAGCAGGGAAAGCCACAACCCTTCCTGTGGCTCTTGACTCATTCCAAACAAATAAACACAGTTTAAAGTTACTGTCTGCACTGGGACTGCAGGGATATTTGGGCCAGCAGCATGAGGACACAGCGAGAAGTCCCTCACACACCGTTCCTGGTGGAAAAGCCATACAGCAGTGGTTTTATGAGGAATAAAGCCATTCAATTGAAACTGTGCTGAGAATATAACAGTAATTTATGTAGTTACCAGTTACAGTCTTTAGATTAGGAGGTGATAGCCAGCCAATGCAAGATTTATTCTTTAAAAAGGCATTTCTTTCTTGAAACAGAGGGCAAGCAAAGGAGTGCACAGCTCTGCTGTAAGCATTGTTACTGCAGGAAAAGGAAAAATGGTTTACCTCTTCAGCCATCTGCTATAACATGTTCCTGCTAATTTAAGACACAGGAAAGTGATTTTGATGAAAGCAAAAAAATTATTACAACTTCAGTGAGAACTCAGAATCAGCTGAAAATAGGAGTGAGAAATCTTCTATTTATGTCTGGAAAACTCCCATCTCTTTCTTATTCATCCAGTCTCCGGAACTGAATAAAATGTTTACTTCTCCTGTTGCTTCTGACAGATTAAGAATTCCAGAGCTGCCCATAATTAATTTTGGCATGAAGGTAACTACCCTTGCACAGTCTGGAAGACAAATGAAGTGTCAGAGAAAGGCACCCCAGAGTAATTTGTTTCTTGCCTTATCTACAAGAAACAGGTGTAATTTTTTAACAGGTGTGATAGGACAGCACTAGACAGTGACTCATCACTACCCAGTAAATGGAAATGTAAGAGAAATACTCTGAGCACCAAGTAAGGAATAGGGAGGAAAATATAAAAATCAATTAGTAAGACAAAACAATCTTATGCCCTGCCCAAAACTCCAAACACACCTTGGGTGAGCATCACACGTCCAAGCCATTATGGAGGTGGAGGATCTGCAAGGAAGCAGCCAAGAAAATCCTGATTTTTGGAGATCCTGGTGCAGGGGTCACAGACAGCACTGTGCCAACAGCTGTGACTCAAACTATGCCCCCAGCTCCAGGGTTGGACAGTCTGGGACAGATGAGGACATGGCACAAACAACAGTTTGGTTTACAGGATGTGATCAGCCTGTATTGTGGCATCTCTTCCCTTTGGAAAGGCAGGGACCCTACACTCAGGGTGAGGCAGCAAGAGGGTGACCCAAATTCCCACTCCTGGATTCCCTTTCCCAAAGAGCAGGCTGGCAGCAGGACAAAAAGCCACCAGCAGGGACAAGGCCACACAGGAGCAGACTGGGCTCCTGGGATGCCACTATGGATTACCAGGAGAGCTGATGCTGTGTGAGGTGGGATGTTATTTATTAACACCAAAAGCACAAACCTGTCATCCCCAAGCTTTCCTTTCTTTTTTACCTCACCTCTCCCCTATCAGCTTAAATCCTGCTATTCTCTCTCTCTTTTTCTCAAGTCAAGATTACTTTTGGTTGTCTTATCAGCCTCCTCCAGACTGATAGTTTCAAAGGCAGATATATCCTCAACGTGTGTGTCTGACAGGCTTGGCCTCACTTTTTATGACACCTCTGCTGACAGCACATTGCCACCACAGATACACACAGCTGCAGCTGAGCAAGCCCAAGGACTCTGCAGCCAGGAGAAACAAAACTTTTCTTCCTTTTATATGAAGATTTCCATTGTGACCTTTCCACTAAATACAAGTTATGAGCTCAGTGAATTTTATGCAGTCACAATGCGTGAGTCAGTCAGTACAGATGCAGAAGGTGGGCAAAAAGCCTCAATTTCAGTCAAAAATTGAAATGGAAGTAACAACTGAGTATTATTTAAAAGGTCTTACCCACCCCTTTACCCTCCAAAATATCATTTTTCAAAATTTCTATCAGCTTTTCCCCAAGCAGAAAAATAATGGAAAACCATTGTTTCCACTCAATCCCAGAATCACTTGGAAATCAAGGTCAATCACTCTGACACACACAGTCCTTATTCTTGGACTTGGTGCAATTAGAGTGCTGTCAGAAACTCCAGCTAAATCCAGACTCCAACTTCCAAACCCAGGAGATCCAAGAGGAGCTGAACAATCAACATCTGTTACCATTTTAACAGCTGAGTTCCAGCGCTCCTCATTTCAGTTCAGTATTGCCTGAACATGAAAACTGAAAAACACACCTGGAAGAAAAAAACAAGCACCCAAAACTCCACACAGAATTCACAAAGTCTACCATGAGTGTTAATAATTGCTCCAGAGTAAACTGAGAGTGAAATAAGAATTTAGGAATATAAGTATGCAATCAAATAGTTGCAAAAAAGCATGGCTCTCTCAATTCAGCATAAAATTACTTTTGTTGCCCATGAAGTTTGCAAAAGCATCATCAGAAGTCAGTCAAGAAGCAGGGGGAAAAAAATTACCAAAACCCTCCTGGTGACTAAGAGGTCTTCCACAGAAAAGCAAGAATGTTACCTGGAATAAACATTTTCAGAGAGCTTTAAGAGAGGCTGTCATTTTCTAAAGCTGCCAATATGACACATTCAGTACCACTGATTAGATATTGGAAAATTTTAAAGTTTTAAGTAAGTGTACTCATTTAAAGTGGTATTAACACTAAAACCAGAAGAATATAATATTCTTATATACACCCACACAAAGAGGTAAGGATTAAAACTGGAAGAGGATATGCAACAACCTAGCCAGGTGTTATCCACTCCATGTTAACTTCAAATTTCCATATTACAATGACAGCACATCAACTGATTATTACACATGCGTTCTGCTAAAAATTTCCCAAGTTATTCACCTGAATACAACTGATTCATTACATTTTTTTGCTTTTGTTTGGGTTAGTTTGGTTTTTTGGGTTTTTTTTGTTTGTTTGTTTTGGTTTTGGTTTTTTTAATTAATAACGTCAATGTGGCTGAAGTCAGGAAAAGGAGAGAAAAGATTTCTCATTTTCAGGTTTATTGATCACCAAAGGTAATTTAGTAATTACGTTATACACTGGAAAGTAAAATCAAGTCCCTCTGAAATCCACAAAAATCTGATGTGTATTGATAAAAGAAAATAGTTTAAAGAAAATTTCAAATGAGTGTCTAATGGTTATTTCTGTCAAAACAAGCAGTCTCTTGGACTTTGTGCACTCACTGCATGAGCTGAATATGCAGTAACTTCTCATCTGCTTTTTAAGTAATCTGTTTGAATTTAAGCTGAATTTAAATGGAATATGAAGACATATTTGCTGTCTTTTTAAAATAAGCAGTAATAAACCAATCACTACAAATTCAAAAGGGAACAGCTGCTTATAAAAGGAATAGCACAGTACAGGTCAGCGATAAAAAAAGGTTTGTTTCATTAAATAAAGTTCTGTATTAAATTAAGGTTCTACACGATTTGCAATTCAAGCGAAAGCAGAGGGAAATAGCTACACCAGTGTCATTAATAAAGCCTGAAATAACTAAGTTCTGGAAAGAAATAATTGCAAGAGCTACATGGATCAACAGCTTCCATCAGTACCCAGGCTAAGTCCGGCTTTGGCTCTGAAAGATTCAACAAACATGAAAAGGTTTTGTGTGACTGAAAACCAATACTGGAGTCTACAAGGGGCAAAACTTCCTTGTGACACAAGGCCAAAAGTTTTCCGTGAAGGAAGCATCTCCAAGGCTTCAGTGGCCTGGTCAGTGCTGCTGAAAATGGTGCAAAGGCCACTGCAGGTGGCCAGGAGATGTCACATCTGCCACCACCAGAAACTTGTGCTCTTTGCCCTCTCCACCCAATTAATCCTCCAATTCATGCCAAAGTATCACAAAAATGATGGATGAAAGCTTTTTTCCCCCTCTCCTTTCATAAAAATATTGTGAATAGCAGCTAGGCAACATTTAAGAAGGTATTATGTGGTTAGGTGCATAACAAAAATATGCATTTGCCTGACCAAAAATAAACCCAACCCAGATTTATTTTTTGCAGAAGAGGCAGAAACACCTCAAGGCATAATACAACCATTAGGTGAGCTGTAATTATTGACTGTGAGTTCCCAGAGAATGCTCAGCTGCATTTGGCACTGGCACAGAACAGGAGGCAGTTTCAATTACATGCCTGATCTGTGAAGTTTATTGATCTTCAGAAGCAGGGCTAAGTCTTAACTGGGAAAGCTCAGATGATGCTGAAAAGGTCTCCTGTTTACCTTCTTGCCTTTTTGTTGCTGCTGTTTTTAATTAATTAACAGGGCTGTGGGTTGCAGTCCATGCCTTTTATAAAATTTGGCATAGTTAAATTATGAAATACCCATTTCAATATTTTCCTAATTTCTCATGTGAAAAGTACAATATTCCAAAGGCGTTTCCTGTTGACACAATTAAACCTTGTGTTATATTTTAAGCTTTAAGATTCTTCACCAATTTTTGTCTGAAATCAGAACATTTTTTCAATGAGGGAAGTGAAAAACTGGCTTGAAGAGAGCTTGCTGTGCTATAGCACCCTCAGAATCCAGCTTCCTTAACTGAAATTACAGGTATAATATATAATGAAATATATAATACTATATATATAAAATACTAGATATAATATATAGTACTCTTACACATAACACCAAGACTAATGCTCACTGGGCAGAATTTACCATTGTATCCAATATATTGCTGCTGTTGAAAATATAAATTCATTTTTTCTGGAATTTAATATTCTGCATCATCAATGTGATGTAAGTGTGAAGTGTTATGAGCATAGAAGTAGGAAAAAAATATTGTTAGCTTGGAAATCTTAAATTTTCCTTACTATTTTGGGGTTCCTTTCCCCCACAGAAGCCCACTGCAATGGAGATACCCCCTGTTCTGCTGCAGCCACTGCAGTTCTTAGTGCTGACAATAGGGTTTGTTTACCTGTTTGAAGTAGGAGCATTGCAGTCCATCTCTATGGATTTTACAGGGATGTTGATTCCAGTTTAATGAGCATCAGAGAGCATCTGGCAATTATACCCCTGAGGAAAGCCAACTGATAAATGTGCAGACCCGCTGCAGCAAGGCCGGCAAAATCCACTCTGTAAAAACAGCTCTCAAATGGTTTCTGGCACACACAGAAAAGTTTTCAGAGAAGGAGCTCCTGCTTTACTTTGAAAGTCATTAGTAAGACACTAAGTACATGCCAGAACAAAGCTCTGATGAGCTCTGGTTCTTTTCTAAATCAGATTTTCCCATGGTGGTGTCCAGCAGCAAGGTCAGGATCACAAGTAACTGTTCTCGTCTGGAAAGGAGTGAGAATTGGCCACCAGTTTTTCCAGGAGAAAAAGCTGGTAGAAAACACCTGGAAGGACCAAGGCAGAAGGGTGTTGGCATGTCAGCTAGCGCGGCGGCATGGGAATTCCCTTGGTGACACAGAGTAATACAATCCTGGGAAAAACATTCTGTGGAAGATGCCAAAATGACCCGAGTGTTTTGTGACTGATGCAGTTACACGAGGGAAACTGAGAAGCCTCTGAAACTAAACACTGACCTAGTGCACTGTGTGAGTACAGTTCAAAGACATGGTGCTCAACAAATAAAACACGAGAATAAAAGCAAACAGCCCTTTTCATCCAGCAGCAGTAAAACCAGAGGGCAGAAAACGACGCTAAATCGCTTACGCTTGTTGCACCAACAAACCGTATCTGAGTTACAAAATCTGTGTCTCAGGGTAACCATTCCTATGCAACACGGGGCAAAATAACTCACTGCTGCCACCAAAGTCAATTTGAACCCACAAAAATGACTTAGCCTGGGAAATGGCGGCACGTGAAGGAGGAAATGGCCGTGTGAGGACCACAAAGTGAGTAGAAAGCAGAGCAGTGCATAGGCACTACTGTGTAAAAACAAGGAACCAGAGAGGGCTTGGTTAAACCACCTAAACATAGCTATGACCCCAGGTGACAAAGAGTGTTCTGTCATTGTGGTGATTGCCAAGCACAATCAGCAGCTCCCGGTGCTCTTCCGGGGCTAAGCACAGCCTCAAATGTAAATGTGAACTGAGGACAAAAGTGAGAAGAGCAAACGTCTGGGCAGCACATTAAGGCAATGTAAGAAACAACTCCATGATGACCTGTTTGTGATCTCACTCTCCTCTGGGCTGCCTGAGCACTTGAAGAACTATGCCAATGGGAGAGCTAATGAATTTGGAAAATACCAGAACAATTTTAAGTAACTTCAGGTGTTCAAATAAAGAATCCTCATTTTTAGTCAAATTTGAACAAAGTTGTGTTTTAAAGAGAAAAACCCACCCATTTCTAATGCTGACTAAATACAGATTATTATAAAATTCCTTTTACTAATTTCAGATTTAGACTGTGCAGAATAACACATTAAGACAACTTCATGGCTCTTCACATTCTTAGCCTGGGACTCCTACTCATTTGGTCCCTCTTACCTAAATTCTTTTCACACCTCTCATATGCAATGTAAGATAAAAAAACTTGTCCTAGATAGGGCAGAGATTTTTGAACACGTCTCATTGGTCTCATGTAAACTTTTGTTTCTAACCACATTAGAAACTTGTGTTGGCTAAGTAATTTTTAAATGTCACTACTGCAAACATAAGCTTTGTACTGTGCATCAGTCTACTGGAAGGATTTAACAAGATGCACAGTTCCATGTGTGCAGATGTTCAAATACAAAGCTTTTAAATAAAAACTCAGTATTCACTGTAAAAATAATAAATCAAGAACTGACAATTGTTTACTGTTTCAGTTAAAGTTATGTCTTAAAAAAAAGAGATTAATTCCTGATATCAAGCTGACCAACTGAATTAAATTTTCAAGAATTATTCTGTTAGTAGAGTTTAAATCTCTCTCCTAGTGGAGATTCAAATATTAGTTCTGTAATACCTCTTTAAATACAAAAATTCCCAACATCTCAGCTGTCTTATTCCTTCCAATAATCCTGTGCCTGAAAATGTGTCTGGGGTTTAAAAACACAAACTTACAAATAACCCAAAAGAACCCAAAACCAAACCAAAGTTAAACCAAAACCCTAACACACCTGAGATTTTCAGAGCTAAGGCACTTCCCTTATTCCCTCATTCCACTTATTTATGAGGAGCCCCAGGGCACAGTGTGAAATATATTCTGGCAGCAATTACAGTTTCAGGGAAACTGGTGTTCTGAAGAAACAAAATATTTTGCATTTATAGCCTCTTTGGTCTTCTTTAACCTTCGAACTGCTTAAAAACCCAAAGATAATTTTTCTTCTGCATATTCCATGGCATCAAACTAGCACATCTCCAAATCTGAGAAAACATATGCTGTCAGCAAAGAACAAAATGATCTCTTTGATACTAATACCTGTGATAGTAGCATGATAATAACTATGTGTGACAACTTCTCCCTGCTCTCAGAATAATTATGGCTCTCCAGAACTCAACATCTGCGTTACCAGATGTTACTGTCAACCACGTAAGCAAAAGCACTGCAGAAACCTGGCCAGCCTCCAGAGCTTTGGTCTCAATACCTCAGCAGATGCAGGTGGTTTTCAGTAGTCCAATATTTGGAGCACCAAGCCATGCAAATCCACTTGTGTAAACAAGAAAATGGCATCAGCAAATAATGCATCATACCCAAACAGGCTCGGTGCAGTCTGGGACTGACTGACATTTCTGCCAAGCCAAGGAGAACTGAGATGAGATTTAGCATGCCTGACACAAAAATTGTAATGTTACAACAGGCTTCTGTCTGAAAATTCAGTTTCATTAAGTTCTTTTAACTTTAACATTGACTTTCACACACAGACACAGTATGTGCCAGCTGGATGACACACGAGCTATTAAAAAACAGGCATGGGCAGCAGAATCCTAAAATATCATCTCAGACCCATACATCATTCACTCTTAACACATAAGTGGCATCTTAGCACCAAACTCTTTGCCTGTACAGGATGATTTACATACAGTGCAGCTTTTATGGAAGAATTTTTCTTCTGTCTATGTACATCTAAACTGCAGCAATCTGAAATCAAATTATCTTCAGCAGGGAAGCAATCCAAACTCCAGCTGAACTTTCTAAGTGAAAATAAACATATTTAAAATGGAATTAACTGTAGCCAAAGGGTAACAATCTTTCATAAACATGACTGAAGCCCTTGGATGCTGAACTTTTTTTATTTCACACTTCTTAACTATTAAACCATCTGGTTTAAACCAAGTAAGAAGAACAAGTCTCTTTCTACTAATGACTCCTTCATCATTTTGCTTTCACAACCAGGGAGAGATGAGCCTGCCCTATCCGATGTGGCCAGACTTTCTTTTGTTTCTTATCTCAGCCTAGGACTGAGATAGGAAACAAAAGAGGCACGAGGAGGGCAGCTCTGCTGCTGCAGCATCCCTCCAGCCCAGCACTGCTGAAGGTCCAGCTCCTCTTTTCCTCCTCAATAACCCACTGTGGATCCCAAGGGCTGCAAAAACATTTTGGGAACCCAACACACCGACGGGCACACAGAGGGTGTTGTTACAAATACAGATGGGCTTTTCCTAACAGTTGCCCCAGAACGTTTTGCACAAGCAGCAAGTGAGGTCTGACGTGCTTGTGCAGTTTATTTATAAATTAGGGAGGCGTGAGTGGAGGCTAAAATGAGATGTAAACTACCAACAAGAACAGAATCTGTCTGCTAGATCTCAGCAGAGCTGTGCAGGCTGAGAGGTAAAGCAAAGCAGGTTTCACAGCCAAAGACTGCATCCAGTATTTGGTACTTGGACATGAATCTCTAAAGGGTAGTGAATGCAGATCAACCTAAGTGCTCAGACACGTAATTAAGTCAGAAATCATTAGGGCCTTTATGACAGCTCTACAGCGCTAAAAGTCAAGGTTTCCACTATAAAACTTCTTCTTCATGCATGTAAAAATTAGCTGTCAGAATTATTTCTGGGTTCAAATATGTCTCATAAGCTCTTCACCTTCAAGCAAATTAAATTGAAGTGCCCAATCATTTCTAAATGGCATTCGCAGTAAGTTCTAGGAGGTTGCAGTCTGATCCAATTCTGAATATTCTCCCTTTTAACTTGAACTTCAACAATTAAGGTTTCCTTAGCAGCGGAGGCTTCACCCTCTCTCCAACTCTGTGCTCACAATTTTCTCATTTTCTACAATTATGGCAAAGGCTGCGTTCAAAATTAAGGCGCATAAGCAACACAGGCAGGCATTAATTTTTAGGAAAACAAAGGCAGTGTTACTACTGGTTATTGACATTTTAGTGGCTTGAAACAAGGCTCTAGTACACCAGCCACTGTACAGAGAGCAAATAAAACCACTCATTATCCCAGAGAGCTCCAAGCCTAGACACCTGATAAACCAGATTTTTAAAATCCATACATTCATGGTCTTTAGTTATTCTGGTCCCTCTATACCACTAATTTGGAAAAAGATTTCAAAAAAACAAGGGCCTATAAATGCTATAAATAAGCTAAGTCAATCATGCTGGGGCTTGTCTCTGAGAAACTATGGACAATCAGGATTATTATATTTATATATGAGTTTAAAAAAATAAATCTAAGTGTGTTATTCCATATTCCTCAAGTGTGCAAAGACATGTTAAATATCTCACCTAACAAAATTAAAATATTAAAATATTTCCATGTTAACAATAAATAATGGAGATTTAAATAAAGGAGCTAAGTTATACAAATTGCAAATTCAGAAGAATTCTGGAAAATTCAGGAAAAGAAGTGCATACTAGGCATCCTGAAAAAAGACTAATGAAAAAATTTTAAATATGATCTGAAAGAGGACTTAATGAGTTAAATAATTAGTTATACAACCAGACCATTACAAAGGGGCTCGCTTTCAGTGGCAAAATCAGGAAGAACAGTTCAGGAGCATTTAAAAAGGACATATTTGCCTTAGCTCATCATGTGGCTTTATCCTCCTCTAAGAAACAACAGAGCTCCACTTCCATCACTGTCAACATTCTGCTTAAAAATGATACTTATAACTCATTTTAATTTCAAATTATTTTTATTAGTTTTTGTTGGTTTTTTTTTTTTTTTTTTGAGTTCTTTCTGACTGGAACCATAGTAATTTACTGAATTTTTAAATTACTGAAGTACTGAATCTATATTTAGTCAACTAGTCCCTTCTGGTGAGATCTGCTAATATAAGACGAGAAAAATTTCACATGATATTCATGGAAAAATTAATTTAATGTATTTGATTATTTCTTTAAAGAAGGGTCTAAACAGCATTAGCTCAGGCTTTTTGATTCCCAGTGCATAATAATATTAGTGTAATAATTCATGTCTGTCTTTTGTTTAGATTTTTGTTCTTTTAAGGAAAAATAAAATACAGATAATTAATTTGATTAAATCAAAACATTATTATAAAACGCACACTCTGAAAGGCAAATTGAATATCATCAAAGAGCTTTTCTTGTCTTCATTCCATCTTCACTTTCCCTAAATAATTACACTTTCTCTGAAAATTCAGACTTTCAGCTAAAGAGATAACTACTTTGTGATGCTGTATTTTAACATCTGCGTGTATTCAAGGCTGGTGAGAGACAATATCTCCAGTGGGTATGAAATTCTTCTGGTAAACAGCGAAAAGCAACTGAAAACTTTGTTCCATTGCCTTCAAGATCAAACCAGGACTCCTCCATTCCATAAAACCAGAGATCATTGCAAGTACTCGCTGTAATTTTCCACATCCAGCAGAATGTGCTCCCTCACAGAGCTAGTGTTCAAGTAAAGCTGTAACTAAAAACCATTTGATTTTACTGTATCCTCACATATTCCCAGGGTGGCTCAGACGCTGTCTGGAACCCGTGCTAACAGAGATCCATCAGCTCCCTCTCAGCTCTAATAACAACAAACCAACCTCCAGCACACACAAATCCTTCCAAGGTTTCAAATGCTGGTGTGGGCAAAATAAAATAAGAGATTTTTCTGACAAACTTCAATGATGTTTACAGCTGAGGAGAAGTAAATGCATTGTTTGTAACGCAATAAAAAAGCATAAAGACATCTCCTAGCTGTCTGGCAAGGAACACTAATTCTCGATTACTATCAACTCATCTATCTAAAGGATTACAAACAGAATACAATATACTTTTGATGCTTCTGGAATAGCTGCCCCAGCAATTCTTGCTAAGGTCACATTTTTTCTTTTAAGTTATCTTTTTAGTAGTTTTATGAAGTACTGTTTACTTCCTGTATCACAATCTGGCATAAAAACCTGAAACTATTTGTGTATGGCTACAGGAAACCTTATTGCAATTACTGCCATCCCTCTATGTATGAAATTGCTTTCCTCTCATCCTGGAAAAAAATCTCTTTTTACTTTGGGGTAATATATCTTCAGTTACTGATGGAATATCACGATTCTTGTTCCAAAGTCACTCTTCATGAGTGGCACAACAGCACATAACAAATACTTAACACTCATCTTTAGATAAATCTGTTTTCTACCTCTGCTGAACTGAGTGACATAATATAATGCAGCCAGCAACCAGTGTCTAACACACAATAAATAAAAAGTGTTAAAATGTCTTTATGTACCAGGAGATCCAGTATATAACTAATGCTGAAGTTAATTCTTTCGGGGCAGACTGAGTTATTCGATAACCAAAATTCTGTGCAAACATTCTGAATTCTTTGAAGGATAATAGAAAGTTGGAGCAAGTTTGTAAGGCAACCATTAGAGAATATCCTTCTATGCTAACCATCTCTGGATGTGTTTAAAAAAGGCTGGATGTGGCACTGGGTGCCATGGTCTAACTGAGGTGCTAGGGCCGGGTTGGACACAATAATCTGGAAGGTCTCTTCAACCTGGTGATTCTGTGTGTGCTAACAAGTGCTGCAGGAATGCCAGCTGCTCTTGTCTACAAGGATGCAAATGGGACCAGATCTCAAAGAGATCCACCTGTTCTGGAGAAACCAAACACAGGAGCAAAGGAGGATCCCATGAAGTTCCCCACAAGTCAGAAGATGCTGGTGCCATCACACCCTTTGCTGTGCCCAGCTCAGCTGAGATGCCCTGGGAGAACCCTGGGGTTTCCCTGAGGCAGTGCAGGAAAGGCAGCCAATGAGCAAAGCATTTAGATTTGGTACATTCAATTCCACAGTTCTGCTGGAAAAATTCCAACACTCCCCCAAAGCCAGTTTTGCTTTTGCAAGAGGAACCGTCCAGCAAGGAGACCCAGAGCTCTGGAGCACCTTGGGGACCTCAAGCCTCCCTAGCAAGGCAGGGCCAGCACTGTGCAGGAATGCCACCGAAGGGTTTCTCACTCAGACCTAATCTGATACAGGATAATTTGATCTTTAATGTCAGTCTTAATTACGTTAACTGAGGGGAAGGGATCCAATCCCACCGCCAACATTTAATCCTGCTATGACTCATCCTGATCTGATTAACTGTTTCCCACACAGAGAAACCTTTTTAATGTCAAGACACAGTGAGTCAGGAGGAAATGAGAGAGACAGAAGAGAGACCCAGCCCTCCATGAGCCTCATTCCTCCTCAGGAATCTGTGATCTGTACACGGCTGCTGAGGCAGCAGTGCTGGCAAAAACTGGAAAAAGGGAGTTAGATTAATCCAGGCAGGATGCAACACAAGCATGTAAAACCAATTTCCAAATCCACAAGACTAAAGGAGGATTTAATTTATTTAGCTTTGTATTTCTAGAATAATATCAAATGATTTTTGTTTCAACCGAGTCTGCTTCTTAAAAAAAAAAAAAAACAAAAAAGAAAATTAAAAAAAAAAGTTTTTCTAGCAAAGAGCTGCAAATCCCAGCTAATGCCCAGCCTGTTCACTGTGCCATGAACAGCTCCCTGTGCCTTTCAGGAGCTCTGTGACAGCACCCAGCTCCACCCCAGCTCCTGCAGCCACCAGAACCCAAATGCTCTGGTTTAGCTCAGTCTGTTAATCAGGACACACTATTAATATCAAGCCCTCTCAGGCATCCTAGCAAAACCAGCTCAAGAACAAAGGGGAAAAAAGCATTAATTTAAAAAGTTTATTCATCTTGGTATGCTTCAATACAAGCTCTGAAAAGACTGATGAAACACAGAGGTCAGGAAAAAAAAAACCAGAAACCACTAAGTCATCTCACCTTTTCTACACCACAGACATATTTTGCCTTGTGTTGAACCCTACGACAGGTTGGCTAAAGAATATCCACTAACAGAACAAAGCCATAAAGGAATGGGTTCCATTCATCAGCTTTTCTGTGCTGTGTACTTCTACTTGTAAGTTAACGCTGGATTCTCCCTCAGGTATCTTTTTTTATGTGGAAATAGTGCTGCACTGCAATCAACTAACTTCATCTCACATTCTATATAACACTTGTGTTGATATGAATGAGATAAGCCCCCCAAGCTGTATTTATATGTAAGGACTGTGTCCTTAATAACTCTCTGGGCATTTATAACACAGCCATCATGGTACTTTGAGTTTTGATCCCTTCAAAGGAGCTATGAACACAAGGAGTACTTGTGGCCCTGGGATTAGAAGGCAATCAGGCTTCAGCCACAACCACAGGGAGAAATGGTGCCAGGCACTGGAATATATGACAGCTTTGAGAAGTGCTGTGCAAAAGACTGAACTTCAGCTATTATGCAAAATTACACCTATGTATTCACACAGGCACAAAATCCCATATAGAAGTGGACAGATATACAAACAGATATGTTTCTGTCTGCAGGAAACAGGCTTTACAAAAGTTAATAATTAAAAAAAAAACCCTCTACACATTTTCCACAAGAACAAAATGAATACCTGTATTAACACCATGCCTTATCTATCTTCTTATCACATACACTGAATAATTTAGAAACAATATTCCCTGCTAGGATCCTGAAGAACCCATGCAGATTTATCTTTTTTTTTTGGCCACAGGGTTTAATTTTCTTAAATAGTCTCCAGAAATATTAGTAAAGAAAAACAGGCATTATAATACAGAAGAAAACCATTTTTATATATTTTAGGTCACTATTTGCACTGCTAGCAACACAGCAGCAGGTTCCATTTGCCTTGCACTAACCATGTTATGAATAATTCAGCTCCTTGCTTCGTTCCCTAAATAGTTGACAGGGAACAGAAACTTTGTTCATGACCTGTACGGCCTTTTTTGAAGCCTGCCTATTTATTTAACAATGCACATCACAAGGTCCATCAGCCAGGCTGGCATTTATTGAAAATGAAAGCATTCAATAACAATTACTAACAAATGACCATAAAACAAGTGACTTCCCAGAGCTACCACCTTTCACTCACAAACAGCACTCAGCCAACTATTTCAATAATTAAATGCTCTCAATCTGCACTGCACCAGCCCTGGCTCACGGAGCCTTGGACAGCAAACAGAGTCCAGAAGCACTGGGAACACCTTCCAGCCTGGCCACAAGTGTAACTGTGAATATCTGAGCTCTCTGCTGGAACAGAGAGAGCAACGTCCATCAAAGGCACACTGACATTTTCATGGGCTCCTTACACATTCTCAACTATCGACCCTTCTTCTCACTGTCTCACCTCTCCCAGTTTTGATCAAGCCCTGGCCTTCTCCAGTCTGGGGGCTTCAGTTACTCACCTGAAGCAGCAGCAAGATGTGATATTGTCTGGAGCATCACACCAGTTCTGACTGCTGAGGCAAGGTAACGTGCTGCGAAATTCTGGCCATTTAATCAGTTCTGTACTACAGGAGAGGACTGGGGTCTGCAGCCATGTCCCAACTTCCACATTCCAAAGACATTCCAAATCACTTTCTTTATCTAGACCCAACTCTCAGTAAAATACTACAATTATTGCAAACTTATGTCTGCAGAGATTTCACAAATTTCCTGGAGAGAAATCAATCTGTGATGGGGTCCTGACCCTTTCAGCAACAGTGACCTTTCTCTTGAAGCCTCACACAACCCAATTAATTTGCCAGATGGCTAATTAAGATTGAGCACCCATTAAAAAAAGTAAAACAAGTAAGATCTTAAAGTGTTATTTTCAATGCTCATTTTTGTTTCTGTTGTCTTCTCTACTCTGTTAAATAACAAATTTTCACAAATGAGAAATAAAGACATTAAGCTGGTCAAGGACCAGGCATTGCTTTGTGAGGAACTGTCAGCACACACCCCCCCAAATTCTCCAAACAGGAACAAAAATCATGAGGTCTCCAAGAAAAAAGATTTCCAAACAATTTTGCTTCTGAGCTATTCGAACATTCTGTTTTGATAGTGACATTTCAAGTCACTTTTCAACGTTCATATTTCCCTAGAAAGGAAAAAAAGAGTGGAAAGAGAAAATTCCATCTTACTGGAAAATTACAGCCTTTTCAGCCTTGAAGAAACACTCATAAACTAAGGAGAGCATGAGTTGGTATTTTAACTTGTACAGGAACACACGTAAATTTGTGGCAACTGGATGTGTTTACAGGCTACATCAGCTTACCTGAAAGATGAGAAAAGAAACACCAGCCTTTATGAAGGATGAGACTTGAAAATGTATATTTAAAGATCACCCATAACTGAGACTGAGAGAAATTAGCAGGAGGCATTATTTTAACTTCTTGTCCATGAACAGTACTGCAGAAATTAAAAGAAGCCAACTTCTTTAAATTTGAAAAGTCTTAGATACACTCCACAAGTTCCAATATTGCCAGGGAAAGCCTCAACTTTGCAATGCAATCCATATTTGTTTCATTCCAGAAACTCATCAGCTTTCAAAGAGAATTGAACTGAGAATAGAAGCCCCTTAACAGAAGACTACTGCAGAATACCACCATTAAAATTGATTATTATTCAGACAATATCAATTTCATTATCCCTGATCGATCCTGAGCAATGTTCCCCAGCAACCTTCAGTTACAAATTCTGCATGAACAGTAACTTAATGCAGTACAGCAAATTGCAGTTAGTTAAATTCAGCAACAGTCTGGCTTATCAGGCTTCCAGCAAATAGCTGCCATAGGTGCTGATGGCAGGGAACTGCTTGTCAAAGCACCTCCAAGAAAGGGCTGAGAAAACTCCTTCCCCTCGGGGCTTTGTTAATTTGATTTATGTGTAAAGGCAGGAAACTAGTTGCTTATTGTTGCAGTGCCTACCATGGAACTGCAGATCCCACTGAAAGGCTGGAGCTCAGGAGTACCCATGGAGTTGAGTCTCACACCGTGCTGACGAGAGATGCATCCTAAACAGCAACCTGCCAGGGCTTGGTGCCTCAGGAATTGCAGGGATTCTCTGAATGCCCTCTGCCACCATCTCCTCTGAGGAAAAATCCACCCCCTGAGCACACAGTAATGCAAGGGAGTTCAGAGCAGAGACAGGAGAAACTCCCGCATTGTTCAGGCAGTCCATGTGTCACCAATTAAATTGTTTTGGGGGTTCTGCAAGGTTTGTTCCTCGCTATTGTTATAAATACATCCCTGGGACCACCAGCCAAAACTGCTGATCCTCCTTGAATTGAATTTCAAGGACTGGACAGTGAAGGACAACTTTGTCCAATTTCTTCACCCTGTGGTATTTACCAAATGGAAGCACCTGGCCTACAGTGAAAACTGGTTGTCATCTCAGCAGGCTGTGTGGCTTTTATTCCTTCAGGTTCTTTCTGTTAGGAAAAATGTGGACGGTTCAATCTATAAAAATGATAGATGGCAACGTAAATAACTTTTTAGCTTCTAAATGCTGCCTTTTAGCCAGCATTAGTGTCAGAGCTGCTCAGAAATCTCCAGTCAAGTATTTCTGTCTTTCAGGTAAAGTCAAGTACAGAGCCTATCACTCACCAGAAGTTTCTTAAAATGGATGGATTTTTAAAATCCATAGATGTTTCACCATCCATTCCAGATTGTCCCTGAAACAGAAATGCTCCCTTGAAAATCTGAGCAACAAACAGCACCAGACACCTACAGACAAAGGGGAGAGCAAGATGTCCCGGGGCAGCCCAGCTGACAGAAGGATCCAAGGCACCATCAGGCCCTCCTCCATCCCCCTGTTACCTCGAACAGGCAGAAATGTGGAATGCCAGACCTTTAAAAAGCAAATTACTCCCTGAGCCACGTTGGCACAGCTCATTTCATCATCTATTAGGGAAAGCAGCACTTGTCACCACTCAGAATTGCTGTTCTAATTGGGACTAAATTGCCCCACACTTTAAGCAGTGATGGTAAAGCAGCACATAGCTAATGGCCATGGAAATTGGTTCTATCTCTAAACCCTAACCACACTCCTCTTGTGAGGACTCTGAGGCAATTCCAGCAAGGTAATCTTTAAAATTAGTAAGATTATGCAATTCAAAAATAAGTGATCAGAGCAGAATTCATTTATACTTTATAGCCTATCAAAAACCAGTGTCACTTTCTCATGGAACACACGAGGCACTGCACAGCAGAAGGACTAAAGCCATTCATCTAGGCTGTGACAGACAGTAAATTTATCAAGGGACTTTACTTATTATGCTGATGTGGCATAATATAGTTTATTGATTCTAATTCATTAACATATCACACTTATTGCTTAGGAAATCAAACATGCATTGCTTAAGAAAATTATTTTAAAGCAACACTATGTACTTAATTTATAAAGGATACAGTTACAATACAAAAAAATAAGATTTTACTGTATATTATTTCCCAAATCAAACATCTAAAAATCGATATATTTTGATGGATACTGTTAAAAAAATAATCAACAGTAATGAAAAATTTTTCTCAGTGAAACACAAGGTGGACTTGAAACACATCCTTTCAATGTTAGTAAACCATAACCTAAGACATTTCTTCAAAAAGGAAAAGGAATATTTTAAGCTTATGCTGCAGCTGACCCTAACAGGCTCAAACTTACACATCCTTCTCATGCATTATATCTATATATTGTATCCTTTTTTCATCTAAAGAAAAATAAAATTTTTAAAATAATGAAACCAAGGAAAACTATAAAACAGACAAGCCTTTCTATTAACACCTCTGAAGTACAAACATAACCTATTTTTTGGTTTAAAAAGAAATCATACTTGACATAAGTGGGTATCTGAAGCCTAAATTTATCAAGTCTCTGTTCCACAGATAGCACTTGGGTCACACAGGGCATCTTTCTTCCACAAAAGCCACCTCCCCATGTTCCCAGAGCCATTCTTCAACGGGAGGTGGCAGGGGAAAAAGTGGGAACTTTCCCTTGTTTGATATTACTCTTATCCCCTTTCAAAAAGGACTTTGTACTTATAAATACTCATTCAAAATTATCATGTGAATGAAGAGAGTCCCAAGTGATTCCACAGTGGGAATTACATGGATCTAGGGAGCTCACTCAGCTCCTGGTTACCTGGGAATACACCAACATCCATTCCCAAAGACGAAGCAGGCCTGGCTTCAGACCAAGCCTAACTAGATTAAATACTTGCATTTTTGATAGCAACACAAGAGCTACCTGAAACTGATATCCAGGAGGAAATAGGATGAGTTCCCATTGCTTTTTTTCCATGTTCTTTTCAGCTGTTGGTGTGACAAAAACCAAAATTTGTGTACAGGGGACAAAACTGGTCATGAGTGAAGTGAGCTAGGCCAGCACACTGCTCCCAGCAGCCATAGAGAGGCTGTAGCTGTTAATTAGCAGTAGCTGTTAATAGGAGTGGGCACTAAATGTGAATCTACCCAGGGGAGCAGTGACCAGAGCACCCCTTTCCTCACCCCCTTCCCAAGGAGGTTCTGCTCCTGCAGGAATTCCTCATTCCTGGAATATGGCAATTCACCAAGCACCAGCCTGTAAATTTCATTCAGTCCAAGTCTCCAAAACTCCAATTTTTCTAGAGGTTCCAGGCTCTCTCTGCTCCTCAGGTATGTATTTCACAGGCTTTACCTGGGAAAAAGATTTGAAGCCCCAAGGTTTTAACATTACTGATTACAACTGATCAGGGAACGAGAAACACTTGGATATGGAAGCGTCTCACTTCACTTTGAAAAAAAAGAGGAAAAAAACCAAGTAGAAGTCATTTTCTCACTGCACTGGCACTTTTATTCCTTGGCCATGATACACAGGACAGCAGCTGCTGCCTGCTCTTCCCAAAGCCCTTTGAAGAATTAAGCTGAAGTTATGGATGGCAGCAGGCACCAGCGACAAATCAATTCTTGCCAGAGACGGATTTGGGAGATCCTGCAGGTGATATCACCAGCTGGAATAAGGAACAGATACGCCTCTAAAGGACAGTTAGTTACAACTGGATGTATTATGAAGGGATTTAAACCTCCCTGTTGCTCCAGGGGGGAAAACATGATAGTGAAGGGAGCATTTGAGTGAGAACACACAGGATGAAAAGCAGAGTTGAAATGTGGGAGCTTCTCTGTAGACTGGCTGGAGAGCAAAGCAAAGATTCTTCCCTCTGTGCCCCCATCCCAGTTTTAATCATGGGAAGATTATCTAAAAAAACCGTGGATCTGATATCAACCAAGATGTACAATTTTGGAAAGAAATTATTGAGTAAAGCTCAATAAGGCTACAAGAATTTTAAAAACAGGAGAACAATAAGCTAATCTGATAAATAATGCACAGCCAGAGTTATCACTTGCATCAACATGACTGCCTGGTTCTTTTAATTTTACTATTCAACATCAATCTTTGTTTATCCATCTAATTTACAGAAGCCAGACCCAAAATTAAAACCTCCTAAAAATTATGACAGCCCCACGTTTTCCAAATAAAATAAGATTGTTTCATTTTGATTTGGTTTTGGAGCAATAAAATTGAGATACTTTATATACATCATACAGAGTGAGAAAAAAAAAAAAAAAAGAAGAATTTTCAAAAGCACTTAAGTGATAGCAGAAATCTGAGTGTCATTTTAAAAAAGTAGATTCTGTGTTTCAACTTCCTCCTCTTTGGGATGTAGGATTTATATCCTTTTCATACCCACCCTGAAGGCCTTCTGGAGACAAGTTACACCTACCTTGAACTTAAGTTTTGTCATATGTCTTCCAGAAGAGCACTGTGAAAAGTTACACTCATGGCACAAACAGATATAATTACTGGACTCCCATCAGCCCAGTGATGTCTGCAGAATCAAGAGTGATTTTACCAGATCTGAATTTGCCTGTACTGTGGAGCAGACTGTTTATTTTCAAAAATATATATTTGAACAAACGTAGTATTTAAACTCTTGAATTGTTTGATTTACTGACTGAATCCTGTTAAGAATATTGGTCCCTTTTTTCTTTTTTGTCCCAGTTTAAAATATGGCATGCTAGGTGAGGAAAAGCTCTTCATTTTTCTTGTGGCAATTACTTTTCCTCTTCAGGCACCTCTGACAACTCCTCTTGAAACCTCTGAAACATCAGGAATGAACTGATTTTTGCCTTTTATTGTGAACAATGCAAGCACCTCCTCACAGGGGGAGAGGTGTCCAAAAAGGCTCACAGAGGTAACTGTTGATTTAGGTTGTACCCTTGATTAAGCAACTTGGCCAAAACCAGTAATTACAACTGTGCTGAATTGCACAGAAATCCTGTAGCATTCAAAGGAAACAAGGTGCGAAGTTGAAGGAATAAAAGCCAACACACTGAGTTTTCTTACCTAATGATTTCTAGTATGTCTGCTGGGGGGAAAAAACATAAACAACCTTATCATGGAGCTGGGATGATGCAGACAGCCAAGATGGGACTGACAAAAGAGGAGCCCACCAGGAGGAGCCTCCAGTGGAGAATCTTAATATCCCAATTCAGCAACCCATGAACACAAACGGCAGATATCCTACACCATCACAGAATTGTTCAGGTTGAAAAACACCTGTAAGATTGAGTCTAACCATTAAGCCAGCACCTGAGTGGCAAGGTGATTAAATTGTGTTCCTAAATGCCACATCTACATGTCCTTTAAATCCCTCCAAGGATGAAGACTCAACCACTCCCACTCCTAACAGAGATTGGTATACAGGTTTCATTCAACTCACACAGAACCCAGTCCTAATCCAAACAAAACCAACACAAGTTCCCTGGAGCACTTCTGCCACCTCTTTAGAAGCGCAAAGGATTAAATCCTCAAAGCTTCATCTGACCACAAACAGATTTCACCCCAACAGAAAGCTCCCAGCCTAGACCTTCAAGCACATTAAGCTGATGTCTGCTCCAGCACTATGATTGGCACCTCTGTGTCTCTTTAAACAGTTTGGTTTTTTCCCTCCTAATTCCTTCACAGGACTGTTAGCAAACTCCCATACCATCTGAGCCTGATCTAAGGAGTAAACAACGAAAATTAAATTAATGTCATGCTCAGTAACATTTAGAAATTGCAAGCTAAGCAGCTGCCACTTATTCCTCGTAACTCAAAGTATTTTATGGAAGGAAGTTTTCAAATAACATATATTGATTTTGTCAGGTTTGGGCTTTTTTTTTCCTTTTACCCAAGCAACATATGTTATTTGTTCTCCATTTTCCCCCTAAATTCTTTGCATTTTATTCCAATTTCTCCCCATTTCCCCCCTCATTTTTCCCCAGTATTTTCTCTGTTTCTTACCAAATTTCCCCCATTTTTTCCCAGTTTTCCCCCAATTTTTTCCACATTCTACCCTCCCAAAAATATCTTTTTTCTCAAAAAAATCCCATGTTTTCCCTCAAAAAATCCCATTTTTCCCCAATTTTCCCTCATTTTTCCCCTCAATTTTATTCCTAATTTTTCCCCTCAATTTTATTCCTAATTTTTCATCATTTTATTCCAATTTTTCCCCGATTTTAATTCCAATTTTTTTTCCAATTTTTATTCCCATTTTCCTCCCAATTTTATTCCCATTCTCCTCTTATTTTATTCTTATTTTTCCCAAATAAGGAAATGTGGGCAAGGATAAATCCCAAATAAAGAAATGTGGGCATGGCTAAATTCCAGATAAAAAAATGTGGGCGGGGCTACACCCAAATAAGGGAATTGTGGGTGGGGCAAAGTCCATATAAGGGAATTTTCCCCCTTTTTCTCCCATTTTATTCCCATTTTCCCCAAATTCTCCCCAATTTTTTTTCTATTTTTTTCCCAATTTTCCCCCAATTTTTATTCCCATTGTCCTCCCAATTTTATTCACATTTTCCTCTTCTTTTATTCTTATTTTTCCCAAATAAGGAAAGGTGGGTGAGGCTAAATCTCAAATAAGGGCATGTGGGCAGGTCTAAGCCCAAATAAGGAAATGTGGGTGTGGCTGAATCCCAAAAAAGGAAATGTGGGTATGGTTAAGTCCTAAAAAAGGAAATATGGGCAGAGCTAAGTCCAAATAAGGAAATGTGGGCATGGCTAAATCCCAAATAAGGAAATGTGGGCATGGCTAAATCCCAAATAAGGAAATGTGGGCATGGCTAAACCCTTAATAAGGAAATGTGGGTGGGCTAAGCCCAAATAAGGAAATGTGGGCATGGCTAAGCCCAAATAAGTAAATGTGGGCGTGGCTAAATACCAAATAAGGAAGTGTGGGCAGAGCTAAGTCCAAATAAGGAAATGTGGGCATGGCTAGATCCCAAATAAGGAAATGTGGGCATGGCTAGATCCCAAATAAGGAAATGTGGGCATGGCTAAGCCCAAATAAGGAAATGTGGGCATGGCTAAACCCTTAATAAGGAAATGTGGGTGGGCTAAGCCCAAATAAGGAAATGTGGGCATGGCTAAGTCCTTAATAAGGAAATGTGGGTGGGCTAAGCCCAAATAAGGAAATGTGGGTGGGGTAAGCTCAAATAAGGAAATATGGGCATGGCTAAGCCCAAATAAGGAAGTGTGGGCATGGCTAAATCCCAAATAAGGAAATGTGGGCATGGCTAAACCCAAATAAGGAAATGTGGGCATGGCTAAATCCCAGATAAGGAAATGTGGGCATGGCTAAGCCCAAATAAGGAAATGTGGGTGGGCTAAGCTCAAATAAGGAAATGTGGGCATGGCTAAGCCCAAATAAGGAAATGTGGGCATGGCTAAATCCCAGATAAGGAAATGTGGGCATGGGTAAATACCAAATAAGGATACACAGGCGTGGCTAAAGCCCAAATAAGAATATGTGGGTGTGGCTAAATACCAAATAAGGAAATGTGGGCAAGGATAAATCCCAAATAAAGAAATGTGGGCATGGCCAAATCCCAGATAAGGAAATGTGGGCGGGGCTGCACCCAAATAAGGGAATTGTGGGTGGGGCAAAGTCCACATAAGGGAATTTCCCCCCTTTTTCTCCCATTTTATTCCCATTTTCCCCAAATTCTCCCCAATTTTTTTTCTATTTTTTTCCCATTTTCCCCCAATTTTTATTCCCATTGTCCTCCCAATTTTATTCCCATTTTCCTCTTCTTTTATTCTTATTTTTCCCAAATACGGAAAGGTGGGTGAGGCTAAATCTCAAAAAAGGGCATGTGGGCAGGTCTAAGCCCAAATAAGGAAATGTGGGCATGGCTAAATCCCAAATAAGGAAATGTGGGCATGGCTAAACTCTTAATAAGGAAATGTGGGTGGGCTAAGCCCAAATAAGGAAATGTGGGCATGGCTAAGGCCAAATAAGGAAATGTGGGTGGGGTAAGCTCAAATAAGGAAATATGGGCATGGCTAAGCCCAAATAAGGAAGTGTGGGCATGGCTAAATCCCAAATAAGGAAGTGTGGGCATGGCTAAATCCCAAATAAGGAAATGTGGGTGGGCTAAGCTCAAATAAGGAAATGTGGGCATGGCTAAGCCCAAATAAGGAAGTGTGGGCATGGCTAAATCCCAGATAAGGAAATGTGGGCATGGCTAAATCCCAAATAAGGAAATGTGGGCATGGCTAAGCCCAAATAAGGAAATGTGGGTGGGGCTAAGCTCAAATAAGGAAATGTGGGCATGGCTAAGCCCAAATAAGGAAATGTGGGCATGGCTAAATCCCAGATAAGGAAATGTGGGCATGGGTTAATACCAAATAAGGATATACAGGCGTGGCTAAATCCCAAATAAGAATATGTGGGTGTGGCTAAATACCAAATAAGGAAATGTGGGCATGGTTAAATCCCAAATAAAGAAATGTGGGCATGGCTAAATCCCAGATAAGGAAATGTGGGCGGGGCTACACCCAAATAAGGGAATTGTGGGTGGGGCAAAGTCCACATAAGGGAATTTTCCCCCCTTTTTCTCCCATTTTATTCCCATTTTCCCCCAATTCTCCGCAATTTTTTTTCTATTTTTTTCCTGCTTTTTTCCCAATTTTCCCCCAATTTTTATTCCCATTGTCCTCCCAATTTTATTCACATTTTCCTCTTCTTTTATTCTTATTTTTCCCAAATAAGGAAAGGTGGGTGAGGCTAAATCTCAAATAAGGAAATATGGGCAGAGCTAAGTCCAAATAAGGAAATGTGGGCATGGCTAGATCCCAAATAAGGAAATGTGGGCATGGCTAAACCCTTAATAAGGAAATGTGGGTGGGCTAAGCCCAAATAAGGAAATGTGGGCATGGCTAAACCCTTAATAAGGAAATGTGGGTGGGCTAAGCCCAAATAAGTAAATGTGGGCGTGGCTAAATACCAAATAAGGAAGTGTGGGCAGAGCTAAGTCCAAATAAGGAAATGTGGGCATGGCTATATCCCAAATAAGGAAATGTAGGTGTGGCTAAGCCCAAATAAAGAAATGTGGGCATGGCTAAGCCCAAATAAGGAAATGTGGGTGGGCTAAGATCATATAAGGAAATGTGGGCATGGCTAAGCCCAAATAAGGAAATGTGGGCATGGCTAAATACCAAATAAGGAAGTGTGGGCATGGCTAAATCCCAAATAAGGAAGTGTGGGTGTGGCTAAATAACAAATAAGGAAATGTGGGCAGAGCTAAGTCCAAATAAGGAAATGTGGGCATGGCTAAATCCCAAAAAAGGAAATGTGGGCAGAGCTAAATCCCAGATAGGGAAATGTGGGTGGGGCTGCACCCAAATAAGGGAATTGTGGGTGGGGCAAAGTCCACATAAGGGAATTTTCCCCCCTTTTTCTCCCATTTTATTCCCATTTTCCCCCAATTCTCCCCAATTTTTTTCCTATTTTTTCCCAATTTTTCCCCAATTTTTATTCCCATTGTCCTCCCAATTTTATTCCCCCACACACCCATGTTTCATTGCAGTCCCTCTGACTCCTGCTAAACAGATGTTGAGGGAAAGCAACTGAACACAACATGGGATAAAAGCTGTCTCAGACCAAAATGCTGGGTTAGGAAAACCATGTGGGTAATGCAGCATACTAAAACCATTGATTATATATTTATATACAGAATTGATAGGTAGCTGAATTAATATTTGACTGCTTTTACTGAATTCATACTATTAAATAGGTAAAAAAACCCAAACAAGTATTAAGAATTATGCTACAGGATGGCAACTAGTGAAGTTTTTTAAGTTTCAAAGTATTTATATAATTCATTTTACCCAAAATCCAGATTCTCACTAGTGTCTTAACAGCAAGCTGAAATCATTTGACAAGTGATAAAGGGTTTGAAAAGGGATGGTTTTAAACAACCCTTTGAAATAGTAGAATGGCGAGAGATTCCCAGTCCCCAAACACAAAGTACTGAAGTATTATCCTGAGTCTGACAGACACTTCAGCAATTTGCTGTAATTTGTGTAATATCCAATCTTGGGGCTTAGCTCACTCCAATACTTTGGTTGTGATGAAGCCTAATAACAGAATTCAGTTCAATTTACACTCTGAAAGACAAAGAAGTTATCTTTTTACATTAAAAATTAACATTTTTCATGACCTAAACCCTTTTCCATCTAAAAATAATTACATTTGTATGAAGTAGAATCAGTTCAGTACATGAAAACTGACGTGAAACCCTTTGTATTTCCTTTTTCTCTTGCATTTAGTAACAGTGTTGGCTCAAAACATGGTATTACCCACAGGATTTAAGACTTGGCTTAGTAAATATGATAAAATACAAATATTACTAGAACACCCATGTGGTTATTTCTGATGTATTTCTGATCTACTAGGTAACATCTCTTTGGATAACCATGACAACAAACTTTTCTGACTTCAGGTATGGGAGTTCTGCTGCTTCTGAACTGATACTGATCAAAAAATCTGCAATTCACTACCTTTAACATGAAAAAGAAACTTTGCATTCCAGAAGCCAAAAATAAGCTCATCTCCCCTCCCCATATAGAAGTAAATTTCAAAAGTTGGCAGGAAAACCTATTTTCTTCCACACTCACTGTTACAGAAAAGTGATTATACTATGACACAAACATGTTATACAGACTGTCAAAGAAGTGAAAGAATTCCACATTGAAAAAATAATAAAATCAAACCCAGGTATTTTAAAAAAACTTACATTCTTAAAACAGGTAATAAAGAAAAAACACCCAACAAAAACAAATCACCATCTTTCAGAGTGCAAAGGTCAATTTTTCCATCCTAAACCCACAGAGAATAAAGGTTTAATTTACCATATAGAGGAAAAAAAACCAAAACCCAGAGTTCACTTTTGTGACAAAAATTAGATAGGGATTTTTTTTAAAGCACCAAATATTACAAAACATCATATCAACCTTGCTTTTCAATAGTGTTATTTGGAACTCAGCTGGATCTAGGACAGCTGCTCTATTGTATTTGTATGTATTTCCATTCAATTTGAATTATCTGTGTTTTTCAATTCCTTTACATTAAAGATAATAATATATTTAGCAATAGAACATTAATAAAGCAAAACATTATGATTAGCACAAATTTGCATTATTAAAAAATGAATTTTGTACATGCTTATGAACATCTCCCAAGTGTCATTATAAAATTGAACATTAAAAAAAAAGTCAGGGTTTGTAAGTAAGATTCCACATTTAAAAAATCAGGTGAAGACTTAACAGTGGCACCTGAGAGCATTTAGACAAAAAACCTGCCAAGGTACGTACCTGTAAATCCGTTTAATATTTTCAGCTTTGATTTCCTTGAGAATTTCATGGTAGATCTGAGGATTATTTGGTTCTTGAGATGTTGGGGGAGAAGGGCATTTCTTGCGTGCATAATATCCTATCACAACTCCAAAAATAAATAAAATCAAAGCAGTGCAAAATATTTTCAGTATCTGAAAAAAGCTGC
Organism: Ammospiza nelsoni; assembly: GCF_027579445.1. Classification (NCBI taxonomy): domain Eukaryota; kingdom Metazoa; phylum Chordata; class Aves; order Passeriformes; family Passerellidae; genus Ammospiza; species Ammospiza nelsoni. Next base: position 5,733,860 of record NC_080642.1, on the reverse strand, counting down.
AGCGGTTGCTCTTTGGTGCCTGTCTGGTGTAGTGGGAGATGTAGTCAGGGTCTTCCTGGAGCCTCTGGAATCTCCCCTTTGGGGAAGAAGAAGGCTGGATGGGCTCCAGGTCGAGGTCAGGGCTCTGGGAGTTGCCCAGCTGGTGCTGGGCTGCGCTGTCCAGTTGGAAATGGTCAAAGCCAGGCTCCTCCAGCTCTTTCTCCATGTCCCACTCCAGGTCCAACGCTGTGGCTTGGAGCTCATCGTTGTCCAGGTATGGAGAGTGCCCCTGTGCTCTCTGGTCTGCATTCACTTTGTGATAGGCCATCTTTTTATCTATTAAAACAAAATTTAAAACCAAAATGTTTGTTTCTACATGCACACCTAAACAATTTATTCATTCTTTGTAAACCAGAAAGAACGAATCAGACAATAAAGCCCAAAAACCGGGTTCTCAATATTTCACTCTCCCCACTTCCATTGTCCTGGCTTTTGTCAGATCAGCAGTCCCATGAACATCATCATGGGAAATATATTGTAACAATATGAATAAAAGGAATTTAAAAGTGCCAATGGCAAAGCACTGAAATTATCCAATTATTTTGTCAGTCCTCAAGATAATATTAAAAAATTGAGTGAAGGCTCAGAGTTTCCAAAACAATTATTTGTTACCTGAAAGTAATTTTAAAGCTTAACAACTGTGTGCAACAATTTCATTTCACACACCATACAAAATAATGCTGCTAAAATAAAGTTGAAAAGCTGGAAATAATATGAATTGCCTGATCTGATTCTAAACACATGGAAATGATAAATTAAAAAAGAAACTTCAGGGTGACACTGTACTTACATATCAATAAAAGGCTTCCATTTAGATGGAGCATTCTATTATTTATAGGTATTTTAAATGCATAGTTCTGGAATGACTGATTAATTTACTTAGAAATTGTCCCAGCTGTTTTGCTCCACTTATTTTTCCCATTTTAATGAATCAAAAGCACTGCCAGGTAAGTATTTGTAACAAAATAATTCTTTTAATAGCAAAGCATAACTGTGGCACTTCGAGATATTTCTATGAAGTAGAAGCCCTCTACAGGGAACTCTGACCTCCAGTACAAACACTCAAAGTCAATTTTCAACAAATCATCTTTGACAGACTGCAACAACAGGGTGCCTTTTCCCCCACACTCTGACAATAGCCATTCCAACACATAAGCATCTGTAATTTAGGGCTTTTCAAACATCAGACTCACTTCTCAATTAGAATTAAATGAAGATAAAGATATGAAACCTCTCATAGTGATGAACACTAGACTGACACCTACAACACTACATTACCACTCCATTTTTATGTTTTAAGGCATTTTCACTCCCTAAGATTCACCTCCAAATAACATTACCACATAACAGAGGAACCCACTGTAATGGCAAAGTGGAATTCAGCTTTTTGAAGCTCTCTGAAGAGAGCAAACTGCTTGCAAGCTCCAATATAATGAAACAGCCTTTTGTCTCCTGAAAGGCTATCTGCCTCTATACAATACCAATTTACAGTGCCTATTTTCCCCCTACAGCCATATAAATATCCCTCACCTATAAATGTCAGGCAGCCTGGAAACAGCCAAGAGACCCCACATGTTCCAAGTCACCATCCCAGCCCCTCTGCAAATCAATTCTCCCCCTGCAGCCCAAACCCCTCCAGAGGCAGTGGGAGCAACAGAGTTTAGAGTGAGCTGAGCTGAAGCCTCTTAAATTAGTGGGAAAGCCTGCATTATTTATTTAAATAACGACTGCAAATTTAGTCTTTAAATTCCAGCAGAGTCCAGCAAAGTCAAACAGCTGCAAAGCTGCTGTGGCTGCTCTCTGTGGAGTTTGTTACCCCAACCCTCAGGTTTGTGAAAAATCCTCTGAACTTCAGCACCACAATCCCCATGGCTGTGAATGACCTGGAGATCTCCCAAGGGAGCACTCTGCCTCTCCATCCAGGTTGTTCAGGAAGATATTTAATAATGCCAGCCCCAGAAATGATGCCTGCTGCACTGAGCTTCCTGCCAAGCGCCAAGGGGACATCAAACCACGTATTAATACTCTTTAGAAAATTGAGATAACTCATTTTCAAGCTATTTATCTGCCCTTTCACTCTGTCTCCTCTTCTGTTAGTGGAAGGATTAACTTGCAAACCATCGGTGACAGAGATCATTGCTAGGTAATATCACCTGCCCAACAACCTCATCTTTCCAACTCCACTTAATACCGCTTTATATTAGAAATTAAAGACTGATGTTTTGTCCTTTAAAGCAAAGCAAATCATCACTGCATTTCATAAACAGGTAATTTTGGCTCTAGAATTCCTGAAGTCATTTAACAAATGGTTTAGGCAAATAGGTAAACCCTTGGCAGATTACTACAGTACTAGCCATAAACCAGAATTAAGGAAGTTTTTCAGATGGAGTTTCACAGCAAATATTAATCTTGCTGAGCTTATAAATGTTGACCATTGCCTATCTGTGGTAGTTAAGTTTTCCCTGTATTTATGATACGAAAAAAATTGTGTTATTGTTCAATGGAGTGTATTAATAAAGGTTATTTAAATCTACATATAAACGCATAATAAAAATTCATATGAAATTTCTTGAAATGGTTATTATGCAAATGAGTAGTAACCCCTTTCCACAGCTTAACATCTCAGCAATTCAATTTTCATTCAGAGCACCAAAACCAGTTTCCTCACTTCAGGAAAAAAACCAAAAAACAAACAAAGCAACAAACACGCAAGCAGCTAAATGACCTAAAATAAAAAAATCAATATTCAATTCAGTTTTATATTTGAGACCAGTCTTTGGAGTGTGGGATCTTATTAGCAACACATGTCCCTTTAGCTAAAGAATGCAAAGAATGCAAGAGTGGCTGCAGTTGTTCACTTCACTTTTCCCTCTAATATTTCTAAGCTCATTGTTCCAGTCTGAGGACACAGCACAACTCACCTTGAAGTATCTGAGATCAGGGCCTGCACTGCATTTAACCATTCCAAAAGTAATTTTACAAAGGGTCTCCTGGTTCTTAAGGCACAGATCATTTATGCCATCCAATCTGTATTACCTGTTCTATTTAGTATTTGATATTTAGCTAGTTAAGGAAGTAGGCATAACTTAAACATTATTTATTAAATGTAGTTTTGGCTTGGAACTGGAAGGAGAAAGAAAACACTACATATTCACAGTAATAGTGAATTGTGAAAGAAAAAGACAATAGAAATACAGAAGAAAATGAAGTCAAGAAAAAAACACTACAATACTCTAGTTCAGACTTCTCTATAACACAGACCATAAAATGAACATATTTTTGAAAGACATTTTTGAAAACTTCAGGAGATAGAAAATTCACCCCATCTGCCAGCAAGCTGTTTCAACATTTAATTGTTGTTAAATACATGTTTTATTATGAAGATAAAAGAGCAACTGCAAAATGCCAGAAGTCTGAATATGCACCAAGTGAGCTTTAAAGCCACTCTATAGGGACAGCAAAGGGGATCATAAACTCTGGAATACTGGACAGAGCCAAGCTGATGACCAATAAAGCTGATGTACATTTCTACACTTCCACTGGTTTGTGGGGAGAATGTTTATAGAGAGGTATCAAACCAAAGCTGAATATCCTTTCAATTAACTACACACAAGAAATCAGGAGAGTCAGCTTTATCAGATTGTTGTTGCCTTAACGAGCCCATTTCAAAACTCTCTGCCTGTGCTTTGACCTTAAAAATAACACATTTACATCCTGCCTGATAGGAACATCTTGTTATGGAACCACCAGAAACTTTTCTTGACAACTTTCCCTGCTTCAATCCCTTATCAGCAAAGCTTTTGGAAACTATAGAATATGATCTTCATTAGAGGTCACCCTCCAATACCTCCATAACAGAAAAGTGAGTTTACATGAACATTTTATGAAACCAACAAGGAAAAAGCAATATGAGCATAGCACTGTAAATTGTTTGTGACTGGTGCTGTAGTTGTTAAATGCAGCTCATAAATAGCTGAGACAATTAGCAGGCTCATGCCCAGCAGGAAGTGTTGGCAAGTGTTAATGGGCTGCCCACAGAGAGCCCTTCTCAGGCCACTGAAAAGGCAAAATTCACCCAGGAATTCTCCTAAAGGCACTGGGGCCTCTTTGTACAGTCATAAATCCAAAATTCCAGGGCTGTTGGATCATCTCATTATGAAGGGGTCTTTCCTTTTTATTTTCTTCTCAATATCTTCTATACGGAGTGCTTTTCCTCTAAGTCCTTGTAATCTTTTTGTGCCTGCGTAAACCCCAAAGTAGATGGAATATCACCTGTTTAAAGGGCCAACAGCTGTGCTTATCATGGAGCTCAACACCCTCTGCACTTGCAAGGCTTAAAAGTATGTATGACAACAAATTAGTACTTTGTTAAATGACATGATGCCAAGTTTCAGGCCTAGACAAATTTCTTCAGAGTTATAAATCCCTGACAAAACTTGTTTGCAGAAGAGATTATTATGTCCTTGTCAACAGCAACGTTACACTGCTCTGTAATTCAAAAATAATAATGTGATATTTCCATCACCGCTGCCTTAATTCTGTGCAGTAATGATTTCTCCCTTCCCTCACCTTTGGGATATGGGCTTGGCAAGCAGTTAGGTTACAGCAGGACAGTTAAGGACCTTGTCACTCCATAGAGCCAGCAGATGAAAACAAATGACAAAACTCACCAGTTGTTCACATTTCTCTGAAGATAAGTGCAGCTTGAAAGACTGAGCAGTGTTGTAGCAAAAACAACAGAGAGATCAGACTGGAGATCAGCTTAGACTCAACAGCTTAGTTGAGTCTAAAGTTGTCTCTTTCTTCATTAGTAAGTTCTTTTGCACAAATAAATGATAGAGTGTCTAACCTCTTCAAAATCTCTCATTGATTTTATTATAACCCAAATAGCCATGTGGACCAGGATACCATTGATATCAACACAAAGGATGACCAAATGATAGGAACAGGGGCTGTGGTGCACCCTGATTGATAAGACTTGTGCAGGATGATGCCCAGCTGGAGCAGGAATTAATCTGCCTACAATCAAATGCATCAGCACCTGAGCTGTAATATCCTGGGCCATCCACATGTGCACAGGTACATGGATATATTTGCCTGCTGCCTTTTTAGAATCTCTGAATTTCTGGGACTCACAGAAAGATTGCAGAAAGCTTCTTCTTCCACAGTAGACCAGGTAACAAAAGGCAGCCTTAGCTGGTCTCTAATATGCTGGGCATGTATTACCAACACAGATTTTTCCCATTCTCAGACATGTCTAGTTTACAAACACCTATTTGCCTGAAACAAAACTCAAGATATATTTACTGACTTTATAGGAGCTAACAGCATCTGTGATAGATGCAGAGTCTGCCGAGGGGGTTTATTAATAGTGTGGTGTAATCAGATCACTATAAATGGCTCTGGTAGAGCCTGTGCATTCCTTGTGGGATGTGCTGGGCTGCTGCCTTTGCTTTGCTTCCAGGACAGCTCTTTCCTCCCATTAGGGTGGGAACAGCTCAGTTCTCTCACTGTTCACTCCTTTTTGCTCATTTGCAAACATCAGGATGACAACGCCAAACAAGGAGAGAGAAGACACAAACACACACTCCAGTTTCTTAGTTCATGAATTAATCACTCATGTTTCCACTGCAATCAACACTCGGATCCTTCTCCTTGAGAAAGGCATTGGGTAGGATTTCATTGTTTCTAAAAGCTAAGAAGTAGATGGACAATCAGAACTTCCAGGGCTAGTTAGGATGTGTTGTGTATGTGTGTTTACACTTTGTTCTTAAACTGGGTGTAAGGGGAAGAAATTCTGTCCCACATCTCTGTTCAATTGCACACCTCCTGCCCAAACCACATCCCCACCATTTACCTTCCCAAAACCCTGCCAGAGCTCCTGCCCATCCCACCCAAGGCTCTTCTTCCAAAATGTCAGTCTTTCCCTTCTCCCATTTTTCCTCACAAAGACTCTCTGTACACTAACCTGATACCCAGTCTGCCTGCACAGATATGTTTTTCCAACTTCAAGGTTTTATCAATAATATATTTTGCATTTCAGTCCCCCAGACATTATAATTGCCTCTGAAAGAAATAAAATACAAAGCTTCACCAGGACAAAAACTATTATTGGGGCATTTGCATTTAAGCTTATAGTTGAATTTGATGTGAAAGAAAATCATTGTGAATGGTGTTTAACTTGAAAATGCTGACAGCAATAGCTGCACTAACAGGCCATAGCAGTTCTTAAGAAAGTTAATTTTATATGACTCATTTCTGCTTCAGAAATTTTTACGTTGCCAGTCTTTAGATTGGGCACATTTCATCTGCTATACTTCAAAAGATGCAAACCAACATTGCAAAATGCTGTGTGGTTTCAACCCATATCTTGGAAACAACAAAAAAAAAACACAAAAAACCAACACTATAACTAACCAGCCAACTAACAATAAAAACAAGCAAAAGAAAACCAAAATCAAAAGGTCACTTTTATGGATGAGCTACAAACAAGAAAAGCAGGAATGTGGCCTCATCATAGGCATCAAGTCCATTCCTGATTTTAAACAATCTGTTTAAAACACATTCTGTTTAGGGAAAGAAAAACAACCAAACTAAACCAACCAAAAAAAGAAACTACAACCCACAAACAAGCTGATGACCTTTTGGGATACAATTTCACCTAAAACTGGTCCAACCTTGCTGCCCCAGCAGGGTCACCCCAGAGGACACAGCACAAGATCGCACCCAGATGGTTCTGGGGCATCTCCAGTGAAGGAGACTCCACACTCTTTGCATGCAATCTGTTCCAAGTGCTCCAGTTTTCAGAGTTTGGGATCAGTTTCTCAGACTTAGCTGGTTACAGAAGACAAATCTTCCTAATCTTCCTATTAGCAATATTTCACATGGAAATGAGAGATACAGAGGAAATATGTCTCATGTCTCATGTCAAGAGTAATTTTTTTGATAAAACCAGACTTTAAATGATATATTCAAAATACTGATAGACACACATGAAAATGTTCCTGCTGTCACCATCCTGTGCTATTCTAACTTGCTGTAGAAAAATAGGTCAGTACTTGTATTAAAAAATTAAATCCTTACTTCAAGACTACATTTTCTAGATTTTTTTTCTCATTTCTTGCTCAGTGGGGTTTTACTCAGTTTTTATCAAGTTCAACAATGACAGGGAGCCCTTAAAAATAATATATTATGGAGCTGAAGATGGCAACATTTACAATTTAGCTTTATTGGAATTTTACTATATTTTGATAGATGACAGCTTTAATGATTCAGTGCATGGTTTATGGTAGAAAACAGTAAGGCAGTAACATAATTTTCTGCTCTTTCCAACGATCTGTATCCAAAGAATTCAGAAAACAAGCGAGTGTACTTCATAATCACGCCAAATTTATTTTCTGGGTGAACTCTCAAATGTTAAAGCTCAAGTACACAGAGTGGTGTTGCTGTGGCAACCCGAGATGAGCCCGTGTTTGTAAAGCACACTGGTGTCCCCTGCACACCTGTGAGGCACAGGGACAGCCCAGGCTCCTGTCAGGATGCAATTCAGAGCATCATCAGCCCCAAGACTGCTCCTGGCAAGGCCAGGGGACATTGCTGGAGCCATCAGGCTGTGACAACCCTGCATATGATCCATACAATGTCAGAATCGCAGCCTTGGTTAGATTGGAAAAGACCTTTAAGGTCACCCAGCCCAGCCATTCACCCAGCACTGCCAAGGCCACCTCTGCACCGTGTCCCCAAGTGCCACAGTCACACAGGTTTTAAATACATCCAGGGGTGGTGACTCCACCACTGCCCTGGGCAGCTGTGCCACGGCTTTCAGTGAAGAAAGATTCCTTGCATCCAATGTAAACCCTCTCTGGTGCAGCTTAAAGCCAATTCTTCCTGTCTCACCACATGTTATCTGGGAGAAAAGACCGACCCCACCTGGCTGAACCTCCTTTCAGGGAGTTGTAGAGAAGATAAGCCTAAACCTAAGCCTCCTTTTCTCCAAACACCACCTCCCTCAGCTGTTCTTCCTAAGCCTTGTTTACTCCTGCTTCTAGGGCCTAAATGAGAAAGCCTTCATTTGCCCCAAGATGTAATATCAGAAGATTTAGTGTTGCTATAGCTATAGGCGGAGTAGAGCAGTAATATGTTTGGTGTCCTTTGACCTTTTTTTTTCCTAAATCTCCTCTGAAATAAGCTGTCAAGTTTGAGAAATGTCAGAGTTTGGTCATTTGAGTCTGCCTGGAGGTGTAATTTTGCATGGTGTACAATTCCTGTGAATTTATCAGAACATGTTTTTTCACACATAGTCAATATGGTGTGACATTCAGCATCCTGAGTCCGCCAATGTCTACACGCTGAAATGAGTTTATGATTTCTTTTACAAAGAAAATCTGAGATGTGTTAGTTCAGGTCAACAAAGGAATCCTCAGTGGATTCCTGAGGATAAAAATTATAAGGAAGCACCCCTTCTTCTTTCTGCATTTCCTCTGCACACCTATCTTCTGGCAGTTCTGCCACAGCTTTAAGATCTGTGATGAACTACATCTACACGTAGAGCTTCACATATCAGTAATGTATGTGCTGTCAGTAGCTCTCCAGAAGAATTTCACGCTTTCTCTTAAGCCCTTGTGGAACTAAGCCACAAAAGCAGCCAGATCTGATGATGTTTTCAGCCAAGTCCTACCCAAGCATGACCACATCCTTGGGAGAACAGACACAGCTGCTTAGCCTGTGGTTTAATCTTCAGCCTCTCTTTGATGGCCTCCCAGTTATTATTTAGGGAAATCTCTCAGCCTTGCTCTGCTGTATGGAGATGAGGGCATTGCAAGAAATAAACTGGATAAGTCCATTATCCTAAAGACTACCTTAATTTTCAGTCTCAACCTGATCTGGTCATTTTTGACACACTCAAGTTGACAGTCAAACTTCCATCTATGCACAACTTATCACAGACTGCCAGTAGACTGAACTTATTAATACTGTTAGTCTATACACATTTGTCAAGAAATAATTTCTTAAAAAGCAACCATAACACTTCTTGACCACTTAGAGAAGAGCATGATACACACCTTATAATCTAAAAGAAAACCAGATCAGCGACTGTAGAGGAAAAACTTCTCATAAACCTTTATACTTGGCCAGGGTTGTGCACAGCTATTACAGCTTAAATTGTTTATGCTGTAGAACTTTTGATTTAGAGACATTAGCAGTTGAAGAGAAGCAAAGTGTGCATTATGACAAGAACAAAGAGGACATATTCAAGAAACATATAGCTTAGCACACTGAGCTGAAGAAGGCTATAAACCATGTAACTGATGCTTAGAGGTATTGCAGCAATTCCCTGCTAAAGTGGGAACAGTGCATCAACAGAAGGGCTGATGGTTTCTGCTAATTCAGCTCTATACCACCAGATAAATGTGGGCTGATGAGCCTGGGAGATGCTGGGGGCCCAGGTACACACCCTGGACAGGACAGCCAGTGATGTTTGGGACCTTTCAACAAAGTAACGGCAATCGGAAAATGACAATCTGCTGACGGCAAAAAATGTTAAATAATAAATGGCACAGGAAAGCAGCTGTGGATGATCAGTCACAGAGCATACTTTGCTTACTGGCTTAATATGTACAATTGCTTCCTCTCCAATTTTCTTTAAAAAGCACCATTAATCCAAAATACCCCAAGGAACAGTGCTAGGAGAAGACTAAACCTTCTGTCCCTGCTTTCAGTTATAAACCAGAACATGTCTATATTCATGTCATAGCACAACTTGTTACAGCCTCTTTAAAAGTGGGATGATACATCAATTACAATACTGGAATTAATTCTGGAAAGTTACTCTGAAAAGTTGACAATTCACAGAATCATGAAAATGTTGGCTGGCAGGGACCTCACAGGGTCACCTGCTCCAACCTCCCACACAAAGCAGGACTGCTGCCAAGAACAGATCAAGTCACCTCATTCTTAAGCTGAACTCATCAAGCATTCAATCAGAGCTAAAGGGTTCAATATAAACACAAATGTATGCCATTGCATTCCCTTTCTTTCCTCTGCTGCCAATACATCTGTTTCTTAGTAAAAATAGCATCAGTATGCAAAAATAAAAACTCTCAGACCTGTAATATAACCAGTTGTTAAAATTCATGCAGACATTTTTGCTTAAAAAAAATACAATACAGAAAAGAGACAGAATTGGAAAAAGAAATGAAAAGTCTTAACACACAGACATAGCAGCCATGGCATGAAAAATTCATTTCCATTAATGAGACGTGGTAGTCCCCAGGCCAGCGCCCTTTGTATGTGAACCATGTTAATCAGATTGTATGAGCATTTGCTGGAAACTCCTGGGACAGCAAGCAACTATAACTATAGAGCAAGCACAGCAGATTAGCAGCTTGCTAAAAACTGCTTGACTTGTAACCCTTGAAGCACAGGAACGATGCAGGTTTGCTGAATTACTGATAAATGAAGCATTTCATTTATTTGCCTTGTATTTGTTGCAGCCTTTGACGCAATTTCCACATCACCAAAACGTGGACAAAACTTCTTTCTCAGGAGCAGCTTTTGTTAGAAAGCACAGAAAAAACACACAAACAAGGTCTGTGTCAGCCCAACTTTGGTCACAGATGCTTCTGGCACAATGCCTTGCTATTCTACATCTCCAAAAAACCTTTCAGTAAATGCAGCTGGGTTGGAGTGGGATGGAAACACAAGAGCTCCCACCAGGACTCACTGCAGGAGCTCTGCAGGTTTGGATGAGTACAGCTGGACTTAGAGCAAAGCTGAGCAGGACAGCAGGACCTGGTCCTGACCAGACTTCTCCTTTTATAGAGGTTCTATTCCCTGAACCCTTCAGCCTGAAGCAGGAAAACCATCTGGACTCAGGCTTTCCTTCCTTCATCTGGCACTTAATACATTTAATTGCTTCCTAGCTTGGGCACCATCTGCTGCATCATTCCAGGGACACAAACGAAAGGAAACCTGCGCTACCTAGGACAACTTCATTTTAAAAACATTTGGTTTGAGAGTATTGTGGAAATTTCAAAGTTATCAAGGTTTTTATTGATTTTATTCCCAGCCTAATTTTAATCTTAGTCACCAGCTCACACTGTCTGTGCAGAGCCAGGAGTCAGTAAGAAACCAGTGACTCAAAAAGTCACCCTTCAATTGAAGGGAATCAATAAGCTAATTTCCAAAGAACATAACCTGGCAATATTCATGAAAATATTATCCATAGCTGACTCTGAAAAGGAATCCCAAGAAACAAACGTGCTATTAGTGACACTCAATAATACAAACTATTAAATTCTGCAAAGTACTATATGAGTATTTTCAACATTATACAGATAATTTTGATTCAAAATATGAATTACAGTCCAATTGCCTGCCTTTTTTTTCTACCTACAATACTTAGATGTCTCCTTGAAGGAAGAAGAGAAGACTTCATAAAATAAACAAATGTATAATCAACCATCATTCATATGCAGCTTCTGTCTCTCTGCAGGCCCCTGGGAAATTGTCTAGATCACTATAGTGACTCTAAGTATGGCCTTGGTCTCTTCTGCCTTTCTTCCCTTTTGAAATACAAATTTTAAAAAATAAATAAATATAAAAATAGGGATAAAGATTCTAAACTCCACAAGTATCTGTATTTTTTTTGACTTGAAGAAATGAAAATGAAATTTTTCAGTTTCCCCAGAAATGTCATTCAAAACTGAGCATGCTCTGCTTTACCTTACATGTTAATTATTTCTCCTAGAAATAAACAATTCCTCACTAAAAATGTGCATTTTTATTAAATTTGGGGTTTTAGTGAGAATATTTCCCTCACAAAACAACTTAATCAGCTTTTTTTATACATGACCTAATTCTAAGCTAAGGGGGGGAAAAAAAAAGAGAAGTCAGAAGATGCCCATGAGGAAGAGGATCAGGACTTGCAAATCAAAAAAGCAGAAGCACTTCCTTTATCTCTACTACTTTTTTTACAGGGAAATGTCTCCCACTGAGCTTCATAGTACAGTGCTTTTCATGATTTACAGCAAGGAAAGAGGCAAATCAGTCTCTAGTGCAAAGTCACCCAAGCTCATGAAAAAATTAGAGTGGCTAAATTTATAATTAAAATTAATCAAGAATTGACATTTGAAAACAGTTTGTACATTAACAGAAATTCAAGACTGAAAATCTTAATGCTCTTCTTTTTTTTTTTTTCCCAACAGCAAACTCACTGAATTTTCTGTATTTTAGAAATAGGACATACCTGTAATTTCTTTATGTATTAAGGGTATTTAGAAACACAGTGAACTATATTAAGCATGTCTCATAGCTTTTGTAATTTATTTATGAACCGGGGCATTATTAAAAATAAATGATCTTCAATAGCACTTAAAAGTAAAGCTGTTTTGAGACCAAGTGTTAGGCAAATGGCATGAAAATGCAGAACTTGGGGAGTCACAAAGCACTGCTCTATCACAAAATATTTATATTACCAAAATACAGCCTGAAACGACCAGGGTTGTTATAACACAAATAAAATCATTACAATTGCATAACATGCCATTGGCTATCAGGATGTTAGTTAATTACTCAATTTTCCAATCTCTTTTAAAAATATCAAGCCATGACTCTGCTTCACCCAGATACAAAGGCTGTAGCTGCTCTGCCACACCTTACAAAGGGCTTGGTCTGAATGTGGCCAAAAGCTGCAAGTTCCATTACCCATTTTCAGAGTTTTTTACAAAATTCTCAAATAGGACCATTACAAGGTCATGCCCAAAGCCCATCACACTGAATGTAAAGACAGTAACCCTACAGTGACCACTGTGCCACATCTGTACGTAAGTAACACATAAATGCTTCATAAATCTCTTTTGGACCTGTAATTCATTTCCATTTTTCTCTTACTTTCAGATCCTGGAAATAATTAAGCCTTCAGTGAAACCAATAAAATATTGCGTGGTGTCTCAAAACCACACCGGATTTTTACCTTCCTCTGCTAAACTTAGTCCAAAATAATTGCAGAGAATACAATTATCTACCACAGCCACCATCTGGGACATGAAAGCAATCATTTTAATTATTGCCATTGTAACTTGGGACCCACAAAGACCATTTCCTGGGCTACATATGGAGTTTATTTTTATGGATTAATGTCAAAACAGGTGGATGCAACATCTAAAAAGGCAGTTGGCTAAATGCCCATAAACTTTCCTACCTAGTGCAGACTACTACAAACAATTGGAGAACTGAATTTTATATCCAAGCTGGTTGTTAAGCTGCTGGGTGATTTCAAAAACAAAATCAGCACTGTTCTAAAGCACTTTTATGTATCATTGAAGTAGCTATCATTGAAGTAAAGAGATGGCTTTGTTATTAGAGATGCAGATTATCAAAACAAGTAATTTTACTGACTGTATTGGGAATTTTGTTTATGGAAAAAGGAGAATACCCTGGGCACTTTTATTTGAGTAGATACCTATGAGGATGCACCTCTAGCACAAGCCATCAAAGTTAAAATGGATTTATCCAGCAGAGCAATCTCCCAGAAAAAGAGCAAAGGAGGACTGCAATCTAATTAAATTAATGAGAACCAGAAAAATAAATATATAGGGAATGAAATGTAGAGAGAGTATTAACTTAAGAGTTTTTGAATACAGCACTGGAAAAAGCTACTTAAATGCCTTTGAAGATAGTTTGAATCTGGTTTATCAAGGTCAAAATGACTGCAACATGAGTAAAAAATTGGAAAACTTACATAAAGTGGTAGCAAGCAAAATCTTCTTAGAGCCCTATCACAATTTAGGCTTCACACAGCTGAATAAAACCTGAAAGGTCTCCCATTTAATGAGCCCATCAGACCTGAGTCACGATGTGAAAGTGTTAAGATTACTAATGAATGCAACAGTCGATGGAATTCCCAGCCTGCAGGTGTTTGAGAGGATCATCACTTCCTTCATCCTGACACGATGAACTCCTCCTGTGGGCTGCAGACGCTGCTTAACTCCCATCACTATCAAAGGAAATCAGTTTGGTCAGCTCCCCCAAACTGAGCTCTGAGACCAGCAGAACTGAGCCAGCAGCAGCTTTCCATCCCACAACATGCCCTGAATTATGAGCTGATAACGGTGGTTGTTTTCTGGTTTGCCTCATTGTTTGTTTAAACTCATAAACTGGTGATCATCAAGATATCTCACTATTTACTGCCACTAATTTAATAAATGATAAAGATCAGTTCTGGACTGAGATGAGCTAAAAGCCAGTTTGTTGGCCAGAAGTTCTGCATTTTGTAAGCCAAGATCAGCACAACCCATCCAACCAGCAGGGCTCCCTGGTAGGGCTGGGGGGTTCTGGAGCAACACCCCAACCAACTGCAACCCACTCACCACCACACCTGGATCCCATGGATATTTCCAAAGATGTCCATGAACACTATAAACACACTCTAATAACCTACTGAGGCTGGGCAGAATGCTCTTCTACTACCTGATTAGATTTCACATCTGCAGATTTCTTCTCTAAATTAAAATGATACCTTACTTTTTGCTGGATAACACACTCCAACCTTAATCCTCTGACCATTCTAATTGCTTTGAATGAAATACCATTAAGGGTTGAAAGCAAACACACAGCTGAAGTATTTAAGCATTGAGATCCAAATCCCACTTTTTGGCACTTTTTTCTACTATGAGCATCCAGATCTAGTTATTTTTTAATATTTACCTGCAGCATGCTGTAGAGTGCAAGGATTGAGTTAAATCTTTTAAAATATGATGATACAAGTATTGAGCTAAATTGAAAACAATCATGGCCTTACCAGGAATATTCTAATAGTAATGTTTATCCACAGCAATGATCTGGAGTAGGTCTTCATCCCATATGGAATATTTCACTATTGAAAATAAAAACATCCTTGCCATGTTTTGAAACTAAATAATTAGATTTAGATAAAATAAGCTTAATTATGCCCAGAACAATCAAGACTGACTGCTTGGAGGGTGTGAGTCCCTCAGTCCATCTGCTGAGTACAATCACTGCTTTTTTGGCACTTCCTTGAAGTCGTGAAGTGAACACACACACACAGAGGTTAGAAACACTTCAAAATCATGTAAGCAGATGGTGATACAGCAGGTAATAATTTAATTACACAACTCCTAGAACATGTTTCCAAAACTCCCCCCCACCCCAAAAAAAAAAAAAACCCACAGAAAGAAGGAGGGAATTAACAATGTTCAGGCTGATCTTTTAATTGCAGTGCAATAGCTTTTGTTGCATAGGCACGGATATTCTGCAGCTGGAAAGAGCAATAAACAAGTAGTTCTATACCATGTTTTACTCCTAACACAACATTTAAGATGGAAAAAATAAAAATTAGCATGATAAAGTATAAGTTTTCCTTCTAGACAAGAAAATAACAGCAACACCAAAACAGAAAACTTATCTTTAGTTTTGCAGGTATAAAGAGGTCAGAAAGACACACACACACACATCTGCTCTTGCTCCTATGCAGAACTCTGATACTTTGAAGTGTGAAAGCAATGAAGAAATGCTACTCTTATTAATTCCTCATTTCATGCAGAAACACAGAATCCCATGGACATGGAGCAGCACAATAGAGATGAGATATCAGAGCTGAACTGAGCAATTGAATGAAAACGAGAGAAAAGCATTGAAGAAAAATACAACAATAGCAACAACAAACCACGCAGCCTAATATTGTGTTGTCTACATAACACCTATGAAGGCTGAAAGAGAAAAAAGGCTCTCCTGAAAGCTCTTATGGAAACTTCATGTTTTAAACAAGGAATTTCTGTGAAAAGAGGCTGAAGATGATGAGATAAACACTGAGGTACACAAGGTTTGATTGCAATTTCAAATCAGTGGTGCTGAGTCATCCTAACTTAAAGAATGCGAAATTACATCAGAGATGCATCAACATTTGCACTGTGGGCATAAATTAAGGCATAAAAGTGTAAGGAAGCTAATGCAAATGAACTTGAATAATCAGCAAATTGTCACTGAGACTCAGCACGTTCCAGCCCCTGCTGGCATTATGGGATGTCTTCTAGTGAGACATTAAGATACAGGCAGAAAAAAGGAGTGTTTGGTATAAAGTAGAATTAATGCTTGTGAAATTACTCCAAAATAATACAAGTTTATACATAATACTTTAATTTTGTCATAGAAGGATGGATTTTTTCCTTATGGAAAGGTCAAATGGCTTTAAGAGTCACAATATCTGAGTCACAAAGTGTAAGTAGTGATTTATATGTATGCGGGTTTTGGGTTATTTTCATTCTGATTTCAAATGCAATAATTGGCTGCCTAATTGGAAGTAAAAAACCTAGGCTTATGATTTAGGAAGCTCATAATGCAAACTTTCATTGTATTATTTGTTTTTATTAGTTCCATTTCTCAGCAAACTCTGAGATTATGGAAGTTGGGTTCTGGATTTTATAGTACTACAAAATAACATATGAAATATTATTTCCATTAAATTTTGTAAACATGATAAGGTCCCTCCAAATTGTGCATCTAGTTCCAACTTGGGATCAACTTCTCTCTTAGAATGCACAGCAAATGAAAAACCAGCACAGCACCCTGGAGTGTCACCCTGTCTTTGTTACACACTTATTTTTTCCTATTTTTTACTGAGTAGGTAAATGGCATAAAAGAAGAGAAGTGAAGCATTTAAGATTGTTTTCTGTAATTCCATCTTTTGATTCTCACAATTTATTTCCCTATAAGTTATCAGAACAGAAATATCACAAAAGGTCACTTGGATGTAGAAACATCAAAATCCCCAGCATCACTCCAGCTAGGTTTATGATGTATAGCTTGAAACGCTAAATAAACTCAGAAATATATATTAAAATAAACCTCATAATGAAAACAATAATAAATACAATTAAATTCTGTGCTCTGCTTGTCATTTGAAAAGGAAGTTCAAATAAAATTTTAATAAATATATATATGAGTTCAGAGTGTAATAGTGTCTTTACCACATAAGACAATTACTTCTTTTTTAATTGAATGCTGTTTAATGAAACTTTACCTTACTTTTTAGACTACCTATACCAGAGTGTTTTGGAAAAAAAATCTGAAGTCAGAGTTCAATTAAAATCCTCTGCATGTCCTAGGCTGTTGTTGCTTGGGGGTTTTTGGTTGCTTTTGGGGTTTTTGTAGGAATGGCTGATGTTTTGTACACCAATTATCCACTTTATTAAGTATATTCAAGTATACATGCACACAACTATATATGTGCATGCATTTTCTACAGCTATATACAGAATAAGTGTAAGCTATTATCCTGTATTTTCTTAAAAAACTATACAACCACAGAACCACTTCTGTGGCAACAAATACCTTATTAGAAAATAAAAGTGGCAGTAGGAACTACCAGGTTTCAATGTTTAGTGGCAAATATTAGGCTTCTGACTAATAAAATACCTCCAAACAGCCCTTAAGGTGCTGTAGCTGGACATGTGAGGAACAAGCTGATGGAAGCTCTTGCTAGAAGGACAGCCAGCTCAGAAACAATGTGTTCTGTCCTCTAGAAAAAAAAAGAAAAAAAAAAAAAACACAAAAATACCCCAAAAACCAAAAACAATCTGAAGTGTAAGAGCTTTACCTAAAGGAGATGTCCATATTTATATGAATATAAAGACAGACATGGTAGATGCAGGTGTCCAGTCCCATGGCCATCCCTACAGCAGCAGCTCAGCAGCTGCCTCAAGGCACCCCTGCCCGATACTGAGCATCAAATTGAGTGAGTTTGACTCAGAAAAGGAGCAGAAACTAAAGCAAGAGCCAGCTGGTCTGTTCTGTCCACCATCAACTGCAACAGATGTGGTGCAAATGGAAGTGCTGTTAAGTTTGCTGATGAACATTTATCACCCAAAAGTTGCATCATGGCAGTGAATAGTGGTAAGCAGCCATGAGAAAGCTCAGATAGAAGCAAAACATCAAAAATACTAAACAAGCTTCTTCAAAAAAAATTAAAAGTTGTTTATTTTTAAAGCTCCCTTGAATGCTAGAGACCCTACAAAGAATAAGAGGCCAGACATGCCTGATGTAACTCACACAGACAGGGCAGGCCAGAGAAGAGCCAGGCTCGGCATCAAACACCACCATCCCCAACTCTAATTGGCTTTTAAACGGTGCCAGGTTGATTGATGTGTCCCTTCTGATTTACCATATACTGGTTTTTTTGGTTCTGTGAAGAGAAGTTAAACAGGTGGAAGAGAATAATGTGTCAAGCAGGAGATTAGTTTTACAGCCTGTATGTTGAAGTGAATAAATTGTACTTTCATTAACAGAAGTAGGCCACACGCAGGAAAAGTCATCGGATTCGCTTCACTGGTGAACTGGAGCAACAATATCTGATTAGAAAGCCTCAGCAGTTCAAAAGTCTTTAAAGACAGGTCCAGTGGTTATACAATTAATTTTTAATGATATTGTTCCATCTGGGAGATTTACTTCAAGTGCCAAATGGGTTCCCTGAGCTGAAGTATTATCTTTAACAAACCTGACACATCTACAATCTGTCTAGTATCTGCTTAAAATACTATTATAAAAGTTTATGGGGAGATGCTCTCCTTATTTGTGCTTTCTTCTTCTCCAGCAGTTTTCAAAGCCCTGTAATGCATCCATAGTAGGAAACATTAGCAGCAGTAAGTTGGGATTTTTTTGGTTTGGGTTTGTTGTTTTGGTGGTTTTTTTATGATCTGAAAGTTTGCTAATAGTAATAGTCATCCAAAAATACTATCAAAAATTGGGGTTTATTTCAGCTGGATTATATAATGAACCATCCTTCTGGAAAAAAAAAATTCAAAATCAAGGTTTCTGATTCCAGAAATAGAAATGTATCATTTTCAAAAAACATATCAAAAGCAATCCCCATAAAACTTTTTTATAACTGTCCACACTTTCAAAACTGAACAGGGCTTAGAAACTAAATTCCTTTTTCTCAGAATTCTTGCTAAATATTGCCATAAACAAGTTATTGTTTCATTCCAAGTAACACACAGCTGATTCTGCTAAGTGCAGAATCCAACTTTTAATCTTTAAGCACAAACAAAATAAAGAAGGATTTCCTTCTTTTTCTTAGAAATATTAATATATGTTACATTAGTTGTATCAGCACTGATTTTTATTCATTTATCCAAGTACAGCAACAATGCTGAGATTTTATATGGAAATTCAAGGAGAATTCAGAATGGTATTTAAGTGCATACTTTCACATACTTTTAAGGACTTTTGTACAATTAGAACAAACAAATTGCTGTAACACTGCTATATGTCTATGTTTTTTGAACAGGCAGCCTCTATTCTAAAAATGTTTTTGCCTCCACGGAAAAATCTACATTTCTTCAATTTAAAAAATATTCACATGAAGCTACTGAGCTATATTTTGCTACTGTATTTTTACTCAAATGACAATACTGAGGTTTAAAAATAATCAAGCAGACCTCCAGTTCCTATTCTGAGTAGCAAAGTCTTCTTCTATGACCACAGGCTTCATGACATGAAAGCAAAGAGCAGCAATTTTTGGAAACTAGCTTTGTAGGATAGAACGCTTGCACCCACATTTTTTGGTGAAACAAATAAACAAAGAAACAAAAGAAAAAAAAATCACCAAACTTCATTTCTAAAACTGGGACATATTTGTGGAAGCAGGGAATCCTGTTTCCTTGACCCAGAGTGTATTGTATGATTCATATTTCACAGAGCAGCTCCAAGAGAGATGGGAAAGAGACCAAGCTGAACCTCTGATTCAACAAGTGCTTAATAAGGATGATCAGACTGAGAAGGAAAATTTTGAAGCTGGGGAATCTCTTCAAAAAATATATTGAGAACTTAATGCAAAAAAATCCCACTAGCAGGTAGCATTGCTAATATTCAAATTGTTATTATCTAACCTAGTCTCATATTTTCCCTTTTAAATAATAATGCCTCCACCATTGTGGCTTTCTGTTAGTGCAACAGACAACCTAGCACAAAGCTCACAGAGCATTTTTTGATCCACTTCTTTCCCCACAGAAACCATTGGAAAGCAGCTGATCCCAATTCTTGTATCAGTTTCTTTCCTTTATAAAATATGTAAATGCTTACCAAACTTACATTTTAGAACAGATGTACATTTTACAGTCAGCAAACAGAAGCTTTTCATGGATAAAATGGCACCTATGCCATTTATGAAAAAGACATCTAATATAGCTCAAAGGAAAGAACATGAATAACCGAATTTTGTGTTATTTTTACTTCATCAAGAAACATTAAGAATTAAAAGTAGAGATTCACAGTGCCAGAGAAAGAATAGAAGACTAAAAGATTATTCTAAAGGTCACATTATCTTAACAAAGTGCCACTTTCTGACAGTGTGACACTGATATAGAAATAATACACTCCATTTACCAGCAACTGCTCTGTGACACCTGTGCCCTCTGCACTCTAAACAAAGAAATTAGTGATTTTCCTCAAAGGTCACCCTGCGAGTGTGACATTTCTCTGCTGCTGAGGCGAGCAGCTCCAGTGCACAAATCCTGTGCTCAGTTTTGGGCCATTTACTCAAAGACAGACACGGAGGGGCTGGAGTGTGTCCAGAGAAGGGAGCAGAGCTGGGGAAGGGTCTGGAGCACCAGGAGGGGCTGAGGGAGCTGGGAAAGGAGCTCAGCCTGGAGACAAGGAGTATCAGAGGAGACCTCACTCTGCAGGCACCTGGAAGGAGCCAGGTGAGTGCTGGTCTCTCCTCCCAAGTCACAAACAGCAGGACAAGAGGAAATGGCTTCAAGCTGTGCCAGGAGGTACAAATGGGATTTATGAAAAATTTCTCCATGGAAAGGGCTGTGAAGCACTGGAACAGGCTGCCCAGGGAAGTGGTGCAGTGCCGCCCCTAAAGGGATTTAAATGAAACAGAGATGTGGCTCTTAGGGACACGGATTCGTGGTGACCTTGGCAGTTCTGGGTTAATGGTTGGACTTGATAAAATATTAAAAATGTCTTTTCCAGCCTAAACAATTCTATCAAAAACGAGGCATTTGCCAATAGGTATCTAAGAAACATCTGATCTGGGCCCTGAAGCGAGTCTTAAAAATGTCACCAAAACTGAAACAACCTCTCCCCAGATGCACTTTTTTGTGCCACAGGACAAATTCTCTCTCGCACGGCAGCAGGCTACAGCATTTAAATCACAGATCCAGAATCTTTTCTGCTTTCCAGAACACAGCTATTTGAAGAAACGTTATCTCCTTTTAGCAGGCAGAAAAAGCAACAGCCTCCACTTCCCACGTGCTACTTGTGTGCATCAAAAAAACACAGACAGAGGCAGAAAGGAAACATCAGCTCCATCCCTGCCCGGCGCTGGATGTGAAATGCTGTACATCAGCCTAAAGATAGGCTTGTTACATAAGATACACCCAACGCTGGTTCATGGGAACTGTTCCATAACAACAGACCATGACAGCCCATTACTTAATGTGCCACTGAGCTGATGTGACTCAGATAATAACACGCAGGGAAATTTAACGCTTCCCAGCACACACTCTTCTTCCTACAAGAGTCCCTTTTCAAACCCTCACGGCAAAGTAGCTGCTCTGCCAGCAAGAAGTGGACATGTATTTAAAGGTTATTAAAAGGGCAAGAATCAAGAAAATAACAAAGATCGGCTCTGCAAAGCTCAGTAATAATAATAAAAAAAATGTAATAATGCGCTGACATTTCTATAGAAGATGTGAAACTAAAACAGAGATGAAAAGATGAATAGAAAAGAACTCTGAGAAGTAAATGCGTGTTTTGTGAATAAGATATGTCTCCAGCAGTCATTCCCCATTCTGACCTTATCAAGGTTTTCAGCTTATCCAGGCCTGTTAGAGCTATTTAACACCTAAAGAATCAACCCACTGGAGAACTGTGAAAGCAAAGCATCTCACAGGAACCTGATTACCAATTTGCCAGGAAGTATTATTGCTGTGAAAAGTGTATTAAAATGACATTCCTTTGAATATCTAGTCTCTCTAAATTTTTAAAGATCTGTGTTTCAATGAAGATCTATGGGAGAAAGAATCTCAACATTTATTCAAATATATTATTTTGGTGAAATGGTATTAATCACATCTGTATCACACTGTCATAACATTGTGTTTGTGTAGCACAAACCACAATGTTCTTGCTGTTCAGTCTTACACTGAGATTTTAGTGGGCTTTATTGATCCTTGCACTTCTAAACTTGCAAATTTGTGGAGAGGGAGGATATGGACAAATCTGTAAAGGCAGGATTCACATGCAAGACCTTGTAAAGAGAAAACTGAGCTATGCCAAATGCTGTCTGGAGAAGATCATCTCCCTCAGTCTGTCCACTTCTGTCTTACCTTAAGTCCATCATCTCAGCAATTCAACAGAGCCTCCATTACCAAGACAACTGAAATCCAAATCCATCTCTTAGAATAATGATGATATTGCAGTGTGTAACCTGAGTGTTCCTCCTCGCTCATGTTCCTTCACACTCACTCCTCTTCCATTCCCTTGTTGGAGAAATTTGTGAAGAGCATATGAAAAATTGTGAGGCAAAAGAGAAAAAAGGCAGAAATAATTCTTTTCTTCATTCTTGGTACAATGTTCTGCCTTGGAGCAATGAGCTGCTGTTTCAGGGGCTGCATACATATTTTGTACTGAGTTGCCACTGTATAAACTTGCAAGCTGAAGCACCTGAATGCTACATGAAGCTATCAGCAAATACTGAGCTCTGTACCTTTTTTTGAGCTACACACCTTCAAGAATCTGAAACTAAAGCTTTTTTAATGGATTCTTTCCACTTATCTCATAAGCCTCAGCTTCAATCTTTTTTTCTTTTTCAAAAGCAAGCTGGTAATACTTACCTATCATTAAAATGAGAAGAACAAATTGATTAGCAGTTGTAAAGTACATTAATTTGAGATAATCAAATAGAAAAGAGTAGGTAAACCCAAAAAGTATGAAGACTTCATTGATGTAATACTGATCACCTAAATATATTCTTCTTTAATAAGTAGTACTAATACTGTTTTTCACCAAGTCAGAAGGGTATTATTTTTCCTGAAAAACTTTTATACCTTATTACTGCAATCACTTTTTTAATTTCATGCTCCCCTAACTTTATTACTGTTAATTTTACTCACTTAATTCTACCTATTTTCTACCATTCACTAGGAAAATTGACAGAACTTCACAGGCTTCTGATAAATAAAAGTTAAATGGCTTTGTTAAAAAGGATATTTATGTGTAGAGTATGCTTTTTACCACCACTGGAAGCCTTCCGACATCCTCCAATATTTATCTCCACAATTCCCATACAAAATCCTGCAGCCTCAGAGCAGAGGCCAAGGCAGAATGAAAGCAGCAGTGACTGGAGAGGCCTTGCTGGCTGTGACCCAAGGAACAGCCCCAGCCACCCCAATGAGGTTTTGGATCACATCTCTTGCTGGTCTTGGTCTTCTATCTAGAATTAGTATAAGCCAGAGTTGATCAACATCCTGCACTTCATTATAATTACTGAGAAAATAATTATTTCCCTCCAATAACAGGGTTTTCTAAGGGAGAAAAGGATCAACTAGGAATTGTTCAAATACTCCTGTGATCTTTCTGCCAGGTTATGACTCAACAACAAATGTTGGACTTGTCTTTTAGAGGAAAAAAAAAAAGGTCCATGTCAGCCAAACTCCTACATGAAAGTCAAAGATGAATGTATTTATGTAGAATTCTCAATACCTTTTTCCTTTACTATTTCCTTAATATTTGCAAAGTGAGGTTACAGAAGAGCTGTAAATCAGTGCTCTTTCAATAGCCTAATGCAGGCAGCTTTCTCATAGGCTTTATGCCTAATGGTGGGCTATACAATGAAAGCCTAATGTCTGTAACTGAGAAGATATTTATATTCATAATGTAAAGGAACTGGAGAATGAGTCTTTAGAATATTGTAGCTTTCAGTCATCTTGGCTTTAACTCCTGAACTAATGCTGGATTATTAGAAGAAAACTGCTCTATTTCCCTCTTTCACTCTGTATTAGCATGACAGTGGAAATAATACACTAAGGAACTAGAAAGATATTATTGTACTGTTAGTCCTTATGGGTGGATTGTGGTGTATAAATTAATCTTTTCAATATCTGCAACTTCATCTGATGGCATTTTCCAAGTTTCTCCACTCAAAGCATTCCTCTAAAACAGCCAAACTCATTGTTCAATACTATCTGGCATTGTTTCACAGTTCTAATTATAAATTATACTCTCCACAAGCAAGACAGATTAGGAATATTTCAAGCTAAATGGGTGTAATAAGATACCTTTCCAGTTCCATTTGTTCTTACAAGAAGAAATGAAAAGCTAAATGCTATAACCATGGCTCTCTGATGTTGCACATTCCAGGATATGCTCATTTGTTGTTTCCTTCAGAAATAAACACACACAAAAGAGGACGACTGCTTAAAAAAAAATAAAACCACCCTGAAGGAGACTATCTTAAGGTTTTTTTCTCCTTCAAACAGACAATTCCCTAGAAACAAGATGACTTTGTGAAGCTTCTGTTGTGGCAAAAAATGCCCTTTTGTGGGAGCACCCTGGCTCAACCATACTATCCACTGGAGTTGATTATTTAGATTTAATGTTGCTTTGAGTTCTACCAGCATTTAAAAAGCAGCTTAGCCATGGGAGCTGTCAAAGTATTATTGTGAATCTCTCTGGAGCAACACAGCTGAATTTTTCACAACCCTTTAAAACATTGTTTCACAGAGTGGAAAAGTAAAACCAGTTGTACTCAGCTTTTCTACACAAAGATGCTCCAAATTTTTCAGGTTTTTGCTTGCTTTCTTTTCTCCTTAAAAACATGTTTTTCTTTAAGTAGAACACCAAAAAGACTTTATGGACTAAACCATCATGATCTTGATTAATGCAAGTGATTAAAACAACTGTCTCTCTGACCACAGACAGCTGATAACCTTCCACCCCAAGGCTGCACCTCCCAGACAGCAACAACTCCTCCCTCCTCTGAAGAGCTGTGTGCTGCCTTTCATCTCTGCATCCTATGATATCATTTTAGCATTTGACATTGCTTAAAACCTGATTTTTTTCCCTGGCAATTGAGTTGTATAATATTTTCCCTCCCTGTCACCTTGCTTTCACACACCACACATACGTGCATCCCCTCAGAAACAGAGCGAGCCACCCGGCATAGCTGGCTAATTGATGATAATATTTTAATTTGCTGGAATTGAAAGGAATGGCTGCCCAGACAGCATTACCTAAACCCACTAACTGAGACAGCATGTGAAGGACCTTGTGTCCCTAATGGCACACCACTGCATCAAAGACAAGCAGAGCAACAAACATCTTATGAAACAACAAGTGCAGAACAGCAAAAGGCAGAAGCCTCCAGGGCCATGTTAATTATCTCAGGGTCGAAGTGCTCGGGAGCTGTCTCACAGACTCCCAGGCAGTCAGATGGCAGTGCCAGAGCAGTGAAGTCCCCAAGGTCCTGCAGTTACAGCACTGTCATATTTCAAATGACAGGTAATACTTAGGAACACGCCGACACTAACCTCCTCAATTATATTCAATGTCAAGGTTTTGGTGCTGAAGGAACTGCTAATTTTCAACATACACACTTGCTGACAAAAGGTACTTTATCAAAAAGGGAGTTTAGGGTATCTGCTGCAGATCCTTTCTGACACAGTGGGAATTCTGTCCTCCATGCAAGCTCTCCAAGGATGAAATAAATACTGCCCTTAGTCAGGCACACAAACATCACAACATGCTGTGTTTGCTTTGCTGACAGACAGCGCCTTAGCACAGAAATCTCATTCTGCTATTAACAGCAGCCACGGACAAGCAAATATTCTCTTGGTTTTTATCAGAACTTCCTCTAGAGGAAAAGGCCCAAGTGACTGTGGGCTCCTGCAATGCCCCAGGTGCTCTAAGAAGCAGGACTAAAAATCCTTCCCCATCCTCTGGAGCAGCCAAGCATGCACAGAACAATTCCAGTGCAATTACCAAGAAAAATGTAAGCACTGAATTTAAAGAGAAAGACACTTGAACATGCAAATATGATTTCTTGTTTATTCCTATATTTGCACTTTGCAGATTTTAACTGAAAATACAATTAAATGAGCTTGATTTGACAGTCCAGAAAAGAGATTAGGTGGCAGAGATACGGCTACGGGTGAAGGAACATGGTCTCATTAGAGCTTCCTCTCTGTTCAGGCAGCTTCTCCCACTTGCAGTCATTAATATGAACTGGAGAGAGATTCTGCTGTGATTTGCACCAATTTAAATCCAGAGCAACTCTTATCTGGCCTCCAATTTGCATTAATGGTCAGAGGTGGCACAGTGAGATGAAGCACGATGAAGGCAGCACCATGTTTAGAAGGAGAAGGAGCAGTACCCCAGCAGAGAGGCTCAGAATTTAAAGGGACACAGTGCAGTGTAAAGAGACACTTGTTTAAAACATTTTTTTAAGACCCTGCTAATATTAAAACCGACCTTTAAAATTCTTTTAAAGTATTATAGTTACTTGCATTACTCTGACTTTTTTTATTTGTGTACAAGAAATTTCAATAGCTCATCATTATCATTTTTGTTAACATTTACAATGCATTAACACAAACATCCAAAAATGCCATCTTCCTGCAGAACATGCCTGAATAGCATTTGACATTTTAGCAGTTACTTGGTCAAATGTTCAGACTAGAAGAGTATCAGATCTCCTCTAGTTTCCCTTGTCACACTGCAGAAAAACAGACAAATTTGGTTTTTAATTGGCAAATAAGAGCAGCAGCACCCCCATTTGTAACTGATACCAAGAGGACTGTGGCTACACTATGAACTTTTAGTGCCTCATGTTCATCCAGGAATTCCTGCAAAGCCCTGGGAGGAAAGCTGAGATATTCCTGCATCTCATATCCAAGAATTACTTCATAATGATTCCTGAACTGCCCATATTACAATGAACCAACACCCAGAACCTGCCAGGGTACTAAAATCACAAAAGATCTCATTAGTCCTTTACTTTATTAATTAGGAGTGAAAGGGTTAAAGGAAAACAGACCAAAACATGATATTTATATACCTGCAAGTGCCTTTCTAATTTTATACAGATATTTTTCAATTGATCTCACTGACCCTCTTCAAAAGAGCTGCTGGAGTAATAAACCCATATCCACTTGCATAAAAGGGAATATTTCAGCAACACAGGCTGCATTTCTTGGCAATATGTCTACAGATCCAGAGCCTGAAATTTGTGCTGATCCAGCAGATGGATTTCATAAAGCACTGTGCTCTTGAACAAACAAAACCAAACCAACCTCTCTCCCAAGTGTCACCAGTCCAAGAAGAAATTTGCAGGTTTGAGATTTCCACATGCCCAAACTAATAACATTCAGTATTCACACAGACTCCTGAGAGGTCTGAGATTACTTAATGTCTGACTACTCAACCCTTTGTCAGCACTTTTATTCTGAATATAAAAACCCCCTGCATTTTCTGCGAACAACATGGACCTCTAAAGTCAAAATGTATAAACATGCATTATACTTTAATATACCAACATATCATTTCCTCCCAACCTTGGTTCTGATGAAAAATGGTCCAAGAAACTCACAAAAATGAGTTTAGACAAAACAGAAAAGAAAAAAAAAATCTTCTCTACCTGCCATTTTGTTATTAAAGTAAGAACTTTGTGTTGATCTGGCATGAACTAAGAAGACATCTCCTACAATTTAGATGCAGTATTACAGAGTTATTCACATCTTATCTTAAAAAGATACTTATGCTGAAAAGATGATAAACATGAGAAAAAGTATTTTCTTTCAGTCTTTTACCTTTGAATAATTCAGGACACGTTCAAGTCAGTTGCAACTTTTTTCTTGAGTGTGGGTTTGTTTTTTTTTCCTAATATGGAATCTGAGTAGCTAATACCACTCTAAAGAGTTTTGAAAATGTAAAGGTTATTCAATTTAGGGAACTAAAATAAGCCCCTATTCTGGCTTAAAATCTAATTTTCAAACACTGCAAAATACTGGGATCATTAACAGAAGTCTAGGAATTCCCATAAACTTTAATGAAAAATGAAAGTGTATTTTTTAAAAATACATTGTTGAGAGTTTCACAGAACTTTCACACTTCTGCTATTACAATATATATATTATATATTACAAACCTGAAACTGCTACATATCCATCTGTAGAGAGGGATGAAAAGTTAAACATCCTAAAAACCACAAGTTTTGTGGCAGATTTCATGTGCACCTACTATATCTCAACAAAATACATATGCATATGTTACACTGACAGGTAATTTTACATGCTGGTAGACACGTGAAAGTTTTGTGGCTTTTTTTCCCTCTATACAAACATAGGTTTGAGTACACTAAAACATCTGATTTTGATCCTATCAATCATACTATGTTACTAATCTCTATTCTGCAAGACTCAATGGACTGAATTTCAGGCAGCCGGAGGTCTAGGATAAATAAAGGAAAAACAGTGTTTAGGATAAATAAAGGAAAAACAGTGTTTTTCTGTTTCCACTAAAGTACTGAAAACATGGCTTGGTTTAGGTACCATAAAGAAATTTAACAACAGAAGTGCTGTAGGTACATCTTCATCTTTGATTTTAAAAATTCAAGTACTTCAGAGATACAACAGCTTTGGTGACATAAAAGCACCGATCCTACAGCAAAATGTGAGGAGCAGTTCAGTGCTGTCTGCTAAAACCAGCTCCTGTGTCCCTGGGGAGCAGAGCACCAAGGTTCCAGCTCCCAGCCCCACGGTGAGATGCTAAATCAGGTTTACAGGGCCATTTGCTGCAGGCACACCCAGAGCTGCGAAGCGAGGGCTGGGTACAGACAGGGGCTGGCACACTGCTCACGCGACCCAACCACCCAAGATATGCCAAATCTGCCATTCCTTACTCAGCGCCCCAAAAAGGTGACTTAACGCTTCAGAGAAACAAGGGGCAGACACAAAATGTAGATTAATATCTGAAGACCGGGCCCAAAGATTTAGGACAAGTTAAAAACGGCACATTTTCAGAGCCAACTGTAAAATCAAAACTGCACTGCCAAATTAAGTTTCTCCACACGTGTCATGACTTAGTATTTGTTCAGTTCTTGTTCCAGTAACAACCCCACGGAACAGAAGCCTTGGAGAGATGAAATTTGCTATTGCTGCAGCCCAAGTTAGCTGGCAGCCTTGCATCACACTAAATCCTTTCAGGGCTATCATTTCACCAAGTTTAAAGGCAACTTTCTAGAACATGCATGAAATTTTTCTGCAGAAGCTAACAGTAAATGTTAAAAGAAAGAGCCTGGAAACCAGGATATTCTTAATGCTGTATGCTGAATTTTTTTTCTAAGGATTCAGTTTTCACAGAAGAAAACAAAGAAATAACCCTAAGAACAAAAGTATTGTTTTTCTCCCAGTGAATGTTACATAAAGCAAATGACATTTAAAAATTTGTGAATGTAAATAGACATTTATTTTCCTTGACCTACTCAGGCAAAAAGCCCAGTCTCAAAATTCAGCGATTCAATGCAAACCAAAGATCCTCAGGCCAATAACCTTATTTAATTCCATAGCAACAAAGACTCAAACACACACACACACAAGTATTATCTTTTTCCATGTCAACTCAGACATGTTCACATGAATTCAGGTAATTTTTTAACGGGGGGCTGCACTGTTTGCTCATTTTTCTAATGACTATAATCACGATTCAGTCAATTCCCTCTGAACAATGGCAGCATCAGTCCCAAGATATTTAAGGATTGGTATCTGCCCAGCACTTCTTTCACTCAAAAATTATCTGACCTATAAAAACAAAATACATCAGATCTGCAAGGCAAAACAGAGGGAAGCTATTCCAAACTGGGCTGTTTGGAACTGTTTGCACTGCAGGAGCAGCAGGAGAAGGGAAGCTCCCAGACCCCTGAATCCCCCAAAGGCAGCAATTTGGGTTGTGATTTCAAAAGCACAAAAACACTGTGGCTACCTTTGCAAAAAAGGATATTGCATGTTTAAAAATTTATGAATAGATATATGTATATGTGTGTGTATTTATATATCAGAAATAGGTGTGTGCACATATATACATACAAAAATACATTTAAATAAATTTATATCCGCTTCCAAAAGCTGGACAAGCCAACTGTTGCATCATCAGCCTTCATCAACCTGTTAGTGAGGTTGCCAAGCTTTGTTTGGAGCAAGGATTCTCCTGAGAAGGCAGCACTTTGATAACCATCCCTATCACCATCACTGAAATTCAACACCACTCAGGTGCTAAAGCTTGAAATGACTGTTTTCTCCTAAGGTAATGGACTTAAATATTATTTAGGCAGAAACAGATTCTTTCCTGCACTTATGTGACGGAAATAATCTGCAAGTACTTTCATTTAAAACTACTCATGATGTAAAATTATTTCAGACTGTGGCTTCATTCTAGCGTAGTATAAGAGTTTATATTAAAGCCGACTGAAATATTTGCAAGCTGTAATATCATTCCGGTACCAAATCTTATCAAATCAAATCCATTGCAAAAGAGACTGTTCCCTGATTATTCACAGAAGTAGCAAGCCATGGAAAGGTATTGTTGATCTTACAGCCAGAGGTGTATAAAATACTTGCAGCAGATGAGAAAGGACATTCTGCATGCAAACAGCTTTACCTCTCCTTATTACGAAGTACCAAAGAAATTCTTCATATTTTACAGAGTTTTCCCTCTGAAAAGCAGGTCCCTTTTCTGGCAAAAAACATGAGTCCTTATAGAAAACCTGGACATGGTGAGTTACATCAAGTATAATAACATACTTTTTATATTTACTATACAGCCACTTCACTGAATATCCAGTATCTAGTAGGTAAAACCCAACATTTCAAGCATCACAATTAACATTTTAACTCTTTCACATGTTCAATTAAATTGCCTTACTAGTTAATGGAGGCAACCTCAACACTAAACCTCAATCTCCTTTTAATACAGAGGGTTTCACATTTAACACAGACAGAACTAATCATTTATTTTTGTTGTTCAGAAATAATAAGTCTGTTTAATGGGCTGGTTGACAGATGACCTCGCTGAAGACATTCATTACCACTTATCCTCCCTGTTTCCATGAAAAAGCTCAACCGATGGAAGCTTTGCATTTTGCTTTTTGTTTTATTTTAAATTTATTCTGTTAGAAATTGACTCCTTGCTGTCAGCAGAAGAGCTGAATTTGTAAGAGGAGCAGCAAGACGAGCTCAAGCATGTGACAGGCAAAGCACACTGACAGGAAAGGAGATGCAAGGCTTTTACAGAAGCCAGAATTATGTTCCAGCAGAGAACTTAAACTTTTATATCTCCTAGCAATTCTTCAAAAGGAGTGACACTTATATAAATGTAACAGCTGCCCACACAAAAATTAAAGCACCAATTGCCAGCACATTTTACTTCATCTATTAAAGGTGCACACAAGGAAGCAAAAAGGTTTGTACATGTATTTCTCAGCAGGGAAATAGCTGCTTTTGGGCTGAGGTTTTCTGACTTCTGAAGACACTTGCTATTCCTGGAGAGCAAACATCAGGCTTCACAGCTTTGGAATAAGCTATACATATTGTCCCTGGAAGCCAACAGTGTCAGACAAGTGATTCCTGTGGGTTTCCTGGGGGAGAATATGAACACAACAACAACAAAATCCACTAATCAGGAGCACAGGAATTTGACAGAGACAGCACAGCTTCCTCCCACCAGTGACGCTGATGGATGCTTTCTGTACCAAAACTGTCAGTGACTGAAGAGCCTTCAACGGGAAGGAGCCTTTCCAGCCCCACTTCACATTATCAGGGAAGGCTGGCACTGACTGACAAGCCAAATATCACAGATGAATGACATCCCTAAAACAAGTTCAGAGGTGGGGCATCTTCAAAGGGCTGCTGGTGGGAGCTGTTGTAGCTCTTGGTGCAGTGACTGGCTTTGCTGCAGCACTGAGGGCACAAAGGGCTCCTGCTCACTGCTGGCACCAGCCCTGCCCTCACTTCCCAGCCCAAAGGGGCTAAAAAGAATGATGCTGGAAGCTGGCATGGATCCCTGAGTAGTGAGCACACATTCTGGATCTAGCATGTTGATTGCTACACAAACCAACATCACGGAAAAGAGAAACAAGTTGGGAAAATTACAAAAATTGATCTGAAACCAGAGGCAGAGCAGAAAAAGCACAAAATTGTAGGGGATTTATTATCTTTGTCATGTCCTAGCTCCATCCCTGCCTGGTAAACACACTTGTCACCTCCAGTGCCTTTTCTCTGCTTCCTGAGCAGCACTTGGCTTTGCCTTCTCTGAGAAAAACACACAAGCAAGAGATGAGAAAAAGTTATTTCATACTTTTTATATTATTCTCAGTTCCAAGTGAGGGTCCAGCCCTGAGGAACTGTCTACAGAACCCTAATCCCTAATATTGCACAGACAGCCAGCCTGCCAGCAGGAAATCAGGTTTCCACATTTCAGTTCAATCCACAGAGATCCCATTTATGGTACAATCAGCACCATGTGGCAAAGGTGCTTAAATCTCTTGGGAAAAGAGTCACAGTATGGGTGTGCATTTGGAGTGAGATTAGCACCTGTTGCAAATAAAAGTGAGATTTATACTTGCCGAAAGTCTAGTCTGCTGAGGAGTAAAATAAATTTAATATTCAATTAAGGAAACAAGAGCTTAATTTTAGTACAGATGAGGAGCATGACGTAAACCAGAGCATCCTGCCATCCATCATGGTTAGGATGACTTTAATGGATCTTTAGAAATGCTTATGGAACCTATGAATTTCTGGGCACTACTTTGGGATCAGCAGTAAAAGAAATTCATTCTCTAGTTACCTCCTAAAGCAACTTAGCATACCATGTATGATGAAGAATTATAGTCTGCTTGAGGAAAGATACTTAACTCCTTACAATGCAGCAATAAATGATGCCTGAGCAGAGATGAAATTTGAAAGCTTTGCATTTGATGGGCTTTGAGGATACCCCTTTGCAAAGTATTATATTTTTATTCCCTTTTTTTTCCTTTTCAAAATGATTGTTTTCCCACACACTTTCTAATATGACCATGCAGGCAGAAAATATTCAATGTTTATTTTCAATTATGACAAAAATTTTTAACTGTTTATTACAGTGGAGAAATGTAAGCAAAAAACTCAGTATAAATGACATACTTTGTACTATCTGCACCTCAAGAAGCTATGTCCAGAATCAGACAGCAGGATGACTGCTCAGGAGGAGATCTTTTTGTAGTCAACATGCATCCCCTACAGTCACTTGTACCCACACACCCCCTCTTCTCCTAGGAACCATCCTTCTTCCTCTGCTGCTTTAACTTCTCTTCATATTTACTATGCTCTGAAGAATTTTAATAAATATTCCATGTCGTATCCATAAAGCAAATAAAAATGATTAACTAACAGTCAGCACAAATGCCTCTAAAGCAGCATGCACTCCTCTTTCATGCAGGATCATCAAGTTCAATACCATGCTAAAGGTTAAGTTTATTAAGCATTAGAGAGAACTGAGTTCTCATCATTCAACCCCTCCCTCCCCCCCCCTTTTTTTTTTTGAGAAAGTGCAATAAAAGGAGGTGCACAGCTAAATGGTGACCTTTACAAGTACTGTCTTCCTATGGGAGGAAATGTGCTGTATTTGATTGTTACCTTTTAGAGAAGATTAATTAGTCTGGCATGCTAATTGATACTTTTTGGTGGGTGAGAACAATCAAATAATTAGTTTCCCTTTAAAGGAATTATGCAATAAATGTAATCCAATGAATAACTGCACTGCTGTATTATAGCTATATATTTGGTTTGTGTTTAAAAATGTGTCTTAAAAAAAATTAAAGCATACATTTGGGTAAAGTTATTGGATGGCATTATGTGACACAGCGTTTTCAGCCAGTAAGACACCCATGGATTTAAATCACCAAGCACCAAACCAGATACACAATAAAGGTCTCCTGTTGAACAGGATGACAAATGTCACCAACAGAAAGCCTAGGAATTAGTGAGCTACAGCACATCTCAGATCTGCATTACTGCCTGTGCACCATTGCTGTTGTCATGCAACTCCCACACAAACACAACAGCACCGGGTCTGTAAAAAGCCAGCGCTGCTAAAACTGCTTGGTTTGCTTGGCTTTTACTTGTAAAAGCATCTTTGAATGTAGGCACAACAATCTTCCCCCAAGCCTGACCTGCAGAAATCCCACATCAGCCTGCAAACACCGATGGAGACACCGACCAGGCCATGATGGTGACAGAGCTGCCACAGACTCCTGTGCCACCCAAGGACCTCCTGGAACCAAGCCAGGGGTGTCAGCAAAGCCCTGTCCCACTTCAGCCAAGCTGAATAATTTCTAACTTTGCAAGCACGGGCAGCTCCTGCGCCCTGCAAGGCCACAGAACGGGGCAGGCCTCGTGTGTAACCCGCACCCGCTGCCCTCACCTCGGGGATGGCTCCACACCCTAAAGCAAACAAGGGCTGAGCCACACAGAGAATTTTCTACAGCACCAGAACTGTTCTCCATAGAAAACACACACCCTTTGAGAGGCTACACCAAGGCTTATGTGCATCTAACTAGAGGTGACACTCCAGCTCTCACCACAAAACCATCACAAATTGGACTGCTTAAAATTTAATGCTTCATGGCAATCCTTACCCAAAACACCCTGGAACAAGCTCCTAAATGAACAAAAATTAGGTGTTAGAAGGATGACACAGTTAAATGATGGAGTTTATAAAACCCCAGCAGATGATGTTTTTCTCCTCAAATCAGCAATTCTGGTACAAGCGCAGGAGGCTCAGCCCAGATGCACACGAGCAGGAGCTGCTGAACTGGGACTGGCAGTGGGGAATTGAAATAAAAGATAAAAACCTGCCTACCTCAGTCAATCTGGCCTAAATGGAAGTAGTTTATTGCTCACTAATTGTAAGTTGGGAAGAGGGATCAACCAGCCAGCCTGATCCCTGGTGCTGACAGAAGTACAAGGATTCAACTGTAATATTTGGTCTTCCTAGTAGCAGAAATACAAATCCATTTTCATGGGCTTTATCAGACACCACATGTCTCCTTGGACTTCTCCTAGGAAAGGTCAGTAATTAGTGGCCAAACTCTGTTAGGGTGCCTCCTAACAGTTTCAGAAGGACCACAGTGGAATCTGAGCCAACAGTTTTGGTGTTGCACATTGAAGAAGCCAGGAAGAGAACTTGAGCTTGGAGACTGGACTAATTAATTTGTTGTTATTTTTGGAAGCCAGGAACAAAATTAGAAATGAATTATTTATTAAATGAGAGTGCCCTTCCTATCTAGGAAGTGTTTGATTCAATGGACAAGGCTGTCTAAAAAAAAAAAAAAAAAAAAAAAAAAAAACCCATCAAAACCCCAAAGCACTTCCTTTACCAGAAGAGTGAGAAGTGAAGTAGTTGTACAACACACAGAAGCACCAGCAGGACAGACATACTCCCCAGGTGATTCCTGTAGCCATGATTTATAGAGATCAGTGGGAAAGGGATGAGGAGAAAAGCAACCTGAGTTCAAGTCCAAACTATTTGTATGCTGGAAAGCAAAATAACTGCGCACAAAGTGAGGTGGGTTTTTTGTTTTGTTTTGGGGATTTTTTAGCATTTATTTCAGGAAACAGCTCCAAGGCCACGGTTATTCCCCTGCTCAAGCCTGGTAAAGAAGCTGAGATCCTTTTTTTGTCTTTTGTTAAATTCTCTTCTAAGCAGGCTTGTGACTGTTGGGCTCTCACTTTCTTGGCTTTGGGAAGCTAAATCTAGACAGTTTTGTTGATAAGGAATGGCAGAAAGCAAGCAACGTGACAGGAGGAGGAGGACATTTCCTAAATGAGAGGTAGGCTTGCATCAGGCACAAAGGACAAGAATGTATATTGATGACTTTTAAACTGGAATTAAACTGACATTATTTCACTCTTTTCATAACTGGAAATGAGGAGTAAGATTAATTTTGCAGCAGCAGATTTTTCCCCACGACTTCAACAGAATTAGATTAAATTAATATTTCAGTTGTGCTTAATCTGAATTTTTGTCTTCTAAGCTGTAGGCAAATGGTTTCTAATCACTATTTCTGTACCATTTGATGTTAAATGTTCATCAATTTTGTTTCCCACCAATATGATTAAACTCTTATTCAGGCAAGAAAACACTGTTAGTAAGGAAATCAATTTCTTTTAAAACTCTCTCATGTACTTCCATTTAATAGATTCTTCAACCAAAACAGGGAAAAAATCACTGGTCTTGGAGTTATTTTCTAGCTTTATGCTGAGCTGTGAGATTGTGATGTTTCTTCCCTCTAATTCTACCTGTCCCAGACTAGCAGCAAACAGGACAATAAATCTGATTTCCCTCCTACACAACTCTAAAAAAATAAAGAGCGGTTAGAACCATAAACTGACAAATAGTGCAATTTTAGCTTATTTAATGAAGGACAGAATGAACTTCTACATTAGAAAATGTAACTCCAATTAATATCCAGAATAAAACACCCTGTGCTATTATCAAAAAGCCATAAAACATCTGGGGTTAACAATAATCTGCCTGGAGAGTACAATATATAACAGAAATGAAATGCCTTATTGCTGTTCATCATTTTCCATCTTCACAAGGCTACTGTGCTCACACATTAATTACAGATATTAGATAAGCAAATTGTATCCCAATGCCCTGGAAGCCTGGTGCTCCAACAGCTGGAAGAGCAAAAAAACAAACATTAAATGGGTGAGATCCTTTCCCTGCCAGGTCTGCCTGGGAAAGGGTTCACAAGATCCCACTGCCAGGCCTTTACCTTCAGCTGTACTTGTGAAATGATTCCCCCCATAAGCACCTTATGCATTCGAGCTTGTGTTAATAGGTGAAGGAGTTTTTTGGGTGAGGCAAGGGGCATTCAGGGGCTCCTGACACTGCTCTCTCTCAAACAAACCAGTAAATAACCTGCCAGCAGCACAGCAAGAGGGGACTCGGCCATTTGGAGTTAATTTGTATGATTTAAAGGTACAATAAACATACTGGAGGACATCACCAGTCTGTTACATTAATATCTACTTAATTTAGGGTAAATGCACATTTTAATGCGAGGGTCAAGCACCACAACAGTTACTGAGGCACCAGCATTGCCCAAGCTCTGGTGGAGAAAGCCCTTTTTGAAAAAAAAAACAAAAAACAACACAACAACCAGTACAGGATTTCAACCCCAGCCATGAGCCCTGGTGCAATGCCACAGCTTTTCAGACCCTCAGAGATTTTGAAGCCTTTCCCAAAAAGCCACATCTGACTTGGGAAGCAGGGACAAGGGACGTGCTCTCCCCTCTGCCTCCTTAATAATCATCCTTGGGCACACCTGGAGCCTGATTTTAGGGAGCTGGCTCCAGCAAGCCAAGCTCTGAGAGGGAAGGAGAGTGGAGCACATCTCTCCAGAGCCAGCTGGTTCACAGGTGTCCCTTCTACACTGCTGAAAGGACAAGGCCTCTGTGTCACCCTGTGCCACCCTGGCTGAGGACAGCCACCTCTGAGCCTCACACAAAGCAAAGAAAAAGCTATTTATTCACAAAGTAACAATCCACCCTGGCCTGCTTACCAAGAGTCTTCCTCCTCTGTGAAGCATTAATAACCTCTTTTTAGCTACTTTCAACAACACCACACCTATATGATAACATATTTAACTCCTTAGACAAATAAACTCGGCCTCCAGCGAGGATAACTTTGTAGCTCACCAGCAGACACAGGGTTTTGACAGCTGACTGGTCATAAACAACCAAAGGTTTGAACAAAAGATAAAATACTTCTGTGAGCCACCATTTCTGCCAAGAGTTTCAATGAAAAGTGAGGAACAGCAAAGAGAGAGGATAAAATATCTAGTCTAGAAGCAAAAGAAGTCTGCAGACAACAGTGGCCTGAAAGGAACGGGAAACTAGCAGGATATGTCACTAGGCATAATTAACAGCTAGGCAAGAAAGAGCCAGATTTTAGAGGAAATCCTCCTTCTGTGGAGGTTTAAAGGTGACAATAAAGCTTAAACTGTCAAAAGCATTTGATTAGTATGTTACAGATGGAATTTAAAACTGGCAGGTTAATTATGAAGAACTCCCCACGGTACCCAACTCCTATTAATGCTTCTCCTCCTTTACCTGGACCAATCAACCTAAATTCATAGTTTCTCACCACATGAAAAAATACAGCTGTTGATAAACAAACAGCTTTTCCTAGAAACAAATCTAATATTCGTGCCATTCTATTACCATGCAAACACTTCAACAATATATTTTAGCTGTAGATCAGCACCTCCACTGAAAAATTTAATTGTGCACTGCTCCCTGAAAACTGCTTAAAAGTATGTTTTAGAAACTGTTCACAGAAGGTAATAAACCATACCTAAAGTCACATAAAACTTATAATCATTGTTCCAGCCATTTTAATACTGAAATACAACTGTGCAGAAGTTGAACAGCCTCTGCTAACACTACATATGCCCTTTCAGTTCCTAATTAGCTGATAGTACTCCGGGTGCCTGTAATGCACAATTCAAATGCCTTGCTTACCAAAGTGTTTAGCATTCCACAAATAAGTCTTTATACCAATTAAATCCCTTGTTATTATTAAAATGCTTCCATACTGTTGTAATAACACAGGATAACACAGCCAATGCGGCTCTAATCGTGCAGCTATTCTTTGAATAATTGTGGGATTTATGAATAATCATTGCTAAGGATACACTACTATTCAGTAAGGAGTACACAAAACCTAATAATACCTTTCAAATAGATTTGATTTATGTTACAGTATCTTTTAAGTGTGGCATGTACACTAAAAAAATCTTCCTGGGCCACTGAGAAGCAGCATTTTATAGGGCAGTAATTTACTGTAGCAATCCCACAGTAATTTACAAGCACAGTAATTTAAAACTGTATGCAGACAACAAAATCTATTTTCTTCTCAAGATCTGAAAATATTGCTAAATATCAGGTTCTATCCAAGAGAAGTTTATTATTTTTCATTTTCTCTAGAAAAGGCAAATTAAGAGAGATTATTTGCTCACAGGAAACTTTCAGGGCAAACTCAGTAATGAGTCCAGATTCCCTACCAAATAAATCAGCAAGTCAAGAACCTGCATTATCTCCACAGAAATATTTAACAGCAGTGACTTATAGCTTAGTCCAGTTCTAATCTTTTCTGCTGAAACTATGTACAGTAGGAGAAACATTTCATTCATCATCAGAGTAACCAAATCCATTACTTATGCAGTAACACATAAACCCATCTTAATACTTGAGGAATTTATCTTACTCTTACCTGAGCAAGTCTAGGAAGCTGCAGAGCAAGGAGCTCCTACTATCAAGAAGATTAACACTAACATTTAGAAACTGGCAGGAATGCTAAGGAAATCAATAGGACTTTCAACAAGTAACTTGACATGATCATATACTAAGTTCACCTAAAGAACAAAATTAAAAACCAGCCACTACTAAAAACCTTCAACATAGAATAGCAACAGAAACATTTTAGAGAATTATTTAATTATTAACTTACATATATGGAGACATCTGGAATTATTTTCACACACAGGACTAGTCAAACCTGCAGAAGTCAGTGTAGCAAGGGAGCAGTACAGAGAGATTAGATCACTTCTTGGAAGCTGAATTAGCCTCCAAATTCCTTCACCTGTAGCTAATATACTGCCCCTCCTACCCCAATCCATCCAGCCTTTTACTTTTCACTCCTGGTAACAGCTGAGGAAAGTGTCAAGGAGATCTCCACGTGTTCAATTTCCTCCCCAGGGAGGATTGGCAAAGCTTCCAGTGTGGGACGTGAGCTGTGCTTCACCAGGGCAGGCAGAACACCAGGGCAGGCAGAATTGTCATTATGGAGTAACAAGGGAAAAAACAAGGACCAACTGCTGGAATCAGCACCTTGAAGAGACAGACAGACACACAGACACCCCCCTTTCAGACATCTCTAGAGCATTAACTCCATTTCACCAGCAAGGTCTACACCTGCACTCCAACCAGCTTGGGAAGTTCCAGGTTCCCTGCATTGCTTTAAGAATACCATACCCATAACTGCCTGGAAAATAATTGTTTTTTTAAAATTGCTTATCTGTGGTGTTCATTTATAATACAAAAGGAAAGTCTGAGGATTCCGCTAAGCAGCAAAATATCATCTGGCAAAAAAAAAAAAAAATAAAAAGGACACAGACAACTACATTAGAAAAAGATTATTTGTAAAAATTATTCTCCAAGATATCAATATTTATACATTGCATACAAAAATATAATAAATACAAACAGAGAAAGAAAGTGAAAAATCACAACAAGCTGCTACAGATAAACAAATCTGTTTATTTTTTCCTTCAGAAGACATTGGTTACTCAGGCGAAACACACTATTAGCAAATCACGCCAAAAAGAGAAGCCTAAATATTCCAGAGATTAATAACAGCTAAACTGTTGCTTCTGGTCTCCTGCCCAGTGAATGCTTTTCTAAAGGAACAACAATATTTCTATGCCAACCATCACTACAGAGCATTGGACTCCACCTCTTCCTTTTTAAAAAGCAAATTACCCACACGCTATAAAGGAGACATTTACTGATTTTATTAAGTCTCAATCAGATGGACAAAGCTCACCCAAAAGGCATTAGAATCACCAAGTGAAGCCAGGCAATTCCACATCAACAACAGCGTTCAGCAGCATCATAAAGGAATTTATTACAGAAAAGAAAAAGGCATCTTGGCACACAGATACAGCTCCAGACAATTAAAATAGTAAGATAAGAACAGATGTGAAAAGCTCTTCAGAAAGATAGCTGTTCTCAACGAGTCTTTAATGGAAAATCAAATTCTTATTTAGTGCACCCAGAACACATCACTAAATACATTGTTCATGAATTGACACTGTGCCTCAGGGGCAGCAGGTTACTGCTAAATAACAACAGCATTTCCACCCAGGGCAAGGGCCTCAAATTGCACATTAAGTATCAGGGCACAGAGACTTCATTCAAACTGGGGCCTCAACATGGGGAAGAAAGAAAATCCTCATTTTCCTAGAAGGTTGAAATTGCATTGTTTGAAAGCTGAAGGTTTATTTCCTGACTTTGATCAGAAGCTTTCCTATAATTTTCTCACATATAGATGTGCCATGCACTCTACAAACAACTTGTAGAACTCCACCATTTTTTTGCAGCATTCTTACAAAATTACAGTGTACTAAACATTTTAGGGTTTTTCCCCCAAGCATGTAAAATTGCGGGGAAAAAATTGTTTACATAAATTACACAAGCACTTGGCATACATGGAAAGATTTTTTTTTTTTTTAGCAAAGCACGTATCTGCAAACATCAGATTCCAACCCATTTCTTTACATCCAGGTAGCCAGGGAACCATGTAAGGTTTTCTTTCTTTTCTGTTGTTTTATTACATGGATTGTTTAAAATGTAAGGCAAGCAAGCACAATTTCAT
The DNA here is from genome assembly GCF_027579445.1 of Ammospiza nelsoni. Classification (NCBI taxonomy): domain Eukaryota; kingdom Metazoa; phylum Chordata; class Aves; order Passeriformes; family Passerellidae; genus Ammospiza; species Ammospiza nelsoni. Next base: position 5,692,325 of record NC_080642.1, on the reverse strand, counting down.
TAAACTAGTGAAGAGAAAGGCAGAGGCACCAAACTGGTACAGTTAGAAGGCTCAGATTACTAATTTATGACAGCCAATCTAATCTTTTAGTGGCAAAGTAAGTACAGAAGATTTTATGTCTGAACTTCTTCCTGATGCTTCATTAATCTACTTGCTCACGTATATCTAAATTGTGCTGTCAGCATGTGCCACGTCCCCAGGCAGATGAATATGGGAGCAGCCCTACCTTTGCATCCACAGAAAACATTCCACAGTGCTTGAGAGTGATCACTAGCAATAAAAACCCTCCTCATTAGCCATTTTTATAGAGCAGCCACCACTTTGCCTCATCACCAGCACCTCTGCCTGTCCACACCTCTGACTTCCCATCTTGGAGCTAAAAGATAAAGAACCTTTCTCTGCCTTCCAAGCTGTCACTGAAAGCCACCCATGGCCAAAAGCACAGCTACAGCAGGAAGTCATTAAATAAATTAGGTGCATGCCTCAACCCATCGTTTGAGTTAATGTATATAAAACATGGGCAGCAAATAATACAATAAACTGTTTAAGCACCCTTATCTTAATTTACATTTACTTGTCTAGTAATTTAAATTACTTTTTTTTTTTTGCAGCACCTGGCAGTAATCATTAACATTATATTTAATTTGTATATGCATTACAGCATCATCCAGAAACACGAGGTGCAGGAACAATATGCCAAACACAGCACCTTGAAAAATTTCAACCTAATTTAACTGCACTGATTTTTTGGATGAGGTGTAGATCTCTGTTAGGAATCCATATGCAATTCACTTCAACCAACAGCTTCACACAAGAGGAACTTGTTAGATGAAGGTAAAATATACAAAGAGTAACACAAGTCTGAGAACACAGAAAATACTCCTTTGGGTTTTGCTTTTATCAATGCAGTTGATAGCAATTAAACCTCAGAAGCTGCATGCCTAAACAACATAGCGCAATTTATTTTGATTACAGAGTTTGTTTTTTCATGTGTAACCTGCCAGTTAACAGGCAAGCCCAAAAAGCCATACATCTCCTTGGTAACAAACTGAGCCCAGCTCAAGATCTGAAAAACTCTTCATCCCCTCCTGTCCCTTGGCAGCCGAGGGAGCCCTGGGTGCCACCACCCTGGAGTTCCATCTGGAGACAGGTGACAGTCTCCATGTCAGGACAGCCAGGCACTCCCAGATGGATTATCAGACACACCTCTCACAGCCAGACACACAAATACACACCAGAGGATTTTGTCGTGGTTCCACTGCCCTAAATCCAGTGTGGTTTGGCACGTCCCACTCCCCAGCCACTGCAAGGCTTGTCCAAAGGACAATTCCCACCCTCTGGCTTTTCTCCATGGATCTCTGGTGTTTGTCAGCTGTTTGTGCTCCTGTGCAGCGAGGGGGAGCTGATGGAAATCTCCCCAACTGCACCATGTGCAACTGGTTGGAAGGATGTATTGATGGCACAATACATTATACTGGAATTTTATATAGATCTTATGGATTTCTTCCCCCTTCACCCCTGAGCATTATTTCAGAGAGAGGTTTAAGCAAGAGTGAGCCTGACTTTTGTTTTTATCTCTTGACTATGACAATATAATTAAGCTGTGAATGATATATCAAAGTGCCATACACAAAGATGAATTGACAGGAGTAATTTTTACTGCTCAGAACCCTTTGGTTTCATATATCATAATATCCTGTAAAGCAAGCCCATGACATCTGCTTGACTGTAAAAGCAATAGCTTGGTACAAACCTCAATTCATCCTTCAAACAGGCATTTGTGCTCCCTGCTTATTGCCACCACTACCTGCATTACTGCAATTGGAACCTGCATCATTCATTATTTCACTTTTTAACTGCTTACCACAAACAGAGAGGAGAATATGCTATATTCCTGTATGGCAGTGTTTTATATAAATGCTCAACAGATGTTTTGCTTATTTTGAAGGTGCTAAAAAACACAATTTGGCATATTGGTGGACTTGGCAGGACTGAGTTAATTTAATTTTTTTTTTAATTTCTTTATTAAACAAAAAGGAAGGGAAGATTTGTATTGCAGCTTTCACCGCTTCTCATTTCACTTCTTGAGCTGGAAAGGATCTTAGTTTTGTACCTACAAGAATGAGAACCTCATTTACAGCTAGGATCCTAAGGCACTGCTGTAATGCATATATTATTATCATCACCATCACTATCAGTCCAATCAATCTGACTGTGTGCTTCTAATGAGTTCGTGTCTTAGGGCAGTTAATGTTCACACTATTTTTTGTGTGGGTTTTTGTTGTTAAATAACCATTCTTTGCAGCAAATAAATTGAAAGCTTGATCAAAAAAAAAAAATTAGTATTTAGAGAGCAACTATGAAAAATCTGATTATAGCAAAACATTATCAAGAAGAGCAGATTAACCCAGCTCATTTGGGGGGTGAATATTTTCTGGGTTAAGAGATATGACTTGGCCAAGAGGCAATTTCATTATATGTTTGCTTCTTCTGTAGAAGAAGAAAATAATTTCCTTGAAATAAATAAATTATACAGGAAAGATTAAATACTCTCCTACAGAGGCCATGTGTAGAAGGAATGCTAGCTATTTAAATGGCTGTTTTGGCAAAACAGAAATTTGGAAGATTTGTTTCCTGCACATTCCTGTGAAATTCATTCCAGGACCTTGCCCCACTTTCCCCTTTCTTGGCCATCAGAGGCCAGAGAACTTCCAGCTTGAAAAAAGAACCCAAACTTAATTTGCTCTTGTCTGATAAAATACTCTGCTACACAAGTCCCAGTTGTGAATAATCACCATTCAACCACATGAATCAGCCCTCGGTGCATGGATTTACAAGGATAGACTCATTGTCAGCTGCGTGTTTGCAAGCTTTGCATCGAAGCCACCATTTCCAAGGCAAGAATATAAAGAAAAGTGAAGGTGAAAACTTTTTCATTATCTGAGAAGACAGCCTATTACCCATATCACTTTCTCAGATATCCATCCATCCACACCTAATGAGTCCTATGATTTAGTCAGAACACATCCATAAAGATGATTCATGGCTGCTATGCAGCCACTTGATGTTAATAGCAAAGCTGATGTCTTAAATCACAGCTGTTTCCCTATGATAGCCAAGGGGCAAGGCAATACTTTGGAAAACACAGGGAAGAATTTATTAGAGCAACTCTACAAAAGCAACATTTACAAGAAAAATGTAAAGCAAAACATCAGTTTCTAAAGTGTTATAGTATCAGATGCTGTACAGTAATCTGCATATGTTAATATTGCTAAAAGTTTACCATGTCTAGATTAAAAACTTCTGCATTTAATTTTAACTTTATCTGTAATCGTTTCTTGTTGTTCCACTACCACAGTGAGGTCAGTGTAAAGCCTTAATAACATGAGGCAAGTAAAGTGTCATTCTTTCCTGTGTTAGTAAGCATTTCGCCACAACTGAGAAGAGTAAATTTCAACAAAACTAAGTCTGATTAAGTTAAATTAAAGCCTGATTAAAGAGATCTGCTGATTTTTAATTATATTGATTAAGGAACAGATAACACAGTATGTTAAGAGTACCAGTACTAAGCCAGAAAGAAACACCAAATGACTCAGAGTATCCAGGAAAACTACTTGCATCCCTCAATTTTAGCTGGTTAGCAAGTTCTGCTGGATCACAGAGCAAAAAGGGTTTTACAGGGCTGAGTCCTCTCTACATACACCCCAGTCACAAGCAATTTGACTCAGAAATATTTAATTTATCTAGGCTGCACACTCTGGAGCATTAAAGAATATTATAATACAGCCAGGAAGGAAGGAACACATGAGTAAGTTTGGCATCACACAAAAGATGACAATTAGGCACAAGATACCCATCAGCTCTTGGAAATCTCTTAGCAGATTCATGTTGCAGCATCAAGCTCTGTTGGGAAATGGTTGCATTTTTAACTAGAACAAACAATCCCTGACATTTCACTTGCTTTCAGCAGGGATCCAGTTGCCTTACTCATCGCTATTAAAACACCTAAATGAATCCAGCAGGATTTCTGAGAAAGCAGTGAATGGGCTGTGATTTTGCAAAGCACTGTCTGGTTCCTGTCTCCATTCTTCTGGCCAGTAATTTCAACAATAGAGATACTCAACTCAAGTTCCCATTAACAACCAAACAGTATTTTTAACAAGGAATAAAATGACTGCCAAAAACTGGGGGGAAAAAAAAAATACAGAGACAAGAACATGATGTGCATACACCCAAGCAAAGTGGAATAATTGCACAGATTAAGTAGGTCAACTACAGGTATAGATTTCTTTTAAGATGATCCAAAAAGGTATGAGAAACTGCATGTGAAGGCACGCTCCAAGAGAACTCCCTTCCCACATGCAAACAGGCTCGTCTTAGTCAAATCAAGGGAGGCAAAACTGAAACCACCTACCCTAAGGAGCTCCCAGTGCAAAGCAGGTCCTATTTCTCAACTTGCTGGCTGCAAAGTGGCTGTGGAATAACCGGAGTGACGGCCGAGCACATGTCCCACAACTACTTCTTCATGATCTTTTTGTCAGGTGATTTGTAACCAGGAGCCTGGATTGGACAGGAAATTACCTTCTTCACAACTGCTGTCTGGGGCTTTGCACTGTGAGGAGCTGCTGTTCAAAATACAGGAATACAGCAACTGGCGCTCTCCTCACAGGGAGCTCTGAAGTTTCCCGTGACTATTCAGATTTGCAATGTGATTTTCAATACAAAGCTAAGCCGGTGTATCCAAAACAAAAAGGTGAAAGAAGGTCAAGAACTGCCCTGTTAAAAACAAGCCTTCCATTTCAGGGGGAAAGAGGAGATATTTTCAAAAGGAAAAAGTCTCTGGGGAAGAAAATGCTGGTAACTCTTGGGAACCCGTGGGTCAGTTTTGTTAGTGGGTTTTGGTGAAGCATGTAAGAAAACACATGAACAAACATGCAGATTTCCTCCAGTTGCTAAATGCCCACGGAGATTTTTCATTTATGGATGTTTTTAGCTACCAGGAGTCTTTCAACCCACTCATTATTTTCTTCCTAATTTTTAAAAAGTAATTTTAAAACAGAGGATGGAATGGAATCAACAAGGCTCAAGCAGGCCATCAGGAGAACCTCTCATTTCTGGAAGTGTTGAAACATTAGGTTTATAATGAGAAACTGATGCCAATTCTAAATAAATCTGAGGTTTTCCCCTTAACTACATACATGGCTCAAAAAGGAGGTCCTTCAGCACACAAGTTTAATAAGGAGCACTCACAGATCCCCTGACCCATGGCAGAACCCCAGGGAGAGGTCAGCACCAGTGGAACATTTTGTTACAAACCAGCCCGTGAACCCCAGAGTGGGAAAACACAGACTCCTGAAGGCTCCTGCCTCGGGAAAGGAATGAGAAATTCAGAGCTGGGAAAAACCTCTCTCCTCCACACTCCATCACTCCCAACTCCTCTCTGAAGCGAAGCAGAGCCGGAGGCAGCAGAAGGAACCCTCCCTCCTCCCTACCTGAGAGCAGCAGCAGCAGGGAGACATCGCTGTCCACGGATTGCGTGTTTGAAACCCCTGCATGGCAACGCTCACACTCAGACTGCTGCCACTGCACGGGGTGGGAGCCTCCTGACACACCAAACCCTGCTGGCAACCCTGGCTCACAGCCGCCAGGGCAATGAAGAACACGATCTCGCTGATAAGAATATGTGTTAATCACAAAGAACAACTTCCCATGGCTGGTAAGTTCCCTACTCCCATCTCCACCCCAATGCCAAAATCTGTGGGCACTCGGTAACTGTAAATACGGTTTAGAGATCATTACACACATTCCTACACCAGTGTGAATGGCAGCATTGTTATTGCAGGAGGAAAAAGAGACTGAAACAAAACAAAGCAAACTACTGAACAACCTGTCATTGTAAATTAATGGAGTTTTGGAACGATCCAGGAAAGTTCCTGAAGTTTCTTCCTCCTCTTTATAATGTCATGCTTCTAATTTACTTCATTTATATTAATAAATACTGGATTACACAACTATTAATCTAGCTGAGAACTGCACTAAAGCTCACTAAATCTGTCTCTAATTATTATGATTAATGGCGCAAAATGATCAGCTTCTCAAATTAACAACCTAAAGCAACTGGTGTAGGAAAAAGGGTATTTCTCTTAGTAAACAGGTTCTTTAGTCTTTCTAGTTAATGAAATCTTGAGCAGTCCATTCAGTAGTACTACATTCTAATTCACCATGACTCCCATTTACGTAGATTTGCATTGATTATGCTGCCATTATGTATTTATTTAAGATTAATTATGGTTAAATTGCACTTAAACTCTGTCTCATTCTTAGTATAACACAGTAGAAATCAAGAGCTGACTACCTTATTCTTTTTATTTCTGTATCCAGAGGTTGTACTAAATTTCTTTTATTTTATTACTACTCTTACTATTCACCAATGCTAATTTTCAAAGGACAAGTTCTCCATTTAATATCTAAGCTTTGCAAAATTGTGTCCAACACTTCAAATTAATTAACAGATTTCAAAAAATAATACCATAGGAATTACTGTTATTGCTGCATTTCTCCTTTTCTTCTGTGATAACTACTCCAAAATCTGTTATTTTATGGTGGTTTTTAAAGAATGTTAAAGTAATCTCATCATTCAACCTAAATTAAGAGAAAGAGACTGTAAGGAGAGTCTTATCAAACCCAAAAGGAATTATCAAGTATTTTCAGTTCTGAGATCCTTAGATTTGGGTTCCTACACTGTCAGTTCTATCCAACCATCACTGAAGACAGCTGATCCAAAGTCAATTCACAAATTAGAGAAAAGATGCTGAAAATAAGAAAATAATGGTAAGCTTATCCTTTACCACCCCTCAAACTAAAAAGAAGCTTCTCCCACCCCTCAAAGCATGCAGTAAGGACCATGTCTACTACACTGGTTTCCAAATGGGAAGACAAGAAGCCCCCCAACACCAAGACAGTGAGAGGACTAAGAGGGATAGAAAGCCCTTCAATAACATTCAAATGAATGGCAGCTTCCTTTGCCATTTCAGACACACTGAACTCTGTCTTCTTTCCTAAACAAGCACTGATAGCTCTTGCTCAGTGTATTTTCACCAGCAGTCTTTTTTTCTCCAACACCTCTCATCAGTAAGGTTTTTATTTTTTTTTTTCCCTGTGAACTAAAAACATGAACAGCCCTGGCATGGAAAATTAAGCCCTGCAGAACATAATGAGAAACTTTCCCACAGGTGCAGGGAGCCTAAGGGATTTTTCATTAAGAATTACACTTCAAACTATATAGATATGGTCAATGCCATGGGGATGAAATGCGTGTCTAAAGAGTGGCAAAGAGAGCTGATGTTTCTACTTTGTCCTTCCTCATCACAATCCATTCCTAGGACAAGTGGAATATTATTTAACAATGTGCTTCTATTGCAAAGAACCAGCATCATGTCAATGTTTTTTATTTGTCCTGCCCTTGTCCTATGGCATTATAATGTGCAATACCATTGCGTCAGTTGGTCTCATATGACAGGTCTCACATTTCCACTGGGAATTTTTTGTGGGCTATAGCTCATAGGAAAACTTGCAGTATTTATTCAGCAGATCCTCCTGAACTGAACAGTGACTGCATCCCTCCACAGCACTGTCCCAAGGCAGATGCCACATATTTCATAGTCCCTCCTGTTTCCTTATTTGTAGTAAATGTATATCAATTCACAGAAGCCCTTCTCTGACACAGGATTGAGAAGAAAATATAGAAATGCTACTTTCAAATAAGGATTGAGGAGCTAACAGAATCTACAACACTGCTGGTGAAGAACTTGCTCCTACTTGAAGATTCCTCTTAAAATTTTCAAATTACATGCCCAGTTTAAACAAGTTTGTGTTCACTGCTCCTGTCATCATCCAAGTTAATAACATTCATTCTTTAGCACACGTGAGTAACCAAGGCAGCAAAGATTAAAAGGGAAAGCCAATAGCTAAAACAACTGGTTTGGCAGCTGCATGGAAGGAACAGGAGCAGTTCAAACACAAAATTCTCACATGTGAGTCTGGGAATGCCCTGCAGAGGACTGCTTAGGACACACCACTGGCTGCTGTGTGGGAAACCTCAGTACAAGGCTGTTTCAACATGAGAGGTGCATTTGAATGCTCTTCAAAGCAATTGTGAAAGCCATGCAAAACCCACTCGGTTCTGCTTGGAAGGTTATTGGGAAATGGCAAATTACTCATTGCTGCGTGGTTTTCCTTCTGTTTCCTTGCTCAAAATGCCAGAGCTTGTAACTAACCTGAAAAATCTCAAAAATACTTCTGATACCTGCAAAGCTCACCAAATGCACCCTCGACACTACTGCACTGTGATCACCCCTCTGTGAGATGAAATGTGAAATAGAAAGTGAACAAAAACTCCTTTAAGTGAAGGAATTGCACCATATCCATAACTAGAAGATGAAACTGCAATTGAAAGTAATGGGATATTGTTCTCTGCAGGTTCCTGAGTTGCAGAGGTGAGAGGGGGCATGGGGGAATGTTGCTCCCAATGCTGGCAAGCATCTAATATAATGCTGTAATTAAGCCTCATATAACCAAATTGAATATTTTAACCCATCTTTTTTTCTTTTTTTTTTCTTTTTCTTGACAGATCCATTCTACAGAATATGGTTCTAACACTTTGCCCTTGGGGAAAGAGGAAAAAAAATAAATTGCCAGTTTTACTCAGAGGTAATTGGGCTTTACTTTCTTTCTGAAACTATGGTTTCCTTCCCTTACTGTATCAGCAGAACCTGGAAGAACAATTTAATCACTTCTGTGACACTCTGACTAGTCCTTACACTTACTTTTCCTGAACTAGTAAGAAATTCACATCGCCCTGAAGAGTAAAACCACCTGAATTTCATCTGCTTTCATGTCTCAACAAGAAATTTCATAAAACTCTATCCATCCGAAGTAACCCTGCAAAGTCTAGAGGGTTACTGATGCATTTCTTACCTCAGACTGAATCAGCAAGAACAGACAGACCCACTTGCAGATACCTTGAAGACTAGAAAATTGTAGATTGCTTCTGTGCATGTAGAAGATAAACATAATTTGTGATTTCCCAAGGCTCTGTGTGACACAAGCTCATAAAACACACTTGTGCCTGATGGCACCTATTATTTTGTATCACTACCACTCACCTCTCCTGTGTTCCTGTGAATTTTCATTAAGGCAAGAAGAGTCAAACATGTAAGGAGAATTTTAGTAGTAGCTGATTGGGTAAAGGGGATATTGAGTTGCAAATATATTTGCCCCATTAAGACTATTTTACTAATGCCACCGTGAAAAGACAGTATAATATCAGGTACCACTTCTAGAATGACATTCTTGTTCATGATGGCTGTTAAAAATTGTCCCCAGAGCTAAATTTTACATTAGCAATTAAATTGAGGATATATGGAACAGGAGTTTATAGAAAAAAAGCATACAAATGCTGAGAAACCCATTTAAAATAAACTTTAGAGGCACTAACTTAGTCATACCCAAAGCCCCTTCTTTTTTATTTTGCAACCTTTGTAAGGTGTTGCCCTTATTTAGGTTCCATGCTAAAAAATATTATCAATAGATGAGAATGTAGCATGCAGGCACTGCTGCTGAGAGCACCAGGTTTTGATCCAACTCCTCAGCCTGTAATGCCGAGAATCCAGGGAAAATACAATTTACTGCAAAGACAATGTCACACTGGGTTTTTGGACCTCCGAGTGAATAGGAAATACACATCCCCACCAGATTCCCAGCACAGTCCATACAAATTCCTGCTGATGGTAAAAAGAAAACCCTGATAAAAAAAAAAAAAAGTCTATAGGGTTTCAAATCAATACACTCCAACGATGTAACTGCACATGCCCATGTCCTCTACGGATAAATGGAAAAGGGTCCATTTTGTTCTCACATCTGGGAGCCAATTAAGCCACATTCAAGACACTGTAAACTGCTGTGACATACAAGTCTGGGACCAACAAAACCTTGAAGACTTTGGAATCTGTTCACGCTGAGAAAAGTCAGTGCAAAGTTGCTTTAGAAAAAAAAATACTGTTAAATTTACATTATACAACTGTACCACGTGCCCACTGCTGAACAAAGGGAACTGACAAATTCTCAGTGCAAGCTTCAACACTTCACAAATAGGAATTTATTTTTGAAGACAAAGTCATATTATTTCCTACCTTCAGCATCATATTCAGAGTTTTAAAACACACACCTTAGGTATCACAAAGTCAGGATGAAAGGAAGCAACACCAAAATAGAAAAAGCCAAGCATCTTTGAAATGGACAAGGTTTGCAATTCTCTATGCAGAGAGAAAATTACAGTCCTTAAGGTAGAAATTGGTTAGATAGAGGATGCAAACAGTGAAGGATGGAAAGACCTGGTAAAGAGGAAGAAATATCTCCTTGGTGGTCATAATCTGCATTTTATAAATCTGCATTCATTTGAAGTCTCACTAAAACAAGAGCCTGCTGTTATGAGGAACCAGATTATAAAGCAGATATATTTTAAAAGAATAACAACTAATTTTTTACAACCGCCTTGTGGCATGCAATAGAGTTTTACCTATTAGAAAAAGTTGGTGAACTGAGGATCACACAGAACAGAAGTGCCTTGCAGGCATCTCCCTCTTGCCACACAGAGCTTTCTCAGGTTCTCTATTTTATTTATTTACTTTATTTTCTCTATTTTAAGTAGCCTCCTGACTTGAAGTTCAACTGTGTGTTCCACTTTGAGCTGCAGGTGAATATTATGGTCCACCCACAGTGAAGTTCATAATGTAATTTCTCACCAGTTAATGAGAAATAAACAATTTTGAAAGAGGTAAATCCCTCTATTTTTAAAATAAAGCTCCCACAGACTGCTGAGACAACAGAGCAGAAGTCCTGCAGCCTTGTTATTGCCACACTTCCAAATCACAGCTCTTCAATTGTCTGAATGGACAATTTAACATCCTCTCTCCATCACCACAAACAGTGCATTATTTTTGAGATTTTTTTTTTTTTTTTTTTCAGAAAGCACTGGTTGGTTCTTAAAAGACAAGACATTTCTCAGAAATGCACACTAAAAACCTCGCTAAAAGCTTTCAAAATTCTGGAGAAGCTGCTGAAGATTCCCATGTGAGCACCAAAATGCTCGAGGTGGGTGCTCTCTGCGTTCACTTCCACCATCCTGTGGGAGAAAAAGGGTGGGGAATGGTGGGGAGCCAGGGAGAAACATTTCCTGAGCATCTCTAATTACAGGCACCACTATCCTCAAAGAGAGGTTTAATTGGCCTGATTCTTATTTTAGCCTCGTCAGTTGGCTCATATTTAACAACTACTGAAAGACATTATGCTGTTGGTCTTGAAATTATTTTTAGGCACCATTAGAAGCCTGGCATGGGCAAAAATTCTTAATTTAATTTGTCACAAAGAGAGTAATGAAGTTACTCAAATAAGAAAGACTCCATACTGACAAAAACAGAGAGGAAAGTGAAAGCTCATCAAGTCACACATCAAAATCTCCCAGAAATCTCCCACCAGTGAGGAGGTGAGCAGGCAGCTCAGGTTTACTGTGCCACTCCTGCAATATTTAAAGGATACTACATATCATCAGCTTGGAAAGAAATTGCAAATCTAACCTAATTCCTGCTGGGTTTGGGATGTAGAGTTTTGACAGAAGAATTAAAATGAAAATATAAGTACCATAAGAAAAAAACGCAAGAATTGTCAGTTCTTTGTTATTCAGCACTCAGGTTCATGTTATTTTTGATATAAAGTTCCACTGCAGACTTATTAAAACTGCCCATTTATCTTTTGTCCACATATTTATGGCATTTAGTGGCAATGCAAATTATAATCTAAGTCTGGATTTCTTCTTGCATTTCACCAGTAAGTCCCTTCTCTTGAATGGTGGAAAAATTATCTCTAAAATCTCTATGATTTTACGAATTTGCTATGACTAAGTGAAAGTTGGCCCATTTCTTGGTGATGAGTGAATGAAAGGCACATGTGCAGTCAGCTGGATTCAGGTCTGCACACAATTATTCTATGGCTGATCTTATCTCCAATTAATCCTCTTAGAATGAGATTTTAGGATGTAAAACCCCACAAAAGTTTTCAAGTGGAGTTTTACTTTCTAACAGGTTTGGGGTTTTTTGTAATTTTTCTGCTGCTTTCTCTCCATATTGTCATTGTCACCCTTCCTCTTTATATATTGTGTTTACTTGTACCAATCGAATAATACCATTCTATCCCTTTCTTTATTGTTATTTTAGATGTTGCAGAGTGAAAAAACCCACAACCCCTTACTTTTCAAAGCTTAGAGGTTGTCCCTTATCATGTGTGAATAAAACAAAGGGTCAGGGATACAGACAGAACAGAATCACAGAACAGTTTGGGTTGGAAGGAACCCTTAGAGGTCCAGTCCTACACCTCCACAATCAGCCCACAAAGTGCATTTTGGTTAAGCACCCTGAAGGAGAGTTGGAACTGCAAGCAACTAAATTCTGCTTACATTCCCCAAAAAGCAGAAGACATACTATAGATTATTTGTCACAAGACAAGATATTGCACAGGGTAATAATTTAAAAAAAAAAACCCACACACAAAAAACCATTAATCCCTTTAGAAAACACTGATATTCAGGACAGAATTTTGTTCAAACCAGATGAAAACACTTACTTGGCCTTTGTTACCTTGGCATTTTCTGAAAAACTCGAATCAAATAAAAACTTCTAAACGAATTAACAGGCAAAGTTACACAAAGCTCTGAGCAAGACAAGAAAAGCCAGCAACTGCATTATCCAATGTTACAAATAATCATTAGAACAGAGCAACATTTAATATCTTTCCTTTGAAGTGCAGTGGTATGGGAAAATCCCAGTGATGGAAAGCCTGGGGTAATTGCAGCGAGCAGGTGGTTCAGCCTGGGGAGCTGCAATCAGGAAGACCTTTGTATTTCCGTTATTATTTTTTTGTAAGAGATCAGAAGACAATGTCTTGGGTTAACACGATGGAACTTCAAAGCGCAGGTATGGTTGTGCTGAGGAGGAGAAAAGCAGTGCAGAGAACCTCAAGGCCTGGCAGCAGATCCAGCAGAGGCGGGAGGCACCAGCCAGGAGGATGCTCTTACAGGAAAGATGTCAGGAGGCATCCAAAGACAGTGAAGCCCCAAAAGACAATGTGATTAAACCAATGATTTTCTCTGTACACAAATGATGTTACTTTGGACATGGCAGAAGTTTTGGGACATCCACAGTGTTTTCTAAAACATGATGATGCATGTGACTAATACATCTTAAATATAGTTTAGAATGTGGGAACTGAGAGAGATATATCCTTAAAGAAATGAGTTACAGAAGACCAAATGACACAGAGATTCCTTTAAACTGTCACTGAAAAAAGCTACATTCCTCCAGAAGTGCAAGTTACTGCACAAATGACTAAAGAGCTTCCAGCTAATGAGGGAAATATGACTGAATTTCCAAGGAGGCTTCACAATGGCTTACAGGAGATCTTTCATTAATATTTACCTCTGTGGCTCAACTCTGACAACCATTATTTCCTCAGCTTCCAGGTAAAAAGGAGATTCTTTCAACTGGTATCCTGCTGTATGTGGCAGTATTATGACACTCAGGGACGTGGTTTAATGTGGACTTGGCTGTGCTGGGCTAATGGTTGGACTTGATGGCTTTAGAGGCCTTTGCCAGCCTAAAGGATTCTATATTATGAAAAAAAAAAATCCCACACAAATTGTGATGTGTCAGAAATTACAACAACTGATTAAATGTAATTCCATATATAACTTGCACATGTAAGGAGAAGGTTTTGACTTTCACTAAGAGGAAACTTTCAGGAATTTGATGGTTATGGTACTCCAGCCAACTTGTCAATGGCAGCAGGAGGGAAGTCCATGCCCAGCAACAAGTGCCCAGTACACACATCTAAGGGGCATCATGGGGAGGATAAGGAATGTGTTCAAATACTTCATTAAATTAACTTCTCTCTGCTTGCAGGCATTTCCTTCAGCTCTACAGCTGCTAAAATTTAGAAACTAATACCAATCCTTATGAAATTTTAATTTGACATCTGTGATGAAAGACAAAAAGTCTAATTTATCATATAACAGATTCACCTTCACACTGTGCTGTGGTCTTTTCCCTTTATCCAGGCACCCTTCAGTTAGGGAGCATTGCAATTCACCTGCTGTAGCAATACCTGGTGAAAGACAATCGCCAGAAGTGATGCTGGTGGGATTTTGGTCAAAAATTCAACTACAGGTTGAGCAGGTGCTTTTTTTAATGCCTGTCCTCTGGGGTGCAGTGACCCAGCAGCAGAGTTTTCATGTGTGTAACAGCAAAAAACTACAAAAAGATGAAGCAGAAATGCCACACACAACCCACAGCAAAGGGTAAAGAGCTGGATTTCAAACAGCTGTTTGCTATCTGGATAAAATTTGTCCTTTAAACATTTTTTTCAATATGAAGGGGTATACTACTAGGTCTTGCTGGTGATGCTCACCAAACCAAAAAAGCCCAGTACTTTCTCTGGGCAGAGGGAAACTCATTTTATTTTGACTGCTGTTGATAACAACCAGAAAAATTCCTGTCAACCCACCAAAAAAATAAGTTCCAGCTGGAAAATAGTACACAGTTCTTGATAGCTCAAGTAAACTGCAAGTGCTGTGGCCTTCACATGAGTAAGTCTATGGCAGGACTGAAATGCAGCTGTGTATGATTCCCAATGTGAAATTCAAGAGAAATACCAGGACACTTGCAGGGATAAAAGGTGACAGGGAATCTTTAAAAATAAATCCAGATTTCATCCAAACACCAACACAGCTCAAATCCACACACAACAACATCAACCATTAATTTTACAACACAAAAAAGCACAATGCAAATGAGAGAGGAGAACAAAAATCTGAACCATTTCTCTGGTGCATGATGTGCAGGGAGCATTTGCAGCACTTTAGGACACCTCTGCAAGTAGATTAGGAATTACTGTTTCATGAAGTTCCCTACCACTTCCTCTGCCAACCTCTTTTGCTTCTTTATGTTGTCCCTGTAGCCATCTATCCTCACACAGCTAACACACACAGAGGCACAAAAGCCCTAGAGCAGGCCAGGATGCTTTTTCCTCACATTGTGTATGAAAGCAGCCTTTTATTCACACTGGCATTACAAAGAAATCCAGCATTTAGTTACTCTCTTCCCAGTCCTTTTGTCATTATAACTTGTGACATGCTGGCTGATGCTATCGGCGTTAAAGACCCCGTTCCCCAGGTTGTCTCTGTGCAGTTTATAAATCTGCTTTGGATTATATTGATTTACTAATTGACCAAAACACTGGATTATACACTCTGCTGGACACCTTACACATTAAACAAAGTAACTGATAAAGACAGCATGCTCTTTGGGCTGATTTTTCTAGGATTTGATCTTTTCTAGGAATGTACATTTCAAGTCGGTTCTTAATAGCAGAAAGGAATCACAGACAAGGAAGGAAACGGGAAAACAGTCTTTGGAAGCTGTTATTTGCTACTGGAGGAAGGCTGGCAGAGGCAGCAGCAGGAGCCTGACTGGCAGCAGAGACCTGATCAATGCTCACTATCATGCAATAAATGGAAATTTATTAGGTAACACCCTCAGCAGCCCTAGAGAGGAGCCTGCAGTGTTCCCCAGGAAACGGAGAAGCAAACACCTATCCATCAAATCCTTGGAAAGAGCAGTTTATCTTCCATCCTGTTGAGTATACATCTGTTATTAATCAATAGCTGTTAGGATTTGTGTCCCCTCTCCTCCCATTTTTACGCGAGCTGGCAACTTTCTTGTGACTGAAATAACCCAATTAATCTTCCAAATAGAAAGGCAGCCTTTTTTTTTTTTTTTTGACAGGCAGATGTTTGACAATTAATCTGAAGGAAGTGAGGAAAAGGAGAAGGAGCAAGTACAAAATAAGGGAGCACACGTGATATCACAATCCAGTGCTGTAAATAGTTCATTGCTCCACCTGCTGTTGGGCTCCTTTTCCTCTGCAAATAGCACGTTGTCCATGGCTAATGCCAAACACAAAAACATTGTACCTACAAAGAGCCTCACCACACGAACCCATGTCATTAAAAAGGACTAAATGGACTAAAAATGCACAAACCTAAAGGCAAGTCAGAAGGAGACAGAACACTGATTTATGTCCAAAGCCTCTTTTCATTGGGATGTAGAAATATAAAAGACAAATGAGCAAGGATTGCCACATGGGCTTAGATGCATCTTTGAAGATCTCTATTGTCCAGAGAAAAATAAAAAAACAATGCTGCAAAAGAACACATTCTACAATACAACTATTGCTTACCTGTATTTATCAGTTACGAAGCTATTCCTGCCAGAAGGCCACATTCAGTTAATTCTTTAACATTTTGTGAAGGAAAACCAAAACCAGTCTGACCTTGCTTTCCCCCTAAGCCCTTTAAATTATGTTTTGCAGCCCCTGTGTTCAGCTGACCCAAAACTGTGTGTGCCCAGGTGGGCCCTGCTGGGATCAGCACACTCAGACAATGCCCAGTGTGAGCTTTCACCTGCCTGGGGATTTGAACAACCTGCTCTAGTGGAAGGTGTCCCTGCCCATGGCTTGGAATCAGATGGTCTTTAAGCTCCTTTCAACCCAAACTATTCTGTGATTCTGTGTGACCCAGTCCCAAGGACCAGAGCAGAAAGAGGGAAGGGATCTGAGTCCCCAGGCAGGTGCTCTTCTCACCTGGTACCCACAGCCCCACCCAGCTCAGGATGCTCTCTCCAATCCATCAGCCAGTTCTCCTCCTGGAGCACTCTCAGAGATCAAACACAATTCAATTCCTGTGGCCAGAGGTGTGGGTTTAAGTGAGCAAGAGCATTCATTTCAGTAGTCAAATTACACCTTCCACTGCAGCTAATGAAATCTGCATTTCATTAACTTTTCTCTAGGCCACCCATAAGTGAATGTTTAACTGGAAAAGAGCTGTGACTCAGGTTGGGGCACAAAGGTATTAATATAAATAAGTGATGTATTGTGAGATGCACTGCAAAACTGCTTATGAATGTAATGGCTCTGCCACTGACAGCTGTTGAACAGTGGAAGGTCAAAAGGGCTTCTCTGAATTTTTAGCAGTAAGAGAAGATCCTGAACTTAGTAAAGCATTTTAAGTAAGAACACTTCCTTTTATCCTACTTTAAATTATCCACAGGATTTTTTTCTTAAAAAAAGCTATTCCCTTTGTACAGCCAGTTGTTTATGAAGTGTGTGATCTGGGTATCCTAACAGCAACAGTCCCTGACCATCAAATCTGTTGGACTTCTATCAACCAAAACCTCTCTGAGCTTCATACCCATCCTACAATATCAGCAATACACTGACATTAACGCAAGCAGCACCACAGTTGCATTTTAAATCTGTCATCCCTGACTCCCCAAAGGCCTTGCAGCCCTGCCCTGCTCCACATTTAGCTCCATCCTTTCAGCCTTCCAGGCAGTGATTCAGAGGTATGAGAACAGCTTTAAAATCCCAGGACTGTAAGCAAATAAAAGGCCATAAGACAGCAGGTTCATGACCCTTGGATCTGCAGTATCTCAGCTTTTGGCCTTTTAGTCATGGGTTTGATTCTAATCTCAGCCCCACACTCCACATATTTGCATCACAAATCTTCACACGTGCCCACAATAACAATCACTCTGCAAGAGCTTATTCTCAAACACTCCACTCTGGCATTCAAAGCACATGTCCACCTGAATCCAGCTCCAGATTCCAATTCATAAAGTGTGGTAAACAAGGGCAAAGCTTTGTGGGCAAACACTTAACATCTTCTGGACAATTATTTCAGTTATGTCATTTATTATTAGCACAAGTTATTTGGCTGTTTTAAAATATATCTTAGCAGTTTATCTCTGACTGAGAATACCAGCCTGTAAATAATTCAGCACTGCCACATTATTCCCATGAACTGATTATTCCAAGGAATGCACTGTACTTATATCACTCCAGAAACAGAATTGTTTTTAATGCCTCCCAACTCCCTTACAAAGAGAGGAGGAGTTAATGCACTTGAATCTAAAACTAACTAGCAGCCAATTTAGACATCAAGGGCATCCCTTTTTCAGTACATTATATTCAAGCACAAATTAACTTTCCTCATGCTTCAACCTTTCAAGAATTCTATGGCTCCATCTAAAATGTTTTGTTAGAAAACATCTAACATAGCTAAGTGTGAAATGACACAGTTACTGTTAAATCCTCTGAAATCCTGCCCACTGCCCATATTAGAAAGAAGTTCTTCCTCCAGTATTATGTTCTTATTTGTAAGAACCACACAAAATACCACACTGCTTTTCTATACATCAGAAAGAAAACTTCACTTTCTCATTATGAGAAAGTTGCCTCACATTAGAGGTCTATTTCAGTGACATATCCAGTATTCAGCCAGCTGAATGCCCTGGACAAATGTATTAATATCCATTGTACATTTATCACTGCATCAAAATCCTTGTAACTATAATTACTGTTAAGAATTTCACAAAGAGAAATAATAGACTGAGGGTTTTTTCCCCCAGAATTTGTTCCATTGGATAGCAACACAAAATTGCCTGTTGAATTTATTTTTATCGTCTGTCAAAACCAGCCATGATTGTCTTTATGATTAAAATCCACAATTGGTCTGAATTCTCTTAGAAATTATATTTTTTTCTGTTTGTCACTATGACTATCATGTCTATGGTTATGAGGATTTTTTTTTTATTTCTCTTTTTTTTTTTACTTTCTACATACAAAAACTCTGCCTGATCCCAAGAATGTCAAAGACTTGAGAAGTTGAGACCTTCTACATGGGAAAACCAAACCAGACAGAGATCCAACACCTTGCTGCAGTTTTAGGATCTGCAAACACAAGGAGGGATACACACCTCTGTCACACTTTCTCCTCACTAGAGCAGCCCCTTGTCATCAGGCATGGAAAAAATTCCCTGTTCCATCCATCCTACACCCACATATTTTATATTTATCACCACAGTATAAAATCTTTCTGTCACACTTTCAGTGGTGGTGGGTTTGCTCCACCTGTTTTATTTCCTTGATCCAACAAAGTAGATGAAAACCAGAGTATTAGTTTTAGTTATCATGTTTAAATTCCACTGTTTGGTCAACTCATTCACTTCTCCCACTGACAGATTGCAAACAGATTTTAGGGCTGAAGATAAAATGGGGGAAAAAAAGAAAATTCTCATTTTAATCCAATTCTTCTGAACAAAACTGGTTGTCCATAGAGAGGATTTTTTTTTTTAGTATGTAAAATCATCCATTTTGTTTAATGGGTCAAAAATGTGGTTTATGGATAGGATCCAAATTTGTTTCAGATGGACAGCTATTGGTAGTCTGGATATTCCTGGCAGAGCCAAAGAAGAAGAACGCTTTTTCAATAAATTTTTGTGATTTCTTCTGAGAAATAATAACCATTCATCCAAAAGGTGGCAGAGCTTATGCAGGTGTTGGTGTTTGCCATGAACTGACACCATTTACCCTCTCAACTCCTTGCTGGAGTTGTAGAATAACCAAAGGCTCATGGTAATTAGGAATCTCCAGAAAGAAACTGAGAAATTCTGAACAGCAAAACAACTGGGGGAAGCAGGGACTGCATAGAAAGAAAGCCATCACTGTTGAGGGAGGCCTAGAGAGGAGAAATAAAGGTTCTCACTGAAAAGGAAGAAGAGAGATGTCATGCAAGTAAATTCTCCAGAAAAATCTGTTTTAAAAGAGAGAGCAAACAATGATATATTTATAAAGATGCATATTTTATGGCTACGTTTATCTCCCCACTCTGATAATGCTGTTTGGAAGTGTGTGCTACACAGCACAGAGACACAGGATGTGCAATTTTGAAGTCCACATAATTAGCATTTGCCACCTAAAAAACCCAAAACATAAGAAATGCAGAATACTGGGGTTTGTTCCTTTATCTGCCTGTATTTTTAATAGCGTCCAAAGCCCTGCCCTCCAAGGGAAAGCTTTCAGCATCTCCTCTTCTCACTTTTGGGAAAGCGAGGATGAAAAACGATGAGGCTGCATGAAGCCCCACACTAATAACTTACTCCTTCTTCTGTGGTCTCAAGTCTCACTGTAAAAAGCAATTCTGACTGCAAGTAGCTTGAAGAGGGACAAAGTTGGTTAGGTGAAGTGGAAAACACCCTGGGAAGGATGCAAGCAATGTCAGACCAGTGTAATTGTAGCTTTTATAAAACCTTTAAGAATCCCCTGGTCCAATTCCGAGCACAGGTGGTTGGATTTGAAAGTGTCTCCAAAATGAGATTCTGGTAATCACTGAGCTAGAAGGAATGAAATAGAGGAGATTTCTGAGCTGGGACAAATAGATTTCATTCATCTGGACAGTCTATAGTCAAAGACCAAATAATTCTGTATAAAATGCTCCCTGCCTAATTCTAAAATATATTTCTTCCTGTCTATGGAGTTGCACTCTGCAGAATATTTTAGATACTGTGTGCAGACCAGCAAACCCAAACTCCACGTAGTGCTGTCTATGCCTCATTTCCCAATTCAAAGTTCATTTTTATTTATTCCAACCTCCTAAACTGATTAGGCAGACTCAACAAGTAATGTCCTACAGCAAAAAAGTCTTATTTTGAAGATTAATTTACACAATTAAACACAAAACCGAATAGTCAAAATTTCCACGTGCTGAAAAAATCACTCATTAAAATTATTCAAGTAATAGCAATTGAAGGAGTTTCCATGTGAGGGGAAAAAAAAAACCCCAAAACAAACAACAAAAACCCAAAAAAACACCAACCAACTAAACCTCCTAAAAAATGAGAAGCTACATTTGTGTTTTCAACTGGGAATCAAAACTGTAATAAGCCAAATAAAATCCTTCAACTGGTTACTCATGGCTAATTGGTAAATACCAATTACGGACTTCAAATAAAGTAACTCCGTACTTTTTTTTTTAAGCTATGAATCTGACCCACTGCTGTGTCTGATCCACCAAGTAAAGATATTTTGTGTTCCAGCTGGGCTAAATCTAAGCCAAAAGAGGTGCAGCTCTACAGGTATGTACTGGCCCTAGTTTCACATGGAAAAGTTGCTTCACATGGCAAACCATGGGCTGTGTTTGGTGCTGGAGCTACAGCTTACCCAAAACTTCTCATAGTGGGAGGAAACTAACAAACAACAGGAAGTCAAGGATAAGAAAATTTTAAAAATTTATATTTTTTCAGAGCAGAAATGGATGCTCAGAAATATGGGCACATAAAATCACTGATATCTAGACACACCTGGCCTGTTTGACACTCTCCTGGAAAAATAATCCCTGCTATGAATGGCAATGAGGACAATCATTTTTATTGTTAAAGGATTTGAAGCCATTAAGGTATCTGCTATTCTTACTGCTCTCATTTTTAGTCTTTAGCCTCTAGAATGCCAGAAATTCAGCAAGCTTTTCCTCCCAAATAAAATCTTACCTACCTCTCCATAGATGCAGGCCACATTTTGACTGGAGTCCCAAGCCACCACTCTTTAATCACATCACAGCATCAGGCTTTCACTCTGTAAAATTCATGTTTCAGACCTGTTCAAAACGTGCCCTGGTGGTCACCAGCAGTTGGCAGAGGTAGCTGGTTAATCCAGAAAGCAGCTGCCAGGCTGTGAGCTCCAGCAAAGGGAATTAATTGGACACACACACACTCAGCTGTTGTGAGAGTACAGGATGCATCAGGGTGGGATTGCTCAGCCTTCAAAGGGACCAACTCTATTTCTTTCCTAGGAGTGCACTCGATCAGGAGCCACGTCCAGGATAAGCTGGAGAGGAGCAGTGGCCAGCCCTGCTGCAGGCTCGGGGCAGCAGCTGTGAGAGCCCTTGGGGTGCCATCCCTGGGAGCAGCATCACTCAGAGCTCTCCCTGGAGCCACCCAGCGTCCATGGCAGCGGCCAAACGCACCCGCTCCATCCCCCCAGAGGAAACAGAGCCAACAGCTTCCATCCTCACACACCAGCCAGGCTCACCCCTGCCCACAGCCCCTTTGAAGGCTCAGCACCAACCTCTGATTCTCAGGAGGGGACAGGAGTGGGAGCACTACAGCATCATCCTCATCATCCTCATGCCTTGGCTTCCCTGGCCAGTCCAAACAGGTTAAACTCAGCAGCTGAGGGCTGCTCTAACCTACTATTGACAATTTACTGATGTTTTGCTCACCTAATTTGTTCCACTGTCCACAAAAGCATGCAGTTACCTTAGCAACTACTACATTATATTTTATCTCCAAGCTGCAAAGCTTTCTCTTTCCTAAACACAAACCCCACAAGTCTACTCATACTGCATGTAACCTCTGATATTAGTCCTAGCCATTTCAGGAAACAGAAATAGGCACAAGTGTAATGAAAATAATAGTCTCACCTCTAAAATCTATAGAAGTTTTCCATTTATGAACAAATTTTCTTCGTAGATTTGACTCTTTTCTGTGTCTGCTATTTTTCTATGGGTTACAATTTGAATAAAGGAAATTAAGAGGACAAAGAGGAAGACCTGTTTTAAGGAGTGAGCTAGAATCCTGGGAGAAGACACATTAAAGAATCAAGGGCATATCTTGAAAATTGCTGCAGGAATAAACAAATGCCTTTAGGCCACTGACTTCTGTCTTTACTGAATGGATATCTAGAATGAGAACTCATCTATTTTTGTATGGTCAACAGAACACTGAAGGTTTTTTTAAAGTGAAAGACACATTTCTCTATGAACATATCTAAAAGAAAGAATAATTACACTTGGAACATATTTGCAGTTGGTTATGCACCAGCATTGCTCCTGGGCACCACAGCTTCCTGCACCACGTGAATTTGAATTCCAGTGAAACAAACTTGCTTTGAGAGGCATGTTGTCATCATGTCATGTGAAATGGAGACACATACATAAACACTGAGTAACCTGGGACCTTCACACTGCCTGCTGCCAGATGAACCAGCCTTGCATCTCCATGGGACTTCCACTGCTGGAAATGTTCCTGTGGGGCTGTCCAACACTGAACTGCACAGGAAGGAGGGCAGGGAAATGAAGAGCTTTTCTCCAAAAGGAATATTTCTGGGGGGACATAATTTTTATTTATTTAAATCAACCCAAAAGCACAGACTGCATTTTTTCACAGCTGTAAAAAATTATTGAGGTTTATCTTCGGGGATAACTAAAGTTAGTGAACTTGTTGAGACTTCTGATTTCAGCAACTTACTGATTTAAACCCATAGATCAGCCCTTAGACCCAATTTTTAATATATTATTTTAACTATCTTTGAAGTTAGGAATAATCTTAAATACTGTCTTGAGTTAATACTTTAATAAAATAACTTCTGCAGAGGTCTTGTACAACAGAGCGTGATAACCTTTTATAGCTGTGACAGGATGTTTGATTTCCAGCTCCCTGCTCTGCAGTGCCCATTTGTGCATATTTGAATACACCAGAGAATGGAGCTTCTGCTTTCTGCAAAAGTTGGACACCTTTCAAAGGTTAATTTTCACATTAAAGATGGATAAAATAAAAAGCAGCTGGACAAAGAATTTTTCTGGTCTTTTTTCACAGGAAGTTATTTTTTTAATCAAAAAGGCACAGTACCTTTACAAAGTGATAAAACTTTGCGGGAAGCCGTCAGTACCAAGTTCAATCCAAACTGACAATTTTAATTGCAGTTAATTAAAGTGTTGGTAGGGAAGTAAGCTAGCATCCAATAAATTATTAGTAATTCATCTTCCTGCAAATCTCACTGAGGATGGGTCTGGGCACTCAAGCTCTATGTGGTTTCCCAGTTTACTGACCCTGCAAGTTTTCTCTTACCAGTTCAGTCAGTTTTCTCTCCAGTACAGCAAATTCAGGCTGACAAGTTTTGTTTTTCTTTATTACCCTCAAAAATCCCTGGATGGATCCACTGACCCTCTGCAAACACCTCTGCCAGGTCTGAGTCACTGCCTCATTCCAGCTGCTGCCCCCTCCCTTGTGGAGAGTTTAGTTCAGGCATGGCTTGAGGAAAAAGGCCACGAAGCCATGCAATTGAGAGAAAAGCAACAGGTAGCTGTGAAGCAGTTCCAAAGCAGTTCCCAGCCTGACTTCTATAAACAATTAGTCTCTCTCAGGCATCATTGTATAAACAATAAGGTTCTCAGGCAGTCTTCCCATAACAAGTGAAACACCCCCTTTGGGAAAAGATGGCACCCTGGGAACAGATATGGAAGTTTTGGGAACCGTTCATATCACAGTGGGAACACTGGTTTTATTTTGTGTAAACAATCAACGGTATTGTAAAACAAAAGGAGTGGTTAGAGTTTTCTCTGTTAGCCTATCATATACCTGGATTTTGGAATATGCATGAAGTTCATTAGCACTATTATTTAAACTGGCTGATGGATCAATAAAGGCGGGTTCGATGCATTATAGGATGGTCGTTCTCCCCTCACTTCAACACTCCCTGTCCAGCTGGAGCTCAGCAGGGCTCTGCTCTGAACCTGCTCCTTCTGCAGCACCGCAGAACCCTGAGCCTGAGTCCATCACCACCCCCCAGCTCAGCACCTGGGGCTTCCCAACCCTACTGACTGTTTCTGGGTCCACCGCCACTCTTGAATGAGCATTTATCATTTATTTTTTAATAACAGATACAACTGTGACCTTTCCATTTAACACCTGCCTTCCTGTACCCACCATCCCGCTCTGCCCTGAACACCATGATTCACTCTCTAAAAAATCAGAGATTTCAGAGGAAGACACTGAATTCCTGTCTGCTGGTATCTATTAAAAACTGTTCCACACTTTGTATCATCCCCTAATTCACCCTGTTACCATGTGCAATGCTCTACCCCTAGCACAGATGTAGAATAACTAACTATACACAGCATTAATACCACTTTGTCAACTTCTCCTTTACCTACATCCCTTTCAGCAAGGGAGATGCAGAATGAAATGCTACCGAAAGGTAAGGCTGTATAAATGTACTCAATTACTTCTACATTAACATTTATTTAACTTAGTGAATAATCTGATGTAGCTAAAAGGCACCAGGAAACCACAGTAATGCCAACACAGCATTAAAATGCCTCAGTACTTGCTAAATCCTTTCTCCTGCACCACTCAGCAGACAGAGAAACCTCCCCTCCTCGAGCTCTACAAAGAAGTGCCACAGCTTTGATCAGTGATATTGAAATTGCCACCACATTCCAGCTTAGTGTGGATGAGTTTCAATGTTGTGGGAAAAGATTCTCAATGTGTGCGACAACAGCTTGTCTAGGCTGCACACAGGCACAACCAGCACATATGAAATGAGTTACAGAAATTATATGAATTAATAGACTACTGTAATTTATGCCACTCATTCTCTCAGCATAATGCAGCACCATGCCAGCCATTAAAATTCATAAAAACAATTCATTGCTTTTTAATTTTTACATATTTATGAGCCCTCATTTGAAATGAAAATTATTTTCTTATTGACACTTTCTTCCATCTTGACAAAAAAAAAGTACAATTTTGAACATTAAAGCCTAATGACTTCAATATGTTTTGCAGATATTAATCATACTTGGAATGCCACAAAAATGAAGAGACATTTATCCAAATCAAAAATACAGCAATCAAGTAATTAAGACACCTAATCCAAAGCCAATAAACAATATTTCAAGCAGCAAATGCAATGATGTAATTATAGCTGTTATAGGCACCTTTGCCTATTAAGAATATTTGAACAACAAAATAAAATTAATGGCAACCTCAGCTGCTACTATAAACAGAACCAGCTTCCATTTTAAAAGAAAACAGATGTATTTTCTTAGGTTAAAATGCACAAAGCATTTCCTGTATATGATGGTAGACATGAAACTGTTTAGTGAACTAGCACACAACTTAAAAAGACCTAACTTTACAAACCACTTCATCAGAGAGAGGGAAAATCCTCCCTCTGCCTTGCAAAATAAACATGAAGTTGCAACATAAAAATTGGGAGGGACATGAAAGGCACAGGAGCACCCTGACAAGGTAAATAGTTTGTTTTCATATTAACATTCATCTGAATTTATTCATCATGATTCCTTGATAACTTTTCTCTTCTTCATTACATGGATATAAGGATGTTGAGATTGGAAATGGATGTTGAGATTGCAGATCTGGAGACCACAAACTGACCCCCACTGTATTTTCTGGGGGAGAGGGGAGAAAAAGGAAAAGGGAAAGAAAAGAGGAGGCACTAACAGTCACCTGGAATAGAAAAGCAGCATTTTCCTCAATACTTTAAAGAACACTATCCTTAATTTCTCATCAGCTCTTAATGTAGAGAGCCTATCCAGCCTGCTATGAAGATTTTAAAACACCCCTGGTACCCATTATCATTCCCTTCCAGCACCATCTCTGGAACCACACATTTCTTCTCCTCTCCCCACCAGTTTGTGCCACACACACCTGATTCTGCTCCAAGTACACATTTAGCTGGAAATCCAGCTCAGCATTGCTTACTGCTGTAGTGGCACAGTGGGTTTTAAGCAGATTTTGCACATATTTTAAGTAAGGGTTCTAAAATGTGCTATTATATAAATGCAGATGGATAAAGCTTTCAAAATAAAGCAGATGATAAAAGTTCACTGAATGATAAAATATTATTTCCCCACCCAAATTTTGTGAAGCACTTGGGAGTTTCTATAACTGCTACAGAGCTAGAAAAAGAGCCTGACAACAACAAAAGCAAACTTTTTTTTCATGTTACTGTCTTCATATAGGTACAAATATTGTCAAATTGGGTCTGGAATCTTAAACTCTGATCCATGACTTTCAAAAGTTTTCTACATAAGAAATAGTTTAATGCCAAGTAGTAAAACAAGTATTTGAAGGGATTTTTATAAAAAACGTTAGTACTGGGACTATCAGGAGAATATATCTCTATTTCCAGAGTGATTGTGCATATTTCCCTTTGCTTTCAGAAAAAGAGGATCATTAACATTTAAATTGAAGTAAATGAGACCAATTTCTACTGTGAAGGGCCTGCAAAGCAGGAAACAGGATCCAGCATCCAGCAAACCAGCAAATCAAGTCTGTTATCAGCACCTCTTGAATAAAACTCTGTGTAATGTTGTGTACCCAGCAGGAAACACTTTTCTCAAGAGAGGCACAGCCCACAGTGACCTTTGAACAGGCAAGTAGGTATTGGAATAAAATCAGCCTTGAGATGGTAGGGTTTGTAGTAACTTTACATTTACAAGGTGTATGTCAGCACTGGCTGTGTTTTAGGAGGCTTAGTAGATCCCTGCATTGTTAAAAATAACACAGAGCAGTTCAATCCTTACAGTACTTACAGGAGCTGAAATAATCTTGAACCTGACACGAAACACGACTCAAGAGGAAAAACTGGAGGAGGGTGAGAAAAGGGTTTTCGTTTTCACAGACTCACTGGGTTTCAATCCAGCCACAAATGTGCAACACCCTGAGAGTGTGAGGAGTGAGGATCCTGCAGGGACACATGGGGCAGGGCTCCAGGGCCCTGGTGCATTACTAATGTGACAACAGATCACTGACATCCCTGTTAGCATCCAGATGTGTCACCTGAGGCTCAGATTGAGGGGAAAAAAATCCTCTCAATCACACACCTGTCCTTGCCACAGACAGGTGCCACCGGGCTGCAGCTCAGTGGAGCTACAGCACTTGAATATATGGTGTCACATTAGCTCTGAGCTGTAACTGCAAGTCGAGTCCCTGTGGAATAATCTCTTCTGTGAGCACTTTCCAAAGTGCCTTGGGTAGGATTAGCTTCTCTCTCTGAACAGGGAAAGAGAACAAAAATATTTTACCTGGGAAAGGAACTGTATATCACTATTTTGTTTGTTATTCCTGCTCTTAGAATCTTCCCAGTTGTAATTTACACTTTTATTACTGTATCAAAACAGGGAACATAAAAGTTGAATGCCAGCTGCAGCCAGGTTCATGATGAAGAACACTTCAGAGCCCTAATGAGTGTTTAACACTCTCCTAATGCAGGCACTGTAGAATAATCATCTCTATAATCAGGTTATGAAGCTTCTTTGACAAAGTCCCCTCTCTCTTTCCCCCCTCCAACACAACAAACAGCCGGGCTGGCTCAAAAGTTAGGAAGGAAAGGACACACCAACATTCCTACCAGACTGATTTTAAAAAAATATTTCAAACTTCAAACAGTGCTCAGGATCTCCTAAAAAAAATGTAAAAAAAATATTGAAGAGTAAGAATGCAATAGGCTTTCATAATTTTTACACCCTGATATTGCCAAGAGCAAGATTAAACTGTAAGAAATAATGACAAGCTAAGGCTTTGTCATGCGTGTGATATGTGCCACAATGGAAACAGCAAAGGAGTCACTTTTCATCCCACTGTCTAACACTTGGTTAAGAGGGTAAAACCACATCGGTGGAAACTCTCAATTTCTTTATTCACTGGCCTGGGTGGGGATGGAGGGAAGTGTTCAAAGCCACGTTGGACAGGGCTTGGAGCAGCCTGGCCTGGGGGAAGGTGTGGGATGACCTTTCAGGTCCCTTCCAACCCAAACCTGTCCATGGTTCTATGATCATTTGAATGCTACAATCTCTTCTCCCCCAAGTACACAATTTTGGAAAACAAACCAGACAAATAAGGATTAGCAGCTCTTAGTATTTTTTTCCTTATAGTATTGAACTTGGAAACTTCAAACTGTTCCAAATATTTATAGTTCACCATGTTTCACAGCTATAAGAGCCCAACTTGACAGCAAATGCGATGCAATCACACAGAAACCTCAGTTATCATCAATTTTTCTTCTTTCTGTTTTCTCCACATTCATTAAGCCTTTCATTCTTTATCAGAAATGTCCTGAGAGGATGGGAATCCTTACTCCAGAAAAAAAACCATTTTATTGTTGCTTCTATCAGAATTTTAATTGTCTTTTCCAAGATTAATGACCAATGATTGTTTTAAATTTGGGTTTAATTACTGTATTGGATGAAGACTGAATCATCCCTCTAACTTCTGTGCAGTCCCTGGGCTTCTACCAAAAAAAAAAATTTAACACAACTTATTTTATTTTTTTAATGCATGAACCATTATTAATCATAGAATTTTAGAATGGTTTGGGTTGAAAGGAATGTAAAGCCCATATAGTTCCAACCCCCTGCTATGGGCAGGTTTTTGGCAATTTAAACATAGGAAGGAAGTTAAGAATACAGCACTTCATCATTGGTCTTTTGTCCAATATTTAATACCCACAAACTATTCTGTATTCTGTACTGTTTCTGTAAGTAGGAAGTCCTTACCAAAGGAAGTGTCCAGCTCCCAGCTGGGTTTTTTCAGCACTAGCTGCAAATGTCATTTTTGCAGTTAACCATGCAGAGCATTCCAGCTCAAGGCAGAGCCCTCTGTTAATGCAGTGGAATGGAAACCAACAGCAGCACAAAACCAGGCATTTCTGTAACACTTCCCACCAAAATAAACACATTTCTGCTGCTTACTGGTGGACAGGAGGACGAGAGCAGCATTCTAGGCCAGGCAGAAAACAGGGGGTTCCTAGATAAGCACAAAGTCCCATTGCAGATCTGGGTTACTGCATCTTCTCTTGGAAGGTTTGAGACGCCAGTCATTGAGTTTCTGACCAGGGGTGAAACCCCCCATGGACTGAGCCCATCATCTCCAGGTATTTCCATACCCTGGCAGCACTCACACACTGCTACTGAGAGCTATTGGTGCTCCTGACAGATTCCTGGTGATCTATCAGCAGTTTATTCTCTGATTAAATGCAAGGCAGCCAGGCAGCAATGCAAATTAGTAAGCAGGAAGAATCATTAGAAATTTGATTCATTATGGGAAAGAAGACAATAATTTCAAATTGGACTAATACAGTAGTTATAAACACATTTTCACTATGTCCTAATTTCAGTTAATTATAAAAAGACAAACTCTCTAGAAAAATTAAGTTTTGATTGGAAAAAGGGAAACTTTAGTAATGGGTAAAGGCAACATGTGCAGGATGTTGAGCTTTTTCTTAAAAAAGACTGACCTTATTAAGTAAAAAGTGCATTCATATTCATATGGAAGTTAAAATCTGCCATTAATGATTTAAGACTAAAAGCTAATGGGGACAAAGCTGAGTATATAAAACAGAGCAATTATACAGTTATAACTGTACACAAAATGACTAATATGATAATGTTTGTGTTTAATAACATGATATGGATACGCTGTCACAATGACCTTAGTAAATCAACCATAGGCTATTCTAAATTATTTCTCTTTGGATCCTTCTCCCTCAACACCCAACAGCTCTGCAGAGCCCCAGCATCACTGAGTGCAGCTGAAAACATCAGTTACTCTTGCATGAAATTGAACTTTATGAAGAATAGGAAGTTACTGATGATCTCCAAATTCAGAAGTATAATAGAAATGCTTATCTTTATACTTGGCATAATTTAAACATTTATACACTAGTAATTTAAAATGGCTGCAACGCCTCATGGTTACGGGGTTTTCAAACGATAACTGAACAACCCAGGAACATTTAAAATTCTGCTTTTTCAAATGGGCTTTCTCAGCATTCTGTTCCTACTCTGCTCCGTGGAATACAGGATTTTAATTTTCTCCTATTACAGTAAGCAATCATGCCTCTATCAGTTTTCCATCTTCACAACAGATGTGCCTATTCAAAGACCTCAACATTCACGTCCCAAAACAAATACCAAAGTCAAACCAAGACAAAACAGAAAATATGGCCAATTATAACTTTTAGCCCATATATGCCATAAAAAAGAGAAAACAAGAAGAAATGATTGCTGTAAACAGCCTGTCAAACAGAAGCACTCCAATAGGATAAACATGACCTTTTTTTTAATATATACAATCAACTTTCCCTGGAAAGCCAGACATGGGTCAGTGGGTGGACTGGATACTCCCTCTTCCAATCTAAATGAGAAATACAAACAAGATAAAGTGAATCAAATGAAATGCAGACAATGTTACTGCAGTCTTCCAGAGGAAGAATTCAAATAGACTGTGATTGTCAGGACAAACTTGTTAAAAAGATTTAGCAAAAACTTAGCAAAAAACGAACACGTATATTTGGGCTTATAATGCCTGTAATCTATTGAAGCATATTATTGCAAGTCAGAAGTTTTAAAGCCTGGATTCAGTTCAAACCCTCATTCTCAAAGATTTGTGTTTGCTTATCAGATAAGAATTTCCATAAAGGAAAAGAAGATGACCATCACAAAATTTCAGTGGGCTATTTCACATCTGGTCAGAAATAATTTAAATTTACCAGCTGGGTTTCATTGCCTCCACTTAGGACCTGTCTGCACTCAGAGGCAGGGAGGATGAAATGCCTGAACACAGCCAGAGTCCCACAGCCAAAATTAAAAAAAAAAAAAAAAAAGAAAGAAAGAAAACAACAAACTCTACTTTTTATAAGCCTGAGTTTTGAAGACTGAGATTTCATTTGGACTGAACTCAATTACTCAGACTTTACCAGAGTTGTGCTGCAAACTGAGGTTGCTGCATTTTTAAAACCCTGACAAATATCTATATACATGAGGCTGCTTCATCAGCAATTTTGTTTCTTTTCCTGGGATGCTAAACTCTGCTGAAAGAAACCTCATTCCAAGACTTCAGCATATAGAAAACTCTAGTTCACTTGCTCCCAAGGCAGTTTTATTTTCTAAAGACTGGTACAAAATTAAACAATAAATTAAATCTGAGTACAAGTTCATGATTTGGTTTAAAAAACATCTGTTTCTGAATAAACAGAAAACCCAATTTTTTTAACTTTTGTTAGAAAACATCTCTTTTGAAATATGAAGGTGATTTTTCTTTCCTGCATCTTTTAGCTTTGCTGTAATTGCAATAAAAGATGCAATCCAGTTCAAATGGCTGCAGCTAACACCAAACTCAGAGGGAAAAAAAAAAAAAAGAACAATCCAAGTTTCTTAAACCCAACAGCTGACAAAGAGACAAAAGCCAGGTTTTACTGGACCTTATCCTCATTCATTTGGAGCACAGCAGGAATCATCCACGCTGCAGAACTGGGACACAAACCTTAAATCCAGCAAAATGTTTCCTTTTGGTTGGCATTAAAGACAAAGCAATAGACAGAAATAAACCTACAATTTTACATAAATAAAAGAAACCAGGGAACACAATACCCTGAGGCTACATCTATCTATAGACACTAAGACTCCTTTTGGTCTCAGAATCAGTTTGATTTTTCCCTTGCTTTTGTGTAGATTTAAAGAAATAAAAACACCTTTTCCACCTTTGCAGACTCTGTTCAGGAAAGGTTTGTTGAGCAAGGTGGATGCCTGGAGAAATAATACGATTATTGCCTGTGGATGTACCAATAACTTCCTAGGTTAGGAGCACAACCATGTATTGGAAAGGGAAAACACATGAACCCTAAGTTTTTTAAAGGTGAATTCAGTAGTAAGATAAGTGTATAAACAATGGTGAACATTAACCACTGCTCCTGTGTGTGCAACCACAGAACACGTGCAGCAAGTGTTGCACAACCCTCCCTCGCTGCTCTGCTCATCTGTCTCTGCCCTGGTCTCTGGGAGGTTCTGGGTGCTCTGAGTGCTCCTGATTCCTGGGAAATGGCTGCAGGCAAAGCCAGATCACTGTGTGCCTGTGCATGCACACATTCCCACCCACCACCGGGCTCCCAGCGCCTCCAAGATGGATTTCAGGTCACACAGATCAATTAACTCCTGTGCTGATGGATTTCAGGTCACACATCAACAAACTCCTGTGCTTGCACCACCATGCGAGGCTGGGACAGGATTTCCAGATGTGTAACCTGGAATCCCTCATCTTCAGCTGGAGAGTGCAGTGGTGAGGGGCACACTGGTCTATGGACCCCAGAGATGGCTCTGAAGGGTGTGAAAGGTGCAGTGGTGAGGGGCACACTGGTCTATGGGTCCCTGAGACGTCCCTGAAGGATGTAAAGAGTGCAGTGGTGAGGGGCACACTGGTCTATGGGTCCCTGAGATGTCCCTGAAGGGTGGGAAAGGTGCAGTGGTGAGGGGCACACTGGTCTATGGGTCCCTGAGATGTCCCTGAAGGGTGTGAAGAGTGCAGTGGTGAGGGGCACACTGGTTTATGGGCCCCTGAGATGTCCCTGAAGGGTGTGAAGAGTGCAGTGGTGAGGGGCACACTGGTCTATGGACCCCAGAGATGGCCTTGAAGGTGTGAAGAGTGCAGTGGTGAGGGGCACACTGGTTTATGGGCCCCTGAGATGTCCCTGAAGGATGTAAAGAGTGCAGTGGTGAGGCGCACACTGGTTTATGGGCCCCTGAGGTGGCCCTGAAGGATGTAAAGAGTGCAGTGGTGAGGGGCACACTGGTTTATGGGCCCCTGAGGTGGCCCTGAAGGATGTAAAGAGTGCAGTGGTGAGGGGCACACTGGTTTATGGGCCTCTGAGATGGCTCTGAAGGGTGTGAAGAATTTAGTGGTGAGGGGCACACTGGTTTATGGGCCCCTGAGATGGCTCTGAAGGGTGTGAAAGGTGCAGTGGTGAGGGGCACACTGGTCTATGGGTCCCTGAGACGTCCCTGAAGGATGTAAAGAGTGCAGTGGTGAGGGGCACACTGGTTTATGGGCCCCTGAGATGGCCCTGAAGGGTGTGAAGAGCCACCTTCAGCAGAGCCAGATGTCAGCACCTGCTGTTTGCTGAATCCAAGACACCCAACACTGCAGGATACAGCTTACTTTAAAAATACAAAATGCAATGATACCAGAATAAACAAAGCAATACACTGCATTTCCAAGCCAAATTTCAGCTTTCACGCTTAAAAAAGACTGTGTTTGCGATAATATTTGATTAAAGTAAATTTAGGGGGGTGGATTTTTTTTCCCCAAAATGTTTGAAATCTTACAGTACTTAGGATTTCCATGAGTAAAACAAATACCAAATCATTATGCTAGATCAACTTCCATCCTCATAAAAAAAAAAAAAAGAAAAGAAAAACAAAGGAAAAACAAACCAACCTACAAAACCCTCCCAAAATTATTCCTGCAAATACTCAAGAATTCATGTACAAAGCAAACAGATATTTGCATTATTAAAGGAGCTGGAAATGCCATAAAGCAGAAAAAGAAACAACACTGAAGTGATTACAGGAAACCTTTCACTTCTGGATCACCTCTGGACTGTGCTTAGAGCTACTCAGACTGACACTGAACTTTAAAGCACAAGATAAAAAGAAGAGTTCACCTCACTGCTGTCCACTGGGCACTGAAGGAACTAATCCCTCCCTCACCCAGAAACCTGCCCTGGATCTTCCACATGGCCCAGCATGGAGGGAACACACAAAATTACATCCAGCTCACATTCCAGCCTGGTTTAGAACCCTGTGATTAGCACAGTGCCCACGGCGTTTGGGATCTATGGCCAAGTGGGTGTTGGCAAAGTCTGTCCTGAAACAAGGAACACCCTGGGGAAGATGGAAACCTCCTCCTCCCTGATCTGAGGCTTCTATCAGTGCAAAGGGAAGTGGCTGGTGATGCCAGGCTTCCTAACTGACCACAACTGCAGCACAAATGTTTGCTGGGCAAATTATCACACTCATTTGGCTCCTCGTTCTTTCCCAACCTTTCACTTCCCATCCTTCACGGAGTTTTACACATCCTCTCGATTTTTAGCTCAGCTCGTTCAAACCCCACCTTTTGCACAGGAGACCTTGGGTTTTTTCCATTTCATTTG
Source organism: Ammospiza nelsoni (assembly GCF_027579445.1). Taxonomy (NCBI): domain Eukaryota; kingdom Metazoa; phylum Chordata; class Aves; order Passeriformes; family Passerellidae; genus Ammospiza; species Ammospiza nelsoni. The sequence goes on along the minus strand of NC_080642.1, from coordinate 5,657,597 downwards.
AACACTCTGCTCTACTGCTAGAATTGAGCCAATTAAAGCCACAAAGGCACTTGTCAGTAGTCCTTGGGATATCGATATGGTATTTACCTTCTTAGATAAAGGCACTTGAGAGCTATTGACGGAGTTTAACCCTGTGCTGCCTGCAGAGCACGTGCAGCTCCTGCTGCTGATCTCAAATGAGATTTGAGGGGAAATGTGAAGCAAGTTATTTGCACAAGGGGCAACCCAAACCAACAGAGAAAATCTGCTGTTCAACCAAAAATTGAGAGAAGTTCTTCTTTCTTAGCCCATCTGTGGCTTTGTCTCCAGAGTACAACATGACACTGAGATTTAATGGGTGCAAGCTTCCACTTTACTCTCTGCCTGTCAAAAAGGGCCTCTCCTTGCATGTAAACATCCCAAAATTCAGTGGCAGACATCTATTCTTAGAGCAGACACCATGCTATACCAAGCACAAATTCCCTCCAAAGCAAAAGCCAATTAACTGCATGTCTTACAATTTGTTAAGAAGAAACAAACAAAAAAAAATCTCCCTAAAGTTTAATTGCTTTTTAATATAAAATCTTTACACTTTTTGCAGACGATTATGTTATTTCACAGTTTATTATAAAACATTTTCTGTTATCATTAACTGAAAGTTAATAATTTTCTGGTGTGGTGGCTGGAGTGTAGTAACTGCAGTGACACACCAACATGAATTTTAAGTTCCTGCGTACGGCAGCAGTACTAATCTGACCTGCCAGCTAGAAACAATAGACAGAAAAATCCAGGTATATAAAAATTAGAGCTCACATTTTCAAGGTATTGAGCTTCTCTTTGTCACCAAAATAAATGGTAGAACACATAAATGGCAGAACTTTCCTGGAGTACAAGGCCTAAATAAATGGCTAAAGGGTAACTGCAGGTCTGGGTTCAGAAGCTGTTGGAAGCTTTTAGAGAGAACTAGGCATTTCAATGGTTCCTTTTTCCTGTGAAAACTGCACACATTTCACTCTTTTTAGAAAATGAAAGCGGACAAAAAAGTATTATTCAAGTTCTGCTAGGGCTCTTCAGAGAACACAAAATTGGGGACGGTGCAGTGTTTTACATTTTGCTGAGAGGGCTCTGCAGTCAGATGGAGATGCCACCTTGGTCCTGCTCTGTAAAGTGAACGCAGATGCAAGCTTTGATTTAGACATTCAGTTCTACATGAAAACATTTAAGTCAGAACTTGCCACAGAAATCCTTCAGAAACCACATGGCTGCTCCGTGTCCTTGAAACAGCCACAGCTGTCTGCCTCGCTGAGGTCCGTCCCAAAAAACACCTGACGCTCACACAACACATTTTGTCTCTGTGTGCTCTTAATAGGCTTCCGTTTACCTGCTGGAGTGCAACCTGTCAGCCTGGCCACCTCAAATGCCTGCAAGCCTCAGTGGTATTTGTTTCTATCCCTTTTGCTCAAAGCCAGGCTGAGTAAAGTCAGCCAGGAGGGCTTGAGCATCAATTCGCCACTGGCAGATACTCTTAGAGGGAGAGATTTCCTGCTGGAGAGCTGGCAGCAACCACCACAAGCTGCCCCTCTGAAGTCAGCTTTGTCCTAGTTTGCTGAGTTTACTTCTTCTGTAAGAGGTCACAGTCACGTGCAGAAAGTTTGAGAAACTTCAGATGCCATGTATCATAACACATGGCTCACCACAGGGTGAAGAAAAGGTAAAAATTTATAGCTCACTACAGAGTGAAGAAGGTAAAAATTTATGTAAAACTACCAAGCAGGAAGGGACAGAGGTGCTCCCATCCCTTGCTCTAACTGGGAGACAAGTACAGTATTTCTCAGGGGAGCTCTTGGGAGTCTCCTTCACACAGCACCTTCTAATCCCATGGTACAGCTTTACAAACATCCTTCCTTTTAATAGCAATGCTTGGCACTAAGACTGGGTTCACTGTATCTCTGCACTGAGCCAGAAGCACTCGTTTCTCTCACATTCCCACACAATTCTCTCCTTGCTTCAGACACCTGGAGGGAAAGCACAAAGTGCTTTTGGCCCCCCAGGCACCTGCTCAGCACTGAGAGATTCTGTTATTTCTGTGTCCACGGTGAGCTGCCCTCGATTGTCTTTCCAAGGGCCAGTTCTTTGGAGCTCTCCAACCCATTTTCCCCTTTGTAGCTCCAATTCTCCTGGCCAGGGAAAACTACCTCTCATCTGCCTCAAAGCAGTGTCTCCTCAAAGCCCATTCTGGACATGGGAAAAGAAAGGAGCTTTATGTTACCTTGCCTACAAGGACACCTGCACTGGAGTTTTACTGGAGTACAGCCTGTATTTGCAGTCACCTGAAACTCTTTTTGGGGATCACCTACCATCAAACCTCATGGATCACATGCAGACCAACCACCAAACAAGACTCTTGGCTCTAGGCCTAATGTGGATTAGAAAGGTGGTCTACATTTCTAGTTCTGTTCTCAGTACATCTTGCTTCAAAATTCCAATTTCCCAAAAGCTTTTCCTTCTCCTCTGCATCATCTGAGTAAGAGCTCACTGTGCCACACAGCCACTGATTTCAGAGCACAATTCAGTCACAATTTCTAGGTTACTATTTTAAGTCTGACTTGCAATTTTTACACTAACAGTCATCATCTAACAGCCCTGGTTTAAGAAAACAAATGCAGAAAAAATAAGGTTCCAGCCATTGTCTCATCTGGCCCTTGAAATTATAATTCTTCCACAACAGAGAAGTTAATTGAATTCCAATTTTAAATGTACCTCTAAGACAAGAAACACACTGTACACATTACTGCATCCTATGGTGAGAAAGAGTCTTTGATAGAATTAGAATTTGCTTTCTTGCATCTCGAATGCAAATTTCTCTGGAGATAGCTAAAAAAAATCTGGTAAGAAACAAAAAACTCTTCAGCAATAAAATATTTTTAGTACATAAACAAACTAAAATATTCTCATTTGCATATGGTGCATCTTCATCTCCTGTGACATGTTTTATTTTTATCCTGTATGACAATGCTACTGACAAACTAAATAACCAGAAAAAGCAGGCAACATTTCTGATGCCAGATGCTGAAGATCAATAGCTATTTCCCAGAGTTTATGGCATAATTAAAATTTGTAACAGGAATAATTTTCTCCTCAGCCCCTCAGGCTAAATCTGGAATTATTGACTAAGTCTAAGTTATATAGTGTAGCATTTGTTATTATGTTTATGGATAATATAAAGGATTTTATGCTTTTTACATGTAATCTGGTAAGTATAGGAACAGTGACTAGGAAAGAATTCTCTGTATCAGGAAAGCGGGAGTTACAAACAGGCATGTTTGTTGTTCAGGCATGCAGAGGACAGGGTTTATATAATTATCTGCTGGTTAAGCTGTGCTCCAGTTTACAGGAGGTGGCCACGATGCCCATGAAGTGCCAGAGAACTGAATTTTGGTCCCTCAGAGCTCACTGTGCCTTTCCTCCATGGAGGGGGTGCCAGGTTCCAGAATCACTGGAGCAATATATGGTAATCTAAATTAAATTTACTGCCATATGGGAATGGCTGTATATTTATAACCCCAAGAGTCTGCCTATGCCTTCCTCTACCCAAGGCATGCAGACAGCAGAGAAGAAGAGAGGAGAGTTGATCAAGGACAACTGCACTTCCATAAGGATGGAGAAACCACAATCCTGCACAACCATCCCATGGCTTGGGTTTTCTGTAACTATCAGGTCAAACAGACTTGGTTTATAAGTGAAAATAGACGTATTTATTTGCTATCAGCCCTATAAACTCATCCCTGGGCAGTGGAAGAGTAACTGCATTATTTCATGCTCGTGCCTCAATCAAGGCTAATAACAACACAAACCAAATTAAACCCTCCTGATACCAGTGTAACCCCATTCATTGCATTTTCACAAAGAAAGCAAAACTAGAAAGTTGGTAAACATTTCTGCTGATGAGGCACAAGAACAAATAGAGTCTGACTCAGTCCCTCTTTGCAAGGCTAGCAGGAATAAAATGTGGTAAACTTAATTGTGTTATGAGGGCACAGAAAATCTGAGCATACACAGACAGCAGAAATGCCACTTTTAAAAGCACTCCTTGAAGAAAAAGATGAATATATATATAAATTGACAAAGCCAGCTATTATGCCTAGCACTATGGATTCAGAGTAACGTTTGGGCTAAAAAGCACAGCTCCACTTTCTGTAACTGTTTCTACAGGGATGGATTTAGTTACCTTTAGCTTATGCTTTTTGTTCTTCTGAATGCTAAGAGAGCTTCAGGATATGACCAAAATTCAACCAGAAACATGAAACTGGAAAAAGGCAGAAGCAGCTGCAGCAACACTCCAAGAGAGCTGACCCTTGGCACCAGGCAGGCCCAGAGGTACCTGTGGCTCTCCACCAACTGAAACACAACAGTAGACTTTAAAACACCCAGAATTTTAAAATTTGAGTGAAAAACCCCAACATTACATAAAACATGAATTTTTTTCAAGAGGGAAGAAGATGGCAAGTCTCTTTGAAATTCATTGTTGGTTTGCAATGATTTCCAGCTACTTGCCTGATGTACATGAAGTCAATCTTCCTTGCTTCTCTGATTGCTGACTAAATGCAAAATGAGCAGTTTTGCAGTTATTAGTCTCAGTTCTATATATCCTATAACCAGGAGACTAATTAAGAGATCAGGCCTTGAGTGGGGCAGGAGGGAAACAGAACCAACCAAATCAACCCCCCAACACAAAACCAAACACTCAGGGGAAAAAAGAAGTTCTAAAGACCTGGATCAGAACGACATTGCAACAAAAACCCAACCTCACCTGTCTTTAAAAAACCCATCTCAAGAACTCACTGCAAGATATGACAGCATTCAGGACACTGCTCCACTGTGCTGATGATCAGTGGAGATGCTGTTTTTTCAAGAAAAGGAAAAAGACAAATAAAATAAAACCTCTCACCATCACCACCTTTTCCACTAGGACTATGGAATGAAATCCCTGTATAGAGATGGAAAAATTTCCAGCCACTTCCAGAAAACTTCCAGTACTTGAAGAAGAAGGAAAAAAGAGAGTTTGTCAGGGCCTGCTATGAATGCAGAGCACTCTTTAGTTTATGAACTAGCTCATATCTGCATAAGAAGTTTACATAAAGCCAGGTTTCCTTTGCCTGAGCTGCTCAGACCACATTGATATTCCCCCCGCGCCAAGCTCCGCTCTTTGCTTTTCTCCAGTAAGTGACTGACTTTCAGAAAAAGAGGTGCAGGAGCAGCCAAAACAAACATAACCCTTACCACACACACTGAACAACGGTGTACTGGGGGAAAAACCAACAACTTCCCTTGGATCACTTCCCTAGCGTGGCAAACACTGAATGTGACAGGCCCGACTGCTGACAAGGGCTCATTCCTACATTTGGTAGCATTTCAAAGGTTCAAGCAGCTTTATGAGGAAAAGTTTTCAAACACTTTGCAAACATGATCCTTTTGCTGTACATCTACTATGTTTTCATTTTCAGTTTTATTTATTGCAGCAAGATGTTGCTATCTTGTTTCATTTTCAGGCGCACATATTAGGATGCAATCACCTGCAACGTACCTTTAAGAACTGGAAAGGATTGTGACAGCAAAACAACAATAATACCAAGCAGATTGGAGCTGAAAGTCTTGGGCTTGACATCCAGTTTTGTGGTCAATTCTCACCACTGCAGACAGATTCCCTCTTATCCTGCTTCAATTTATGCAGTTTTCTCAGATTTAATATGCTTATATTAGTGATAATATTTATGTAGAACTGAAATCTCAACTCCTGATTTGCGAGCACATATGAACTGGGAAATGAAAGCTAAAAAAGCCCAGGTATTCCTGTGATAAAAGAGTTAAAAGCACCCTGAAAATGTTCAAATGACTTCAGCTGAAGAAAAAAAGAGTGCTCTGTGCTGTTCCAGCTGCTGATGGCTCTGCGGGACTATTTAAATCTTGTATTTTTCACAGCACCAGGATAGTGATCAGAACATACTTCTCCAGCTTTCTAGATTCACCACTTTGAAATGAAAGTCAAAAATCTACAGGAGGCAGCAATAAAACGAATTATTTTAAATTACCTATTGTTACTGTACCTGGTTGGGGAATAGAGCCAAGCTGTGCAAGAAATGCTGTCACAGGAAACCCTTGCTATTATCATTCAAAAAGAGCCAAAAAGGGACCTGGTGATGTTCTGTCAGTGACTGTCCAGAGAGAAAACCTTGACTTGCAGGGCTGAGGTCATCCAACAGCAAGGGGAGAGAGGAAGCACTTTGACAATGCACCTTCAGAATTGCCACCTTTTGTTAGAGAACCCCCAGTTAATAACTGCAGCTGATTACAGCATTCATTAGCATTATTTAGAGCCCTGCTCAAAAACACAAACCTGAAAGGAAATTGTTCATGTAGCCTAGGAAGCTGGGTAGACATGGCAGCCAAGAAGCAAGAAAGACATTTGAGACTGAAATTTGCTTTCTGGGGCATTGCCTTCTCAATTCCCTGTGCTCCATGCAAGCATGCCAGGATCTTTATGTAGGCTCTTGATATTTTCCTATCACCTCTCTCAGCAAAAAGTAGTAGCTGCTTCTTTCAGACCTGTAAATATTTCATGAAACTACATATATATTGATCTAAAAATCAACATCAGAACACAAGAACAAACCCTAAGGAACACACACTCGGAGCTCATCCAAAGCCCAGATTAATTACAGAGGGAATCTGAACTTGCTGGGAACTGCTTTTAGAAATAATGCAGCTGTTTAATAATATGTTTATATTAAATATATATATATATATATATTATATAATGAAACCAGTTATAAAAATGTTAAACTTACATTAATAAGCAGCACATAAGGGAGCCCTGAAGAAAACCCAAATTTTCTATGATGTTTTATTAATAATGCTTATATGACTCCCCTCATTCTTGCTCACTTACTTGTGCCTCTCAAGAACCAGAAGAACAAGCTGCATTAACTTGAACTTCTCAATTCAGCTCTCTCCTCTGTGGGCCAGAGGCAAGCACGGATTACACACACTTAGCAAGCCAGCAAAGCTGCTACCATCATCTAGCAACACAGTACAGAGTAAAATCAATTACAACTCATGTACAATGTCATCAAATTAAAATTTACACTAATTGCATCTTGTGGGGCTTATATTGTCACATTCTCCAGTAAACAGTACTTAATTCATGGGAAGACTGAAAACAACAACTCGTGCAAAGGGAACGGATCTTGATTCTAAAAGCAAAAAAACCCAACAACGACAAAAGAAGGAAAAAACCCAAACCACCACAAAAGTACAAGGTACTCCTGGTGAGTTTCAGCGCATTTCTGAAGGGCTCTCAGTGCACTGCCTGAACCAGGAATCAGCCCTGGGCTGGCAGGCACAGCCCCATTGTTCAGAGCTTTGCTCTTTTCACTTGTCACACCCCGGCTGCGGGAGCGGGGCGCTGAACCACTGCCAGCAGCAGCACAACAACCAACAGAACGGAACCAAGAGTTAATTTATTCTCTGGGCTTACTGTGCTTGGTGCAACACAAAACTGCTGTGACGGCAGAGTGACCTTATATTTACTGATTGACCAGATGGCGAGAATTACTGACTTATGTAAGCCCCGAGCCTCCTTCCCCATCTGACAGCGGCTGGGGGAAATCAAATAAAGGGCTCTGCACAGTCTTTAGGGCTCCAGCCTCATCATCACAACACCATTAGAAGGAAATGCTGCAGGGAAAGGCAAGGAGGGAGCAGGACTGAAACCCTGGATTCTCAAAACCAGGGGTTTTTTTTTTTTTCAGCAGAGCTGAAGCCATGGGTACAGCAGAGCAAGAAGGTTTGTGCACCTGCTGCCCAGGCCGTATCTCTTTTGCTAATGAATAAGTGAAGCCAGCCTCCAGGGCTGTCAATCTGGCACCTTTAGTAATTCACACAAGCCTCAAAGTTCTCTAAAAATAAATAACATGAAAAGGAACCCAAGTTGTCTACCTAGCAGTGGTTTTGACAGGTTATCTTGAGTAATGTTAATCTTTGCACCTTGCTTTCCTTAAAAAATGCCAGTTGAATCACCAATTATTTGGGACAGTTTCTAAAAACAAGCACAAATGGAAATAAGGTTGATGGCAACTGAAAAAAATTACACTGGGGGTGTGCATGTGTGTTTGCATGTGTGCACACAGATTTATTTTTTTTTAAAGCCAGAATTACTGTGCAGCCCTAATTCTTGTCCCATTTCCATTAGTGCAAATCAAGAGGAATTCCATTTGAATAAGCTCACTTAGGCTAATGGAGAAAAGGCACAAATTAAGCCAGAATCACAATCACAGTTCCCAAAAGATCTGTATAAAATACAACATGCTTGAAAATATTTTCCATCAGTTTTATTTGTAGATTATATTGGCAGGAGTGAAATAACTCCTCATGGACAGCACAAAAAATAAGACTGGAGTTAGACTGGACAACCTTCTGAGCAGCAAACCCCTGTAACCACAAGTCAGGTCCTGAATGAAGAAAGAGAGGAAGAAACAATACCAATTCTTTCATTACCATGCCTGAAATGGCATTTAGACCTGTACAGCATTGAATATTCCTGCTGCTTTACTCAATATTAAAATATGGATCAAAATCTAATTTGCTGCCATGTATTTTCTGGATCGTTCCTACATAATTATTAACACACAGAAAAAAAAAGAGAGAGAGCGTGAGAAAAAGGCAGTGGAATAGAAGTTCTCTGTGAACTAAACCTGCTCCAGCATTGATGGAGTTATTCCCTACAAAATATGGAAATCTGAGACACACATTTGAAACCCTGGATTACATGCATGCATGCATATAAAGAATAACTTCAAGGGAAAAATAATAACACATCTTGTCACTGACTAGAAAGTTACCACTTCAGCTCTCAGAAAACCTTTTGAAAATTTTACAATGGTTTAAGGATTCTTGCAAAACACAAAATAGACACAAAGCTATATCCCTTGTATGCAGAGAATGAGAAAGAGGCCAGGAAGAAACTGGTAAAGTCAAGCAAAAGAAAATCATGGGCTGAATGTCAGGGGAAAAAAACCCACTGAATGCTAAGAAGATAAAATAATGGAACAATTCCCCACGATGATAATATTTTCTGGGATGTTAAAACAGCCTGTTGAAAGAAAAAAGGGCTACTGGGAAAATATTCTTTCTCAAAGCAAAAACTTGAGATTAATGTTGCAAAAGAAGGACTAAGCAAGATTTATGAAGTGTTGCGTTCAGGATTCTACTGAAAATTTAAAACACCTAGGACAGAATACTCTGTTCTTACAGTTAGTCACACAAGTGCCCACAAGGGCTATTTTGCATGCATGTGTTGGTGTACCCTCAGCACAACCCACAAAAGGAAAAAAAAACACAAAGACAACAAGCTGAAATAAGGCGCGAATACTAAACAGAAACAACATCCTTCATCTCCCTGCCTCTGCCATGCCCTGCTCACATGCAACAGGCAGGAAATTTGCGCAAAGTAGTTGTGCAAAGCACTTCCTACCCAAAAAGCATTTGCAGAAGGTTTTTCAACGAAGCTACAGAACAGTAACCTCATCACCCACAGATCACCCTCAATTTAAAGCAACCTTATTGACAGTATAGCGCCAAATGCTTACACGATCTTATCAGACCTTTCCTTGCCCTCCTAAACGCAAGCAGTGGGTTATTTTAAATAATGCATTGCAGAGATGAGTGATGTGGATTTCCTCCTTTCCCCAAACACATGCAAGGACAGGTCCCCTCGCGTGGACACGCAGTGCAGCCGGCAGCAGAACAAGCTCCCACACGCAGGGCAAGGATGCCCCAGAGCTCCCGACAGCACAGCATTCCACGTGTGCCTACCTGGCTGGGCTGCACTCGCTGCACTGGGCTCGCTCTCCCCCATTTCCACTGAATTACAAACTCCCTGAGCTGTTCCAGCCGGGGGACGTGTTTGCCGTGCGAGTTCTGACCTCCTGACTTTCCACCGCGGCGCGGTAACCCTATACCTGACTTTCTTCTGGGAATAATCAGTATCCTGCTTCCTGAGCTACCTGGGCCTGCCTGACCTGTTTCTCTATAAACTGACATCATATCCTTTGATCTGCTTTGATTAACATGTGCTTCGGGCAAGGCTGCTTTGTCTCCTCTTGGGCTCCCCACCCTCTCCTTTCACTTTCACGCAGGTTGCAAGACGAAGAGTTGCTCTGGTTCGTGGCAGGTGTTTGGCACAAAATGCCAAAGTTGGCAACTGCTTTTAAAGAACCTCTGAATTTGCATTTTGCAGAAAATCTAAATGCTAACTAACAAACCAGTGTCTGGGATGGGAACTTTACAGCTCTGCACCAAAGAGAACAATGATTGCTGCCCATGCAGAGCCCCTTGGCAAAATCTTTGCAAAGAACCTCAAACCCAACCCACCCTTCCTGTGCCTTTTCCCAAGGATTATCCCCAAGGAAAATGCTCTCCTTCAACACTGCAATTTCAATATTGCTTTGATTGTTTAACAAAAAGGGCTTCTAAACAAAACAAAAGGTTGTTTTGCTTGTCTTATCCTCCCTCTCCAGCACAAGGAGATAATCTTATCCGCCACACTCCCAACTGAGTTACAAGAAAATATTTGCTCTTTTCTGCCACGTAAATCAAACAACAGGTGTCTGATACATTTGTAATCAATTTGTTGAAAAAGCACACCTGTCTCTCTGCCTTCAAAGTTAGTTTTATTTCAACATTTACATTTGCAACTGCCAATGACAAAAATCAAAGAGAAGACACAGCGTTATTTTAAAGGAACAAAAACCAGCAATTTAAAAGAGGTAATTAGCTCTCCCCATGTTAATCTCCATCTGGATTACACTTAAAATGGTCTAATCAATAGCGTTAGAAAAGTTTTGTAATCCAGAAGCAATTAAGTCTGTTTTTAAAACCAAAATTTATTGGTTTTTCTTCTTTTTCTTTTTGAAGTATTGAAACAGAAATACAGAGGGTAAAAACTAGAAGGTGGGCTTTTCAAGATAATTCAGGCTAGGTAAAGCGTACTTTTCAAGTAAAATTTCTGAAACAAGCTATGCTAATTCAAACAAAAATCTCATTAAAGAGTAAGAACATCCCCACCCCTCAAGGTAAGCATCACATAAGCTGAAGTAAAAGAAATTTATGCCCTGAGTTTTGCTATAGAAGGTAAATCAGACAACCCCCAAACCTCAGTCATCAGACCAGAGAATTCCAAAAGAAGTTTTCACTTGGTTCACAGAAATGAAGGCATTTATGAGAAAATGCTCATGCTTTATTCTTGTCTGATTATTACATTAGTTGGGTTAATTCTACTGCTCCACAGCCAGAAAAGACTCTTTACCAAGAAAACAAAGAGAGAAGAAAAATATAATTAGGTCTGAAATTCAGCCTTTTACTATTTTATTTCTGTTAGCTTAGCTAAGCTATTGCTACGTACTCCCCCATAATCAGCTCCTGGCCCAAAATCTGCAGTCAGTGGTTCCTACAATTCACCAGGCTCGTGCATCCTGCTGTCATTTACTGCCAGTGGGCTGAAGCTGCCCCTGGCCAGCTCAGGGTCAGTGCAAGGGGTGAGACTCCAGCAGACACCTGCGCAATCTCCCCAGCTGCTCCCTGACATCCAGCTCCAATCCTGAACATCATCTTTGAATTAAATCACTGAGTTTTCCGTGGAAAGTGCCAGTGAAACATTCCACTGAAACATCCGTTCAGTGGGTGGAGGTTTTCAGTTCTAGTGCAGCTTCCTCTGCTTAAGGACCAAGATTAAGTGAAGTTATTTCGGTGTGCAAAGAAAAGAGTAAGAAAGAACTTTGGGGGCTTTGTGTTTACTTCAAGAGGGAAAAACCAAAGTGGTCTTTCCTGAAAGCTTCTGTTAGGACAGCTACTGGACAACAAGCGTGCAAGAACACACACTGAGCCTTTATTAAAGGCTCTATGTCTATTCATGCTTTTCAACCAGATCCCTATTAAGAGAAGAGATACCTAAGTTAACAATCCATTTCTGGGGACAGCAGAGGAACACATTCAGAAACTTCTCCTTGACCACCAGACTTGGCTAATTCAAAGATTTGGGACTGAGCCTCTATAAACAAACACGTGTGGGTTGCTCTATTTTTAATACATGCTTAAGAAAAGCAAGTTTATTTATCAGTGACTTTCTGCACCGCAATGTAAAATATATTTGATAATTAACTGATGAGAGAAACATCTAAAGCATTTCTGCCCTCTCCAAACCCAAACTGCCCGACTCTTGAAAGAGAAATCCTTAAATAACCTATGTAGGTATTACTTCTAAGCATGGAAAAAAATCACAATGATTACTTTTTACCCTCACTGCTGTACTCCATGAGGTGTCCCTCCACCCCCATAAGGAGAGCTACTCATTCCAAAGAAAATGGAAGTCTAAGGCTATATAAATAACTCCTCTCCTTAGCTACTGAGTACCAGCACTTGCTTCAAGAGTAAGGTTTTGATTTTAGGCTTTTAGCACCTACAGAAGGATTTTGTAGTTACAGTTCTAGCATTTTCTCACATCACCTTCTGTTAACTCTTAAATATTTTTAAGAATTCAAGAGATGAGAGTGATAGTACTGAAAATACTTCTTCCCTTGAAACGAAGACTACAAGTGGGAATAGCGCAAAAAGGACGGAAACTCAAGATTTTTCACACTCCCTCTCTCAACAATGACTGATGGTGAGAAGTGGCTTTCTTGCTTTTATGTTCTCCTAGAACTGTTTGTTGTGCTCAGTTGTGTGCAATGATTTAAATGGAGTGTTTTCCAAAGGAGGAACTCTTAATTCACTCATCCTCTCCAGAAACACCCAAGTGTGAAAATGCAGTGGCTTTGTTCTGCTCCCAGAAAGAAAAAAATAAAAAAAAAGTGATTCTATGTATTTACTGCACATCAAATACAATATTTCTTAGTCTAAAGAGTGCATCTGACAGAAAGCAAACAGAAATGTAATTTGATGATTGCAGTGATCAGGGCTGAAAAAGAGAAAATTTGGTTATGCTGTGCATGAAGCCATGGCAAGCAGATCTCTGCATCGTCCTGCTGACACCATGGATGACTGTAAGCCTAAATTCCATGTCACTGGAAACAGAGCACGCCCCACCAATAGTGCTGAGAATGGGCAGAGAATATGAATTTTGCCCCAATCTTCTTAGAGTAGGTCTGCAAAGCTAGAGGTCCTCACAACTAAAAACCTTCAGAAAAGCCAAGGTTTCCCCTGTGTGCTGGCCCAAAGGCTTTCAGGACTCTCACTTTTACTCAAGAATATTGGTTTTTTTATAGAATTAATGCAAAGAAAGCAATATCACCCACAGCTAACACTGCTGCTGTCACTCTTTACTGGTAACATGCTCTTTTACACTAGATACTCTACAAAGGGAACAGAAATACACATTTTGGGGTTTGGTTTTTTCTAAAGATCATCATTCCAATGTTTCCAAAACATTAATAACAAGACACAATTATTACATATGAAATTGCAGTGATAATACATATAATATCCAGAACTGAAACATAAGAACTGTGATTATGCAGAGTTCTTTTACACAATTGCTAAGATGACTCTGATCCAGGCTCTGTGAACACTTGCTCCTTGTTAATCATGTGTTTTAAAGTGCATCACAGGACAGAAGCAGCCAATAAAGTTTCTCGCACCAACCACCAGTCTGGCACCATGGTCTGACAGTTTTGACAAGATGATAATAACAAATATTTCACCTTCAGCAATGGCAGGAGTGCTGGGAGCAAAGGGCCAGTGCCAGTCCTGTCTGCCTCACTAAACCAGAGGGGCACAGATTCTGATGTTTGCATATTGTTGGTGCTTGGGTTTTCTTGTTGTTAGTGCTGGTTGTTTGTTTGTTTTTAAGAGCAACATGGCTATTTCATTTATCACATGAAAAATGGTACAGCAAAAGGAACTGCATTGTTTGGTTGGCCTCTAAATTACAAGCAGTTGTTTAGGCGACAACCTCAGTTAAAACAGGAGATGGGAGGGAACAGTACTTTCTTCCACAATTAAAACTGATTAAACACAAAGGAAAGGATGACCAGTCTCAAAACCCACAGTGAAAAAGGTTTTTGATGTCTGTGCAAATGATGCACTAAAAATAAAAGAGTGAGTGCCAGCAGCAGAGACCTTGCACAGACAGCACTGAGCAAAGCCCAGGAAAGACTTAATCCATCATTCCTCATCTTGTCTAAGTTTTATTTCCAACTCTAATTGTTGGAATTAAACTTCTTCACCAGTTTCAAGGATGCTGTGGTATAAAGCTTCACACAGGTGCTAACACCAACTCTTTGAGACTTAGTGAGAAACAAAATATATTTGTTCCCATTTACTTCTAAGCATTAATAACAAGTAATTACTGAAGGGATCAGAAAAAGATCCAAAACACAACTCTGACCTGCAACTCACTGATGTGGACTGAACAGAATTAAAATTTAGGTCTTCTAGATCCCAGAGAAGGTTGCACGGAGGAGCAGTCTCCTTTTTCAAAAGCATATCCAGCAAAATGACTGACATGTTGTTCAAGCTCAACCTAATCCCTTGCTGAGTGAGAAAATCACATGCCAAGGGAATTTATTAGTATGCAGAAAAAAGAAGGATTCATTATTTTTTGTTGTTTTGTTAACAATGCATACATTATTTTCACAATACCTGAATAATGGGTAACTCTTCTGTCTCTCTGAGACTTAACAGTCCTGACATGATTGACAATGTAACACAATGTGACCTGTTTTACCTTTTATGACCATAAGAAAACTCAACATTTCTCCTTCTTCCCTCTCAAAATTGTGATTTGGAAGGCTGAAACAAGACCACTTTCCGCACAGAAGTATTTTTCCCTCCACAGAAAACAGGTGCTTTGTCAAAATGAAATTTTTGAAGTTCCTTTAAATTCCATTTTCTAATCAGTTCCTGTTCCTCAGTTTTCACCCCAAGAGCATTAGCAACCAAACCTCAAAAAAAAAAGTTAGCAATCAAAATCAGCAATGGCCTCCTGATTCACTTTTAATGTTTTATACTTCCTAGTTAATGAAAATATAGGTCTGTAGAAAATAAATAACTCAAGCTTCAGCAGCTTCAGACTTGAGCAGCTGAAGGATGAGCGCACAGAAGCCAAAGCTGCAGACACATTACTGTGAAGTTGGTTTGCAGAAGGTAGAAAAAAAGAAGGATTAGTTTCTCCTGTTTCCTTCTAACTTGTTTTTTTCTGTATTCAACAAACTCCTATATTAATTAAACTCCACCTTCAATAAAGGTCTGGTGCACAGAAGATTGTACCTTTTAAATCTGGGGCTATAAATTATAGTAATGCAGAGTATACAAAATATAATAAAAATCCCCCTGCCCTTTGATCCACTTGATTATTCAGTAAAACAGTGAATTAAACCACAGCTTTTTAAAGATGCTGTTTGTTTGGCTGAAAAATCTCTTCACAATTTATTTCTGCCACCTTTACTTTTGATGAACCTTGTAGTTATAATTGAAAGCAAAGGAAAAATTGCATGACAAAAGTAAGCAGCTTAAGAAAAGGAGAATGGAAGGGTGAGGGAATGAAGAAAGTTTGTCAGCAAGAGAGCTCACGTTGAAAATGCTAATACTAACTCCATCTTGCACAACTAAGAAGTAAATCTTACTATTCTAAGATCACATTAGGAAGCACAAAATCTAGAAACCTAATACAGGAAATCAAAGCTGATCAGTTCTAAATGGGGGGGGGGGGGGGGGAAATCACCATTTTATTCTTACTCTTTTAGAAAAAGCACCTCTTCAAAAAAGGGTTTGGATTTTGGCAAGATGAACACACATCTCCAGATCCATCTAGCACAGCTGGGAAGGGCTGCAGTTTAAGTAGGTCAGCTTGCATTCCAGGCACATATGTAAGCTTTTAGAACACATTTACTCTATGAAATACAGTCATTTAACATGGAGATGGATTTTCAAGCCAACGAAGACTTGAATGCTGAAATATCTCCTACCCCAGCAAATGCAGAAGAGCCAGGAAGAATCTTATGAGTGAATCTTCAATCACTACAGATTGCTACAACAGGAGAGCTGTTAAACACACACACAGACATATATAAAGATATATAGCTACGTATAGCCTACAGAGAAGCAATAATATGCTACAAAGGACCCCACAGTGTGGGACTGCCCTGTACAGCAGGACAGGCAGCTCCTGCAATCCACACATCCCATCAAGCAGAGCCTGAATCCCTCCAGAATGGAGAAAAGCAACCAAACCCTGCCCTGACACACCATCCACCAGGCTAAACAGGGTCTCTGAAAAACAGTTTTGTCACATCCATGGACAAAGGAGGGCACAAACTGACCAGAAAAGCCTCTGAGCTGATATTCCCACAGCCATTTAATTATTTTCTGGCCAGCAGAGTTGCTGCCCTCTTGTGCCAGGTGTGGTTGTCTCCTGACAAAGCTCAGGTAAGCCATCCCCTTCACTGGCCCCACTGATGCCTTTGCCTTGATTCTAAAATTAAGAGCCAGACACAGTTAAGAGATAAAGGGTTTTTACCTGGGTATTTAATAAGGATTTTCATGGTGTAACAATTTGCCAACATGTCAAAACGCACACAGATGGTAGATCACTGATAAAATTTTATCGATTTTGAAAATTACCTTATCTAACAAAGATGCCCTAATGAGAGGCTTGAATGAATAGCATGACATCTCCCTATCCCAAAATACTCCCCCCTAGATGGGTTTAATCCTAGTTTACAGGATGTGTTTCAGAGGGGACCTTGGTTTTTTAAGGTAGATTAGCGTTTCCTGGCCTCCAGCTGTGAGGTCTTTGGGATGTTTGGTCTTCTGACCTAACAGAACAGCAGAACTATGCTAAAATATCAGATTTAAGGAATTACAAGTACGCATGCTAAGGGTACTGAGAATACTTAAGAGGTATATGTAAAAGAAAAGGCAAAAAATCATTATGGCATCACCACAGTAGGAAAGTCTCCAGTGTTTCCTGCTACATACAAGTGTAAATCAGCACCCACAGGGGCACCCACAGGGGCACAAGCAGCTCTCCTTGCTGCTGGCAGGGTGAGCACAGGCTCCCTGACCCAGCTGCTCCATGCAGGGCACACCTTCAGCCTCACCCCCACCTGTGACGGTGTTCACAGGGGTCCCAGGATGAGGGGACAGATGAGGACCTGACTCCATGTTTCAGAAGGCTTGATTTATTACTTTATGATATATATTATATTAAAACTACACTAAAAGAATAGAAGAAAGGATTTCATCAGAAGGTTAGCTAAGAATAGAAAATGAAAGTATTAATAACAAAGGCTCTGTCTCGGACAGAGAGTCCGAGCCAGCTGGGCTGTGATTGGCCATTAATTAGAAACAACCACAGGAGACCAATCCCAGATGCACCTGTTGCATTCCACAGCAGCAGATAACCATTGTTTACAGTTTGTTCCTGAGGCCTCTCAGCTTCTCAGGAGGAAAAATCCTAAGGAAAGGACTTTTGATAAAATGTGTCTGTGACACCCATCTCCTGCCCAGGGACAGCCTTGCCCATCCCAGCTGCTCACAGCCCCCTGCAGATGCTGCACAGCCCCTCAGCCTGCAGAAAAGCACATTCCATTGCTTTTTAACCACCAGCCTGCAGGATCAGATGGGCAGGCACTGGGACTGTACAAAGCCACGCTGAGGCTCTGGCCCAGCACCATCTCTGCATCCAAGTTGTGCTCCAGACTGAATAAATTCCTCCTTTTTTCCAAACTAGTTGTTAATTATTTACTATAAGTAACTCCCCATACAAAGCCTTTCTAGTGTGGAATAACACTCTCTTCATTGCTGTTTGCATCTCTGAATCGGCTTTGCAGTACTGCTAAAAAACAGAAGGAGCTCTATTTTTCCAGAGAGAGTAAAGGCAGCAAAATCTTATTCTCCCCAACTGAGGGGGAAAAAAAGACAAATTATTTTTAGATTAGCACTGTTTTCCATTTCTCCCCAAATCCACAATAAAGTTTTATTTTTCCCAATTCCAGTTGCAGTGCTGTACTCTTAGAAAACACAGATGTCGGCTTGGTATTTACTCGTATGCAGTTATTGCATTGCTTCCTGTATTTTCACATGGATTTTTTAAATACAGAAGCAACATAGGAAATTAGATCTAAAATGCATCAACCATGACCCTTTTTTTCCTGTTGTATCATATGCTTTAACCAATAAATTGTCTCCATATCTCAAATGGACAGGATATTATGTGACAAAAAACAGCACAGAATCCAAAATGAAGGATGAGAAGTTAATTTTGTGTCCATAATTAAGAAAAGAAATCAGAATTTCACTTTCATACAGTGCTCATGGTACACACAAAAAAAGTAAAATCTTTTAATTCTTCTCTGCTCTGGGTTGAACTTTCCATGACTTTGTGCTTCAGTTCCATAAGAAATTAAGCAGTCCAATAGAAATTACTACAATATGGGTCAGTAAAAGAAGATTAAAATCCTTGCAAAAGTCAGTTGAAAGTGTCAAAAGTAGCTGATTTGAACCATCATAGTGTAAGTTTCCTTAACCAACATTTCAATGAAACCAATGTTTTTACAGATCAGTAATACTGGAATTTCCTAAGACAGCAGCAGGCATTTCAATGGAATGCTGAAAGCATTTAATATACTCCACTCACATTCCTTACAACATGATGGACAAAAAGGATTTAAAGTTTAAAATTATTCCATTTGAATTACAAATACAAGAACACTTCTGGTAACATGGCAGAAGTTGGATGTGCTTTTTTCGACAGAAATGTATTGTACAGACAGAATAATACAAACTGCCCACAGTTAAAAAGAAAAAAAGCTTACTTATTGTCTTGGTTCAATTATAATTATTTTTAAAGTATTTTGCTATCTTAGAATCTGCTATAGGGGAGTAAGCAGCCAGCAATTTGGACACCTTGGACATGAACATAGATTCATCCTAAAATTTTAATAGTTTCCTTCATTGATACAGCAGATTAAAGCACAGCTTTGAGGCTTTGGGTCCAAAGTTTCTGTAACACCAGTGCAGTTGCAGCTCCCTCCATGCTAGTGGTTAAATTTGGGTTAATACAATTCTATCCACAGACAATCACACGTGCAGATGATGAGAAAGAGCAATCTTGCCCCAGACCAAGGCTGCCCTAAAGAATACAAGTTACCAGTCCAGAGCAGTTTATCCAAACTTTCCCATGAATCATCATGAGCTACGAAACATTTCTCAATACCCTGTAGCAAACTCAAGGCTTGTAATACAAGTATAAACCATTAAAAAGATAAATAGTAAGTCAGATGCTGCAGCCTGCAAGAGAAAGAAGGAGAAAGACTATTTTGTTAATGACAATGGCCTCAAGGCTTTGGCTGTCCACACTGAAACTTTTCAAACCTTTCACCTGATTTTCTGAGGATCTCCAGTTACAAGGAAGCAGTTCCACACAGCTGCTGTCTGGCCTCTGTGTGTTTGCTTGGGGACAGAAGAGAATGGATTGTACAGGAAAAAAAAAAGTTAGATAAAAATGCTGATAAAAATCAGATTATTATTATTATTCCAAGTCTGATAATTACAAAGCCTACAGTAAATTTAATAGATTTCTTTGCAAATTCCATCAATACATTTCCATGCAAACAGTGTTTTTTGACAGCTGGCCAGGTTACACACTACGCCAAAATGCTCTACAGTTTCAGCTGTAGGAACAACTATTAACAAAAAGCTTGAACTCAACAAGAAAAAAGGGAAGCAAGCATTTAGCAAATAACCATTGCTCTTACAAGTAAGAGAGGGGTTTGATTTTTTTGTTTAAGAATCCCCAAGATGATGCAATTGTAGATATACACACACTTGAACCTCACTTTTGCCTGGTGTGAGAAATGGGCAAAAAAATGCCAGGTAGATCTTCTGTCCAACAGCTCAAAACAAGAACCCAATCTGCTTCCTACAGCTTTGACCTCATCATTAGGCACAAAAGTTGTTTCTGAGAAACAGAAGAGCAAAGAAAATTACTTGAAATGTTCAAAATACACTGGATTATGCAGCCTCTGCAAGCCAGTTGCACCTTTCTCCTTAATAATTATCTCCATGTAAAAGGAAAACAGTTACTGGATCAATGTTCACTTGATGACAACAACATTCATGGGGTAATGTCCATGTACTTTCCCAAAAGTCTTCTAGGGACAACCAAATTAACACCACATCCCTAAGGAAACATCACCCACCTACAACCCTCGTGCAGCACAGAGAGAGATCCACGCCTTGTGTGACACCTGTGTTCAAAATCCATTTGAATTGTTTAACAATAACTTGTACAAGGTCAAGTCTGTCAGAATCCTCACTGTGCTCTCAGCCTGACATTATTTCTCTGTAAGAAGGGAAACAAAGCAGATGTGTCATTCCAGAGTGTGTTTAACCACAATAAGGCTTCTTCTCAGGGCTGCAATTACAATACAAACTCCAGCTCATTATCTTTTAGCATTAATGATAATTTTCAGAAGGCTCTCAGACTAAGAAAACAGAACTTAACATGGAATTAGGTCTACGAGCTCTCAATTTTAAGCAAGTCTCTTCCTTGAAACCGCAATAAAGCATGGGACAGGAAGCCCACATTTTCTTCCTTTAGGTAAAACTCTTGATTTGCTTTTATTCCACTTGTGTTTCTTTTTAGAAGCGTGAAATACACAGAGACAAAACACAAAAGATACAGATCTAACCCAGCCACGAAGCACATTGAGGATAAAGTGTGCAAACCCTCAGAAATCCTTCTTTGTGAGCTCAAGAGATGAGCCAGTGTCAACTCCTGTGCGGTGACAAGGGACCTCAGCCCATCCTCCCAGGTTGCCAGGCAACCATTCCTGCATCCCTGGCTTTATTCATCAGCCATTAGGCACCATCAGGCTCCCTTTCTTTTCTCCCTCACACAGGCTCCCACTCTGAGATGGATGAAGGGGTTCCCAAGCAGAAGCAACATTCTGGGTTTTAATAGCTGATAGGTTTCAGCCAATTCGCACGACTCAGATAATTGCTTTGTAGTGAAAGGTTCGGCAGGATTGCAAGGTATGGCTGCATTAGGAAGAGGTTTCTGTTAAAAGTTGTCATTAATAGACATCTAATATTATTAGACAATGAAGATCTCATGCTGGCAACACTAAGTGCCCTTTGAATTTTTTAAAAATAAAGCAACAGGTGACAGTTTTTTAAACCCAGAAGAATGGCATTCACCATGAGGAAGTGCTGTTCTAAACCATGTCAAGATAAATAAAAACCAATTATCTCAGAAGCAGAACTGTGCTATCTTTAACTTATTCCGGGGAAACAAAGCAGAACTTCAGCCACTGGAGGTACTGATCCAGTCCTGAGTATCAGTGCAAATACTCCCCACCTCTGGAGCACTTGTCTCTCTGTAATTCTCAAGCCCCATGTTCAATTCCTCTTAGGCACCAGCAGAGCAGACCTGCAGCCCAAACAGAGCTGGGCAATGAAAATGTCTTCATCCACAGACACAGCAGGGCATGTAGAAACAAGAAGTTCCAAATACTGAAAATTACCCATTCTGAGTGATTTCAATGAATGAACAAGACATATTAAACATTCAAATCAGGTAAAACCATGATAAAAGACACTTAGTTGAGATTAAGAATACTTAGCTGTACTCACAGGTAACTAACTGTTCATAAAGTTTTTTAAAAGAATTCTTTTCTGCAATGATTTCACAAACAAAACAAGCTTGCCACAGCAAGTTAAACAATTCTGCAGGAGAAAGGCTAAAAATATGCAGTTAGAGGATACATTTTCCATATACATGAGGAATCAAAGCATATACATATATAATGAAAGTTGTAGAGTGCTGAAAATTAGTCTCTGGTTTGGCTCTTACTTTCCTACAGATATTTAATTCCCCTTCATCATTTTCACTGCCTTGCTCCCTATACCAGGAGTATGGTACCATGAAAGGAAAATTAAGAGGAAGAAAAATGTGAATTACCATTCTACCAATTTTGTTTGCAACTGAGCTCGCGACATGCAGAAGCTCAGAGCTGCAACCTGATTTTCAATTATTTATACTTTGTTGCCTTTTTAATTTCATATTTTCCATTCAATTAGAATCATCTCTCCTTCATATGCATATTCAATTTTCAGACAAAACCAGACAGGTACCAAGGCAGTATGTAAGAAACATAAGCATTCATGCCACTGTCATTTCTTTTAATTACTGAAGCCATAGTCAAATTACTGGCTTATGCTTACACTTTATTTTGACTAAATTTTAAATTTTGCAACTTAACTCCTTAAAATACTTTTTATTCTGAGCACATGATATCCTCACATTTTTTCCAAGCTGAATAACAACCACGATGAGAAGAAAAGTTAGAAGAGGCTTTTGTTCATTTACCTTAAAGCCAAGATGGGATCAGCTTTGTAGAGACTTTGTCACGAAGGCATATTTTCAATCTGGCCTCTACACTAATTCTCTGCAAAAGAGGGATACATCACATTTTATAATACCACTCATTGAAACAGAAAAGTGATCATTTGCAATGATGCAAATTGTAAATATAAACAGAAGATGCATTTTCCTGACACTGCAGCAAAGTAAAACATATTTCGAAGCATGATGGTACTTAGGAAATAATTGTCTTACTTAGAGAAACAAAATATCTGCCTAAAATGTTAAAACCAATGTCCTCGTACCCAGCAAGGTCTGTTTCATGAAGATTCATGACTCTTCAGCAGGGAATTTATGGTTTTGTAGTATAGTTCTGCTATACTACAAAACACTGGACAACAAACAATTGCCTTTGTTATCCATCAGTAAACAGGAATTGTTCTCGTTACAAAAAACAAACAACACTGATATTATGATCATTTCAATATCTCACATATTTCCCAGCAGCAACCTCATTATCACCCATATAAATCTCCCTCCTTCTTTAATGAAATTCAGTTGTCAATGTGTTCCTTCCTCAAGCAAAACAAGGTAGTTCAGTACATATTTAAACAGCCTCTGTGCATATCACTGAAGTTCAGTCCTAATCAAGGTTTATAGTAAAGATTCCACAGATTGCTCCACTAATAAGCAAGCTTCCATTGCAGCACTCCATAAATTATAAAACAAAGAGGGAAAAGGACCAACAGCACCAAACTTTTGTCATAACTTTCTGTAAACACAACCATATCAGTAAAGAAGTGATTAAAAAAATTAAAAAATAAAAATGCACTGTGACTGTTGAAGGAAAGACTGTGGTACCCAGTGCCAAGGTCTGGTGTTGGACCTCAGAGGTCTTTTCCAACCTCATTGATTCTGTGACTTCTTGTCCATGTCCAGAATGCAGAACCCACCCAGCTCCTCCATTACTCCATTTCATAGCACCACAACCAGCACTAATCCAAATGAACAAACAGCACACTGAACTAGCAGGGGGTCCATCTCCCAGACACTTGGATTTAATATAAATTAAACTGGTTTTACAGTTAGAACAGAAATAGCAATGTTAGACTGGGATGCTCAGAGCTTCGTACAGCCAAGTAAAACTAAGAGAAAAATACCAGTCCTAAAGAAAATTCATGGTGTGCCCCTCAGAAACCCCTCTTCACAAAGGCAGTTGAAAATGAACTGCAGCAAAGCAGCAAAATTTCAAACTGAAGGATGGATTTACTGGATTCCAAAAATCACATTTCCTTGACAATACAATATTGTACTACTCTTCTCCAAAAGAACATCTCTAGACTATACAGCCCCTGTAAGTACATCTGCCATTCAGGGTCTGACAAGACAAAAGGAAGATGAAAAAAAAAACAAAAAAAAACAAAAAAAAAACAAAACAAAACAAAAAAAAAAAAAAAAAAAAAAAAAAAAAAAAAAAAAACAGCCTTTTCCCTGGACCAGCAAAAAAAATCTTATTTGCTCACAGGTCTCAGATAAAAGCTTCACGTTACAACATTTTATCCTTCTTACAGTTTTACTGCTCAAAAGATGAACTACGAGATTAAATCCAACTTTCTATTAAGCTCTAGAGACAGTCACATGCCATGCAACTCATAAGGCTTCAGAGTTTGGACACAGTAGTAGATACTGAATATATGAGGGGAGCATTTCAAAAAGGCATTAACACTAACAGGGCTTACATATGTGTATCAAGGGAAGAATAGCTGCTAAGTTATGACACTCCTCAGTCCTGACCCAGAGGTACAGAGAGAAGCTGTCTGTATAATTCCACTGAATTCTGAGAGATTCTCCTAAATTCACCCACTTAGAAGACGGATTTATTTTTATTTTTTTTTCAGGCATCTACTGGAGAAGAAAAGAAGTGAGGGGGGAAAAAAAAGTCAAATCATACACAAATCACTCAAACGTGGTTGTGTTTTACCAGTGTGAAGAACAAGTGCAGGGGCAAATTTAGCAGACACAGAATGGGGGTTGTTTTGTTTATTTAGTTGAAAATCAGTGGAAAAAGAACCCCACAGAGAACAATTCCACAGAACATCAACAGATTATAGTTTTGTCCTGTCTCTCACATTTGGACATGCAGAACACTAAGTTTTTTTTCTGTCCCCATGACTAATAACTGCAGGCTCTCACACCCCTACACCTTCTACATATACAGTTTAAAAGGAGCAAAACAATTTGTTGACATAGTAACAATAAGATTCAGGGAACTGAAAATAAAAGGTCAGTTTTAGTTTCAGTGTTTCAGTTTCACCAGCCAGAGCCATTCATTTCATTAGTGACCACCTTCCTTGGCAGTAATGGCTATGTTCATCCATGCCATCTATATATAACTTTTATGCAGCTAGCAAAGGTACAGATAACGACTCTGAAGTAATTTCAGTAGGGAAGCTTGAGGAAAAATATTCCCGTACACAAATCCTGAAGAAATTGTTCTCTTCTCAACAAAGTTTATATTTGAGATGGTAAGTATTTCTTGCTAGGAGAGAATATTGCAAATTAGAGCAGAAATCCCATTTCACTTAAAACTGTAATTCCTGTGTTTCACATGAGGCTCAGAATTCAGTGGGTAGAGAGGGCAGGGAGAGAGAGGAAGGAGGGACACAAGGATACAACAGCTCTTGGATTAGATGTTGCCACTTTCAATCCATCATCACATTTTCTCAGATTATGAAAATTACTTTTTCCCAGTAGTACATTTCACGCTTGACAGATTACAGATCAGTTTACACATTCACAACTGGAGCACTTGGATTTTACAAAAGTTCAGGTCTTTTGAGACCAGCATTTGTTATGTGGTTTGACATGAGTCAAGAGAAACATTCTATGAGACAATGCCAGAGACACTTTCTGGCAATGAAATGGGTGAAGTCACAAACCCCTTAATGATCTCTGCAGCCAGCCTAAATTTAACACATTTTCTTTGACTTTACAGCTGGCTCAGAAAGGTCATTAAACTATTATATCTACTGTTATGTAGAGCAGCACTATACACATGTAAAGTTTCTATAGCAACACTTTCTTAATTCACTCTTTAAGCAAAACACCAATTAGCTTTTTATTATAGCCAATTAAAAAAATCTGCACACTAATCGACAACCTCTCTACACAGAATTTAAGCTTATGCAGAGGAAAATTGCAGTAAAACTTTTTTTATGGTAATAGCTTACTTCCTATTCTCCCCTCTTAAGAGAACAGTAAATTATTCCTGATCGGTGCTGAACATCTATTTTCCAATCTAAACCATCCAGACACAGAAGTAACCTATCCTGATATGCCTTAAATCTGAGGAGAGCCTGCAGATCACAGGTTTCAAAAAGACATCAAAAATGTAATCAGCTGACTTCTTTCTGCATTGCAGGAAACTGGGCATTGGCCCCTGCACCTGGAGATCATGCAAGAGGCAGCCAGCAAAGTGCTTCTCTTTCAGACTAGCCAAGCATGTTGAGCCAAGTGAGAAAGATGGCAAAAAAAAACAACACCACAAGTCAAATTTAGCAGGGCAGAAAAGACATTTTCATTTCCTTCTTAGTACTTAGTGTTGGTTTTCTCTGATGTCTTCTGCACAGCTGGTGATGACAGCTTCTTTGTATGTCACTTCAAGCAGCAAATATCAAGACATATTAGTCAGAAACCAGTCAGTGAACACAGTATAAAAGGGAATACAACATGATGCAGACTATCAGGAGAAATAGAAAACAAGAGAAGTTAAACCATCCTCTTTTTTCTAAGATATTCTGCAGGAAGCTGAATAAAAAGCATCGTTCCCCTTACAGTTCTTCCATGTGAGGTGTTGGGATTCACCTTACTAATAAATAAATAAATACACACAGAATGAGGTGGCAGATGGTTCCTCTGACAAGCTCAGCATGCCCCAATCAAGAATTAATGGTACTTGAGGTATCAGTAGGTCTGCTGATTCTTAAGGACACGCTATAGAAACTGCTCCTATTCCCATCATCTTATTTACATTTGGTGTCCTGTTGCACAGTATTGACACTGAGGCATCTCACATGCTCTGTGGGGAAACCACAAGAGTTTCCCTTGAAAGGCTGACAGGTAGAAAGAGGGGTTAGAGTGGTCTTTCAAACCTACCACTGTAGAGGAGAGATCAAGGTATTCACACAGGTGAAGGAAACCACTGTGTGTAACCTTGGGATTGCTGCAGGTCTGCAACAGGTCTGGATACACACTCAGGCTCTGCAGTACTCAGGGACACCAGAGATAAGGGATAAGAGCCAAGCAGCAGAGTTACAGCCTTTCATCCTCAGTTCTTTAGGGAGGCAAATTCCCAAATGCAGCTCCCTGAATCCCCAGGAAAGGGGAGCATTTTCAATTTCCAAGCCTTCCAAGTGCAAAGTGCCCACTGTGAGATGCAGGGCTCTGCCTCCTGCAGGGAGACTGTCTCAGTCCAAGACACAGTGCAGTGTTGCACACAAAACAGGTACTAATTCCAGTGTTGCACACAGAACAGGTACTAATTCACACTAATGTCATCATTTCCTGTCCCAAGGCTTTAAAGATTTCTCCTCTAGTAAATCCTTGTGACCAGCACATCACCAAAATATGGTCAATTCCCCATCCCTGCAGAGAACATCTCTCCCTTCTCTGTCCTCCATGGGAGAGCAGCCCATGGCCCAAAACAAGACCTGTCAGTAACAGTGATGCAGAATTGAATACTTGAGACTACCAGAGCAACCAAATAAGCTTTTTTTCTTTTTCATTTTTTAAAGCTATCTGCATTGACATCTCAAGCCATTTAAAAATTTCAGGCAGTCAGTCCACCCTGCCAGTTAAATATTACACAGACACAGAGTGCATTCAAAGAGACGGTTCAGGGCAAAGTTTAAAGGCAGCTGGTATTTATTGGCAGCAGCCAGGATCCCCTTCAGTTGCTTTCTAGGAATGCACATTGCCAGGATCAGGAAGGCTCCAGCTGGTGACAGTCACTTTTCAAATGCATCAGCACCGGGTATCCCTTCCTTGCCGCCCTCCCTGATGTGCTCCGTGCCCAGGCAGCCTGCTCTGAGCAGGCACAGCTGGTGACAGTCACTTTTCAAATGCATCAGCACCGGGTATCCCTTTCTTGCTGCCCTCCCTGATGTGCTCCGTGCCCAGGCAGCCTGCTCTGAGCAGGCACAGCTGGTGACAGTCACTTTTCAAATGCATCAGCACCGGGTATCCCTTCCTTGCCGCCCTCCCTGATGTGCTCCGTGCCCAGGCAGCCTGCTCTGAGCAGGCACAGCCGTGTGCTCAGGTGGTTGCTGTGTGATGTGAAAACCCTCCAGGGATGACAACAACAGGTATGATTTCTGGCACTCTCATCCCTGCCAAGAAAACACCTTCAGTGGCCTGAAGCAGGAACCCAAGCCAAGCTGTGCAGCCATCCCAGCCTTTGGAAAAGCAGACAGCTCACAAAGCAACATCAGGCAGGTAGAAGCTTTTCCCCATATTCCCTGTTATCAGGATCACCATTCAAAATATCTTCATTAAAAGAGCAATTTGCACATCCAGCTGCAGGTAGAGGACACAGAGCTATGTGTCACTTTAAGACCCCAGAAAAACAATTTTTTCTTGCATTGACTTTTTTCTACTGTTTTGCAGGAGAGCTGGCTGCAATTAAACTGTCTTTGTTTAAGCATAAAAACTCATTTCTGTTATTTCCAAGAAGTAATGGGAGGCTTTGTTGCTTCTGTAAATTACTCACCCACTGTTACGATCTACCATAGAACTAAAGCAAATTAAAACAATAGCCAAGGCATCACCGAGAGCAAAGATTTTCAACAGTTTTCAAAGATCCTTTTTGACTCCTTTAATTTACTTTTCTGCTTTTGAGACACATAAAACACAGAAGCATGATTGCAGTAAATTTTGATAACTACCATAGATTTCTCCCACTCTCTCAATGAAGGAAAGTATTTCAGAAAAACCTTCCATCCAAATTTATCTTTTCAATTTCTGCACAATCCCGTGTTGGCAATAATATGCGCCCGTTACACTGGATGATGAAAAGAAGAATTTAAAGGAAACCATAATTTTCCTGCAGCATTTTTTAACCTCGGAAAAGAGGACTTTCTCAGTCTCATGTCTGGACACAGAACCTGAAGGCAAAATTACTGCACAAATCCTTGCATCTTGGTGAAGAAAGAAAAGTATCAACTTTATGACCTGCTACACTTCAGTAATCTGAAATTACTACCCTCAAACCTAAGAAAATGCAGTTTTATTACTATTTTTAATAATATGTTTATATGAAGTATATATGATGAAATGTTATCCAAATAATGCTATTTTATCACTGCTCTAATTCTTGGTATTTGTATAGCAAGATCTCTGACTTGCAATCAGATCAAACAGGTAATATGGAAAAGATCTTCTTCCCTTGTGTTTTCACAATTTACTAGAAGACTGCAAGTTAGGGGTAGCTTCAATAATATTTATAAAATTCTAACCCTAAATTCCCAATTGCCACATCTGTAAGCTCTGAAATCAGGAACTCTGAGTAAACAGAACAGGTGAATATTATAATCACCATCAAGTTCTCAAGCCATGGCATGACAGGGAAATTATCGTGTCTTTCTAATTTTCATATAAGGTCTTCTGGAACTCACACTTTCTTTATCAGGCCAAATAAATACAACAAATCTCCCAGTCCTGCTACTGAAAATGGCCAGCTCATAGCTAAAGGATACAATGCTTTTCTATTTTATCATTTTGGGATTCATTTAGAAGACCTAAACATATGCTAGATTGAGCTGGAAAAGAAGGAAACACGTCCAAGGATCCCACAATTTCAAAGTCAGGAAGTTCTGGCCAATTAAAACAGAAACAAACACTGAGGAAAATACAATTATATGCTTCTATGGAGGAATAACACTGTTAAAACAGCCCAGTCTATCTCTTATTTCCTTCATCCAAACCTTTCAGGAAGTATCTAGACAAAGTAGTTCTCACATCTTGTATTAGGGGTAGAGCAGCACGTATTTGTATTATACCCACGAGAAAAATCAATGAGATCTCAGCAGCAGGTGCAGTTTGATGGATACACTGCTCTGAGGAGTGCCAGGGGCCAGCTGGGCATCAAGGACAAATGTCAGTGCTGCCACCAACCCTGGCAGCACCTCTGGGATATCCACTCTGCACCTCTGGGCCTCAGCAATGGGCTGGGAGAGAGAAGAGCCCCTACACAAGGAGAAACACAGAGCTTATGTTGGCCTTTTGCTTTGTCTTTGAGACAAGGACTCCAACAGTTTGCCTTTATATATTCAGATAAAAATAACTGAATATCTACCACTCAAATTAAAGGACACAGATGGCTGCTTTGAACTGAAAGGAAAGGCCAAAGGCACAGGCTTGGTTACAAAGTCCCCTGAGAATACGCAGAATGTTGTACCTTTGTTGGGTGGAAGGAGCTGTTATCTACCTTCCCTGCTCCTAATGGGATTCCCTGGGGTCTCCTTTTCATCACTTTCAAAAGGTCAGTCTTTGTCTCCAAGTGCTTCTTGTCAATGTTAAAGCCACATTCTGCTCTTTGATACCGAGATAAAAGAAATATCTGCTGGCCCGGGCCACCCCAGGCTGAGAAAAAGCCCCACTGCAGCGTTTCAAAGCAGCAAGTGCATAGCACAAGATGACCAAGGGAAGGAAACATTCTGCAGGAGAAGAAAATAACTCTCCGCGATAAACTCGGTGACACATTTCACTTCCAGCCTGGTCCAAAACGCACTGAAGTTTGCAGAACTTCTGTTGATTTTAACAGGTTTGGGAATATGTCCCTCACGCCCGCTGAAATTATATCAGGAAAGGAGTAGCAGTTTATCAGGTTTAGTGGGCACACACAACACATTTCATCTTTAAGCTTCTCTCCTTTAACGAAAAGGAAGGTTCACATGCTCAGGGGATTCAGGCACAAGAAATAAAGCAAATGAGAGGGAACGCAGATTTCTCAGTGGGAGAACAAAGACAACAGGTTCATCTTCAAAAGGGTTTGTATTTTCTCCCTCAGCATAAGTTTAAAAAAATACAGATAATGTACATTTTATTTTTACTTGTATTCTCATCAAGATGCATCCCAGTTGAAAAAGAAGGTATGTCTCTCCATATAAATAGATTAAATCATAAACAAGTAGCAAAAAGTCAATTTCCAGACTTTATAACTATTTTCATCTAATAATTTGTATTTTTTCTACTGCTAAGATCTAGAGCTCACCAAAACCAGGTTTATATAGCATGACTATAGATAATCATCTGCCAGCATTTTTACATTAATTCCTTATATCAGCAGACTTCATAAATTGGAAATTTTATATTTATTTTTTTTTTTTTTTTAAACAAACATTGTGGGGTCCAAGGGGTTTTTTTAATTAAGGAGAACAAACTAAGCCACACATTCCCATCTTGCCCCAGCACACAACCAGCCCAATTCCAAAAATTAAGATAATTCTTGGCCCATCAGCAAAGGCTGAGCTGCTGTGTGGAATGTGCTCATCACTGTGCAATCTTCATCCTCCATCCTCCAGTTCTGCCCTGGCTGGGACGGGAGAACTCAGGGGCTCCATGGGGAAACGTGACTTTAGCACCCAGCAAGTTCAAAACCTCCTTCTGTGTCCAGGGAATCCCAGAGGGTGTGTGAGGCCAGGACAATGAGATTATTCAGCCCCGTGCCAACAATGAGTACAGTGACAGGATACATTTTTGTCTAATAAAATGGGTTTTTTTGGTGTAGAGACGCACCAAGCAATAACCAAAAAGTTCCTCCAGGCACGTCACACACAGCAGCAGCTCAGAGCTGGGTGCTAATGAAAGCTGACTGCACTCAGGACACTTATCCTGAATCATGCTGGGCGTCTTTGCAGAGAAGGACAGAAATGACACACTGAGCAATGTATCAAAGGCCTTTTTTTATTGCATATTCTCCTTTTTTATAAGTTTTACAGACCTCGAGTGTGACTCCAGTTGGTTAATAGCTTTTTTGCCAATCACTCCATTAGTTAGTAGAAGGTATTTTCCTTGTCCATCAAATTTCTCTACTCTTAAATTGGTTAAATATTTTCTCCACTGATTCTCCTGGGATAGATTTTATTCAGGTGCTAGCTGTTTTTCACTTAGGAATAGATTGTTATGTTAACGAACTGTTCACACCAGGATTGTTTTCACATGGGAACTTGCTACCTGCAACCTTCACTTGGAAGACATGACAGGCTACTGATCTGACACAGCAGGCCTGGTTTTATGAGGCCTTTCTTTTATAATTTTTCTACTTTACTGCAACAGTCGGGTCTTCCTGCCCAGCCCTAAACAGTGCTCCCTTCAGGAGATACCACAGCTAAGCCATGCTGTGTTTTCACCAAGGGCGTGCACAGGGACAAGAGCCTCTTCTTCCCCTCTAAAACCTTCCTGAGACAACCTCAGCAGGGCTGACCCTCCTCCTCCTCACTGCTCAGGACCAGGACCACTCAATGCCATGGATTCACCAGCAGAGAAGGTGCCAGACCTGACTCTGCCTGGAATTTCATGGCTAGGACATGCCCAGGATGTGGCACCTCCATCCCAGGTCCACCCCTGCAAGAACAACCTCTGGACTTCTCAGCCTCAGTCCATTGGCACCTTCTGATCTCCATCCTCCTTAGACAATCCTGGTTTAGGGATCTCCACCTGGTCAGCCACAGCACTGGCAGCCTGCCATTTGTCCAAGGTTAGAGGGAAAAACAGGAGCTGATTCATTTTGAACAGTTCAGCTACACTGAGTTTTGCTGACGTATTATTGGTCAGCATATTTATTATGCTAGATATAAATAAAACATGAAACATTGTACTTGAAATAGCCAAAATAGCCTGCAATTCTCCTACTTCCTTAGCAAATTAAATGAGTTTTCGCCCCACTAGCTTTTGCTTTTTTTATTATTAAGGAACCAACACAGGGAGAAGTCACGACTCTGCCTTTCCTAGGGAAAAAATAAAAAAGGGTAAAAAAAAAGGGAGTAGCCATGGGATGATACAAACGACTTACACTAGTGCTGTAAACTGAATTCTCTGCCATTGTCACTGTTGCATTATTTTGGTAATCCAATTAACTTCTGATGTTGTCAAATGCAAAATCAAAATGGGTTTGCACAATGAGTACTTACACACAGTAGTAACACAACTACACCAATTTCTATTAGCTTGTGCTAATAAAGAAGCTAATAAATGTGTTAAATACTCTCAAAGGCTAAGGGTAAAAGCTCTATTTTACAGCAATGATTATGAATTCCAGTAGTCCAGAAGACAAGTATTGCAGATGGTGTCCAACAACAATAGAAAGCAAGAAAATGAGATTTCAGAATTTTATAAGTAAACCCACTGCACTACTGCAATTTATGTTTGCAGTTTGCTGCTAAACCTAGCTATGTCACCAGCAAATATCAATAAAGATCCTATTGATTCAAGACTATGCATTGCTAAAAGTCAATGTTCCAATAAGTGGGACAAAGGCAACATGAGAATTGCAAAACCCTACTCAGTCGAGCATCTAAAGCAAAAATCCCATCCTAAGCCATTCTACAAAAGAATGATCTTCAAAAGGAGAGCAAAGCCCAAACAAGGCAGAGCAGATAAATTGGCTAATAATGCAAAACCAACGTTCTTGTTCATGCCTGCAGAAACAAAACAAAACACAATAATCCTAATACCTGTACCTATTCTATTCTGAAATAATTTCTTTAACCAGTGGCAGATCTATCTTGCCTCGCTGAAAGGCCATGGAATGATGACTTGTAACTGCTCCAAAGGCCAAGCCCGACTCTGCTGGGTGAGTCAGGAGCAGTCCCAGTGGAAGTGGAAGCTGCTGAGATGCTGTGGAGGGCAGGTCACAAACAGCCACCAGCAGCAGGGTGATTTACAACTCTCGCTGACAGCACGTCTCTGAAAAGATCAGGAAAGCCCTGATTGCCTATTATGCATTATTAAGACACAGATCAATAGAGAAACCTCCAGGGGCCACTAACATGCACTGCACGTGTGATTTCACCTTCTGTAGGCACAGGAGGCAGCTGTGGGAGCTGGGTCCTGCAGCCCCTGGCCAGGGACTGCACCCTACACCCTGGGCCATGACATATTCCTGCAGGAAGGTCACACCTACCTTCTTCCCCCATCCTTTTTTTTTTTCTTTTCTTTTTTTTTTTTTTTTTTTTTTTTGCCTACTAAAATTCAAATTCAAGCCATCACACCTTGACTTGTGCTCCTCCAGCTACACCCACTGCCATTAAATTTCAATTTAAGCATTTCTGGGACAGAGGCTGGGCTGAGAGAGAGATGGGCTTGTTCACAGGCAGCAACCAAATGCAAAAAGTGCCAGACTCCCACTGCAGCCTCTAAACATTACTCTAAATGCCAAGAGTAACCTGTTATTTCAACATGTTTTTCAGCTGAGGGATTGATTTTAAGGATCAGAGAACAGAAACAGCTCATTTTTGAAGGATAAAAAATAAAATAATAGGAACTCCAGATGCTCAGTAATTTTCTTCACAAGACAGGAATACTGCTAAAATTATCCTCGCTACCAAATTATATCCCTTTTCCTGAAAACCTGAAGATAAAGGTAATTTCTGAACAGTAGCATATGTCATAAATACATGTACCAGCACCATTCTGAGCCTCACATCACCTTGCCAGCAGAGCTGGGCAGATTCAGGTGATTTACAGTAAGCATAGTTAATAACTTACAATAATCATGCTTAGCATCAAGCTCAGAATGAACTGCTGCCAAACTGACAAATGTGGCTATGAAAATTGATAGCTTTGAAATTTGTTTCAAGGTTCATGTACAGAAAACCTCCGCCAGCACACACAAAATTCAGAAGGCTTTTAAGAACAGTATTCTGCATATGACTGAATTAGTTAATTACTTGAAAATCACCCACCCAGAAGAAAAATTGTCTCCAGCTCTGGTGATTGCCTATTTATTTCCAGCACAGAAATAACTTTATTCATTGGGCAAGGAAGGATAACGGATTCTTTGCACCTTTTGAAGGGTAGAAATAAGTATGGAGAGTAAAGATAAATCGCTAATTTAAAATAGGTATTTAGGCCATAAAACTTTCAGTTGCAGCACCAATGCAACTTCCATATGATTCACCTTCTGCCCAAAGTTCAGTGATTCTAACTATTAATTAGATGTTTCTCCTCCATCCTCTTGGATTTATTCTTCTAGACAGAGAAAAATGCACACTATTAGGAGTTGAGCTCAAAATCTTACCCAAAAAAAACCAATAAAATAAACTAGCAACACAGGTTCTGAACACTGGACACTAAAGGAAGAACTGGCAACAAGACAGAATGGAAAAGAGTGGAATAAAATAGTTATTTTCACCCAGCTTCCATGGCAGCCAGTTCAGTCCATAGGCTGGAGTGCTGAACTAACTGCATGGCATCTGGCTCCAAACGCCTCCAACTGCCAGATTTTGACCCTGTGGGTTAAAATTCCAAACTTCTCAATCCAGGGGCAGATGTTTCTACAGATTTCTGAAATGTGATTTCATTAATTCACCAAAAACAAACAGGAAATCCCACCACAGCACATTTCCCCTAATTTAGGGCAAATGGAGCTCACAGCGCAGCAAGCGGGACAAGAAGGGCTGGGGAGAAGCAGCAGAGAAAACTTGGAAAGGGTGAAGAAAAGGGCAGAAATGGACCCAGAGAGCAGTGAGACTCGTGGTCAGCAGTGTTCTCCAGAAGTCTTACTAAAATACTCCAAACCATTGATTTCTCTTGCTCCTATGGAAGCACACAGGCATCATCCTAACAAGCTGTGCATCCCTCATCCTTAGTGAATGCAAACTACTCGTGGTCTTGCTCTTTTAAAGATAACCAGAAGAGCGTTTTTACACACATCTCTTGGTGTCAGGCTCACTGAGAGGTGCTGGTCAACTCTGTGGGCATTGTGTGGCTCATTAGAGTTATTCAGCCTTCCTAGGAAACTGAACAATAAAAAATTTTTAAAAAGAAATAATATTGCAGAGTTGAGCAGTGAACAGCCATCAATTTTAAACACAGATGTTTTTATTATTGTAATTTTGTCCTCTAAATTGATTTAAGTGGAGGTAAAATAGACAGTGCAGTTGTCTAGTTCTTTACTTATATTATCAGTACTCTTCAGTGAGAAAAAGAAACAGAAAATCTCACCCAGTTGCATAAAAGCTTGAAGAGAGCCTACTGAACCAGAAGAAAAACTCTAGCATCTTATATTTAACACACATACACCACAGAAAGCTGAATCAATAGCAAAGATGGATGAAGTGTTTCTAAATGGGATTCTTAAGCATTAGAGGGGAAAGAGAACCATGGGCGAGGACATGGAGGAAAAGAGAAATGTGAAGGACATGAGGAAACAAAAACAACTTGGGAGTTGAAGTCCGCTGCAAGAGAGATGATGACTGGTAAATATAGCTAATCAGCCCCATGGAAAAAAAAACCTTCAGCTAAGACTAATCCTGTGCTGCAGGTAAAACAGACTGCACAGAACTTAATGTGCAACAAGATGGGGTAAACCAGCACCACGAGCAGATGGTTGTGTCTGAACACAGTGACACAGCATCATCTTCAACTCTAGATTCACACCCCACACCTTCCTACAATTATCACTGTAAACAGTGCAGTTCACTGTCTGCCTGCTATAGTTTGAAACTGCTGATGCTGTTTAACCAACTTCTGCCCTTAAAATAATACTCCATTTCTCCATAAAATATTTATGTTAAGCTTCTAGCACAGGCTCCTGCTCAGGGTCTCTTAAGCTCTCATGAAGAGCTGAGTCAACGTGCTGAACCTTCTAAACTGTTTCTTCCAGGTTACCTAAAACCAGAAGAAAACTGAAAGACAGGGTCACACCTCTCAGTTCTCACTGAATGAAGCTGTAACTGATATTAAAGAATAACAAATTAAATAACATGAATGCAACAAACTTCTTTTAAAAATGCTGCTAATCTCCTCAACTAAATTAGGCTCCAGCAAATGGAAGGTATTACTCCAGCATGCTCTTATCCCATCCATCTCCTACTCTCCTACACATTATCCAAGTTCTGTGCCAAATGAGATCATTCCACTACAGCCCACACCTGCTGCATATTTAATTGTTCTGACATTAAATGTTCATGCATGGGGCACACATCACATCATCTCTGTGACCATGGGAATGTGATCTTTGCATTGCCAGCCTGCCAGAACTTCCACAAAAGTCAACAGCAGTTGCGCTCATGAGAAATGTGCCCAGTGTTTCTGGGTTTAAGCAGATTTCATGAATTTCATGGCCCTCAAAAAAGATGCTCTGAAGTTCTTCTTTACGGCCTTATTTTCCCTTGAAGGGAAGTATCCAGGACTTGCATGACTGAGATCATTTGAACATAACCTCATGTTTTTGCTGACATTTGGCTATCCTCACCCCCAGGCAAAGCACTACAGAAATGTATATGGAAATTACTCAGCCAGTAAAGAATCTGGATAGAAATCCCAGCTGTCGTATGAGAAATATAGAGGATTACGGGTATCCCAGGCATTTATTAAGTTATACTTCTTTGATACTGAGCTAATCATGAAGACTAAAACCATCTTGCTGATGTTTTTAAGAGGAGGCAACTGAGATGTATTAGATTTTATGCCTTTTGAATTTATCTGTATAGTTATGATAGTCCTACTGCAGTGCTGAGCAAAGAAATGCACCTGGGCACTCACACCACCCAGAAGTATCCACATCACAGCACAGTTTGGGGTTGTTTTGCCTTTTTTTCCACCCACACTCTCTGTTATTAGACAAAACCAGAGTAACTGAATTTCTGAGACTCAGATTCAATTAAACAGCATCTTAGCAGTTGCAACAAGCACAAATGCAGTTACCAGAATTTGATAAAGGAGCTTCAGCACTAGAATCCTCTCTGCCTTTACTGCCTGATGTTTAGAGGCTGTACAAGTATCACACACCCAGAATCACACAGTCATTGCTAGTCACACAGCACTTCATACCACAGCAAACTGAATGCTGCCAGGAGGAAAGTCATGTGCTGCTCAAGCACTGAATGCAACTCAACTGCACTGCACAGATCTGCAAAATATGTACAGCCACATATTCCATATCCAGGGCTCTGCCATTGTATGGCAGACTGTAAACCCTGGAAACAATGGCATGATGAAAAAGAAAATATTAGAAATATCGCAGTTTGAAATAGAATTTGTTACAATTTTGGATTGGTAGAGGATTCAATAAAATGGCTTACCACAAGAGAGCATACTTGCATATAGAAACCACTCACCAGTTAGGGAATTCCAGCAGAGGAATTTAATTTTTTTTTGTTAATTAAAAGATGCAGCTAACCTGTGTATCATCATTGAAACCAAGGACTTTATCAAAGTGAAAAGCCCAATTAGCATCAGTCCTCTTTGGATGTATAGGCTAACATATCCCTCATCAGCTCAATGAAAACCCAAGGGTGCCTCTGCTCTCCAGAACTGCAAAACTAATAAACAATTTCATTTAATTTGAAACAGACTACACTGAAATCCAGTTTACCTCAGAGTAACAGTGGATTGCATGCTTTTCTCCAGGGCATGCGTGGAAAAGTAAGTATTAAAAACCTAATGCATGAAAAAGTACATTGAAGAGACTGGCATTTGCAAATTGAATAGAGTGGCACATTTATCAAATTTGAACACAGCATGCTCAAAATCTCTTCTGAAATGCATTGAAATACATTTCTCTTACAGCCTTCAAAGTATATAAATATTTCTCAGCTGAATTAATATGGCATCCAAAAAGTAATTTTTGTTGTTGTTTCTATTTTTAAGAGATTGTAATGAAGTGCCAATCTGCTATCCAGTATTTTATTCTGGGTCTTTCCATCACCAAAAGGACTGTCCAATGTGAAAAAACTACAAACTGGGAAGAGATTTCACCATTTTACAGGGGAGCCTTTTATCTCTGGAAGGAAAATGCCTTTCCAATTACCATGCTACTTCTCTGGCTGTGCCTCAGTAACAGAGCTATTACTCCACAACGGTGCTCAGTGTTACACCTTAGCTCAAGCAGATTGTTTTTGGTGCATCCTTAACTGTGGCACAATCCAAATGCATTGTTTTTTTCCTTTAAGAACAGGAATTTTTTAAAAAAATGAAAAAGCCCATCCTAGAGATAGAATTATCTCACTGTCTGACAGAAAAGCCCCCAGATGTTACAGTAATAGGCAAAACCAGACAGAAATATGTTTTGGGTGCAGTCTGCAAGTTTTATTAAAAGGGATTTACAACCAAATAAGCGGTGACGATAATGTTTTTCTCTATAGGTTAGACCTAATTCTTGTAACTTTTGAAACGCTACTGGGAACTAACATTTTGCTGATGCTGCCCAGTAGAAAGAGTAACTTTCCAAAAATTCAATATCCAAATATCTAAATACAGTTCTCTCTAGATTCTCCTAAATACTAATACATGAGTTAATGCTTTTAAGTCAGGATCAGGAAAATCAGCCAGGTCACTGGGGCCAAGATCAACTGGACTATTCCACAGAGAAATGGAAGATTTGTATTTTCCTAGTCTTCATTAGAAACAAAAAAAACCCACACAGGGCACAGAACACCCATGCCAAAACAGAGTACCAGAAAAAATACAACAGCAAGGGAGGGAGAATCATCAGAGAATCACAGGATGTTCTGGGCTAGAAGAGACCTTAAAGCCCACCTCATTCCACACCTGCCATGGGCAGGGACACCTCCCACTGTCCCAGGCTGCTCCAAGCCCTGTCCAGCCTGGCCCTGGATGATTCCTGGGATGGGGCAGCCACAGCTTCTCTGGGCAATCATTGCCAGTGTCTCACCTTCCCTCACAGTCAAGAATTTCTCCTTAATATCCCATCTAAACCTACTCTCTTTCAGTCTGATGCTATTCCTTCTTGTCCATCACTCCATGCCCTTCTCCAGCTCTCTTGGAGCCCCTTGAGTCTTCTCTTCTCCAGGCTGAACACCCCCAGCTCTCTCAGCCTGTCTCACAGAGATGCTCCAGGCACTGCGAATCCTTGCCTTGCAGGAACCAAACTGGATCTGCCAATCGCAAGAAAATAAATCTCATTCCAGGTGACTCCCAAAGCATTTATGTCAATGTTTCCTCAAAGCTTTTGGGTCTCATCAAAACATAAAACCACAGCCACCACCAAACACAGAAAACAGTTTCACTACACAGTTCTGACCAGCTCTAATTAAGATATATAAACTCTTACAGCTGCACGCCAGCCTGGTGTTTATATGAATAACTTAAGTATTTAATAGATACCTTCACTTTTAATTACCATAAATGTCAAGAGCTTCCTGTAGTATAAGAGCTCCCCAAATGTTTCAATGATTTTTGAGCTTTATCTGAAGTGGTTAACTTTAGGATTTTGTAATGAAACCAACCCTACAACATTTTAAAAATTAACAACCTTCATGCCTACACATTTTCACCCTAAAACATCCAAGGACCTTCACTGAATAATAGCGCCTCTTCTTGCACTTGACATTTATTAGTCATGATTTTAAAGTGAGGAGTACTTAATTACAAATAAAGGATCCCTGACTTTGATAACTCTCAAGGAACTGCTAAGCATGAAATAAAATATGATACTGGAGCCTCCCCTTCAACTTTGCCATGTATATTTCTTTCTTTTCATAATTTCAATAAAATAGGCTGATTGTCAAAGTCTAATTTTAGACTTAACGAAGCAGTAAAGGTTGGGGTGATGAAAAAGAAGCTGGAACAATAACAGTAAAAACATAGTCATGGACTGCAACGATCCAAGAAAAATTTTCTGGCCAATTTGATTTGATTGTATTGAACAATGACGAAGTATAGAAGCAATTAGAAATCACATCCAGTATTAGTAAGTGACTAAATGCTGGTTAATGGCATTTTATGCTTCCTGAAGACTGGCAAACTTCTACCGCATTTTTAAACAAGAATTCAATTTTGTCATCAGGATGGTACTTTTCCCTTCCATTTAATTGTGGCCAAATAATTTCCTGGATTTTATTTTGCTACTGGCTTTACTACTACAAAACACTATTAATATAAAAGGTTTTAATGAAAAAGTTGTTCATGTATATTTGAGCATTGACGGTGACACAAGAAATTAATATGAAAGCTCGATGAAAGAAGATTAGCATATGATTTTGGAATAAACAGATACACTTATTTTGGATATATAAATTTTGAAACGTATTAATGGAACTGTTAAGGTCTGAAGATGTCCACACCCCCAAACTGAAGGCCACTTTAGCAAGCCCAAAGAACCACAAACCGCTCTGCATGTTGTGAAGAGCTGAAAGCCCAGTTGTTGTAGAATTTTAAAATACACCAACAAAAAAGGGCTTTGACTCCTTAAAAACTCCAATCACACACGCACAGAAGTGCTTTATGTCAGTGTTGAGACTGACAGTTATTCACAATGGCTCAGCTGAACACTATGGCAGGGAGTCCTTCTTGACATGACATTAAATACACTCAGCTTTAACACTTCATAAGCATCTTTGTATTCACCAAGGGTGTGTAATGCCATGGCCACAAAGAAACCAGAAAACGTGGAGCCAGAATAATACTTAATATAAATGCTCACAGCCAATTTCCTCAGGGCCTCAAGGTGATAAAAATACACATCTGACTGCTAACACCACGAGCAAATCCAAATTACTATCATGCTTTAAATCAGTACCCTTGATCTTCATGTGGCTGTGAAAATAAAGAGATGGGAGAATTTTCAGGAGGCACAAACAAGAGTCAGCAGCTTCGTGCACTTTCTACACTTTAACCTTCTCCTTCAGGTGCTGCAATACTCATGAAGAACTTATCCTAGCTTACCCCCTCAGGTTTTCAGGCAATTAATTACCAGGAAAAATTAATTCACAGGAGATCCTGCAACAGCTATTCCACTTGGGTATTACTGAACACAAACAGCGAGCATCTGTCTGTACTACCTCCTGTGATTAAAAGTCAAACCTTACAGATTTTTTGTGAGTACCAAGAAAGTCACGTGTCAAGTTGTCTAACAGAAACCCAGGTTCAGCCAGGATTCCCATGGCAAACCTTAAATAGCAAGTGCCCATACAAGGCAAATCTTTTTTTACTGACAATCATATGACATGTGGAAATGTCTGAAGGTTGGGTCATTCCCAGTTTCACTCTGTCTCTTTCAGATATTTAATTCTGACAAAATTTTCTGGCAAGAGATACAGCAAGCTCATATTTATTGCTAAATTTTAGTTTTCAAGATCAAATTCCTTAACAACCTAAAAAAACAAATTAAATTTTCCTTTTACAGAAATACTATAATCACACGTAAAGTAATCCAAGCAAGCTCACTCATCACACAGCAAGGAAAACAGGAACAAAAAAAAGCAGGGCTACAGCTGGACTGCTCTTCTATTGAAGCTTTGTGCAGTGCATGATCCTTCAAGCCCTGACACAGATGCAGCAATTACAGTTCAAATTTAACATAGCTCCTTTTACTCTGCTCTCACCTTTAAGCAAATTCCTATTTCAGTGAGGGATAGGTTCATCTTTTATCCCTCCCTTCCCCACCATGCTCAGAGATAAGAGGATTTATCAGAGGTAGGAGAGGCAGTACATTTAATGTTTGCTTAGGGCAAGCTCTCCACCTTTCTCTATTCTCACCTTAGTCTTGCTCTAAATTGTACATTCAGCCACTGAAGGGCTGTGTTAATCCTGTCCTGTGACCCATTACCTTGGATTAAAATGGAATAATCTAAAGATGGGAGAGGGTTTCCCTGGCACAGACCAATTCCAATATTCAGAGTAAAACCTTAAAAGGATGAAGGAGTAACAGGCATGTATTCAACCTAAAAAATGGCTGGACACAACTGTAACACTACAGCAAAGCTGCTTTTCCGTTTCTCTGCTCAGATAATCATGATAAATATCAGCAGTTTTTAAAAGGTAGGGTCAGTTGCTTGTAATTATGTACAAGTGCTTGGACATTCACTGCAAGATCACAGCACACCCTTTATAAAGTGGGGTTGGCTGCTGCACACACTTAACTCACCTGTGCTCTAAGCACTGCTGGAATGAGGAACAGAATCAATTTTCTGGCAAAAATCTAATTCTGAAATTGAGTTTCCCTGAATATTGCAGACTATCACATTTTCTAAGTCTCCTCCCCTTCAGCCTTCACCCTGATGCTGACAGAATTTGGATTAAGGGTTCTGGAAATCTTTTGCCAAATGTTTACCTGAGCTTTTTTTTGTTTTTTACTTTAACACAGAGAACAGTAAGCATGCTTTCAGTAGGCTCCTTTAAATGCTAGTAATAGAACTGTTATTTTCCATTTCATTCTAGCAATATTTACTCCATTTAACCAACTGAGTTACAGTACTGTGCTCTAAACAAGACTGGAATCACCAAGTACCATGCTTGCTTAAGCAGAGTCAAAAAACCTTGTCCCACTTGTAGAAGAGTTTTCAATGCTTTCCATCCCAAAAATATCAACTTCCACTTGTATCTACTGAGAACAGCAGAAAGAGCAGCACATTGACAGCATCAAGCAGCGGCATCTGCACCGTGGCACCTTCTCACCTTTGAGCACCACCAGCTTAAAACTTGAAAATAACCAAAGGGGAAGCAAAGGTGCCACATCCCAAAAATGAGAGAGGGTTTTGTTTCTCTTTCAGAAGAATAAAATGGGAGTAACTGGTGGATGGGGATGGCAAGGAGATACAAGCATGTGGAGCAGAGCCTGGAGCAGTGCTGCTTTTCACAGGTAACTGAGAAATTGCTCCAGTTATCCCAGGGAATTTGTGGAGAAGTGTTTTCATCCAGACGCAGCTTTGGATC
Organism: Ammospiza nelsoni; assembly: GCF_027579445.1. NCBI lineage: Eukaryota > Metazoa > Chordata > Aves > Passeriformes > Passerellidae > Ammospiza > Ammospiza nelsoni. The sequence continues at coordinate 5,614,306 of NC_080642.1, read as the reverse complement.
TCTGACACTTGCTTAGAGAATCTGCCAGTGATAAGCAAAGGGAAATTAGCCAAGAACTGATTTACCCTTGACTTTAACAGGAGATCGCATTCAAGCAACAGTAAGGCCCAGTTTATCTAGAAAAGGCTTGTCAATTATTTTTACCAGGTCAGCCTATTCTGTAAATCAGATTATTTAACTACTTGTTAAATAATCTTGTTCTTGTTTCTGACTTCAAACATTAGTCCAGTTTCTCTGCATTGCCACTGCTTCGCATAAACACTAGGCAAGTTTTAAAAATTACACATTATGACCACATCTTCAGTACCACTCTGAATCTTTAATTACTAACAAATATAAATAATCTATTGAAAATAGTATTGTATGTCTAGCAATTTAAAATTTAACAATTATTTAAATTCAATACTTTTAAGACTTGGAAACACTGAAATTAGTCAAGTAAAAAAATTATTTTAAACTCATGCACTGGAAAGCACATTTTGTGCACTTCATTTCATTTTATAGTCTCTAAAAACTATTACAATTTTTAATAAACTTGTATCTGGGATTTGAAGCCAAACACTGATGCTTAAAAGGCACAAATTATTAACTAAGAGACACCCAAAGTGGTAATAAAATCTATTCCCCAGTGGTAAATTGCAAATGGGTTGCAAAAATTACATTTTATTAATCCAGCTGCAATTAAACAATAACAGCTGTACAACTTGTATTGCAATGCCCCACTTTCAGGGAGATGACAAATATTGTTCATTATTCATTATATATTGCTGATTGGCAAACATTTTTCTCAGTCCAGTAGTGACGTCTCTTGGGTATGACTGCTTCTCTTTATGATTGCAAACTGAGTTCTCCTGGTGTCTTGGGGTTTGCAAATTCTACGAGTCTGTCTTTCCTCTAAGATGTTCCACATTTCAAAGAGAATGATAAATTTCTGCTGAAGCCAACAAAACTTAAGCAACACATACATATAGACAAGTATCTGGCTAACAAGTTTTTAAAGTGTTCCTGACAGCTACTTACTTTTCTACAATTAATAATCCCTATCACAGGCTCTATCTCTTTCTTGGGATAATACACTCAATGTTTGGCAGGTATGAAAATGAGAAGCAAAGACAAATACTAGCTAAAATCTGACTGAGAAATGTACACAAGCACCCATTAATTTATACAATGAAAAATAGCAGCTAACAAAATTTTCCTTCTTTGGAATGAATACTGCATGCAGTAGATAAAATATGGGCATCATCCTGCTTCCATATTTTTGCCATGCTCTAAATACTGCTCTGTAAACATTAGGGCAGCTAGAAAAACATCACAGTAAGATAAAACTGGGATAATTTCTGGAAATAGACACAAAACAACAGTGTATGGTATACAACAATCAAGTATTGGCATTCTGCTGTGTACATCTGACAATCTTAACTACTCAGCTTCATCAGGATCCTGATGGCTCTGGCTCCAGCAAATCTGCTCTGGAATTCTCCACTTAAATTTAATTTTAATGGAAATGTTGTCTGCAGTCCACAATGTTTTTAATTAACTTTTACTCAATTTCTGTCCGTTTTTTTAACCACACAGTAAAGATAGCTCTGACTCCTACCTGAGACTAAGATCATACTGAACTCTTCAGCCTTGGTTTTGTTTCTGAGTAGACAGTAACTGTTAGCAGGTTAATCTTTTGTAAAGCCAGTGATCTGAAGAGCACAAAACCAACAAAAACAACTTTTATTTCACATCCTGATACAACCAAAGTAAATAGTTGGGTATGTCTGACAACAACAACAATACTATGAATTGTGAAGGAAATTAACTCTACCCCAGTCAAAGCCAGCACAGATCCAAAGCCTGGTTTATCTTTGTGTGTTACTTTAGGGAATTATTTACACATACACAAGTCACATCAGGACTGATGGGGATCTCCACTTCTGGGTACCAGGGATCCATTGTGACCAGTCCTTACCAAGGCTGGGCACAGAGAAACAAGCAGCTGGAAAATTAATTTCTCATTAATTACTGCCCTTCTCCTGTCCCTTCATCCAAAGGGAAAAAAACCCATGGTTTTGGTGAGCAAGTAGGCAGAGGTTTGCCAAATAAATGCATGTCTACCAACAAGATGTTTTCTGCTTAAAGTTTATAGTCTGACAACAATAAAAGATGGCTTTACCAGACTAGTAGCAAAACAAAGATACTCTGGAATTTAAGCAAGGTTTTTTTCACAAGGAATTTTTTTTCCTCGTTCTTTTCCATTTTCCTAGATCAGGCAAACAAAGACAGAGTTCTAATTTCTCTCCTGGTATTCACTGCATTTGCCTTTGCTTTCACTAACAGAGTATCTCAATTGCATTGACAACAATATCAACTTCCTGACTTACCTACATCATCTCTGATGTTCAGTGGGTAAGTGACAGAACATGAAAATCTATTTTTAAAAGCACATGGAAAGCTAGTAATGGCAAGCTGTCTTCTCCTTGTTACAGGGTTATTGTCAGAGTAGGAATTACCATTCCATCTGGAACGAAAAGGCTGCTATGAGAGCATTGTTTACTTATAAAATATTAGTAATCCTTATTTCTTGTCATATCACATTTTCTAGGTAAAACTTTCAGCTTGACAATTCATAATCACTACTACAAAGAATGAATTCAGAGTGTTCCTTCCACAACAGTGGAAATAATCCTTGACTTGTAGACACAAGAACTGGGTTATGAATATACTTTCATCCCAAAAAATCCAAATCTCACACTTAATCTGAAGATCTGTAAAAGTCTTGATGTAGACCTGAGCCAGGACCTTTTCTCCTGATGAAACATCTTTCCTTCTCCTTGCCAAAATTCTACTAAATCCATCAAAAAGGTCTTTGGATATGTGACAGCCTCTACTAAGCTTGCAGCTGTCTTCAAACCTCACGCACACCGTGGCATTTTCAATATCAGAAATGCACATTTTGAAGGCTTCCTGTTGACCCAAGGCAGCTTCACAGAGTGGCACATCTGAGGATGGGGAGGAGGACAGCACCAGGCTGCCTGCTTGCAAAGCCCCTGAAGGAAAGAGCAGGACACTTCACAGACCTGCCCGAGAGAAAGGAAGGAGCAAGGGAAAAAAGCATCTAAGAAGGGGAAAAGAAAAATCAGGGCACAACATTGATTTTTTTACTCTTTTCAGTGAATTCATTAATTCACTGACACAAAAACAGTCATCTAAGAATGTCAGATGAATGCACAGTACCAACTTCACTCAGCAGCTAAGTCCCTCGAAACTGCATTTACTACGTGCTGCATGAGCTTCACTTCTTCATAACCTTACTTCTAATATGAATAAATAGCCTCATCAATAGAAGAATAGTAGCTGGTGTGGGGGTGGTGGTTTTGTGTGGTTTGATTTTTTTTAATATATTTTTTTAAATAAAGAAATATGCCAGTAGTCATGAGTTGGTATTTCCAGGCCACAACACTAAACTGGTCCCTAAAAGGAATTTTTAATTTTTTTTTTAATTCTGTAATTTTGTATTCAACCCTAAACTAATTCAGTATGGAATACAAGAAGACATCATAACCTTATTACATAAAATCTTTATAAAAAGCATTGTGCATTCTGAGCTTGAAGTCATTTGGGGAGAACGAACAGAACCCCACTTTTTGCACACAGCTGGCGGGTGGTAGAGGAAAAAAGCACTTTATCTCTTCTTATTCCTGATTTTCCAGTAGAGAAAAAAAAAATCTTAAAAATGGGAACCATCTTAGCTTTAAGAAGGGGTTTACAGCTTGTGCATACCCTGAGTTCTGCATTCCCTGGCAGGCTCCCATGCCAAGTCCAGTGCTCTGCCAATTCTCTAGACCAGGCTAAAATGCACAGACTGCCCCCAAGTACACGACCTTTTCAAAAATTTTCACTACACAGAACTTTTATTTCACCACAAAGTTTACCATTAACTTGCCTGCTGCTCAGTGAAATATTTTCAAAGGACCTCAAGTGTTACAGACACTTTCCATTAAGAGAAACTCAGGAAAACTTACCATTCAGATAAGCTCGGGAAAAAAATAAAAAAAAAATAAATATGTAAGGCCTAAATGTAAGAACACCCAGCAGGCTCTGACACATTAGAGCAGTGTGGGTTCCCGAATTCAGCTCTCAAAGAACCCAAATACAACAATAATGATCTTGGCACAGGGCATTTCCTGCAGATTAATGACCAGCAGGGAGGAGTTGATGGCCCACAGGGAAGCCAAGGGCCATTAACCCCAGCCAGTCATTAATCCCCAGGAAATGCCCTGTGCCAAGATCATTTTCCCATTTCAAAATGAAAAGCAGCAGAGACCATATAGGTTGTTTTGTTTTGTTTTAATGAATGATGCTATTCAGCTGTTATCTCCAGGGTGTAACACCTCTGCAAGTTAACTTGCCATGGTTTAACTAGGAGGATGGGAGTGCAGAGGATGGGCAGAGCACAGGACCCAAGCAGAAAACACTGCTTGTACACCAGGCTGACAGCAATTAGGGGATGGCTGCAGCCCTGTTCCTTGCTCAGAAACATGAAGTGCTGAATCACTGTGTCATGAGCAAAGATATTGTTCTGAGCTGCATTTAATCATTCCCAACTGTGCTGCTGAGCACACCCTCTGTAATAAGACACATTTTGCCTCATCCTCGCACAAAACGAGGATGTTGCTCTAGAGCAGTCAGTGCTATGGACTGTGTAACACTTCACTGAAGAAAAAGGGCAGTTATAATCAGGACCATTCCTGTCACATATACCTCCTACTAACTCATGCATCCCAAATAACACATCCCAAAAAACCCCCCTACCACGAAAACAGAATAAAGTCAGATTTGCATGTAGAATTTCATAGGAGGTCTGAGTTTATAGCATGTAACTATGGATTAGCATAGACATACAGTAAAAGAGAACAGTAAATCCATGTTTACAAGCTGACCTGTCATCATAAACTTCAGTCTTCCATTAACAGGCAATCTGAGTGCTTTGCTATGGTTTTTTTTTCAAAATGGGTCGCAAAACAGATGGCTGGGAGGGGTTCCCAGTGCAGCTCATGAGTGAAGCCAACTCTGCAGGTACAGCTGGGATCCCATGAAATAACCCTTGTGTACCTTGGACCCCTGATGGATTTCACACAGTATCCTCCAAAATTGCCATTTTGAAGGTAAGAAATTTGCACACAGAGAGGGATTTTTTCCAAGGGCATCAGGTGAATAGTCATCTTTGAGGCACTGAACCTTATCAATGAAATCCATACAGCCTGTCACCAAACTGGCTGGGAAGGCAGTGTGCAGGAGCAAGCCCCAAATTCACTGAAGTACATGCTTTTAGGAACATTTCTGTATGTTGACAGTATAGGGATGCAGAGAAAGGCAGTCTTATCTATAAATTTAGCATATCACTGGGTTATCATGACTGCATGTCGCTGTGCCTAATTTTGTTGGTCTATAATCATGCAATTAAAGCTCCTCACTAACAGCATTATCACTGCTTTAAATACCAATATATCACCAGACTTCAGGTTAAGAGACTTTGTTCTATAAATACCATCCTGGTGTTTTACAAATTAAATGATGTCTCGCGTGGAAAAAAAAGACACAGCAGAACAAAAGCCTTAAAAATTATTCTAAGCAAGTAACCTCCAAGAAATTTTAGTATTGTCTTACTTATGAATTGTGTTCTCTCTGACTAAACACAGTCAGTCTGCAGCTTCCTCATGAGGGGAAGCAGAGGGCCAGACACTGATCTCTGCTCTCTGGTGACCAGTGACAGAACCTGAGGGGATGGCATGGAGCTGAGTCAGGGGAGGTTTAGGTTGGATATTAGGAAAAGGTTTTTCACCCAGAGGGTGGTTGGGCACTGAACAGGCTCCCAGGGAAGTGGTCACAGCCCCAAGCCTGACCGAGTTCAAGAAGCATTTGGCAAATCCTCTCAGGCCCAGGGTGAGATTCCTGCAGGGCCAGGAGCTGGACTCTGTGATCCTTGAGGGTCCCTTCCAACTCAGGGTATCCTATGATTCTGTACTGAACTCAAATAGTCGTAAATAAATAAACAGTTTTCTCAGAAGCTCATCTTCTTTCTGGCAGTCACAAATTCACCCTCTAACACCTGTGAAAGACACTACTGCTCAGATTTTTAAGCTGAGTTTACAGCACAGAGTATCCTATCCCAGTCCCTTCCTCATCCTCTGTAAAGTCTCATTTTCAAAGACAAGGCCACATGAAAACAGATTTTTCTGTACTAGGGAAGAATTTGCACATGTTTTATTTAGCAGTAAACAACTGTGTGTGGTTACCTGCTCTTACAGTCCCTGATCCTATAGAAGCTAACAAGAATCCTGCCCCATCCAAGGAAAGGAGCACATCCAGTACTTTGGAATATTGGGCTCTCATCAAATCCATATGTGAGCAGAGGGGAACAATCCCAGCACTCTTCTAACAAGTGTTTGTGGTCATCTGGTTATACATAATTTACTGGAAATAAAAATAACTCATGAAATTATTCAGGAGGGACTGGGTAAAACCAGCAGTGCTTTTCAGGAATTTGTTGCCCAGCTGCTACAAAGATCAGCTCTTCTAACCTGTTGATTAGTTTGATCCATTTATTGATCCATTGATCCATTTATTCCTACAATGAAAAGCAGAGCTGAAGGGTTTTCTGCATTAAGTGAGCAGCACATCAAAACCCGCAGTGCATTAACAGACACCAGATTATCCACTCTGCTTGTCCACAGAGTGCAGCAGTGCTCCATAAACTATCAATACAAATAATGCACATCACTAATTCAGCTCCTTGTCCACAGATGTACCCACATATCACAGCAAGCCAGACATGCTCCAGAAAATGCAGCTTTGAGCCTCTTGCCCCAGCCTCCTACAGATATATCAAATTGGGAAAATATAAAGGGAAAGGTGAAAAAGTAGATTATGATGAATAAGAGACCAATTGCTTCAATGGAGAGGAAAAAATGCTTATTTATGCTGATACAAATCTAGCAAAACTTAAATGAATTTTGGAAAAATCAATAACCAAAACTATATCATTTGTTAGTACACAGTACTCAGAAAAAGCAATCCTGAAATGAACTGTATTGTTTTGATTACATTTGAAATTTAAACCTTAGTATTAAATTGGAGAAATTAACTGAACACAGTAGATATTAACACAGACAAGTGTTTCACAATAACCAATCACTATTTAGCATGGACTTTCTGCCCTAACTTTTTGAAATCAATACTCTGATGCCTCAATGGATAGCTCTTTTTAAAATACTATAGTCCCAAGTAAGAATCCAGTTATTGTCTCAATATGTAATCAGATCCCTTCCCTTGGTGTGCACAAGCAACACCTGAATTCTGTCAGTCCCATGTCTTGGATGTTCTGGTCAAAATTACAAAACACATCAATAATGTCAACAGTTGACAGAACAGTGGACAGAGGAAAGCTTAAATAGTTATTCTTTCAGCAAAATCTTGGAATGCTAGTGCAAAAATCTTTTCAACAGGAAAACAATTCCTTCTTTGCTAACTGCATGATCTTCAATTGCTGGCAATGTTTATTTGTGCTATAGCATTCCAGAAGACATATAAGTTGTTAAAAATTTCTGCAAAATTTTTTAAAATTTGCTCAAGTTAGAAGCACAAGTTCCAGATTAAATTTAAGAATAACATAAACATATATATTATATATACACATATATATATGCACACATATGCCCTTGAAATCATTCTTAAAAGCTCCTCTGATAGACAAAATAAATGAGAACCGTTCTAGAAGAGCTCAAGATCTCTACTGAGCAGCCTCCCAAGTCATTCTCACATTCAGGAAGAAAGGGTACATGTTGGGTAGTTAGTTGGCAGGTGTGCAAAAGGCTGCAGGTGTTTGGGGGACAGGTTCTTTGGGGACAGGTTTTCCATCCACACATCACATTCTTTTGTCCTTTAGCTTGAGGCTGCAAGACAACAAGAGAGGGTTTTTTCCCTGGGGTGAAAAGAAAATCACTTCCGCAGAAAACAGAAAGTCATTTATACAGAAAATAGAAGAAACCAAATTTTCTCATATATAGCTGAGGAGGCTTTTAAGAATTCCATGAGCTTTTCAAGAAAAGATGTTTTCCTAAATATTAGCTGTTCTCAACTATTGGTAATTCAGTTCTAAGCCTGAATGGGACTAACCAGGTCAACAAAGACCACTGCAATTTACAGAAAAGTGAAGAGATTGTTCTCAAAACTAACAAGCAGGACACACACACACACAAAATTCAACCCTCTACACAACTACTACAAAGGCACATTGTACTGCCTGCAGCTTTTACTTTGAAGGTCAAATATTCTCCAAGTCATCAAAAGAAATTGCTCTTCAAAAGGTGAGAATAACAGTGCCTGTGTACAGAAATGTTCTGCCCAGCTATTTTGTGCAGCGAGGCCCAATGATAGCCTTTTCCATCCCTAGCTGGGAACTGCAGGCCAAATGTCATGCTAAGATAATAACAGGCTGATGTTAAAATATCAAGAAGCAGCTTGAAAGTGAAAAACAACTTCCAGAGGATGAAGAAATGGCAGCATTTCCATACTACTGCAGACCAAGATGATTTAGGGGAGAGAACAAATTATGTGCACCATCTTTGTTCCTCTAATTTATCAATCTGTAATTACTGTCATTGTCATAATAATTTGTATTGGTTCTAATTTGTCCAATTAAGGAAGAGGCAGATGCTAAAATGCAAATTACATAATTACAAGTAGGAGTGTTACTGATGTGCATGCTCCAGTCAGTCATGGTCTTTAGAGTGGACAGCTTCACCTCTGTGGAGGCAGAATTCCACATCCTTCTAATACTTTTCCCATAAACAAACACTAATCTGTAACAGTGTGATGTCATGGTATTTATTCCAATACTAATCAACATGCAAAAAAGCTCCCAACTACTGAAATTGCTCCATTGTGTCAATGTTAATAATGCTGACTCTTAGTATACTATTTTCTTGAGCAGATAAAAGTTAAATTCAACAGAAAAAAATTAAAAATAAAAAATTAGGACTATACTGACCCATGCATTTCCACTAAGTTTCCCGTTTTCCCAGACCAATTTTTGTCTCTTTGGAACTCAAAGTTCTCACATCACCCTTGAGGTGCTGGCTCTCACGAATGGCTGACACAGGCATTCCTACACCCAGGTGCAGGTTTTTGGTGGGAACACAATAAAAAGCGAACAAGCCTCAGCATTTCTCTTGCATGCCAACACTGTCACCATCCACTCACATCTCTTCATTAACATTCTCATTTGGCATTACTGATAGGGGTTAATTTTGCAAGCATGAATGAATGCCTGAGCTCTCCTCGATCTTACCTCACTGCTGACCTCCAGAAGATCCTGCTCATCTTTTTACTTTCGCCCCTGCTGTGAAAAGCAGAAAAGCTCAAAGGCTGTTTTGCCTCTCAATCTCACCCCGATTACTGAGCACACTGGAGAATTCTGGGGCTGCACACTCTTGTTTACAGTTCTCTAAAAGCATCAGGAATGTTCTTTCTCCACCCACAATTAAGAGGGAGTCAATGCTATATCCCTCACTCATCCCCTATTTCCACAGTGAAATGACTCATTTGAGAGCAGAATTTTTCTCCAAACCAGATCAAGCAGAAGGGGAATGCTGTACTTGTAGTGCTGCTCTTAGAAACAGACTGAAACAGGACTGAAGGACTTTCTGGTCACAGCAGCACAGTATGGTGTGATTTCCATCATTCTTGGCTGGTCTCTTTAAATACCTTGTTTCAAATATCACTTCCACATCTCCCCTCAGTTAAGTTCATAAATAACTCCATCCTGCAAAACGGAAATGTACATTTTTGGAAGTTCAGCAGCTCAGAGGGATTTTTAACTCATTGGTTTGTTGGATTGGCTTTAGTTTTGGGCATTTTTGTAATCCTTTGAAAATACATGGATAATTCCATTCCTTAACACCCCTTTTTCTCACTGTAGAGGCAAAGGTCATCACATATTTGCTCCTGAAATATTTTCTTTGTGTGTCCTTTTTACTCTATAAGTAAAGCAGTTAAAGAGCCCCGCTGACTTTATTTACTTCCTTATTTATTCTGCAGCAGCCAGACACATGCCTGTTTGCACTGTTCCTGCTAAAAGGTAATCTAATTGAGCCAGAGCCTTCAACACATCAAGCAGATGGCTATAAATAATGCAGAGATGCTGAACTTAGTGGAGCCATCACAAAAAACATTCACACCAGTCAGTCCAACTTGTTAGAACATCTTTAGTCCGAGTCACGCTACACACATCTTTACAGCTAACTCAGGAAATTCGAGATCCATTTGTCAACGGGGCAGATTCTTCTTTGTCCATCTGTAAGACAAAAAGTCCGTGCACTTGTACAGCCCCTAAAATTCTGTTTCTACTTACACTGCTTTGAAAAACTCGTGCTGAATACATAAACTGGGAAGTACTGGGCATTCAGAGAAGAAAAAAAAAACAACCACAAAACACAAACCAACTGAACCGGTGCACTTTTTACACTACAGATTATCACATGAATGTTCAAATAATGAGAATTTTTTTCTTTATTAAGACAGAGATTACAGCAGTGTATGATACAGAAAAGGATTTGTTTGCTTCAGTGCTAACTTCTCAGACTGCTGTCTGTCAGCTGCTCAGTGTGGATTCTTGCCTAGAAATTCTGGTTTTAGAGGGGAAAATAAATAACTGAAGAACAAGAATAAAAATTGGGACTTCTGTTTTTCAGCTTTAGCTAATAAGAAAGCCTACAGGTTTATATTCCCCATTCCTTTACCACTTTCTTCTCCTATTTATGTGTGTGTCTCTGTAGCACACTTTTAAGAGTGGCAAACAGCCCTACAAAATTTAGCTAGCACGTCAAAGTTACTTCTGATTTTATCTTTAAACAGATTCAATAACAATCTTTTCATTTGAATAAAAGCTTGCTTAGCTCTTCTGCAGAGAAAAAGCCCAAAGAATCACGCATCCCTCTCCTCTTGCAAAAGACTTTATAAACATATAAAGATAGTTTGTCTTTAAAAAAGAAACACTTTAGGAGCCATTTAAAACCATTTCACCGCTTTTTAAAATGTATGTTTTCATAATCTGCTGCTTGTATAGAAAGCTAGCACGTAAAAGAAAGTGGAAATTCATGTCACAAACATTAAGTCTTTCAGGTTTCCACCAGCTACAGAACAAAAACAGCCTTAAGTCATCAACCACCATTTACCCCAGCTTTATTTTAAAGGAAGTTTGGGATTCAACTTTCAGTCAACTCAAGCAGTAATCATCTCAACGAAAAACTACAAATACATTAAGCAGGCTCCATCTCTAACCTCTCCCTTCCAGCACAAGCAGCCAGAAGTAAACCTCAGGGAGCAGGATATTAGTCTACCTCTCAGCTTCAAGCAAGCCCACAAAAAAAAGAGATTTAAGGGAGCTGGGAAAGCTGACGAAAAATATTATCAGGAATACCAACTCTATATATAACACAGAAGATAGACAGCTGATGCAAGCAACTCTTCTTTTTATAAAGTAAAAGAAGCTTCTCATTAGCTTCTGAATTCAGATATCAGGTAAATACAAATAAATTTATTTCAAATATTTTTTGTCTGCCCATTCTTGTAATTACATAGTGGTTTGACAAACCATATATTGCCCTTTTCCTCTCTCTCAGAAACAACTTTGTCACTCTCCTCTAATTATTAAATTTTTTTGAAGTTACCAAGTTTCTTGTTATTTGGGAACAGTACAGACATTATTTTACCATTTGTGAAACAATCCATAGAAATAATTAGCCCTTATCACTTTCAGTGACACAGAACACAGCTCCAAGTGCAGCCAAATCCTCACACCAAGGGAAGCAGTGCCAGTGCTTTGTACACCCACTACAAAGAATCCCAAAGAATCCCACTCCAAGCAAGGTAGGCAGACAAATTTGGCTTCTGTTCACTAATATGGATTTATGTTTATTTGCACATATATGTATCACATATGTACTGTATTTTTAAAGGGATGCAAGGCAACATGGATTAAGGAGGAACATGAAATAGATTTTAAAAAAGAGAAAAACTGAGTAACTGATGACTGACTGTACAGTGCCTACTTGCTTTGATAGTAGTACCAGTGGAAGTAATTTGCATGTTAATTAAGCCATGACTGAAGTGAAACCCATTAATTTTGCAAGAGATCTGCCTGCCATTGATGGCTTCCCCAGTAACTGCTCTGTACTTGTTTTTCCCTGCCATAAACTCTGCTCCAGTGCTGCTGTAAGTTACATTGCAACTAAACAAAAAGCTGCTTAAGGGGAAGAATGGCAAGTGCTTGCCTTTCAAGGAAAAAGAAAAGCCTTGCAAGAAAGCTTTCTAGAACATTCTAGAAGAAAGCTTCTAAAGGGGAAAATGAAGGGGCAAAATGAGGAGATAAATGTAGATAATTCTAAACAAAACATTCACACAACAAACATTTTTCAACTGCTTCTAATGGGTTTTATTTGCTTTTGCTTCTTCTTTTCACATATTAAAATACATTTACTGTATTATGCATTTTATTTCTTACAGTGATGTATGAGTCTTCTCTAACCTTTTTCTTGAGATGTAACTGAAGTGCATCTCAAGTGGTTCTGTCACAGTTTTCACACATTATCAAGTTCTGGTAGTCATATGAATTCTGCTAATACTTAGCTAGGAATACACAACATAAAATTATTTCAGTATGAATCATGCCTTAGCACTCCACATAAACGTCCCTGATGTTTCACATTTGCATCCCCTACTTATGGCTCTTAAGCTGCCAAGCATATGGTTTTAGACAAGATTAAAGACAGATTTAGAGAGATACAGGGTACATCTATCTACACCACCTTCCACTAATATTACTTAATACCAGATATATTCAAGGAAAAAAACCCCAAGTTTTAGCTAGAAAATAATATGCCTTCATTGGCATTGGAGTACCTAGAGAGGTTCACATCCCTCACCACCAACCCCTGTGATGGCTCCTCATGCATCTGGTGACACACAAACCACAATTTATCAGTGTGTGAGAAAAATGGGAGCCTGGAATGGCCCCGCAGGACCTGTACATGGCCAAGCTCAGCCTGGCAGCCCCATGCACCAACCTGTGAATGGGCAGGAAGCTGTGCTGGGGACTTGCACACTCCCAGAAACTTGCCAGGTGTAGCACAGAGCTCTGCAGGACACAAGTCTTACCCCCAGGAGTGGTGACTAGGTCCAAGGTTTGGGAATTCCCAACCTACAACAGGCTTCCTAATTGCATGCCCTCTCTGCAAAACACTGAAAGATACCAACAGATGGGACACTGAATAAAGGAGGCTTCAGATAAATCTTTGTAAGCATCACACCTGCAGAGTGACTAATACAATGCAATGCACTTTCTAAATATTTCAGAGGATACTGAGTCCATTAAAACACAAACCAAGACTCAGTTCTATGTAGCAGCAAGTGGGAACAGCCTCTCCTGCTGACCCCTGAAAGTGCAGCCACAGCTTTTCCCACTGGGGTCACACATCTGCCTGCCAGATGCTGAGCCAGTGCTCTGACACTGCTTCTCCTCACCCTCTGCCTGGAGGAAGGTCCCCTCAACACAAAACCCAACAGCAAGGGTTTTGTTTTAAATTTGGGTGAACCCTCAGACACTGGCAGTGACCAATTGGTTTTCTCTCCAGAGATTTTGTTTGGTTTTCCTGGGCAGCCAAAGCAAACCTGGCAGTGTGTCAGGTGTTTCCTTCCCCATGTACAAACAGCACCCAAGTTAACCATTATCTGTCCTAGCAAAAAGTTACAGATTCAGCAGCACCAGCAGGAAGGAGGGTATTTATACCCTATTACATAAAAAGAGGATCTTAACCCTTTAGAAATAACATGCGGGGTTCAAGAAGCCATAATGTTAAACCTACCAACAGTTTTAACCTGTTTAGACTTGAAAAGCACTGTACTGGCCCTCAGTCCTGCTGACCCCACTGGCTCCATTTCCTTCCAGTGCTGGTCCTGTCCCCCACTGCCTAACCAAGCACATCTGGATTTCACAACCCTGGGCAAGAAGCAGAGAAAAGCCAAGCAGCCACTGAAGCACTCCCAAGCTGGAAACCCAACACTGTGTTGTTGAAATTTCCAACAAATCACCACCAATTCAAATAACCATAAATACATGCAGAAAACATGCACTATACCACAAAACTTAGATCAGTTGTTTCAATGACCACACAGAAAATGATCACCATTAAATCAGCAGGCATCACCCAAAGTTCTCATCCTGAGAGCAGGAGGCAGCAGGTAACACAGCCTGGGTGATGCGATTCACCTCAGTTATTTTTTATTCCCTTTGAGGCTTCTTAACAGCAGTTCAACAGAGTTTAACAGAGAAGAGACACACAATTTCCAGAACACCACACTTTGAATCTGTCCCAGAATGAATAACTGGATGGAAGTTTAGAAAATGAAGAACACCGAGCCAGCCTCATAGATCCATAACTGAATGCCCTACAATGGCACAAGTTGGGCGAGTCAGCCATAAATTTTTACACCTTAAGCTTTCAAGTGGCAGAATGGAGACTTGGGAGATATTCCTGGTCCCATCTATCCATCAGGCAGCTACAAGTTGCATTAGTCTAACACACCAGGAAGACTGAGCCCAATGAGACAGTAAATTGATGCTACTCTGAAACTCTAAAGCAGCACCAGAATCAACATTGTCCCTTGTGTGGTACCCAACACTTCCTTTGCTAAATCCTGAGCTCTCAGCATTCCCTCACCACCAACCACAACAAACATGCAGTGTAGCCAGAGCACACAGAGCAGCACTCCTGGTGTGCAAATAAAACATTTCATCAATTACAACTGGAGATTTATGAAAATCAGTGCCAGAGTGTCACTGCAAAATGTCTTTTTCATTGTCCCTTTCCCTACTCCTGTATCCCTGGATACTGGAGTCAATTATTCACAGGGTTTTTTCATTCCCACTGCCCAGCCTTTCAGCAGAGGCACATCCTGTACCCCACAGCACTCTCTTCTCTGCAAGTCAGGAGTTTTTTCCTTTGCCCCAGGTCATCTGCCACTACCAAGCAGAAGCATTACTTTGTTCTAATGATATTTATGTCCAGGGCAACTGCATTTCAACACTGATTTTCCCAACAACCCCACATAATGTTGCCCTATTAATAACACACTCATAAGGCCAAATGCACCTTCTTTAGGCTAACAGTTACAATGATTACGACTATCTACAGATCCATAGACCAATTATACTTTATTTAACCACAAGGGTTATTATACAGGCAGCTCTGGAG
Organism: Ammospiza nelsoni; assembly: GCF_027579445.1. Taxonomy (NCBI): domain Eukaryota; kingdom Metazoa; phylum Chordata; class Aves; order Passeriformes; family Passerellidae; genus Ammospiza; species Ammospiza nelsoni. The sequence goes on along the minus strand of NC_080642.1, from coordinate 5,599,004 downwards.
AAAAATAATTTCCTTCACCTAATTATTAAAAAAGCAAAGCCAAATAAACCACAAACAAAAAAAAACATATCCTCCAAAACAAACAAAGAACCACCAAAACCACTTTGGCCTTCCTGCATGCAGTTTTTGTTTTATAAACGTGAATCACAGAATCATTAAGGTTGGAAGGGACCTGTGGATGTCATCCAATCCAACCTCCCCCACCAAGGCTCTGGCAGGGGCTTCCTATATTCACATGTCACACCTACAAACCAAGGAGCATAAGCACACTGACATAAAGTCTGATATTGAGTTATTTTATAACAAAAAAATTAAGATTAGAAAATAATCCAACCATTCACTGGTAGCTTTTGCTACCCTGCAATGATTTTATTTATGAACATGATGATATTACTAAATCTAAATTAAACAAATTACTTCCTAATTACCTGAGGTATGAACAATTTTGATCCTCTCCTGTGCCACCCCCTCTGGACTGATCACACTTTGCACAAGCACAGGTGATGGTGCTCACCTACAGCATCTCTTTATCTGCTTTGAAATTTCCCCAGTCATCCAAAACCGTATGGCCCACCTGTCCAGAAGACGCTGAATGCCATGTTCTCTTAAGTTTAAATGTTCTACTAATCAGGCACTGAGGAGTTATGTTCAGGCTGACTGCAGGTCATTAACAAACATGAATTGCAGTTAAGGAGATGAGTTACTGAGCTCCAGTATGATCAGTATTGCAGCAAGGACAGATCTGTCCTTCTGTAAGGACAGGCCAGAGTTTTGACCCTTTACCCTATAAAATCTTCCAGCTATTGTCACACCTCTTTGACAGCTCTCTTTACGAATGGTACTATGTTAAAGAGCCAAAACCCTACCAGAAATCATCCAGAGTTTTATTAAATAATCCAATTTTACAAATTACCTCTTTTTGAGTCTTTGAAACATGCTCCTCAATGATTTTTCCCCCTTTTAATCTGAAGAAGACTCAATTACTACATCAAAGAGAAAACTAATGTGAAAATTAAAAGAGAAAAAGTAATTTAAACCAGAAACTGGCGAAAAAAGAAGTCATAGGTGGTAATGTATTAAATTCCATTTGTTTCCTATGAGATGAAATGAGATACGGAGACCTCAAATTTTAAAGAAAAGTGTAAACTCTGAGTGGTTTATGGGAGTAGAAATCAACCTATTGGCCTAATACTCTGCTGAGAATCAGGAATGATAGAAGCTCACTCAAACAGCACTAAAAGAAAAAGATTTCCTACATGGAGCTATAATCACTAACTTTATTCCAATGGAGTCAGCAGCACAGTTTCCACAAGCTTTCTGCAGCCCAGCTCAGAGTGCAACACCCAGATTTGGATAAGGAGTTCCAGAGAGCAGCAACAATGAGGGGCACCTGCACCTTTCATCTGCCTGCACAGCTGCACCCTCATCGTTTTAATAATTGATTTTTCTCTGATCGTTATTTTTGAATGACAGCCTAGCAGTGAACTGACATTCACACTAGTTCAAAAAGATAACTACATAGCTTCTTAAATGCTAAAAAATAATTTTATGGGAGAAAAAGAAAGTCTTATACAGCATGTCCAGTGTTTTAGAGAAGGCACAGTGAGGGGTCAGCAGAGAAAAGTGCCTGTCACTCTCTCTGCAATTACCACCCCTGCCAGAGTCCCATCAGCTTCAACACTCCAGGGTCTGGTGAGAATCTTCTCTTTTGACACACAACTTACGTCATTTATTGACCAACTATGAACAACTCAAAAACTTAAATGAAAACCTTGAGAGATTGGTATTACCAGCTTGGGAGTAACAAAGGAAGAGGGTGGTGAGGCGAACTGCACAACCTGTAAACGCATCCTGCGAAGTATGCAAGTGTTTCATGATGCTCAAGTGTCAAATTCACATTAGGAATAAAATAAATAACAGAGCCAGAGATAACCTTTATATATTGTGGTGCACACAATAGTGCCCAACTGCTGTGAAGAGATTGTGTGTAATTTTAATGTATATAAAAATATGTATTTGTAGTGTATTTATCTATATGTTTCTAGTATATATTTATGTGAGATATATATACATACATATGTCTTACGTTTTTTTTTTTTTTTTTAATCTTGGAGTTTTCCTCATTTTTTACTTTTTCTTTGGCCACTACAACATACAAAGCCATTTACCTCCCCAAAGCCCTTGAAATCTTAGAAGTTCTGAAATATTTAGATCTTTGAATAGAAAATGAATAGCAATATTTTAATAGACAGAAAGCCAGTCAAAAGCAGTAACTGAATCTGCTGGATCAATTGCACAGATTGGTCATTAATCAGAAGAATACATCTATTGTCATGTTCATAGGATTCTAATAGAGACAAAAATAAAAAATAAGGTGTGCAAGGATCTTGATTAATTACCCTTTTCACTGACAGTTCCTCCAACATAAATTTTATTTGATGCCTTTCAATATAGCCCTCCATCAGCATGGTAGTGCTTTCAATTTTGATGCAACTCCTCATGAAATGAGTATTATGCCTTTTATTTAAATAGTTCTCATCCAAAGAACTGCACAGCAGCAGAGAAAAGAACAGTGACTTTAAGACCATTACCACTAGAAAACAAAAAGTTCCTTGATGGCGTAAACAGACTTAATGAGGCACTGTGAAGGTAAATTGTTTTCACGCGGAAGCAATGACACCCTGAAAGGCCAAAGTTTACGGTCACTGCTTGAGGAACAACCAGTTGTACCCTTTGAGCCTTCTCAGAACTGGTTGGATTTACACAGTTTTTCCTTAAAAATATTTGTCTTTGCAGACAGAGCTTCTTTTGCAAGCTCCATAGAACATTAAGGTTGGCAATAACCTCTATGATGGACAAATACAGTAACTAGGAAAGGCCAAATAATAGACTGTGTTCAAATCAAAGATTAATAGGGGTTTTTTTGGTAGGTTTCTTTTGAGGGTTGGGTTTGTTCTTTTGCTTTTGATGTTATTATTACTCCAAAATTTAAACTCAGGAACAAGTAAAGTCATTTTGTTACATCTTCACAAGGAATATTCAGCAGTGTTCTTAAGGAAACCAGTCAATTCAGAGAACACTTGCAGATTTTGAGGGTGTTTAGAGAGATTTCTATCAAATTTTTGGCTTTTGCACAAATTCCTTTCACATAGGTCAGTTTTCTGAATTCCCCTTGACATAGGGCAATTTAAAACATTTAACTCATCCTAGAGCAAGTTCTTAATTATTCAACAGCTGAATAAAGCACATTTAGTACATACCAGTACACCTGCAGCACTCAACCAGGTAAGATCTAAGTTTTGAGAGATGGTGAATGAATGAATTTCACATTACCAGAAATACTTTTTTCTGGGGTATTGGGGCTTTTTTGGTTTGTTTTGTGTTGCTGCTTTTTGGTTCTGTTTTTTTGACTTGCTTTATTTCAGCCACTTGGCTTCAGCATGCACTGGCAGTCACTTGATAGCAAGCAACAAGGGCAGCCCTGGTGATGGCCATGGTTTTGAGACCAAAAAGCAGCATAAATATTCACAAATACCATAGTTCTTCAGTTGAAAGAAAAGCATCCTGTCAGGAACACTGCTAACAAAAGCAGACGACCCAAGCAGCAAGGCACAGACCCAGCACAGTGAAACAAGACTTCACTTCAGCAAGACGAGGGCTGGATCACCACACAAGAGCAAGAAATTCTGGCACAGAAGCCCACTGCATATAGGTACCATCCAGATATATCTATATATATATTATAGATTACCAAAACAGAGATGGGTTTAGGAAATCAAGCGAGAACCTTTCCAAGATTCCAGCTTTCAACATGAGCTTTCACAGTATTTTCCTCAGACCTACACAATGACTTTGCCTATTTTTTCCAGCCTGCGGCATACCAGAAATTCTATTTTTAATATTCAATTATAGATGATGAGACAAAGAAGTACGGTCTGACAAAACTGGACGGAGCTGGGTATTACACAACCCTTTACAAACACCACTCCAAGTATACTAGACATTAAGCAGGTGAATAATTTGTATTTAGTTTCACTGACAACCACAAGGATTATTGTGCTCAAAATTAAATACTGCTTAAGAGCTTTTGTCATTGCAGCTAAGTACAAGTTTATATCACAACCACAAAGCATCCACAGCCTCCTGCTTTCCTCCTGATACGAGACTTTCACAGCAAACTGAGTAAAACTGCTGCAATTTCACACAAGTTTCACAGACTTAAAACTGGATTAATGTCACTGGGGAGAAAAAAAAAATCCACAAAGCAAATAATTCACACAGTAATATTTAGTATAACACCATTTCAAGGCCTTTTCCTCCAAATGAAAGCAAAGAGCTTCACAGCTGGTTGGGCTGGAAGGGTCCTTAGAGCTTATAGAATTCCTGCCACTGGATATCTCCCACCAGAGCAGGATTCCATGAGGATCAGGGTTTGTGAATGTGAGGCTGCTCCTCTCTGTCTATAGAAGCATTCCCAAGTGGGTGATCTCAAGCAGATCCCCATTTTAAATCAGAAATGAACCTGACTTAGCTGGTGAATAAAACACCCTCTTTTAAGATCTACAAATCTTTTACTGCAGTTGATAGCAGGGGCAGACACACCTCACAACTCTTTGATATCACTCACTTGTTAATGTATACTTCATTCTATCCAACTTTCCCTTTTATAAATTTAAAAAAGTCCAGGAGATTTTCATCTTACCCCTGGGTAAACAGGTCATTGTTTCTAACTGATTTGCAAAAGTAATTCTGAATGCAACCATAAGCATCAAGAATATTTCATTCAGGCAAAGTTGAACTGCCTGACACGAGATAAGCTTGATGAAGCAACGGATACAGATAAGAGCAATGTTATTTTGGTCAGTGGCATAAGGAAACTGTCAAGAGAATTAATCAACCCAGTGTATTTATTGTAAGGGATAACCATGCTGCACTCCTGTTTTCACACAGCTGCATTTGTATTCATTCCTTTATTCCTTGAAGTGAGTTGCAGGCTAAAATCCCAGGTCAGGAAAAGGTTGAGACACTCTGACAGGGACAGGAGGACCACGAAACCTTCCTTGGGGACTCCAACCTGACACCAGAGCAGCCTGCACACATGGACATCAACCAGAAAAATCACTTGCACAGCTCAGGTACATTGATCACTGTGTGCTAAACATTCCCAACTCCTCTCTTCAGACTGCCAGGAACACAGGACATCAGTAGAAATGCAGAATTTGATGACAGAAATCACTTTCCATGTGATTTCCAAGGCCCTGAATAGTCAAACCATGTTTGTTTTTTTTTTTTTTTTTTTATTATTTATTTTCAAACACTGAATGATTCAATTTGCTCCATTGAGCAGGGCAGAAACACACTTCTCCTCCAGTCCAAGGACACCTCCACCCATGAGGATCCCTCAGAGGTCCCTTCTCAGCAGAGGAAATCTCTCTGCTCAGCTCCACATTTTCCCAGGACCGACAAATACAAAACTGTATTATTGGTAACCATCGAGTTTCCAGTGACAGCCACATAAGCCCAGTATATTCAGGGACAAAAAGCAGCTGCAAAAACACTGACCTGCTACAGGAAGGGCAAAATGATTCATTCCCGTAACAGAATTAAGCTCCATCCTACTTCCCAGCACCTTTAAGTAATGCAGGGCACATTTTTTCCCCTCCCTGTAAGAATGATCGATGTGTAATGTGGCCAGAAATGTTTTCTGCTGTTCTAACTGCATTTTCTTTCTTACCTCACACAACACTTTGTCCGGAAGGGATGGATAAATATTTGGCATGGCATCATTCCCAATGCTCCCCTACAACCTAAAACTTTTTAAAAGATTAAATGTTTTGTTTTCCTGTCTAATAATTAATGAAAAAGGTTTTTTTTTTCCTGTATTCATTGTAATTACAAAACAAATTACGCAATTCCACACACACAAAAATCCTCTGACGTTATATTACTGGTTCTCCCAGTGAGGATTTGACTAAGAACAGGATCACAGCTAATGAAGTCAGCACTAAAACCCTCATATAATCTTCCTGAATACCCAGGAACTTCCATATGGAGTAAAATCCATGACTGCTTTCTGACACAATTAGGAGGAATATAAAAGAAGACACAGACTAAAAAATAACATGAGTATCATGAAAATATGTCAAGTGGATGATGTGACAACTAGGATGGGAAGAAGCCAGTATGAGATGAAAGCAGGGTAAAAACATACCATTGCTTTTATTAGAGACAAAGTTGGTACAGTGTACTTAAAACTAGTTACAAAACTGTGTTACTGATATAAAGATTTCAAATCTGCTGTGCCTGCAATCTGCCACAGACTAAACTTAAGACCAAAGATTTGCAGCTTTTTTCTCTTTGCTGGCCCATTAGTAACATACCAAAGAATAAAAAAGTCTAAGTGAAAAAAAAGCAATTTTTTAAAGAGTAATAGCTGTACTGTAGTTCACTATAATGCATTTCCATGCTTTTAGTCAGAGCATCACAGAATGGCTTGGGTTGGAAGGGACCTTAAAGCTCATCTCATTCCAACCTCCCTGCCATGGCAGGGACACCTTCCACTGGACCAGGCTGCTCAGAGCTCCATCCAGGCACTTCCAACCTGCAGAAGGAAACAGCAGCAATAGGAACAGCTCAGAGTTGTGAGCATGGTGAGGATGAGACCCTGGTGAGATAGTGAAAGAGCATTCAGTCACCTTGCAAGCTGGTAAATTTAGTTAATTAAAGAATAAGAATACCCTGAGTTGGAAGGGACCCTCAAGGATCACAGAGTCCAGCTCCTGGCCCTGCACAGACACCCCAGGAATCTCACCCTGGGCCTGAGAGGATTTGCCAAATGCTTCTTGAACTCGGTCAGGCTCGGGGCTGTGACCACTTCCCTGGGAGCCTGTTCAGTGCCCAACCACCCTCTGGGTGAAAAACCTTTTCTTAATATCCAACCTAAACCTCCCCTGACTCAGCTCCATGCCATCCCCTCAGGTCCTGTCACTGGTCACCAGGGCAAAGGGATCAGTGCCTGCCCCTCCTCTTCCCCTCGTGAGGAAGCTCCAGACCCTGATGAGGTCTGACCTCAGTCTCCAGCAGGAACAGACCAAGTGACCTCAGCCCCTCCTGGTATCCTCCTCCAGACCCTGCACCATCTTCACAGCCCCCTTTGGACACTCTCTGGTGACTCTGTCTCTCTTACTTTGTGCTGCCCAATAGCCCACACAGGACTCAGAATGAACTCGAGTTCCACAGTGCTCAATTCTCCTGCTGAAGAGCCTAAGGCACAAAAGCTCTGGGTGTCCCCAGCCCCAGCTTTCCTTTCCTCCTTCCCTACACAGAGCTCCGGTCACCTCCGGATAGGGGGATGGCTCAAATTCAGTAGTTAACATCAGATGTTCATCATTTTTACTTACTGCTATTACTCCTGTTAGTCATCTGAGGACTACATTAGAAATTTCTTTCCTGAAATGGTTTTAGGCTTTACCCTGGAATTAACTGTCTCTATAAAAAAGGAAGCATTAAAAAGCCATTTAACAGCTGGATACAACATCTGCCTTTCCTAGGTCATTAGTACTTAAGAACAGTTAATTTATGAAACTGCAAGGTTACAGAGACTAACAAAAGAATCACACTTCTCTCTAATTTAAACCTTGTCTGTCAAGTGTTCCAATTAAACCGTCTTTTTTTTTTCCTTTTTTTAAATGCAAGGCATGCCAAAGGGAAAGAGCCATCAACTCTTGATATTTCAGCAGCTTTGTCACTATAAGAGGCCATTTTGCTTTGGACTACAAATTATGGAGTGATATGATTTTATTTAGTATTTTCATATCTCAAATTTGTGTTTGCAAGGTTTAAAAAATGAAACTGGAAATTAAAAATAAATAAACGGAGCACAAAAAACTCTCTCATGCAATATGCACATGACCTCCTTCCTAAATTTAAGAAATTTAAGGCAACCTCAAGATTCTTTGGGATTTGGTAGGTTTTTTCTGAGGATGTATGTGAGGCAGGCAGCACTCAGCCCCATACATTGGTTTCCTTACTTTGAACACCTGGACTCTGATCATATAGTGGCACCCAGCCTTCATTACCAAAAATCATAAACCACTTGGCAATTCAGCAGTTGTTTAGGAATATGAACTAATTTATATTCATTAACAGACTTTTAATAGTTAGCATTGATTTTCATATGAAAATTATCATCAAAATCCATGAGGCTGTATAAAAGGTGATGTGACTCTTACTTTCAAGAATAAAACTAAATTTAATTCTATGAAGAATAAAAAACTGAACCTGAAAAGCGCAATTTAAGAATATTGTCAAAAAAATAATTCTTTTGAAACACTCAAATTCTACACAATAGGGAAACATTGGTTCCAATTTATATTGAAGCATCTCTGTTCTCAAGATCAGAATATTATATTACTGTTGAAACTCCTTCCCTGCCAAAAGTAACAAATTCATATCTTTTCCTTTCATGGTTTGAAATCTAAGTTTAAAAGTGGTTTGTATTTTCCCCCCCTTAATCCAAGTTCTAATGACACTGATGTAGGCAGACACCTTTTACAGGTACTTCCATTATCAGGGCTTGTTAAGAAAATATTCTTTTGAGAAGGAGGATATTGGCATGCAGGTATCTCAGCATGAACAAAAACACGTTTTACAAAATCTGACATCAAAAGTTACTTCTGCAGAGAAAGAAGGAGATCAAAACCTCATTTGCACACCCACACTCATCCAAACAGATAGTTTTGAAGAAGAAATGAAAGAAGAAGGGCATGAAGTATGTAATGGATAATTGGCTACAAATTAATGCTCAGGGGGATGCAGGGACCCACACAGAGCTCTTTTTGTTCCCTCTTCACTCCATGAGTGTCCCCAGCTCAATGGCCGTGGGTGGGGGAGTTTCCTCCTGCTCGGATTTCAGTGCAGAACTGGGACCTGCATTGATGCCTTGTGCAGGCTGACTTAGAACTGAGACTAGATGGAGCTAAAGAATAAAGCAGGGTTTTATTAGGGGGCTTCAATAGATCCATCTTGGGCAGCACAAGAGACCAGCCAGGGCTGCACCAAAAATGAACCCAAAATGGTCACAAAAATGGACGACTGCTCATGGGGTCCCACACTTTTGTAAGTTCTGGTCCATTTGCATATTAGAGTTAATTGTCCAATTCCAGCTTTAGGTTATGAAGTCCCATCCTTATTGTTTTCTCTCTTTACTCCACGTTGTTTATGCTCTTGGGCCTGAGATTTGATCATTTGTCCTTGGTCCCAGCTAGAGAAGGAATTGTCCCCTTACTCTGTGAGTAGAGCTCACCATTCCCTCATATGAAGCCCAGACCCACACACTAAAGCAGTACAGAATTTGAAAAATATAAAAGCTAAAACCTGAGGCATCAGCATCTGCTGTGAATTATGGTTCTAACTCACACCTGACCCAGCCTCACCCAGAGCAAAGCCTCTGCTGGCCCAGGCAGTGACACCAGCGTCACCCCAGCACTGCCAGAGCAGCCCCTGGGTGGCACACGGGTGCAGCTGGAACCTGTCTCACACCTGGGTGATGCTGGTCACGCCACACAGCAGCTACACTCCAGATAAACCCAGTCTGGGAGTGCAGAATCCATCCTGGAAACAAAGCACAGCCTGCCCCCAAACACAGGGCAACAAGATCGCACACCTGGGCCCCAACAAAACTCATCCACAACTTCAGCCAACAAGTCCTGCTTCCCTTCTCTGCCCTCTGACAGGCTCTGAGGAACCAGGCTTAGCTTCAGTGTCAGTGCTTCTCCTGAGCCAGCTGCAACTCATCATGTGATAATCCCATCCTCAATTGCTAAATCCCTCCTTTTCAGCGCACATTTCCTGGTGTTAAGCCAGTTATTCGCCTGTGGCTCCCTATTCTTTCAGACTTTCCCAAGACTCACTCGGTTAATATCCACTATGTGGTTTTTCCACACATAAATTGTTTCCATCACTCCCAACATTTCAAACAGACAAACACACACACATGGCCTGAGAATCATGTTCTAACACACATATTATACTCTAAGTCTGCCAAGCTCCATTTTTCAACTTTCAAGCACAGAGGGGGAAAGTGTTACATCAGGTGTTAAAAAGTTGTATATTCTCCTATGGTGAGAAGTTTCATGCCAAAATTTAGCACAGGGTACACAAAGCTTTATAGTTATGTTAACAAAGCTGTGAAAACAACTGTTTTCCTGGTGAAAATTGTGAAAGACTGTCTTCACATCCTCAAGGCTGATTTGTGTGAAGCACAGCCTATAAGAGTATCAAGCACTAATCTAAATAATTTCCAACATTAATATACATAATATCACTACAAGCTACTTAATCATGTAAGAATGAATGCAGCAACACCAGACAGATAAGGAAATTGAAAGAACTCAAAATTTCCATTAGAACTCCAACATTTGTTTCACCTGTGTTCCAGCTTTTCTGCTGACATGCACCATGCTTTAATTCCAAATTCTTGCAATGCCCAAGTACAATAGCCCACACATGATGCAGTGATTTAAGTCATATGTACAACTCAAGCATATCAAGCTGAATTTTTTTAAATTTCCAAATCCTTATTTCTGTTTTTGCAATTTACACTGTATGGGGAAATGGTTTTAATTGTAACCAGTTCATTGTCTGATATGGAAGATAATGAAGTACCTAGAAATGTTATTACTTGGCAATATTTCTTCAAATGGAAAGAGAGTAGATCTAGATTAGACATTAGGAAAAAATTCTTTTTCTGTGAGGGTGGGTAGGCTCTGGTACAGGGTGCCCAGAGAAGCTGCTCCATCCCCAGAAGTGTCCAAGGCCAGCTTTGATAGGGCTTGGAGCAACCAGGGATGGTGGAAGGTGTATCACAAAATGTAATTTGTGGCATCACAAAATTAATATAATGAATTTGCAGAATTAAGGCCCAGGGAGCAGAAGGAGATAAAATTAGAAATGAATATGAGAAAATTAGAATGACTATGAGACGACAGTGCATACAGTAAAGGCAGATGCTTTCTAATTCACAGCTGAAAGAGCTTTACAAGTGAGCAGCTAACCCACTTAATGGGTGCTCAAAGGACCTAAAAAAGCCAGCATAGACAGCATTAAATTTCATTAACTCACATTTTCAAAAAAGTTCTGTCACTATGCAGGCAGCAAATCGTGTTTTGAATGCAGTTAATCAGCCATACAGTGAGAACTGAGAGGGACAGCCACAAAAAATAAATGCAAGTATTTCAAAAGCATTTCTTTATATTGCTGGTTTGGAAAAGGACCTATGGTCAAATTCTGTCCATTGATAAGTGAACTCCTCCCTGCCCAACCAGTTAACAATATTGCATCAGACTTCCCAAGGAGGTGTTATTAACTATCAGAGACCAAGAAAGAAGATTACAACATCCTAATTACACAGATATGCATAACATCAAAGGGGCCACAAGAATCACGTAATTCAACAGAAAACTAAGAAGGTTAAACCACTAACACTTTAATCCAAACCAAAGCAACAAAATCAGCATGAAGTTACAAATCACAAGACATCTAAATGTGAACTCCAACTGCAGATTTTTGTCTGGTACAAACACACACGTCCAAGGGCTGCATTGTCCCACCCCGCAGATCCTGACCCTGACTCAGGAACGGAGCTCAGGGGGAGTTTTCCTCAGCATCTGCCTGCAAGGTCCCCCAAAAAACAGCACCAGCAAAGATACGAGTCTGCAATCACTCCTCTGGGTCCCACATCCTACCCCAAATCTCACAAATTCATAATTACCACAGCATCAGGGGACAAGAGTAAGAAGGAATGGGTTACCTGTGAAATGAGAAAGCAGTAACTAAAGCCAGTAATTTCTTCCACTTTTCAATATCCTAGTGATTTCTGAGCTTTAATCAGCCATTTCTTTGCCTAAAATATGCCATCCACCAAAAGACACACTTTAGAAAGGAATTTTTAATACCCTGTGGGACCAAAGTGATACATTTTAGCCCATTTCTTCTTAATAAATGTAATGATTTTAATCAAATTTGTTCAGAGGACAGAAGATTAGTTAAAGAAGAGAAGTAACTGGAACATTAAATTAAGGTATCATTGGGAATTAAAAATTTAATTTTCTGTTATTATCAGTGGTATATTATGAATAAAGAACATAGAATATGCAATTAATATGCAACACAATATGAACAGCATTTGAGAAAAATGAATTAGATATGTAGGACAAAAAGGGATGAATTCTTAAACCAAATTCAATTTGCTTTACTCTGTTCAATCTTCCTATGGGTCCCTGTTTAAATATTTCCAGGTATGGGAAGAGTCACCACTAAATTCTGATGTGTTTTAAGGGGATTAGGGTTCATGACAGGTAACCCAGTATATTTCCTACACAAATCAAGGCATTACTTCTGTCAGCTTGTTTTTGAGCAGATATCTGATTCCCATATGGAGCTCCATGGAAAGGAACTGGACAAAGATCAGTTTTTAAGCCAAACAGCACAACTATGCCATTAATTAAAAAGTTAAAATATTCTTAAAACATAATCTAAACTCCCAGGCTATCTAAGGTTAAACTGTGTTATTCAGGGTTACTAACCAAGCACAAAATTACATTTTCTTAGGTCACTCCCTTTTCTGAGTATGGGTATTTCGAGGGAGAAGAAAAGCAGCAAAGTCCTCTCAGACCAGCAGTACCTTTCTCCTGCATCAACAAAGGTAAGAAAGTAAGAAAAATATTCCCCATGTTAAAGAATATCCATTTGATTTAAAAGCATTTGCATTTACACTCACATGACATGATTTCTTCCTGATCAAGACAACTGGGACACTGACAATTTTCTTGATTTCAGCATTTTTTGTGAAACTCTAATATTGCTAAGGATCTAATTAAGTTTTCCTTAGCTAAGGGTGATTACCACATAGGTTCTGAATTCACAGGTATTTGAAACTCTCTGGAAAATAAGTGGCCAACATAAAGAAAGGTTCCTTTTATTACCACTTGACTCCACTCAGGTGCAACAATGCATAAAACAAACCAAGTGCAGGTGTGCACACAGGCACATTCAGGCTTTGTGGTGTGTGTTTGGGAGCCTGTTTTCAGATTCCTCAACTTTCCTTCTCCTAATCCCATCAATTTTCCTCTTCCCCAGGCAACCAGATTATTTAAGCACACTGGAGCTCAAATAAAAGCTGCATACATGGAGTCCTGTTTTGTATATTAAATATGGATGGAAGGACAGAGAGAGTCCCTCAGTTCTGCAAATCTCATAGAACTGCAACTGCCAACTTTATGTATGGGTTAAACTTAAAAAAGGTTGGGTGTTTTTGTTCAGTAACATAAACTAATGTTTCTTTACACTTCATGAAGCCAGCAATTTTTTCATCAATTCATTCTAAAAAAATTCTAATTGCATAAATTGACAATTATCTGCTTACTCCATATTATCTACTGACACTTCATTTCTAACAAGCCCTGTTTTGTACTTTTCCAAATGCATCCCTCTTCCTTTTTGACAACCAGCATTTTAGAGGGCTACTGTGATCACCCAGACTGACCTTCTACATTGCACAGGCCAAAGAATTAAACTCAGCAATTTCTTCATTGAGCCCACATGCATCTGGCTGAGCTAGATCACATCTCTCACAGTGATATACAACTTTCATTTAAATATTCAAATAAACAGCAAATTACACATTGGTAATTACTGGTTTGGATCTGTCTATAGCTGTGACCTTCAGACTCACAAAACTAGTGAACACATTCATTCCATGCACTTTAGGTTGAATTTCCAGCTTATCCCTAAATTTCAAGCATTTGGTAAATCCTTTCAATTGCAAAAAGACAATTATTACTTGATATCAGTTCTGAGGCAAAAATCTGGCCCCAAATTTTCTTCCATGCCAAAGGAAACTTGAAGCAACACAGCTGTCAAAGAAGTTCTGGAAACTGGCTAAATTATCCAAAAAGAAATAATGTGCAGCAAAAGCAACAAGTGTTGAATACTACTCCATGCCAAATATATACTGAGAGATTATCCTTAGGAGTTCTGCTGTAGCTCAGAGATCAATAATTTTGTACTTAAGCTTGTCAAGTCATAACATTGCATCTCATCCATCAGTTTTGACTGATAACAGAGAAGATGCAATTTCAAGAGTCTTGTCAAGAGTTTTCATGGAGGGGACTGTGAAGTGCTTTCTTCAGAGATCAGCTACAGTACATACTGTAATACTTTTTTTTTCCTAAGAAAAGGAAAGAAAGAAAAAAAACACTGATAGATTTGAAAAATTTCAAGTGCAGGGACTAGGCTTTGTCTGAAGTTACAAAATCAGCTGCATGTTCTGAAATCAAAGTACAGACCTTGTACCTTTGTCACACAAGCACACAGCTGGGACACCAAAGGTGCTTAAAGACCAACCAGTTTTTGGAACCAAGGTGACACTGCCCTCATGTAGTCAGAATTACTTACAGGGTTATATTGATTAACTTCCAGCACAGCAGCTTTGGACAATTCCCTGTTTCACAGCTCTCAGGGAGAGCCACATCTCTCTGTAAATTCTCTTCTTCCTCATGGTCAGAGATGACCTAACCAAGCATGAGAGCAAGAGGCCAAGACAATACTTTAAATCATATTACCAGAAGTTTTTATTGGATCAGAAAACCTAAGTTAACATTCAAAGGAAGTCCTTAACAAAAGAATTGACCTGAAAATATGTCCTTTATTTTGCTGCTCTTAGCCTGATGTCTTCTGCCAACAAAAAAAAAAGACTCCTCTTTTTCATTATGTTATTGGTATCAACATGTTTCTATATGCTATTCTCTGCATGAATTCTTGGGTTAAGTCATACTTTACTCCCCCTCAGAAAAGATAAAGAGTCCTGATTTTTTTTAATACACTGCAGAGACATCTTATTGAGGAAATTAGATGGCTCTGAAAACTTCAAAAGCAAATTTCAAGCCATAAAGAGCTTTTATTATTTTGAAGTATTTAACTATAATTTGCCTTTACCTTATCCCTTACTTCATTACTGCAATTATTTTAGATTATCAGGTTTAAGAGAGGAAAAAAAAGCAGTACAGTAAAGTTGAAAGCAAAAGGCAGCAAAATATTTTCAGTGATTTCAAATTTGCTTTTGAAATTTGTATGCACATATGACTTGACAACCTAAGAGCAAAGAGGAAAACTGTAGATTAAGAATATTTTTCCAGGTGAAGCACATTTAAAGGAAAAATAAGTATCTTTTTGAGATGTTTATTCACTGCTTAACTTTTTAAATTCTTTACTCCTGTAGAGAGCTATAAAGAAGCATGGTGTGTTTAACTGATTAGAGAAAGATATCTGCTTACTCAGCCTAAACAGAGTTTCAAACTTTTGCTAAATCCAGCTCTTAGAACTCAAGGCCTGTCAAATAAAAAATACTGAATATATTATGGTTTGAGAATAAGCCCATACATGGACAGTATTTATTTTAAACTACTGAAAAGACTATTAATTGGCATTGCATTTGCAGTACAGGTGTGCTGCTGGAATGCAAACAAGCACAGATCACGCAGAACAAAGGACAGGCAGTGATTTTGAAATGATAATTAGAAACACGAGGGATATGAGAGTGTAGTGGGGAAAAGTGAATGTGCTGATTGTGAGAAAAAGAGAAACCTCCCAGAGCAAAGCATCCAGAATAACACTCCCAGTAAAGGCAGGGAGGTGCAGCTGGCAGAATCAGACGCGCAGGTGTGCGCATCTCTAGAAAGCCCTGGGCTGGGCACTGCCCATCAGCCACCTCCCTGCAGCACAGTCTCACCACATCCATCACACACCAGCTGCAGCTCCCAAAGCTCTGTCACGGGAAAGCAACACCAAATAAAGCAACAGCTTCATTCAAATAAACGGTGCAACTCCCATTACATTAGAGCCCTAAGTTAATTAACACCCAGAGCAGCAATATCAGCACATTGGCTATGCGGACTTCTGTGGAAAATGAAAACCAACACCTTAATGAGAATGTTTAAGATGCAAGAGACACTGTTTAGTAACAGTTTGCTACTACAGTTCACTTCTATTGAACTTCAAAGCCACAAGAGCTTTGACACAAAATTTCAATTTTTCTCATATCTTCTGCTTCCCTTCTATCGAGATGCAGATACAGCTCTCACACCTGTCCAATATGTCAGACACCAATAACCTGATTCCAGATTTTCAAGTGTGTGTGAATGGAGAACAATTGAGACTGTAACTCAATGGGATTTCTCAAAAAAATCTATGTCAGTCTTGGAAAGCATTGATTTGCTCAAATTCAAGCACACTTTTCACTATGAACCCGGTAGCAAGCCCCTCCTCAAAACAATAAACAAAAGCACTGCTACTTATCAACGGGAATTTCAGAAGTAAAAAGCTCTGCAAAACCATTACTGCTGATTCTTTATGGAAGGCATTCACAAATTCTGAGAAAATATTATAATAAAACAAATACTGCACGGATTAACAAGCATTCCAGATTATTAAAAAAAAACAAAAAAAAACCAAAAACAACATTTGAAACGCTCAAGAATTACTTACTTTGATTCAAATCCTAAACCACCACTGTTATGACTATCAGGTATATTCATGTGGGCAAGGACAGAAAATCTCACACCACAAGTAGCCTCAATGGCTTGGTAAGCCTCAACTTGCCATTAAATGAAGACCAAGAACACAGCATCATTTGACTGCTGTTTTAGCTCAGTGGTCATTCTGAAATTACCATGTCAAACTCTAACACAGGCAGCCCAGAGAAGGTTCACAGGGCCTTTCTCACAGCAGGTAAAAAGACCTGATTTCCATTCCACAGCACTTACAGCATAAATTGATCTCCACACCACAAGGCATTGGAGACGATGCATCAACGACAAATGCAAACTAAGCAACTTTGGAGTGGTTTATGTTGCTACCTATTTTTCAGGTTAATACGAGATCTTTACACTGGTACATTACGGTGTCTGAGGCCACTGGAGTTATACTGCAGTTTCTTTAGCAGATTGCATTATATTTCTTCATAGTTCCTATCTACTTTCAAATTTAAGCAAACCCCAGGGAATGCAGTCGTTCCGTATTTTTCTTGATAGCTCTGCTGCTCTACCCCCATCTCTCTCAAGAGAGCTTGTTAGGTGTAATACCTTTAAGAAAAAGGTTTAAGCAACATTTTGTTCCAAATCCTGGGAAAAGAAAAAATAATTTTAATTATGTTCTCATTTCCATGCCAGGCCATCTTCTTTACTATGACATCCAACTACATTCTGCACTGCAACAAATTCTGAGAAACAAATGAAGAAACATCCCCGCCTCCTGAAGCGAGGAAGGCAGTTAGTTTTATTTATCCAGCAGTAGGTATCTGCTATGCCTATCATAAAAATACAATAAAAGCAGTTGAACAGGTATTTCTTGGAGCAAAGAAAGGCGAGAGGAAAGTCTGCAGTATAGCTTGCAGACAAGTCTTCACAGCTGCATTTGTCAAGCTTCAGCTGATTCTGAATATATCCATTCAGAGTATAGGAAAAACCAAATGAGAAACAACGGGAAAAAGAAAGATGTCAGACTGCTTCTGTTGGGTTGAAGGAACTAATACCACTATGAAAGCTATCAAAGAAGGTGCTCTCACTTCTTATTGCAAATGTATTCCTACAAACATTGCAGAACCACCCAACTATTCACAACTAAAATGCAAAGTGCCACATTCCCTCTCAGCTGCCACGTCTCTGCCAGAGGCTTCAGTTCTGCTCCAGCCTTTATTTCTACTCATATCTCAACATGTACCTGTGAGACAGATTTTTCTGTGCATTAAGAAGACGACAACTAATGGATAAATGAAGAGGTGAGCTTAGATACAGAAAAGTATTGGACACTCTCCCTGCTGAAGCTGAAACCTCTGTTACTTTAATTAAAATATCATTTATTTCCTGTGCAGGTGTTTTGTTTGGGGAGAGGAGCTGGGATGATTTTTTTAAATCAAAAATTGTTCCATTTCTTGGTTCTGGCTTCAGCTTTTTATGATAATAAAACCACTGCAAAACATTCATCTGTGTGGAGATGAGCTCCCTTCCCTAACACACTTGAGATGCCTCGGAGCACCAAAAGTGTTCATCCGAGGATGGTGAAACATTTTGCTTTGAGCAGTTCTGTATCCATGCATATAAACTCCATTTCCAGCAGGTGAGATTCATAATGTTGCTGAAATCCATCAGAGCCTTGTCATCTACATCACCAGGATAGGGTGGTTTATTCATAGAGGGAGAGCCATATTCTTTCTAAGAAAATATTAAAAAACCCTTACAATTGACAATATGTTACATAAAGAAGTGTCTCTTAAGTAAGCAGCTGGAACAGCTCCATTTCCTGATCGCTGATCAGTATTGCTGATCATATTTAAATGTCACTGCAGCCTAGCATTTGGTCTTGATCCTGCTTCCATTAAAACAAATGTCAGAACTTCCAAGAAGATTATCTCCTTCATAGGCCTTAAGGCTATATGAAACACTCTTTTTGAACTCAGAAGTGCTATAAATAGAACAACATAGTCCTAAAGAATAATTAAGTATACTGAGAAAACCACGAGGATGCTAAATATTGCACCTCTGCCCTGAACTACAGCAAGATGTGAAGCATCTATTGCACCTTCTGTATTTTCTTTCATTTTTCAATAGTCATGTGAGAAATAATGATCTATACATTCACTAAAAATTTGGTTTTGCACACTGGATATTTAGCAACCAAGAAACAGTGATTACGCTCCCCTGCTTGAAACTAAAGTCTTCCTTCATGTGTCATACAAGAGAGTCATTGGTTCTAATCTGCACATATGGAACCACTCATGCCTTTCTTTGTGCTAAGGCATGCAGCCTCCGCAAAATCACTGAATTATTGACCCGAGTGAAATAGTCAAGGCAGGCCTTAAAGTCAATGCTTCCTTAATTACACTTCTAAATTTCTGTTGCACATTCCCAAAGCCTCTGCCATAGCAAACTAGACCTCAATATCATTTCTTTAAGAAAAGGGCTTTATTTTGGGATATGGCAGCAAGGGCCACTTCCAGCACTGCAGCTGAAAACATAAGTACAGGAAGGATTAATGCTGAGTACAAACTGAAACACAGCAGAAACAAACAAGTCTGGTGGGCTGGAAAGAACCTCTCGATTGCAACACACTTCATAGCACAATCAGAAAGATGTTCTACAGGGGAATAATAAAAAGATGGTAAAACAATGTGCTTGTGGGTTTTGGAATTCCTGCTGTAAGCAGGGCAACATGTCAGCTTGGAGGGGCTGCACACAGAATCTTTTCTGATCAAACCCATCAAGTACTTCCAGTCTTTTCCAATCTGTGCAGTGCATGGTCGGTGTCCCTTCCCTTCCAGCCAACACGAGCCTCTATTACAAACTCATGCTTAGAGCATTGGTCAGTTAACAAATAAAAATAAAAAAAAAAGCCCAATCAAGGCTAATTTTTAACATGGTCTCACTATACAAACTCAGCTCTCCACCCACTGCTGGGATAAAGAAAACTGCACAAAATCCTCATGCTTTGCATTTACATTGTGCAGCCATTGCTGGATTAGTTTACACCAGCTGCAAAAAATCATCACCTGTAACAAGAGATTCTTCTTGTTTTGGCAGAAATCTTCCCATAGTCTTCAGTCCTCACAGAAGACAAACATTTTACATGCAGTTTTCTTCAAGGCAAAGTACACAGCATTCCATGTTGATTTTTAATTTAAATACTTTCACTTCCAGTTTGCTACAAGCAAAAATCACTAAAAGCATGAGCCTTTTACAAGTTCTCTAAAATAAACATGCTCCTCTAGAAAAACTGTTCTTTGTTTTACAGATGATTTCATAATTCAGTGGCATTTCCATGGCCAGTCATGCACTACTGCAGTCAGAAAAGATGAATTCATCCCTCTAAGGAATTAATACAATACTGAAGGATCATGTTATGGTCTTCTAATTACTTTATGGCACCCTACAGAGAGAATCAACTTTGAACAGCAACACATTTCTGTTAATGAAAACATTGCTCTACTAATGTATCATTTTAGTATGGCGTGTCAGGCTGTCTCAATCGACCTCCTGCATGCGAGTCAAGCTTCTACAAATGCTAAAAATCTTAATTATTATATTTAATTCAAGAACACTAAGCCAAATTCTTCCCCAAAACAGAAGAAAATAAAGGAATACCCCTAACAACAGATGGTGAGGGAAGGAAGGCTGTATTTGTTTCCTTTATATGAAGACATTGTGCAAAACCAACACTCCACTGGAGGCCACTGTCACAGCTGACAAGTTTGCATAACCTCTTTCTAGAGCTACAGAAGAAGCACAGGAATTGTAATCAACATCCATAAATTACAGCTACAACTCTGAGAAATGCCCAAGGACATACTTATCAAATAGAGCCAATACTATTAACACAATGGCAATTCATTGATTTTTCCTTACAGTAATTCCAATCTATATGCAGGCATATGAACTTGGAAACCGATTCTGAATAGGATTTCAAACACTTCTGTTCTAGGAAATGTTAAAAAGAAAAAAAAAACCAAACCACCAACCCAGCTGTAATTATCATTATTTGTTTCTGAAGCAAATACTACAGTTTCACAGAAAAAGCTCAAAATGCATTAGGTCCTGCAAATGCTTTTCTGTGCTGAAAACATTCCCAAAATAACGACACCAGGAAATGTAGTCAAATGTACTTCCCTGCCCCTCCAAACAGACTATGCAGAGATGATCACACCACGGGCATTTCAAGTCAGGTTTTGACCAAAAACTCAGGTTTCTAGGGTTCAGCATGAGAGCTTCATCCCTTGCCTTGGCTCTGCTGAGCTGGCAGCAATTGAACCATTTCACCATTAAGCTGCTCCATGGTATGCTCCTGTATGGTCTCACTGATTTTCTGATGGTTAATCTCACACCATCGTTAACAGTTGCAGCTACAGGCAATCGTGAGAGAATAATCAATTAAGCACATGATTAGCAATTTTCTTTGCCTTGTCCAACCCCTTCAAATTAAGTGGTTCAGGCTTGACCATTGTGCCACAATAAAAAGGAGTAAAACACATTTAACCTCATTATTCCTGTTTGAATAGCAAATTACCTAAAACCAACTCATTCAGGCATGGCAATGAGGAGCTGCAAATTGTTAGCATTGTCTTCTCCACATGTCCTTTCTGCTGCGAGTTCTATTACATCACTTGCAATTTATAAAGCAACAACACAAAACACTTCAGAGGACACCAGCTGGATAGTAAGTGTTTTGTAACAGTTAAAAGGGGGCAGCAGCACAGAGCAGAGCCTCAGATACGAAGACATGAGGAACAATTTGTTTGTTGGATGAGTGACCTCTCTAAAGTCAATGGAATAATATGGGATTTAATTTAAAAAATAATGTGGTGCAAAAACTGGACTGTTTTCAATTAGGAACTATCTTCAGGATTTTTTAAGTAGATCTTCTAAAAGTGAAATTGTAATAACTTAATTGACAAACTCATTAATAGTAACTCCTCCAAATCTTATCTTTCCCTATTTGGTTATCATCCCTTATTTCCCCTCATCCTCCCCTCTTTGTCAATTATTTTTTTTCCTATACTGAAAAGCTGTCTTATTCCACAATAAGTTGTGTATTTGGAAACTGGGACGGGTCTGTGATTCATCCTGATGAAATCAGACCAGCATCCCCATGACTTAGAAATGCAAAACCTTTATTAAATTAAAAAGGAAGAGAGACATCTGTGTATGAAGATACAGTGAAAGAATATCCTGAGTCCAAGAGCTGAACAACTGTCAGCAAGAACAGCAGAGTCTCATTACTGGGGGAGCATTGGGGAACAGAATGGCCACCATCAACAGAAATTAAATTTTAATAGATCCAACATTTTAACTTGAAGTTTCAGAATAAAAACTGATGCAGAAAGATACAGCTCTCAGAGCACTTCCTTACTCCTTTCCTCCTGGCTGAAAAGCAGCTTACAGGAAACCTGTATTAGCAGCACAGGACTGCCTTTGGTTCACTTCCATGAAGGGTTCTCATAGGAACAAAAGCTCTGCATATTCCTTTGGCTCCTCCAAGGCTCATTCCCAACCTGCAGGTTCCTCAGTGAACTGAACAAGCAGTGGTGGTGTTCACACATCTCTGTTTTATTTTAATAATCTGTTTCTGCTATTTGCTGGATGGAGACCTTAGACAATCTCCCACTGAAGTTATTTTCTAACTCATGGCAATGTTGCCAGCAATGACATTTCATCCACTGCTTGTAGGGACACCCAGCACTCAAGAGCAATCTCATATGAGATTCAGACAAATATATGGAATTAATTCCCATATATGCCAACAGCTGGGGCACAGATATTTACATCTGCACAGCTGTGGATCAGAGTATGCTCAGCTCTCAGAAGCTGGGACACATCAACATCAGTAACATGATCAAATGTGGCTGAGTGAAAATCTGGTGAGTGGAACTCTAAACTTCTGCAAATCAGCCAAGTCATATTTAAACATTTTTGTTCCAAGGCATTTTGGGAGAGTTCTGGATTGGCCTTTGTAGCACTGCTTTATTACTTAGTGCATGCCTCATTTAGATGTGAAATACTACAGATTTTCATTTAGATTTACCTCAAAACAATTTACTAAGTCAAATGACAGGGGAATGAATAGAGCTGATAATGAGGAGTTCTTTATTTTCCCCCTAGTTTTCCTTCCTTCCATCTCTGTTTACTGTAATAATTAATTACATAAATATAACAGCCTTGAACTGTCTAGTTCATTCCTTGAGACTGTGTCATCATCTTCCACACTGCCAGAACTCATTTTGTGTCTTCATAGATTCATATCTTAGATTTTTTTTTTTCATTTTTCTAATACTAATAGAAGAACAGCAAGGTTGGGCAGCCCACTGCTAAAAACACAGTATTAGAGACTGCCCTAGAGAGCTGTGCCACAAACTACCATGTAAACAAAACTGTCCGAAGTACAAATTAAGGGTGTTCTTTGGAAGTTCCAGTTAACAAGTTTTGATTTCTAGTAAAAGAAGAAAAGGTCTGAACTTTGAGGAAGTTCAACAGTTATTTCAAATATTAATTTAAAACTTTTTTTCAGAACAATTAAACACATTTCATTCTAATTAAGCAAAAGGTATATCAGAACAGCAAAACCAGGTATGAAATACAATGCATTCCAAATGCTTAAACAGCAGATAAATATGCATACAGCGAGGAAAGGAGAGTTCTGCACTGCTAAAGGAGAGCCCATCAAGCTACATTAAAATCCCAGGGGAAAAAGGGAAAGAAGCAAAACCTGCACACAGGGCAGGTGACACCATAAATTGTTCTTGTTTTCCTTACAGAATCCAATAGTTCCCCAACTTCTTAGGATTTTCTGGAGTACAAAAGTGACAGCAAAGTGATTTTCTTCAGGTCTCGTTTTTAAGAATCTGACAATAGCAACAGTGATAAAATGCAGCAAGTTGTTCTTTCATATGCTATGGAAAAAAATGCATTTAAAGAGGGATTTTTGGCTGTTTGCCAGATTGCAAAACACACATGAACTGTTGCTGAAGAATCCCTTTAGAAATACAAAACCAGCACAAACCAATTATTTCTGTATGGTGTGAGTTTGTTAAGTTAGTGGAAAGTGGTAATCTCTCATCCTATTACTATTTGCAGGTTACACTTCCTGGATGTCACAGAAAATGCAAGAACAAAATTTACTCTTTAATGTAGCACTAGGTCTGTCTTCAGAAAACTTCAAGTCCTATGTAAAAGATCATGGCTATTTTTCTGGATGTTAATGAGGTTTCTTTCACAGCAATTTTAGTAAAACACTGCATTTTTGATTGCAATCTCAAATACTGAAGCGCAAGGAAAAAATAACTAAGTAGGTTTTTTTAGATGCAGTTGTAGTTCAGGTACTTCATATCTAAACCAACTCAACTATTTCTTATAATGACTTTTCAACAGATATCCCATCTTATGGTAACACTTTTGCATTAAAAGAGGTAGACTGCTATTGCACATCATTTCACTTACCCAGCCAGCAAGTACATAAGGAAAACAACCTTTTGATCTCCTCACAAGCAGGAAAATGCACTATAACCATCTGACATACAGTGAGAGACTGAAAAATTATTAATATGGAAGAAAAAACACCATCAACCCTAGAAGTACATATTCTTTAGAAACAAATAAAACCACAGCTATTCATATTTTATGTGGCTACTACCATGGCACACAACATTTTACAAAGTAATTACCATAATGTGCAAATATTTCTGTAAGAGAAACTACAAAATAAATCTGGTTTTTAGTGGTATTTTCAAGCGTGGATTGTATTATACAGCCTCTATACACACAAATAAGGTAATTGGTAAGAACTTCTAGCATTTCACCCTTCACAGCCACTGAAAAGTCAATGTTATTTAACTGTTGCACAAATGTTAATAAAAAGTCATAATCCAGGGAGCTTACCCCGGGTCAACAGAAGGAATCCAAGAACCAAAGTTATTTCCAAAGTCCAGACAAGAGATCCGGAAGAGAGAATAACAAAGGGTTTGTGACAAAGCTGACACGGAGTCCTCTGAAAGAGGCAAAATCAATTGTGACATTTTTCATTTATTTGTAAATGCCTCTTTGGCAGTATGCTCACTCCAAACGACAGCTGACTCTTATAGAAAAGGGGAGATGATGGTAAAATAGAGGAATCCTGACAGTTGCTTTAATGAGATTCTGCATTAGGATCACTCCACCACTTTCCCTCAACAAGGACTGTGCCCTTCACTTTCAATCTTATATTCTCCAATTTGGAAAGCATTAATCCCATGAAAAACTCAACTCAGCCTCCTCTAATCACCATCACAGCTCTTCTTGCCACCTCCTTCCCCATCTCACTGACATTTATGTAAGGAGTCCACTCACAATTTAAAATACGTATAATTAGCATAGAGCAAATTAAACTTCAACCTGATAGCATTATTTTAATCAAAGTCTAGTTGCAGTGTGCGTGGTGAGGACAAGAATCTTGAAACAGACCTCAGTTGATATCAGGAGTGCAAACTCACAGAGCTTTCCTTCCAGCTCTAGGAATTATGCTGCTGGAAGTGTTCAATGCAGGAACCTCTGATGCTCACATTTTCTTTATTACAAAAATAAATAGGGAAATCTGCAACATGACAGGGGAGTTGCCTGGCAAATACTGAGAGAATAATCATTCTGGGAACAGAAGCAGACAAGGAATTTTAATAACTGTAAGCATAACAGGCAGCATGATAGCACCTATTTCAAGAAGAGGCCACTGGCTTGAGGATCCAGTGCTTGAGCACACTTATTCTGGCACAACTCTTATCTGACATAATCCATTCTTATGTTTCCCAACAGTAACACATTTTCTCTTGCTCAATCTCGTTTTTTAGTGCTATATCACATATCTTTCAACGAAACTAGATGACAGCAGTGAATAGATCATGGTAGCCTCAGGCTGCACTGAAATTAGTATTTTATCCTCTGTTAACATCAGTAAACCATTTGTATTACAATGATAAGGTTTTGTAAGAAAAACAAACACACACAAAAAAAACCCCATACAGGCATTGCTACAAGAAGCCTGAATCCCAGCTTTTTTGCATGCTCCAGCATCTTCTGAAAGATGAGGCTGGTGAAGGCACAGAGAACAAGTCCTTTGAGGGGCAGCTGAGGGAGTTGAAGGTGTACAACCAGGAGAAAAAGAATCTCATCGCTCTCTACAAACACCTGAACAGAAGCTGGGGCAGGTGGGGTTCGTCTCCCAAGCAAAAGGGCAAGAGGAAACTGCCACAAGCTGTGCCAGGGCAAGATTTGGACAGGCTGTTAGGATAAATCTTTTCACTGGAAGGCGTGTCACACCCTGGCACCCCCATGGCCAGAGGTATTTACAGGATGCGGCACTGGGGGATTGGGAAGCCTTGGGTTAATGGCTGGACTCAATTATCTGATTCTAGGCAAGCAGGCTTGACTTGAAAAAAACTAAAACATCTGCTGTCCTACTGATTAGAAAACAATTCCATCTCACCTCTGGATGAAAGCTGGCTAGTAAATCATGCTTGGGAAATTCACAGTTAATTACTCTACACCATAATCTGCTAGACAATATACAACATAAACATTGAATAAACGCCATTTATTTCCGAAAAGAAGAGAGAGATGGGTGATCTTCATGAGTTACAGAGCAGTTTGCCTGACAGCCTTCAGAGAAGAGGGGAGTAATCCACAGCTCAGCAAAACTTCCATTTTTCATCGAATTAATTAGTTAAATAAAACACCCAAAACCTTTTGAGTATTGTGGAGGTTTCCAGAAGAAACCTTTTTGGCACCTTCAATTTGAGGATGCAAACTAAAGGTGCAACTTTGAAACCTTTTACAGAATCTTTCCTGCTATATAAGATCTTTAAGAGTCTCAATTGATGGAATCAGGAACTGTGATTCACTTCCAGTATCAGCATTTTTTCCCTCTGAGATTCACTCTTTACTGAAACTCTTTTAAATCAACATAACAAAGCCCAGCACAACATTAAATCACCTCCCAAGCATATCAATCTCAGTTACCTAAGAGAAAATAGAGTACACTTCAAAACAAATTCTCTGGAAGTTTCTGCTGATTGATATCAGATCTCTTAAGTTAAACGACCCCTCATATTTCATTCCTAAAAATATACAGTTACTCCTAGTAACCTTTCCCAGTTGGATGGAAAGCAGGAAAGGCCAGATTCTGGCCTCTGCTCTGGTGAGGGAGTACCAATGAAAAATAATGAAGTCAGCACACATTTGGAAAAAAAATTATTATTTAGCTCCAAGGAAGGTTGCTTTGTAATTCAGACAGGTGATCCGGAGGCACAGCAGAGCAATAATGACTAACATCACATACTAGAGGGAGTATAAATTTTAATGATATCGCTCATAAAACTCACATTTTAAAGGTTACAAAACAGAAACAAGCTCACAAAGAAAACACATAAATCATTCAAGGTGTCAGGTTCCTATTCCTTAGCTATTTTAAGAGCTAACGGCCTGTCCATCACTAAATAAACTCGAATATGCTATACTCATTTATACAGGACTGAAAAGGGAATGTACACCAGAGTTCAGCAACCATCCACCCCTACAGACTCTATTCTTAACAACACAAGAGCAACAGCCATGTATAACCTCACTGATTTATTCATTACTCGACAAAATTAA
The DNA here is from genome assembly GCF_027579445.1 of Ammospiza nelsoni. NCBI lineage: Eukaryota > Metazoa > Chordata > Aves > Passeriformes > Passerellidae > Ammospiza > Ammospiza nelsoni. The sequence continues at coordinate 5,571,786 of NC_080642.1, read as the reverse complement.
ACAAAAACACATGACCAAATTCACCTACATCTAGACAAGATCACAACAACACATAATTAGCACCATAATTACAAGGACTCCTAATCCAGAGACATTAATGCACTTCAGTACTTGCTCATACACACTTCATTGTAGGCCTTTAAATATAGGGCATTAACAGAGGATTAATGGGGCATTCCCATCAACAGACCACATTACTTTCATCCCATGCAGATGAAAGAGAAACAGAGGCTTATATTATCATTTTTAATTACTGTAATTGGTCTGCAATTGCAACTGCATCTATTGTTGTCCCCATACACACATTATCAACACAGAACAATTCAAATGGCTGGCTGGGAAATGGCCACTTAGGGCCAATAAACCACTGCAAACAGTGAACTTTGACAGACCCATGATTCAAATCCACAAATCACCTTTTGAGCTGGGTTTTACAAAAACGACATGTAGTTTGGCTCGGTCGTCATTTCTCTTAGCCACAGAAGGTGGCACCTCCATTTCACTGACAGTAACTTCCACAGCACAAACTCCCCACTCCAAGGGAGCAGCACCCAAGGGCCAGGCTCAAAAATCTTGCACTGCAAAAGGCTTTTCTGCAATCCACCTCAGAGATCAGGCCTTCAGGATTTGGTTTTCAGAGTCACTCAGTCTTTACATTACTTTTTTTTTTTCTTAATATCACTTATATTAGAGCTGTTTAATGGATAACCCAAAATTGATTTATTAATTTTTTTTTTTCAGAAGTAGACACACACTGAAAGACACTTGAACAAGGTCGTTTTGCCTCGCTGCAAAGTCCAACAAGGTTATCAGTAAAAGCCTTATCCAAAATCCTCCTATGTCAAACAGAGTCTTTCTACTGGCTGGATTTAATACCGAATGCTGATTTGGGATCTATTCTCAATCCAAACTGGAGTGCAGCTATCAACCACCCAACTCCAGAACTCTGCATGGCTACACTCATGGGATTTCAAACTGCAACCACACATTGGAAATTTCTGCATCCAATTACCACTTATCAGAGGCCACCAATCTCCTAAACTTTAATGGTTAAAGAAAACTCAGTGTTTGGTTTACAAAGGCAATAAACACCTTAATGCTTTCAGTAACCTCTTTGCCTTATACTTGTGTTTTTAGTTCTGGAATCTTTTCCTGTACCTCTGGAGGAACTTTAATAAAGTAAACTGCTAACCTATTATTTTTCCAGTCTTTGTTTTCCCTAGGAAATGATTTAAGAAGAAAACCCTCGGACAGTGATCTCAGCATTCATACAGCAGTGAACTTCAGATACAGTAATTGCATAGCTGTGAGCTATGACGACTTTCCCATGGGGGAGAAATGACCTGGTAATTCACCAATGACAAAGTCAAAAGTAAGGTAAGCCGGGGGAGGGAAAGGATTTCCCCCCAGGATGAGATAAATATAATTTCTCACAGCAGTGTATATGTCTCTTAAGCCTCAGGTGGTTTTAAGTTAATGAGATTAGTTCCAGCAGGCAGTGAAATCCCAGGATATAGGAATTATATTTCAGCAGTTTTCACTTCATCCAGCAAGCACGGTGGAGTCAATCTTTGTGTCATTTTGTTATTGTCCTGGTTTGGGTCTTGTTCTCAGGCTCAAGCCTGGCTAAAGCACCTCATAAAATAACTTTGACTTAAAAGCTTAAGCATCATGTAAAGAGTGTGTTTAAATGTTTAAAAGGGAGGAGAGAAGCACCACGCTTAATCTGCAGAAAAGGATTTTTTTTGTTTAACTTTTCAGATGTGCTTTTATTCAAAGGAATTTGTTCTTGTACTTTTCCTAAACCAAGGTCACATGCATTTTTATCCTGAACACAAAAAAAAAGCCCCCAGAATGCATTACAGTAAGAAACACTGCCTTTAAAATATTTACACGCTAAAGAGATGGACATGAACAGGTTTGCATGACTGGCTAGTTCAGTATTTTGGTAATAACCAAAAAGAGCTCCTATCCAGTAACCACCCACTGGATGTACAAGCTGCAGCTTCACTCCAGTCCTCCGATCTGCTCGTACAAGAAAACCTTCACTCCTTTATACCCTTAGAACTGTAAAGCAGAAGGCTTTTAGAAGATTAAAAAAAATAAGGTCAGATGATAACACTGATTTCCACTAAGAATTCCTCGACAACCAGCCCTATTTTGACTTACAATCACTGAATAACTGCTAATGTAGCAATTGTTTTACCCTCTAGGTACTATTTTTAGTTGTGAATTTAAATTTAACCTTCCTGACATCACCACTGTAAAGAAAACGCAGAAAAATCTAGTGTTGCCAACATGCTTTAGGAAGCTCTTTCCCATCCAACAGGGGAATGACCTTTACTCCTCTTGTGAAAATGTGCAGACAGCACATTAAGGAAACGCTCATGTTAGTCTCAGGCCTCTTTCCAAGACAGTCTGATTAAACTTCATGTCCAGAAAGCACATGGAGGAATTATTTTTATTGGGGTAATTGAACCCCAAAATACAATATGAACTCTATTAAAAAGACTTTTTAGAATATCCAAGTCAAATACAGGGAAAGCTGTGTTTATTTTAGACTTACAAGCCTGACTTTAACACAGGCAAATCACACCCACACAAGCATCACTGTTTGAACTTTTAAATCGGTTTATTTTTTTCTACTCCCAAATCTGCCTTTGCATTCTGTGTCAAAGCACCACCACATTCTTTACTCTTCATCCTGTCCAAAGATGTCCTTCCTTCCTTCTTTAGGTTTTAGCACTTCATAACCAGGTGCTTTCAGTTACATACAAAAAATTCAAGCACCTCTTTGCAAAAAGACAGTGAAAGCTCCATCAGAGCTCAGTGAGGAGCGGCAAAAATTCAAAATTAGGAGACTCATCTCCTTTTTCGCTGGAAGAACCTCAGCTGGTAAAAACAGATAACAGGTTACTAAAGAGAGGCAACATCAGCAAATGAATGTGAGGCATGGTCGCTGTCATGATTCCAAACTTTGGAAACTGGTATGTTGGATAAACACCTGAGCATCCAGTATCCACCACCACACGGGCTGGCTGTAACTTGGGAAAATGCAGCTGCACAGGGATGCAGCATCACACACAGGTGAGATAAAAATGCATTTGTCTGTAAGACACCCAGATGTCTGCTGACCTGCCAAGTAATTACACATTTGCTGTCAGGTAAACCCAGTGAGTATTGCCCCATGTGCACAGATCAAAGCATGTAGATTTCAATTAAACATAACACACAAATATGAATTCCAACAATACAAAAATTAACTACCAGGGTAATTACTCTGGAAGCACTGCAATTATGAGTGTCATCAGAATGCATTATGCTCTGTGTTGGCAAAAGAATTATTTTGTAATGGGTCAGAGAACTCCTCTCCACACACTTTAATAATCAGCACACAAGCTTCAAAGGGGGTATCTATTTTAAATCTCTGCCATCATTTCACTGTTGGACTATGAAAGAAACAGGCCCACTGGAAAAATACTTCCCAAATTATAAAAACAAGGTGCATTACCTTAAAATGTTTTCAGAAGAAAACAAAATGCAGTGGTCTGCAAGTATCTACATTTCCTTTAAGGTCAGGAAAGTCAATTAAAATGAACAGTTTTCATTTCTTGCACAATTACAAGTCAAGCCTCATTCATAAATACCTGCCACACAGAAAGACACTAAAATAAGCATTCGTCAATAGATGAACAATATTCTAGAGGATTTTTGCAGGAAAGAAGTGCAGCTTTGCCATTCTATTTTAAATAGTTAATGTGTGTTCAAGTGGCCTTAATCTACTCAGACTAGCTCTTTAAAAAGAAGTCTAAATGCTTGCTTTAACCTTCCCTTTCTCTTGGTCAGTTCCACCTTTGCTATGTGCAATTTCTTCGCTGAAAGAATCACTGCACACAAGTTCCCTTATAGAGCCTATTATCAGCATTTGGCTGGAGACAGCCCTAAAGCATTAAGCTTCTTGAAAAGCAAAAACAAGAGTCAAGCTCTAGCTTTTCACAAGAGCGAGGAAAAATGGCCTGGTTTTGAGAACAGCTCGCTGCACCCCTCTCAGCCAGCAAAGAACTGCGATTTTACAACTGCATGTCACAGTGGATGTCTCTCCTCCATCCAGAGGGCCATGCATCCCCAGAGCTGGTTGTATGTAAGTAAAAACAAAGTTGTGCCCTGATATTTAACTCCTGGGGAGCAGACACAGAACAAAGCATCTAAACCAACACTGCTGCTGTAAATAGAGGGAAATTCATCCAGTTCTGTCCCAGAGGGGGTGAAGAAAAACTCATGCCTAGCTGTGTGTATTTATCTTCTCTATTCTTTGTTTTTTCTTCTTCTTGCCTATTTGTTTCTCTCAATGTCTGCAACATTAAAAGAAAACTATTACCCTAGAAAACTGTGTTTTACAGAAAAAACTCAGTTTAATCTCCACTCTATTTCTCTAAAAATGGTGGAAAGGGCATGTATACTTACAGAGATTACACAGAGACACACTTTCGTGCAGAAGCAGAAAGTAGCCTTAATATAAGTGGGGAAATATCACAGAGTTCAGTGAGGAAATCCCACTTTGAATGTGAGCATAAAGCAGGAACTGCAGCTCTGTCTGGCCTGGGACAGAGCACACCCTGTCAGAATCTGGCATGACTGAGTGATGCTAAAGAATGGCAATACTAAAGCTTCTCAATTTTGCTTTCATTGCAAATATCCTTAAACAAGATTACTTTTGAATAAGAAGAAGAAAAAAAAAAAGGCAAGGCAATAAAACATCTGTTTGAAGTCTTCTACTCCCTGAAATTTTTGTTCCTAACTCTAGAGGTGGCTGGACACATCAGGAAAGAATTACCTTCCTTTTGCTGCAGGAATGCAACAGATTAACCTAATGCATGGATGGAACCTTGTTTGGGAGAGGAGAGAGATGCTGGCATCAGCCTGATGTATATGAAAGCAGACAGGCTACAAAGTTCAAGGAAGTATGAAAACTGCATGAGACAGTTTTGTGATTAAAAAGGAGATAATGAAATGGACAGAAGTTGTCAAAAAAATGTCTCATTTTGCTTTGCTTACTGAAATAAGTATTGATGGTTACATTCCCAGCTTCATTGCAGTAAGCATGAGATTAGGGCTATTGAGCTAACTCACAGTGATGCATCGCATGACAGCAAGAAAAATTAAACAGTTCAAGCTGCAATCTTGTCAGATCTCAAAAGGCTGGCAGGACATGAGTGATCTAACAGGGAACTTCCACACAGAGCTGAAAATACAGCTGGGAATTCAGCTCCTGTTTGTACTGAGCATGTGCTCGGCAAACTCGGTTCTGGAGACTGAGGCTTCACCCAGGCTCCTGACCATGGAGATCAGTAATAAACACCAGCACGTTTATCCCCTCTCAACACAGAGCAGCTCCAGCTAACACAGCTCACACAGGAACAAAAGCAAATGCTTTCGGGGAGTTTTGAGTGGAGCTACTCAAGTAATTTTATTATTTAATGACAGGTAAGACCTTTTTGGTTAAAAAACAGAGCAGTCACAAAGAGAGTGGTTCATCAGTCTTCCAACAAACGCCCTTCACTTTCCGTGCCAGCCACAAGCACTGCAATCTTTTCTGCACTGCAACCACTGAGTGGGTGACAAACAATTACCCACCGCCAAGATTTCTGAACCACCAGACCACAGAATCTCCCTAGAACTGCTCTGTACACTCAGCTATCAGGATGTTGCATATCCTTCATTAAAAGGACCACAGAACCACATGAAAACAACAGAGGATTTCCCCTTGCACTGCAAGCCTAGGGCAGGAGTTTCCACACACCAATGATACATTCCAGTTGTTGAAGAATGGTCTATTTTAAATAAGTGACAGCGTGACAATGCTCTGCAAATGTGGTACCAAGGTTTACCCTGTAATATTAAAATGATGGTGTGGATTGTACTGGAGGAAATTAAATGCTGCTCCAGTTCACTAATGGTTTTCACACCTTAGATTCCACTACAGTGCCTTGGTCATTTCACAGGACACAGCTTATATTAAGTCTTGTGTACTTGCCTGCAAGAGGTTCACAATCCTTTAACCTCAAAAACAGGCAACATAATATCTTTTAACACTATAATGTAAAAATTACCACGCCAACATTAGCAAGAATGCTCCAGAACAAACTCAGGCAAGTTGTAATTTTTCCTGTTTTTTCCAACCTCACTCCTCTGTGAGTTTTCATGTCACAGTGACTTCATCACTGTCACAGAGCATAGCATAAATGTCCCATTTCATTACAGTGGAAAAATTTTCTGTGCCCAGTCTTAAGCAAACAAGCAGGGAACACGATTTACTTTTGATATGAAGAGATTGATAACTTTGAATTTTAAAACTGTACTTGGTGTTTCCCTGATCTTCACTTCCCATAATAAAGGTAGAAAATCCTCATCTGCAAATTGATAAAAATAATCAGTTGCAAGATGTGACCTTGGATAAAGCAATGTTAAATTGGCCAGCAAATTTTTTGGAGGCATCACTGTCATTAACTTGCAATTTTTTCATTTCAGTCTGCCAGTGATGCTTGGCAGGTTATAATTTTTCATTTTCTCACTTGGCTGATGCTTACCCAAGTAGAGATTATGGAGATAGTGGTGGAGAATTTTTACAAAGATTTTTCCCCTTTCACTCAATCATATAAGGATTCAAACAAAATTGTCTCTGTGAGGTGGGTTACCTGTGTAACAGGATTACTGACTAAGATCCTCTCAGTATTCCAATGGCAGGAACAGTTCATGGGCCCTCCAGTGCATTAATGGCCAGCTGGACAACTGCTGGACAACCTGCTCAGTGCATTTCCACCAGGAATGATGTGCCCAACATCACTTCTGCTTTAATAGTTAATACACAAGAGAAGTTGAAAACTTTACTGAATTGGTATTTTCCCTTGAGGTCACTGCTCCTTCAATTTATTTTTTTTTTTTAAACCACTGATCCCTTTCTACTAAGAGTATTCCCCACTCATGACTAAGTTTCTTTGCCTCCACATCACCTTCCCACTCTCTCATTATTTCTTTGCCACTGATTTAATGCATAAAAACTGTAATAAACAGCTCCTCCCAGTGATCATCCTGGAACAACACTTCCTATTTCTTAGGGGTTTTTTTTTGTTTTATTTTCACTCCAAATATCCTGTATTCACAAGGAAAATGTCCAGAACACAAATATCTGACTGCACATAAACAGATCCAAAAATGTGCTATTAAATTGTTCTGCCTTTAGTGGTGAACCAAATGCATCCTCCTGCCAGAAGATCCATTTTGTGACAATCCTCTGACTAAAAATACCTGTCCCCCCAGCAACTCTGATCCAGGAATTGTACATGACACGCTGTGAATATCTGCAGCGCTTTCCTCATTATCAGGAAGGATTTTTCTATTGCTGCTCTCCCAGTCAGAGTTTGTGCAGGAAGGGAACGGCAAGGGGAAGGTGAGGAACAATTAAAGGCTGCATCAGTCACCACACAAGGCATCATCATCCACCAGAAACCACAGTTCAAACAAAGCTGGAGACAATATGAGGTTTTTACTACTGGATACGGCCCAAAAGGTATTAAAACAATCTGACAAAACATGCCATTGCCTTCTTCATTATCCATTTTTAGCCTTCCTACTCAAACCATCCATATTCAGCAATCACCGACCTGAGTGTGGAGACAACAAGCTCACATTTAGTTATCTTTCCTCTTTTTAACTTTTCAAGTATTTTCAAGTGTTTATTATGCTAGCAACTGTGTCAAGAATTAAATACATGGCAAGACTGCCACTGAAAATAAGCTTCATCATTCAGTCAAAGAGGTTAAAATTTTGGCTGATAACTAGAGTGACACAGTAAGGTTTCTAAAATCTTATGACTATATAAAACTATTAACTCAGATCTAATTCACTGCTTCTTATTGCATTTTCTGAAACATTAGAAAGACAGCATAACATCACTCATTTTATAGACAGGGAACTGAAAGCACAGGAAAGAAAAGTAGCATCAGATAAGGCCATACAGGGGAACAGTGGCTGTATTTTAATAGTGACCAAGTTTTCAAAATCAAAGTTCATTCCCACTTGTGTTCAAATATATTCTAGACATTTTCCTTGTGGACAGAAAATATTTGGGTAAAAATTAATAAAACAAAATAATTAAAAAAATAAACCCCAAATAACAAAAACACCTTCTAGTCTTCAAGTGAGACAATTTCCCCTTCAGTTCCTGACTGCATTTCCAGCAGCTACACAGTCCAGAGAACAACAGATAATGCTCAGGAGCTCCCCAAGAGCCCATTCCAGGCTTTGACAGAGCTCCTAGTTATGTGATTCCTGGCTTACAACCCATGGAAAGTTGCTTTTAACATCTGCTGCTCCATTAACACATCCAGCAACACCGTGGAATCAGCAGAGAGCCCAGGGAACTCCATCCCCAGGGGAAGCTGCAGCAGGTAAGGAATTCAGCTGTGCAGCATCCATCCTGCCCCTCTCCATGGAGGTGCAATGCTGGTCTCACCATACAGAGTTTGCATAACTACAGAACTTCCTCCCAGATAAAATTCTGACCCTAAAAAAAAAAAATATTTTTTCTCAATTAACTCAGAACTAGGTTGGAGAATATATATTTCAGTAATATATAAATATGCTATTTTAAGTTCCTTTTTAAGCAGGGTTATTTGGGGCTTGGGTTTTACATTTTTTTTATTTACCTCTCCAACTGGACTTGCTCCATAAGCTGATTAACACTAATTTAGCTCTGTTAGTGACCACTCGTGCCAGTCAAAGCATATCATGTGATGGAGGGACAACACAAAACAAAAAAGGACACAACTGAGGTGTATTAGTCAAGGCTGAATTTCTCAATACAACACTGCAAAATACTCAGGTCTTTCCATGCATTTCTTTCCACCAAATTAATTCTCTTAAAAACAACCAAATCTGCATCAAGTCTGACCTCAGGTCCACTGAAGTCCAACAGCTGACACATCTGGAACAAACATGAATTACAGCTGTAAGCAGCTACAGCACTCTGACAACCTCTACTAGTTAAAAGGAAACAAAATTTGATGTAGTACTAGGAGCTGAATTTTAGCAAAAAAACAGCCTTCAATCTTTATGCACCTGCCTAAAGCGAATAAACTCATGCATAGATCAGGAAAAAATCAAATTCAAATAAACTATTCATGAATCTTTGTTACTTATACATAAGGAATCCAATAAAGAAAGCTACTCTGGAAGCAAAGAATGCAATATAAATGTGTTCCAGCTTCCGTTGCTGGATTTTTTTTTAACCATATCCCACCCCTGCTTTGCCCTGTGGCAACGTGTTTGAATAACTGAGACTTTTCTTAGGTACTCATTATTGTACAACAATCTATTCTGCAAATGATATTCTATCTGTCCAACAACACAACAAAGAACCCACTTTCTCCTCCTCAGAGCATCTTTTACTATCAAAATAAAAATATTTCTTTGATGTCTGCTGATGCAGGACAACACAAGTTCTGTGCTGTCACATTGGTGTGGCAGTCTCGCTGTAAGAACCCACATACAGATCTCAGGTCACCCCAAATGCACAAGGAATTCCTGGAAGGGGCCCTGCACATGTGAGAACTGGGGCTGCTCCATCAGCTCCTGACCTTCAGCCAGCCAAAGCCAGCCCAGCACTAAATGGACAACCCTGACTATTCCAGATTTTGTTCCAGCCATTTGTGCAGCATTTACAGGCATCTGGACTTGCCAGTGACTGCAGATCTTCATTCATAACAAAAAGTAATTATCTCCTCACAAGGAAGTGAAGTCTGTGAGATTTCAGCAAACGTTCTTCATTAATTTGTTGAATTAGCAGAAGAAAGCAGATAATCGCCAATATTAATGCTTTGCTGAGCAAGAGCCCCGACTTGAGCACTGGGTAAGTCACCTGTAAATCCAGAGATCTAAACTTCATTGTCCCCAGATTAGCTTGATTAAAGCAATCACTACAAAAGCCAAGCACCTCGGATACCTCAGTGCTTTTTGGATCAGTACAAGCTCCAGGTAAAGTCTTTATTTTTCCTAATACACCCACACATCCCCACCCCTGGAAAATGGGGCTTAAAACAATGTCAGAAGAAGCCTAAATTAAAGAAACAAAGGTGAGTGGCTGAGCATGAGGAATAAGTATTGCCTAGAAAGACACTAAGCTATTAATGAAATCAATTTCAGCATGTATTTTAGTAGTAGGGTATATAAAAAAAATCCAATATTAATATAGAGTTCATGAAGGTAAAACCGATCTTAGAAAAAAAACTCACACAACTTTCCAACAGTTTAGCTTCATTACATTGATTGCAAAATCTTGCATACTTTAGGCTGTGTATATTTATTTTGTTCAAGTCTAACCTGCTGCCCAGTCCACCTCACACAGCCAAGTGAGAATATAAAAAACACAAATACCACAAAAATGACAAATCTTCAAAAACGTCCCCTGGAAAAGATCCAGAATTTTCTCATCTTAACAGAATCTTAGATAAACACTGAACCCCTCTTTACTTCATAGTGGTGTTCTCATTACAAAGCCCTGATAAACCACACTCAGTACTGACTCTGCACAAAGTGCTCCTCATTAAATTAGTTTTCATTGGCCCTTCCTTTTAATTTTTAACCTGCTGCAATAACTGACAAAATACAGCAGAGAGCTCTGCAGAATCTGATTAGTATGCCAGGGTTAGAGAAATTGCTCTGAAACAGAAATCACACACACTGGCCTGCAAGTCAAAGTCAGTGCCTATAGACTGTCAGAAATTAGGTTTTAAGCAAAGCCTAGATTGAGAAAAGATTACCAGGAAAGACTGAGGTAATATTTATATTAGCTTCTGTACATTCAGGAACTTCTGGGTGCATGCAGAAGCTCCTATATCTAGATTCCCATCAGTGAATAATTATTCAGGTTTAATCCATTTCCAGATTGCTTTTTATTTGAGAAATATCTGCCCAAGTTCCCACTCAACATCAGAAAAAGGGTCAGTGTGCATTTTAAGGCAGATTGTGAGGCACATCTCATATCACTGCAAGGCAATTTCCTCTACACAGTTCCAAAGAAAATTCTGTTCTTTGCCACGCCACTTTTCCTCACAAACCAGTAGAGCTTTGTGTCAGTCAATCATTTCAACATTCACATAGCAGGTAAGAACACTGCACACTGCACAAGATAATTGAGTTAAAGTTTCTACAAGGAATTCCTCCAAGGCAAGAGATAAACAATAAATGGATTAATATTCCCTACAGAGCACTGTAATAATAATCTTTGAAGTTTCTCTACAGCTTTTAGTTAATTTATTCTAGAACCAATGGTGTAAATGCAAGCCTCTAACAGAATAAAAATCAAATTCCCACAAAAGTAGTTTAAGATCTAAGCATCTTGACAGTTTCCCTTTAAATCACATTTATTTCAATCCTGAAAAACCAAATTACTTTGATACATTTCTTACACTGACACTTTTATGCCTTCTCAGGACATCAGGGATATTCAGACTTTTGAACCAATACTTAAAAAAATATGCACTTAAGGTCAAGAAAACTTTTTTCTTTTTTTGGTAACACTTCTATCTCATCTTTCTAGGAAGGGTCATTACTTAACTCCTTTCAAGCAACATAAAGAAAAAGAAATGTCGCCATTAAACGTAGAAAGAACTTGAGTTCAAAACTGAATCACATAGAGTATCTGCTAGAAAAAGGAAAAAATTACTTAGGCTTTGCCACTTAAGACATTAGAAGACTTTAGATCTAGAAAGATATCGTATTCTATAAGGAAAAAAAAAAAAGAAAAACAAAGAGCACAAAGTATTCCTTATACATCAGTACTTTGTTTCAAAAACACACTTCTGTTTCTCACAAGACCAAGTTTTTTCAACTTTCTCATCGATGGGCAAAATACAGCAAACAAAAAAATTCTGCCTTAGGAAGTAGCAACAATTCAACTATAATTTTATTTTTACTAATGTTTTTTCCATTCTTTCCAAGTATTGGAACACAAGTCTTTTAGTGGAAGGAAGGCTGGAGAACACCAGAGAGTCTCACCCCACCCTGCCCGGGGCTGTCAGTCCCTCTGCTCTGACACACAGACAGCTCCAGCAAGCCCTGATCTGTCAGCAGCCAGAAAACAAACACATTTCAGTCCTGGAGCGTGCAAGAGAAAACCAAAACTTCTTTCAAAAGGGAGACTGTCTCAGGTTACTGGCACGTAACTTGAAATAACAATTCCATAATTCTTCAAACTTGCTGTTTCCCAAGAAATGCACACTTCCTTTAATACACCTCAGATCCTTCTTTGAATAGGCACTCAGAAAAATTCCTATAAATATTCCCTACAGCCTTTCTGGAAACTCTTTACAAACTCAGAGGCCACAAGCCTAGCTGACCAAGATTGCACATATATAAATAATCTCTTTATTTTCTCCCTACATCAGGGTATAACTGCTACATATATGAAAATATGTATTTCATTTCAGTTCCCTGTACTCAAAAGTACATCAGTAATTCTTATTTGCAAGAACCATCTTGACATTACTCAAAATAATAAAGCAGCAGATGCTTCATTTTACAAACAAAAAGTAAAAGCAAAACAATAACTATATCAAAAAACCCAAACAAATAAACAAAGCTAAAACTCCATACCTGTGCCATAGAACACTTGGAACGCTTATTCCAGGAATATTTTTGTTCCGGGGACTTTCTGGTTCTGAACTGCTGGATCTTTGAACATTCACATTAATTAAATTTAAAAAAAAATACTTGAAATCTATTTTGGTTTTTTTTTTTTTCTCCTGCAGAGGAGACATGTTTTGCTCTAGAAAAACTGAAGTGTTCTCAAGAACTGGTTAGACAGTGAAACCCATGTAAAACACACATGCAAAGTGAGTGAATTTACACTTTCAGAGTTAACCACCCACTCAACTTCAAAATCTACACTTAATTGCTGGCATACAAAATACACCAAGAATGAAGTGTGGATACAGAATCACTTTTTGCTGTGGAGGAGTATCAGCAGTGCAGAAAAGCCAGCTAGACCACAGGGGAAATTAGTATTTATCCACACACACACTTATGAAAAACAGCTGTTAGGAAACATGAGGGGAAAAAACCCTTTTTTGACAAAGGATGAAAGTAAGAGAACACATCCCAAAATAGTCATTTTCAAAGCATTACAAGTAGGTGGATGAAGCAAGTGAAAAGAAACCACAACTGGGCAATCAAGAAAAGCTCTTTATTAAAACTGCATAGGCTAGTAATTGATGAGGATAGAGAAGTAATTTTTATTTTTCCCTGGAAGCACCCCATTCTCCACAGCCTCTTTGCTCTCTACATGCATTTTTTCCTACTCCTTCCATGAAGACAAAAATCAAACCATCTGGCTTGTGCCAGACATGTTGTATCTGTTTTTCAGACAGCAGAAACTCATCAAGCACCTAATACATGTGATTAGCTGGTAGGAAAACAAGAATTCACTTTGACTTAAAAATATCTTTGCATTTGTTCTCATTCCATGCCAGGAGGAGCCTGGACACTTCTGCATGCTTATCTGCAGCTCAGAGAGGCTGAACAACCACAGAGCACTGAACATGCTGAGCACATGCTCACACATCATCTCTGGGCCAACTCTTGGGTCTGAAAACAAGACCAGGCTTTGAGCATCCCAGCACTGCCTCTCTCGTGGAAGCACTTATATATAAATAATACTGAACAGGCTTCATTCTCAGTTGATACAGTAAAAATATGCAGTAATCCAACGTCTCAGTACTGAAAAAAATTCCAGAGGTGTGTTTCTGTCATCATGTAAGTATCTTCCCTGTCTAATCAAAACTTTTAGGTTTTTCCCCCTTAATGCATGGCTGCAGTGGCTCTCTTACAGAATGTGGATGAGGATACAACTTCCTTTAATAGTTAAAGTAAGCAAGAGGCTGATCAAACCATTATTTTCTTCCACAGCTATTATCAGAGTCATCTAAATGAGTAGATCCACTAATATTTTATTGGGCTTCCATAGCTCAGCCTCAGACAGAGGCTAGAGCCAGAGGCACAGTGTACAAAAATTTCATTTTTGTACACAGGTGACCCCCAAGGTTTCAGTTTCCCCCTCACAGGGGCTCCCACAACAACTGCAGTGTCAACAGGAAGATTACAAAATTCTCTAAGCCCCCAACATAATGCTTTATTTGTTGTAGATACAAGGTGTGTATCTACAGCAGTTCAGTATTTTTTGCTGCTCCCTAATTACATTTCAAATATTCATGCAAGACATTATTTCTGTGCTAGAGCCCATACAGATTTGTTCCTACCAAAATAGTACTAAAACAAAGTTATTTGAAGCAAATCACCACGAGGAAAATACGCTTCTTAACGTGCCCAAATATTGTCATAAAAATCCCCAACAACTAAGCAAGGGAATAGTGAAAAACAATTAACTAATGTGGACAGCAAAACAACATAAATCCCTGCCTTTAGTCTCACCCAGCGTGATGTTTGTGATTCATAGATGTAAATGTCTTGGAACACATTTGTAAAAAGTCATGTTTAATAATTTAATGTGTCAATGCAGCCTGCAGCATCCACCTAAAAGTTCCTCTGAGACTTTACTAACAAGTTCATTTTTTCTCACGATTGGCATGACCAGTGGATTTCAAATTTCACATTAAAAGACAACTAGGAAAATTCATCATCTGCCTACTGTTTTTTTTCCCCCAGGGGATTTTGGATCACATTTAGTGCCAATGAGGCATCAAATTGGCTGCAGAGAACCAGCTGTGGTGGTGGTGGTGAGCTGCCCACAGGTGCTGAAGGAGCTGACCTGTGTCACAGGGGACTGATCCCCAACAGCTTCCAAAGCTGGAATTTGAAAACTGGAAGAGTCAAGTCTTAAAGGGCACAAATAAAGATGCAGAAACTCAAAATCATTCAGTGTCACCTCACTCAGGACCACTCTTGCCAAAGTACTGCACAAAATAAACTTTAGGCAAGCAACTGTTGCCTGCACTTGGGAACAATCCACATTATACAAACACAGTGGCAAAGGGTCAGTGTGACCCACACCTCTGCTGCTTTAGAACACACTGACATCAGCTGTGACACAACCTGAACTGACATCAGCTGTGACACAACCTGGGATGCTCCACAGGAGCTAAAACCACATTTCTCTTAGGCAATCTGGAATAAAGCAGTAGTTTCAAAGTGTAAAAACTTCCTCGAAGCCCCACATACAAACACCATCTGCTCTTCTGCAAAAGGTATAACATTTGAAATAACATTCTTTTCTCTTCCTCTTAGTATACTCCATCATGAAGAGAAAACTTTATTTATATAAAGAGCCCGCAAAATGAAGTTCCATAAAAACAGGAACATATGGCCAAATAATTCTGAATAGCACTTAGCATATTCATCTGTAAAATAAGAACTATAATGGGCAGATAAATACACCCAAGTCTACTTGGAAATTGCCAGTATACACATGGTTTTCTGCAAATAATTAGCTTTTTAAAAAATTTTTTCACCCATCACTCTACATTACAGTTTTTCTACAGTTAATCTTTTTAAACCACAAACTTGGCCCGTGACACCTTATGTCACACATATTAACAGCCTAAGTCAGTGCACAAAGAAAAAAAAATCTTAAGTTTTATGAAAGTTAAATTTTTACCACCATTGCAAAGACAAAGCTTAAAACAAATTTATGTAATCTCCAACACAAGCAAATACAAAATAAATGCAGAACTTTTACAGAACTTCTTGGAACATAAAAATAAATGCCTAAGAAGAATAATAACTAAAAACAGTCCTGAAGGAAAGTATGAATTCACCTATGAATTAATTTCTGCTATTAGTAAGGAGAAAAACAACACATGGTCAAACATCTCTGTCTTGCACACTCACTGCTGCAGGTTTTTCTGTAATTACAGCCTTCAGAATCATCCATCATCCAGCTGTTTCTAAGCTGTTAAACATTTGTAAGGAAGTGTGCAATCAAAGTAAGTGGCTTAAAATTTGTGGACTGAGCCCCAAAACCTCCACTTTTTCAGCTTCTTCCAACACTTACATTGAGCAATGCAACAAATATCCAGCTCTCTCTTCAGCACGTATCATGAAACTTTCTGGATACTTGCACATAATCCCTTGAGACAAGAAGCACAATCACCTTCAGACACTCAAAAATCCTTCCAGCTGCAGACTCTTCCTGCTGTAATTTGCTGCAGTTTTATAACCAGCTGGTCCTCATCATATACATGATTTGGTTCACCAAACCCCGCTCCCTAATCAATCCCCTGGTCATTGCTTCAGTATCCTCTGGGATTTAAGAAAAAAGACTGGTTTCACTGAGTGATGTGCTCTTAGCTTGGCCCTTTCCATTTATTTTGATGATCTCTCATCATATTGAAGGCTGATTCCTGACATGCTCTCCATAAAGCTGAAGAGTTTATACAAGACAGGCATATCTTATTTGACTTGTGCTGCAGCTTGACTTCTGCTCGTCCTGTCAAACTGTGTCAAAGGGAGAGTTGGTTATTTTGATGTTCCATTCTTTTATTTCTCCTCATGCTGCTGTCACAGTTTAACCCCCAGCCCCACACAGCCACTCTCCCACTGTGAGAAGAGGGAGAAAATCAGGAAATTGAGAAAAGCAATGGGCTGAGATAAAGCCAGTTCAACGGGTGAAGTAAAAGCTGTGCATGAAAGCAAAACCCAACATGGAATTTGTTCCCCACTCCCCATGGGCAGGCAGGTGTTCAGACAGCCCCAGGAAAGCCTGGATCCATCACACCTAAAAATGACTTGGGAAAGTACGTGCCATCACTCCAAATGTCCCCCTTTTCTGCTTCCCTGCTTTATTCTGAGCACAACCCCACTTAGTCTGGAATATTCCCAGGGTCAATAGGATCAGCTATCCCAACTCTGACCCTTCCAACTCCTTGTGCATCCCCAGCCTCCTCACTGGTGGGGTGAGGAGCAGAAAAGGCCTTGGCTCTGTGCAAGCACTACTCAGAGCTAACCAAAACATCCCGTTATTACCAGCACCATTTCCAGCACAAATCCAAAGCACAGCCCTGTTCCAGCTACTAGGAAGAAAATTAACTCTATCCCCAGCAAAACCAGCACAGCTGCCTACAATTCCACTAAGCCTAAGACCTGAAAGCATTGACTGCTAAAGGCATGTAAAACTGAGCACAGGAAAAACCTCAGAACATTCCTGCTGGCTCTTCACTGCAGGAGATAATGCATTATAACACGGATTTCCCCCAAATCTCTGCAGGATCTACAAATCCCTCCTTGCAAACCCTCCAATAATTCCCACATGCACACAGTATGTTCTGTTACCACCCTGTTGTATTCAGCAGTTTTCTATAGTAGCCCAAGTGTTCTCTTCTATGAAACTTACTCAATGACGGCAGGATTTGGTTGGTTTTTTAATTTCACCATTCTTTCAGATTCTGAACTTCAACCTCCTTAATTTCCACAGTGCTTTCATGAAAACCTGTAAGGAATCTTAGCAACTGGCACATTAATTTAGTTTTTAAAATGGCCAAGACCTCCTAATGCAGAAATTGAGTGTAATGACATCTTTGCATTGCTAAAGAATTGTTAGCCAATCTAATTTTTCAACCTTCAGTACAGTTAAAACAAATTCTTGTTTAAGAATTCTTTGTTTTGGGGGTTGGACTATAGGATTTCCAGACATCTCTCCCAACTCTAACTATTCTGTGATTCATCATTTCCAGGCATTTTAGACATCTAAAAGTCTTCAGTTATCCATCAGTTCTGTTCTAATTTCAACAGTCTCCTGGGCTAACCATATTTTACGATTGTCTTTTTATGTAGATGCAAGTATTTAGATACAGGAAAAATACTTTGATCATCTGCTGTGACTTGTATAGCAAATGGACACATGCCCTCAATTAAGTTTTACTTAGGTACATCTTAAAGGAATAATACAGTATTTGAATTAAAATTGTCCTTTGATGAATATCCTACCATTATGTGCAATAAATTACCCTCTTGCTGAAGATGCAGCTCTTATTTCTACTGCAAATGTGTCTGGCTCATATTTTAGCCACAGGATCTTGATATCCCATCATTTTCTGCTTCATCACAGAATTTCAGTTCGCAAGGCACATGCTTTAACACTGCAATCAAGTCCCTCCCCTCCTTTCTCTTTGATAATATTTAACATATTGAGCTCTTAGAATTTCTCCCTCAGGAGCAATTTTCAGCCCTTATTCATTCTTAGAGTTCTTCTCTGAAGTCTCTTTGACTCTATCCTGCTTGAAGTATAAACACCCAAACTTGACAGAAAATTTTGGGTATGATCTCACTAGTGCCAAACACAACGACACAGTACATTTCCTGCCCAGCCACATAGAGATTGGGTCATACTGGAGCTTTTCCACAAGTTCTCTCAAATTAATCTGTATTTACATGGAACTGAGAAGCTAAAAAGCAATCCAGAGAAAACTAAACAGACTCCACAATTCTACCAATTCAACTTCCCTGTTGCTTATATCCCCCTCCATACACACGTTTGGGAGACACATCTCTCTGATTTTCAAGCAGAAAGCCCAAAATAACTGTGTGACTGCTGTATCATTTGGCTGTGGATAAAGGTGGAATGATGTACTTAGTAGTGTATAGAGTTAACCAGCCTGAATTCAACATCAAGGCTTACTGAGGTCAACAACCCAAGTCAATAGTGTTGTATCATCAATTTTCAACACAAGTAACAGATCAGTAATAAATAACAGCATATTCACATTTTTATTCAGTTCCTGTAACTATTCTGTGCCTAAGATATCCACGAGAATTATAAACACATTTGTACAAGAAGCCAGAAGAAGCAGTGTTGGTGAACCTTCACTTGCCTACTTCTTGACTATGTTTTCACACATGCAGTCTTGGCATTTTTTTCCCTGCTAGATCCCAACTGACCAACAGCTTCCATGGCAAGAAGATTGCAGAGAGAAAACAACTCCTTTTCTGCACTCAGCCTGGGCTGTGACAGGTGCACTTGATTATCAGTTTTTTGAAACTGTGCAGGTACTGGAGGATGAACAGTGACCTTTGCTGCTTCCCTGCACAGCAGCATTAACCAGGCACACTGGCAGGCCCAAGAGATGCACGCCTGAGGAGGAACAGAGTGCTGTGACACACATGGTGCCAAGTCTTTGAGAACACAATGCTTTGTTTTCAACTGATTATAGAATCACAGAACCTCCTAAGCTGGAAAAGGCCTCTAAGAACATCGAGTCCAACCATTAACCCAGCACTGCCAAGCACTAAACTGTGTCCCCAAGTGTCACATTTACACATCCTCTAAATTCCTCCAGGGATGAGAACTCCACCACTCTCCTGAGCAGATCGTTCCAGTGCTCAACAGCCTTTTTCTGTGAAGATTTTTTTTTTTCCAACATCCAATCTAAACCCCTCCCAGGCATAAGCAGTTTCTTCTTGTCCTTT
The DNA here is from genome assembly GCF_027579445.1 of Ammospiza nelsoni. Taxonomy (NCBI): domain Eukaryota; kingdom Metazoa; phylum Chordata; class Aves; order Passeriformes; family Passerellidae; genus Ammospiza; species Ammospiza nelsoni. The sequence continues at coordinate 5,552,313 of NC_080642.1, read as the reverse complement.
TCCTTGTTGTTTAGGAGAAGAGACTGACCCTCACCTGGCTAGACACTCCTTTCCCAGTCAGAACACTGAGTTACTTACTGGAGGCAATTTCCACATTAGTATCTATTCTGGATCCCACAGCTGCACACAAGGCCCATTTCACAGCTGGATTAATTGCAAACCAAAGTATGATCTGCACAAAAACGCCAAACAGGATCCCAGTCCTGCTAAGTTTTAACTTAGAGCCATCTATCAATGACATCCTCATATTACATTGCATACTCCTAATGAACTCATTTATAAATGTATTTATAATGCATGTGTCTAAACACCAAAGCAAACATCACAGGGGAGGAGAGGGTTGGAAAAGAAGAAAATGAAACCAAACAAAATGAGAAAGCATAACACTTCCCAAGAAGAGTTTAGGCAATTCTATACTGCAGGAATGCTGGCCTTGCCAACAAAATTAAGTTTAGAGTGGAAGATCCAGAGCCACTGAAAAAGTCTGAGGATTTAGAAACGTCTGTTTGACAGATTGCCATAATGAAGATCTACAGCACACGTTCCCTGGAGGATTACATGCGAATCACAAAGAACTTCTGAAATAAATCTGTTTATTAAGGGGAGATAAACCACTTTGAAGGTCTATTTTTGTCTGGTTTGTGTTCATACCCTGAAGCTATTTAAAAAGGGGGAAAAAATAATGCAGGTATGTACCACAGCAGTGACAAGCAAAGACTTCAACTATGAGGATTAACAGAGCTGGAGTCATATGATCCAGCATGACTATGGGAGCTGCTACCAAAAACTGCAGCTTGTGACATGCACGTGAACCACGAGCATCCTTCTATTGACTTAGACAATTCTGACTTTCTTCCCACTTAAACCTTATTTTCTGCTTCAGATAAACAACCTGGACCGAACTCTTCAATGCAAAAAAACCAGTTTTGCATTATCACAAACAGAATAATTGCTTCATCATCAAACAATGTGACCTGTTAGTAACAAACGTTAAGGATGTGAAAAAAAAACCTAATTTCAGATAGACACTAAAACCAAGAAATACCTGATGAAACTTGGAAAAAAGTGTGTTTCTGTGGGCTATTTTTTTAAAGAAAATGTGTGCGTAGCTCTAGGGTTTTTAATTAAAAAATTCCAGCAGAAAAAAAACTGCTGAAGGTAAGCTACAAAAGATCACTCTTAGGCTTGTTTCAGGTGATTAACTTTATGGTAGATTATCATACAGTTAAGACATCTACTAGGAATGCGATCCGTGACCAAAATTCAGGAGACACTCTTTAGTATTTTGATGATAGCAGAGATAAATGCTGTGTTATGGATGTACTGGGACTCATACAAGAGCTCTTTAGATTAAAATTCTAAAAATACATAGAGTTATTGCTTGATATACAGGACTGGCATCGTTACAGTTCCAGTCATCTAATGCTTTCCATATGCTAACCACTGAACAAATAAATTTGCCTGTAAATGCAAGAAATATGTACCGAGTAATAAATAAGCCAACATGAAACAGGCCGTTCATATCAGGGTTAAAAATCTAAATTCTTTATTTCTTCCCCGAATATTTCTGTCCTGATGACTCAGCAACAATTCCGCAAGTTTCAGCTGAAGTCAGCGAGATGCCTCGAGTGCTGTTTTGCAAGTGTCAACTCCACGCTCGTTACGGAGTTTATTTTAATTACAATTTTGAGGCCCTCTCAGTTACAGGAGACGAACACCTGCCGAAGTCAAGGAGCTCTGCATGGATGCAGAAACCAGGACATCGAAGATCACACACAAGGGCGACAATGACAATGCTATCCTAGACTGAAAGTTGTGAAATTTCCCGGCTGCGTTTCTGGTACCCTGAGCACCCCCAAACCCCGAGGGGAGCGCGTCCTGCCATCCTCCCGACTGCGCTCACGGCTTGCAGAAAGTTTCCAACCCGTGACACAGCTCACTGTGTTTGGGGAGTCTGTTTCGATATTTAGTAAACACACCATTCAGTTTGTAAACTCAAGCGAAAGACACCACGCTGGTGTCCCGTTTCTGGGCGAACAGAAAGCAAAGAGCAGGACACGGAGCGGCTCCCCGCGGGCAGTGGGAACCAGGGATGGAGAGAGAGCGGGAGCTCCGGGCTGTGCGGGACCGTCCGCACGGTAAATTTACCTGTCCCACCCCAAACCACCTCCAGCCCGGAGCCCCGCAGGAGCGGCCGCGGATCCTTTCATTTCCCCGAGTTCTGAGTTACTTTTAGGGAAAAAAAAAAAAAAAAAAGCCACGCACGGAGCTGACCGAGCTCTCCTCCGCGCTGACAGCTCCTCCGCGGGGTCGGGGTGAGGAGCCCGGGTGTCCCGCCCGCCCGAGCCGGCGTTACCTGCGCTGCCCCGCGGTACTCGCGCTGTGCCCGGCAGCACCCGCGTGCCCTGCGCGGTGCTCGGCGTTACCTACGCTGCCCTGCGCGGTCCCCGGCGGTAAATGCCTGTAGCCGGTGGTACCCGCGCTGTGCCCGGCGGTACCTGCGCTGCCCCGCGCGGTGCCCGGCGCCGCACGGCCCGGCCCGGCCCGCCCAGGGAGTTTTCAGCAGCCGTAAAGCGGAGCGCGCCCGGCCCCGGCCGTGAGGGGCCACCCCGGGGAGCGCCCGCGGGGCCGCGCCGGAGCCGCCGGGCCCCGCCGGGACGGGACAGAGGGGAGGGCGTTCAGGGGACCGAGGAATGGTCGGGTTGGGAAGAGCATCTTGTTACAACTCTTGTGCCGCGAGCAGGGACACTTGCTACTAGAGCAGGGTGCGCAAGGCTCTGTCCAGCCCGGCACTGAGCACTGCCAGGGATGGGGCAGCCACGGCTTCTGCGCGCAACCTGCGGCAGGGTCTCACCGCCCGCACAGGGAAGAGTTTCTATCATATATCTAATCTAAGACTAGCTTTTGGTGGAGAGAGGGTATTCTCCATCATATCAATCCATCCCTTATCAAAACCCCTCTGTTAGCCCCTTTAACTAGAAGGAGCTCTGAGGTTTCCGTGGAGTTTTCTCATCTCCAGACTGAACAGCCCAAAGTCTCTCAGCCTTTTGCACCATTTAGCAGATAATGGTGGTGTTCAAGCCTTGTTTTACATCTTTTGTGGCGGGATAATTTCTGATGTGCAGCTTTTTGTGCCTGTACAGGTCACAGCCCCGGAGCTGGGAGGGGAGATGCGAGGAGCTGAGCTCACCCCTGGCCAGGCAGGACCCACATCCAGGTTATCCCTGAACATCCGAGCACACCTGAAACCAAACCCTGAAGGATCGAACCACACCAGAGCGCAGTTCAGTAGGTGTCTGAACTGCTGCAATGACACTGCTCGCACAAAGCCTCTTAGCAGGTAAACTTTGATCTTGAATGCACTGCCGTTACTATACTGCCTCCTTAGTAAAACAAATTTCCCCGACCCAGATTAATGACTTAGTTCTGCTTGGAAGCGTTTTGCTGTTAATTCTGTCCCTAAATCTACAATTTGTCCTGTAATCCCGGATGCTGCCGTACAAGGTACAGGGCTCAGCTGTTCAACAAAGGCAGGAAAAGCATCAGACTGGTAAATTTCACTCTCTGAAGTCAGGGCTAGTATTGTTTAAGGGAATTAGTGATAGAAATGTTCATTATAAGGAGAAATATGTCCAGCCACGTTTCCCAGAAAGACACTTATGAAAGAAAAATAAAAAACCCTTTAAAATGTTTTCCCTACTGAATAAAAACTACTATTGGAATAAAGGCATCTTAGCCCAGCAGCTGCTGCAGAAAAGGCAGAAAACAAAGTCTTCCAGAAGTCTTCCAGGCATATGGTGCACATATAAGCAGACAGAAAAGCAAATTGCAAGCATCTATAACAGAACTGGCTTCTGCTAATAAAGTATTAATGGGAAAGTCTGGCTGGACTGCTGTAGCTCTGAAAACAATTTTAGAAAAAAACAGAGCAATGTGGTCACTACAGAGCAGGTGAGCTAGTCTACAATCCTCATTGATAAAGTACTTTTTTCAACATTAAGCAGAAGTAAAACAGCTGCAGCTGGAGGTGTACTTTTCATGCCCAAAGAAATCTGTCAGGCTTGTAGGTGTACAAATGCATTCGCCCAAAGCATGATTCATCAGTTTTTATTCACAATTTTTTCATCTCCTGCAATAACATGTTATAACTCTGCTCTTTCCTACATTCTTCTCTTTTCTATACCACCCCCAGGTACAAGCCATGGCTATAGACTGGTTTTGTTCATCACTTCAGACTTGATATTTTGTGCTGTGTAGCTTAAGCCAGTCATGCCCATTCCATGAGAAGGGCTGAAGCTGAAGTTTAAAACAGACTTGATACCACCACAGTTCCACGTTTCCCTGCTTCAGCTGTGAACTGCTTCTGGATAGTCCCAAGATTGGCACAAGTGTGAGCTGACACTGCAGCAGAGAAATCATCTCTAAATGCAGAGTGCACCAGCCATGACTCCACATGCTTTCACACAGGGCTCCAAACTCATTAGAGTTTGTTAGGAAAGATGTTTGGAGTCTCCTGACTCTGCTGCATCTTAGAAATTCCTGGACAGGTCTCCTAATTACTAAGCAATAGCCAACAGTCAGTCAAATACAAAATTGCATTAACTTTTACCTAAAGCCAGGCTAGCTTTGCTGCCCAGACCCCTGCCTTCCTGCTGCTGTTGCAAGAATTCCTCCCTTCCCCCCAACATTTTTACCAAGGATTGGTAAAGATCACAGGCAGAGAGCATTTGCTTACCACAGTACAGAGCTGCAACCAAAGGGAAAAGTTTCAGACAACTGGCAAGGCTTTTTTTTGTACTGAATCACAACCACACACTCTAGAAGTAAGTCACAAGAAAAAAAAAAAAAAAAAACACAACAACAACAAAAAAATCGAGTGGTGCCCCAACATTCAGGGAAACAAATAGATTTACACTATGAAGAAAAACAAACCTCCAACCAACTACATTTTGCAAAAACTTACTGTGACCTGTCTAGAAAAGGACATGCAAGATAATCAAATATAAACTTAAAACCTTCTCTAAAACTTTGCTGAAAGGAAACAGTGCATGAAAACCATACAGCCCTAGAACACCAGAATTGGTGCACACCATTCCTTATCAAAAAAATATCTGATAGTTTGGGGATGACCATGGAAACATGGGAAAATGGAATATTAAGTTTAAAGAGATTTCATTGACTTGAGATCCTGGATAAGGCAGTTTCTGAGTTGTTTTATGGAAAGTCTAGCATAGAATAACTTGGGTTGGAAGAGACTCACAAGGATCATCGAAGCCCAGCTCCTGGTTAGGTTGAAAGGAATCCACGTGATGGTTTTAAATCCTGAGTTTAAATGGCTGTTTATAAGAAGAAGTTTACTTTCCTCCTCCTATATAGGTGAAAGTTGGGTTGGTTTGTTTGTCTCTTTTTGTATTTTTTACCAGCCTGCAAAGTGATTGAGCTTGAGGCATTCTGTGCAGCAGAACTGCCACCTCGTGGTTCCCTTAATCCTTGCTGGGTTTGATGCTGCGGTTTTGGGTTGTATTCGATTAACTAACAGAAAAATCGAATTTTTAAGAGAGTTGTGTCTATGACCCATATAAGAAAGATCCTACCTGGTTGCCATGCTGGTGAACTGACACTGTGAAGGGTGATGTCCTCTCCCTTGCTGGAGGACACTCATCAATGTAGTTGGCAGGACTATTTATTCCAGTGCAGGAGAAGGAGAGCATTAAAACTGTCATTTTAAAGGTCTGAAAAGGACCTGCAGTCCTGCCCCTTATCGCCCATTCCCGCAGCTTTTAATCAAGGAAGGTTCTGAGACCAAGAGGACTGGTAGGCATGCCTGGAATGGCAAGTCCTGCTTCTTTACACAGGCTAAAGGCACCACACATTTAAATAACAGAAGCCCCACTTGAGGAAACAAGAAATTAAATACCTTTAAAACCATCTGCTAAATGCAGTTTGAAAGACTAAAATTCCTTTTTATGGGCAGTCTCTGCCTTTTATACTGAAAAATTAATTGGATATATGTATTTTACAGAACAAATCCACGATTCAGCAAGAAAATTAATGAAATGAAGAGACAGTTGGAGCTGCTGCCAAGAACAGTCATTTCAGACCTAGCAACCTTGGAAAATGACCTTTTAAATAATGAATTTGGAAAAATAACACTACAAAGCAACAAAAATGAGCGTTGCCTGCCTATAAAGTCTGCTAATAGCAGTAGCTTCCAAAGAATGAAGACATTAAATGGGTCATGGGAACTGACTAGAGCTGATGTTCCTGTATCAGGTATCCTGAGCGCTGAACTGCCTCACTGCACTCCTGAGGTAACTCCTGGTTAGCTCAGGGAATGTTTCTACCCCTGTACAATCAAGCACTCTCATCCAGAGGACAGGAGTGCACAGTTGTATGGTTTTAAGAAAGTGAGAAGATAACAAAATTAGGCCTAAAAGGGCTACCATGGCTTCCCCAAGTACTTAGGAAAGGGCAACTAAACAAGGAGGAATGCAACATACTTAGACAAGCCATTATTATTCATCATCCCATAGGCAGTGAAATACCTCGCTTAAAAAAGCTTTTAAGCATGCATGGAAGAATTGGTCTGATTCATGTTCAAGTACTGTTTAAGTAGTCCATAGTGATGCAAAACTTAATTTCTTTTGGGGTTCTGCAGTACACCTGAATTTTTTCTATCCCTTGATTCATGCCTTACAAAGAATAACTAGCAAAAGCAGGAAATTCTAATTTCTGTCCAAGCTTAAAGTAGAGCATGATTATTCTATCTGTAAAGGAAGTGACTCTCTACTTAATCGAATTTTCTTTAAACTCTGAAATCTATCATATTGAAATGAGATGGAAGTCCTGTTTCTTATCAAAGCTTTCCTGCAGTGGATTCTCCCCACCTTTCCCCTCCTACTCAATAAAGCTGTATCTTTAAGCAGCAAGACATAGTTCCTCAAAGTCTTGGTACTGGAAGGGGCTTTAATGTCTTTTAGAACCTTTTCAGGTTGAACAACCCCAACTTTGCCCGAGTCCATTGGAAAGATGTTCCAGGTCTCTGATCATCTTTGTAGGACTCACTCCAGCAGGTCAAAAGCATCATTATGTTGGGGGACCAGAGCTGGACACAGCACTCACAGAATCCCAGACCCACTCATTCAAGAGATGAGCCTGAATATCATCAACATCCCTCATAAGCACCCAAAGTCGTTCCATAAGAGAAACAGTTTCTATGATAAAGATTATAGCCACAGATTATGGAGAACACATGCTTCTTGCTTTTTTCATTACTTAAAGAATAATCACCGGTGGATTTTAGGAGGTTTTTGTGAATTGAAACAGAAAATGCGAACAGGTAGAGAAGCTAAGCTTTAATCCTCCAATTTAATTTCCTTTAATCTTGTTTATAGAATATATCCTCTTTTTTAATTACCCATTTTTTTTTTCACCAAAGCCTGACACATCCAGATTCTCTTACACCTTTTTACCATGAAATACATGCACTGTTATTCCCCAGCCAGACTTTCCCGCCCTCTCTCCAGGGTTCTCCCCCTGATGCTCACTATGCCCTGTTTAGGCTTCTACTCCAGGATGTCTAAAACAGCAAAACTGGAGCAGGAGCAGAAGACAGAGCATTGCAAGTGGCCCTTTGGCAACCTGCAGGGCTCACACTTACAGCAAATACTCTGAGCGCAGGTAGGACGGGCGAACACAACATTAAGACTAAATAAAAACCAATTTATATTCTCCCCCACTGAGGCCTGAAGCTGGGATGGGTAATTTGTTCCAAATGGAGGAGGAACACTACAGGCTGCAGTGCTCCAGGCTTTTCTGGGTCTTGATCGTTTAACTCATCCCGGGGTTTCTTCACATATCCTGACTTCCAGTTGTTTTTGAACAAAAGAGGTAACTGCTGAAGATTGTGGAGAAGATAGAGAGGAGGCAACCCCTAATTACTGGTTGATTTCATCTGGAGCTGCATTATAGCCAGCACTTAGCAAGAAAAGAGACTTAAACCAAACAGCAATTCTTAAACCACCATAAACATCAGCATTTTTGTTCTTTATTAACTCAAAACATTTTATTTAAAAGTAGCAGGTCTACCAAAACAAGGAACAATCTAAAAAGAACCCCTGCTGACACAGACACATTCGATTTGCTGTGATAAAAGACAAAGACCCACAAATCTTGCAGTGTATCATTTGCTTCCAAAGACAGTAACGTATAGCCTGTGGTTTTAATGATTGTCCTGCAACTGATCATTTTGAGAAGCACAGCATAAAGTGCAGTTGAGCTAAATATTATTCTCTTACCCTTCAAGAACACAGTATTTCATTTAAGCCATTCAGGTAGAGGTAGTTTTGAGGGTTAGTAGTAGATTTGAAAGCTTGCTTGTAGTTAGCTCAGCTCCAAGACCTCTGCATAATTTAGACTAGTTCACATTTCAAAAACTTCTCAGAAACTTTAAAACATCATACACATTCTAAATGTTCAGCTTAAAATAAAGCTGCTACAGGGTCCAGTTCTGACTTTGCATAAATCGGTACTTTTGAATCAAGACAAATTTCTCCCAAGAGACAATCTTCTTTCACCACTCAAAATAATTATATTGCCACCATTCATATTAAGAGAAAAAGACAGATGGCCTTTACCCAGAGATGCTCTGGTGTGCCCTTACAGAGTTAATTGGAGGACTGACATCTGAAAGAACTCTGTCTCCCAGGACTCGTTTTCTCTTTATTCATACTGTACCAACCTGAAAGACAGAAACATTTAACAGATGCTCCCCAGACACGCATTGTTTTTGCTAATATTTTCACGCTGTGGTGTAGCAATCCTGCCCAAAACCTCACCACAAGCAGCATCCTGAACATAAAATACCTACTGCCAGCAGAGGAAGTTGTCTATTTCCCTCTTACCTCAGAGAATTATCAGTGCATACCAGGAAACAGTGTCAGATATGCTCATCAGTCACAAGTAATTACAGATCTCTATCATCATTGTTTTTCCACACAGTCACCTTATCTCTGACAGGACACCAAAAAAAAAAAAGTTCCACTGTTGTGGGAAGGATTCCTCCCAAGTTTGCTGTCAGAAAAATAAGAAAATATTTAAGAGGGCAGATGTTTTAGTCGTGTTTATAAATAGCAAGAAATCAGATTTTTTTTCATTACATTAAATGTAAACTTCACTAGCTTGTAGGCACCTCCTTACAACTGTTTTTTAAAGATATGTATAACATTGTTTTTTTAATGTAGCTTTCAAGTGGTTTTAAGTATGTAAATAATTAAAACCACATTCCAATGTAAGTCCCTATGAGTGAGGGCTTTTGCCCAGTGATCCATCAGGAGAGACACTAGAGCTTATGCCCATGCAGTGCTTCACTGTAGAGGAACCTAATTAAATTAACTGTATGAATTGAGTGACCATATGGAACCATCAGTGATGGAGAGATACTTTAACTTGGAAGCAAAATTATCACGGGAGTCTTAAACAAGGAAAGAAGGTGCAAGTTATAAGAAGAAATCTGAATAATTATCCAAGTATTGGAACAAAAGCTCTGTTTGGAAGGGGAGAGTGTCAAGAGATAGTCCATGCAAGGAAACAATAACAAGTTGTTGTAATTCTGAGGCACTTAGCAGAAAAACATCACAGAAACAGAAGAACTTAATTTCTTTCCATTTGCTACCAACTGCAATGGCCACATGCTGTTCTGTGTTTGTATTTATCGTGTATTTTTGTTTGTGCCACCAGAATATAAGCTTTTTCCAGACAGAGCCCAGCTGTTTGTTTGGCACAAACTTCACTATTATACAATTCTGGGTACACTTAAATAGGGACTATACATGCTATGATAATTCTCTCCCTGAAGCAGACTAATTAAATCAAAACCTGATAAAATGATGTTACAATTCTCACAGAAATCAATAGAATCAAGGACATTTCAGTTTTACCTCTCCAGGAAACCAGTGTGTAAAACCTGAAATATTTAAAAACTGTAATTAGAGCAAGAGCATAGTCTAGGAGTGCTGACAGAGTCAGACTCAAGCCTTGGTGCATCTGCTGGGAAGCTGCCACTCAGCTCATGCTGCATCCTATTGTCAGTGCAGTGCTGAGCACAGGCACTGAAATCTGCCTTATTGCTCACTTTGTAAGTCTGTGGTGGAGTTACTTTCAGCACAGATCCAAGAAGACTGATGGGTCATCACTTATTTCCATTCCAGGACAGTTTTTACTGATTCACAGAGCAGCACTACCCACAGCAGGTAGGGTCCATCCCACTGCACTGGGGTTGTTTCCTTGCACCTGCTGAAACCTGCAGGAGTTCACACAGTCCTGATTCTCTTGCTGTCAGGAGGCCTGTGCCTGCCATAATTCAGACTGAAATCTCTAAAAAGCCTGGAGAACACCCAAGGGCTGTACCCTCTTTGCTGTTTCCCTGGTATTTTCTGCATTGTACCCACAGCAGAGCAGGTTCTGCTACACTCAAGTCCCCTAAAGAAGAGCACTCATGGAACTTGCATTTAAATCTCTACCTGGTCTTGTGATCCAACCTAATCTTCTTTAAAAAAGTTAAGATACATCATTATAACACTGGTTTCATGTCCTTTGCATTGACATGAGAGACTACACAAGGTACAGGAACAGAAGGCAGCTCACTGCTGATTCAAAGGTAGCTTCAGAGGATGGGTGTTAATCCTGTCACACTACAGCTCTACAGGAAAAACATTTACATGAGCTGCTATGAAATCCATACAGCAAAGCTTGTTCTCTAATTTGGTGGCTGTAATTCTTCCCTGTTTGCCAGACACATACCCAATGAACTCCAACAAAGGGAGTCAAGTAGTGCAAACACTAAAAGATAATTGAAAACCTAAGGGAGCACCAAAATTTCATCAAAATCTTACCTGCACCTGTCAGTGCTGCCCATTTGTTGCATACAGCAAAAGCAAACTCGAGCCAGTAAAACACCTAATATAGATTAAAGTGGATAAACTGGGGTTTTGTTTGTCCAGGGCTTACACTTTCTTTATGGCACATCTTATACCTGATTTACTTGTCCTAATGCAGGCTACTGTAAAGAGTATGTTATTTAACCTTTTAATTTCAAACACACTCCTGCTATTGCAATTTACAAGAACACAGAAGACACATGACTGAATCCCACTTGATCTCTTCATACTACTTCTGTCAGTGCATGGGCTTTAATTCCAGTCAGGATCCATAGTAAAGAGACTGGTACAGAGAAATATGTGCCAAACTTATAGGAAAATATTTTTTTAAATATTTTTTTAAAATTCTGGGCAGAAGGGGTCCATGAAAGACCACATGAGGGACAGTACTGCTTCAGCACTCAGTATTTTCTTTTATTCTCATTTCAGCTGGTATCTTGGGATTGGTAGCAGTTTTAATTCCCATGGCCAAAACTTTAAAAACTAAGGGTGATTAAGTTAAGTTTTTAAGCAAAACATAACTTGCAGACTGCTAAGGTAGCAACTTGAGTAGAATAAAATACCTTTTCAGACTAACACAAGCCTGAAGATGCCATCATGTAATAAATAGCTTTTTGCTGCTCTGGTTCACTTTCATACCAAGCATCAGTGCATGGAGCAAGACAACAATTTGGCTCTGAACAGTTGGAATTTTTTTGAAGTGTGATGGTGTAGCTGGATACTTCCATGAGTAAAAATGCTGTCAAAGCAGCATACAATTTAAAGTTCATAAGTGAAAGAAAATGGATGGCTCATCAACAAAAATGTCATTTCTGAGAATAAAGACAGATTTCTTTTTCCTTAAACACTACTCATGACTCCAAGGGAAAAATTCAGTGTCTTACAGAGCTAGTAGGGGAAAGCAGCAAGGACAACAAATGTCAAGTTAAAGCCGATGTATTTGCTGGTGCATCATTTAAATAGTGCCTGAAGGGTAATCCCAGCAAGATGGGCATTTCAACTTGGTTTAGCAGCACCCCTAGCTGGGGTAAGAAAGTCTAATCACTTTCTTAAAACCACAGTGTCATTAGAGGAGAATTTGGGAAGAAGCTGCTATAGTTTGTGTTGGTTTTTTACTTCTTGAATTTTTGTATAAAGATTTAGTGGGTAACGTCAGCAACCAGCTTGAAACTATGGATGTTTATGATTTTAGCAATTAGTATGGCAAAAGGCTGACTGTGCAACAGACGAAGAAACACACTGCTCTTGCCCATAAAAATACAGCCTATATTTATGGGTTTTACCTCTTGTGTTTTAAGGATGGCAGAGTATAGCCTGTTTTCTTTTGCACTTTAAATGTTTTAGTGCAATACACCCTTTTCCCTCAGACATCTTCATTCCTTTCCAAGTAGTACCTGGAATTCAGATGGCACATTAAGCTTCATGCAGTTTGACCTTCCTTGCCTTTCATGCACAGCTCCAGTGGCTCTGACTAGCAAAGTTTGAGACACAAATAACAATTTCCATCACAACTTAGCTGCTTGTTAGGATAGCATGAATGCTCTGTTAGAGCATAAGTGTTGAAAACAAATAGTCATACTCATCCACTCACATTGAGTTTATATTGGCTTTAGCATCTTCTCCAACTAACCAACACAACACAGAGCATCACCAGCCTCCTTTGTAGTGCCACATTTGATTTTCTTCTATTCAGTGAGGAAAAATTACTCCATAAAATGAATAATAAATGAAATTAATCCAACACTGGTTTTTGGCATTACACTGATAAGGGAAGATGCTCCCTCAGTTAGAAGCTGCTGAGCCATCAGAGCACCCTGAACCTGGAATTAGCATGTCAAAAATCTGCCTTCACTTTCAGTTGCAAGGCACATGCCAATTTTCATACTGAAGGATCCATGTCATCATCTTGGAGCACTGCTCAGATCCCCACCCAGCCAAGGAACAAAATCCTTAGAATATAAAGCTTGAAGAATGTACTGCATAACATGTATATATATCATGACTGGGAAAAAGATAGCAGAGGGTTTCCTGGCCTTTGCCCCTTCCTGGACAGTTTTGCACCATGTGGTTCTGGGGATTTCTTGACACCTTTTGCAAAAGTCAAGACTGTTTGAAGAATATCCTCACTAAAGTGTTTTCCATAGCATGCAGAGAAAACAATCCACCAGAGCGTTTGATATCTGTGGCTAAGGAAACCTCCCTGTCCCACCATCCAGGCATCAGTCTGACCATCTGAGCTGGAGCTGAGGCCCCTTCTCAGTAACACTCACAGTCAGATCAAGTTTCCTCATCAGCTCAACACCAGGTTTCCCGTAGCACACACATCCAGATCCTTAATACATTTTAATAATCTTGCAATAACTCAACAACAGGTTAGGCTGGTGCTTCCAAGAAGGGATGCAAAACAAAGGAACCTCTGGGCTTTTATCCCCTTACAGTCTCTGGGTGGGAAAGTCCAGGGGCCCTCAGCTCCTGCCATGTCCCTGTCCCCCACCTGGCTGTACCACAGGTCCCCATGCCCTCAGTTCACAGCCTCTTGCCTTGGGGCTCTGCACCTCAGCTCAACCTGCAGCTTGTACCCCCTCACTAAAAGTATTTCCCAACATCTACAGCACCCAGTTTTAAACTACTAGTACAGTGCTCTTTAGCAGCCAGGAGGATGGTGCTTAAGGTGAGGATAGTACGTGGCCAGAGCCATTCTAAAAACTGTCTGGCTGTTTAAAACAAGATATCCTGCACTGAAAGCATCATCATTGTTCTCAATGGTCTTTTCACTTAAAATAGTCACACCAGCAGACCACCATTAACAGCCAGCAGCTTCTCCTTTCAGCCCCCCTCCTCTTTTTATTCATACACTTGAAATAGAAATGGCCTTGGACAAACATTTTCATCTTGAACACTTTCTACTCTGAAGTCATCTCCAGCATCAAAACGAACAACTGCAGTGTGAATTAAACCATGTAAGATATGACTTTTGCCAAGTATCACCATCTGGATATTTAAATCCACAAAATCTCTGCTATAGGGGCAAGTGCAGCACTTACATTTCTAGAAGTGGGAAATCACTCACTCCTCAGATGTATCTACTTCTTGGTGCAGACAAGGTGCACATTACACCAAGATCCCAGCTGACATAAACCCATACCAAGGAGCCTGTTCACCTGGTCTCACTACCTACCTGTGATGAGAGTTAGCACTTTGAGCTCTGGAGTACATAGTCTGCAATGATGTGCACACACTTCTGAAAAGGAAAGAAGTCTTCCTAACCCACTGATTTGTGCCTCCTCACATTTCTCTACCTGAAGCTAAAGGGTTAGAGGCAAACAGGTACAGTAAGCAGCTGTTTGATAACTGCAGCATAACACAGGATGGGTATGTGTGGAGGGAGGAAAAGTCCAAGCCAGAGGCAACTACCCTTTTTCCATTATCACTTTCCCTGTATTTGCAACTTTCCTTACAAGCTTTGAATTCACCCTCCAAACACCATCCCTCACTGCTAATACCAGACACTACCTCTGCAGCACATTATAAAATGTGTCATATCTAGATAGGGAAAAAAGGTCGATTATTTGCTCTATTTCCAACCTTTATTGCCAGATTATCTGATTTACCTTTCACTAATCTAATGACAACTGTATTTTGGAAATTTTCAAGTGTAATTTATGTAATCTGGGTCTGTTATTTGAGGAGTGAGGAAGTCACCCTGTTGCACTGCTCCTACTGTATTCTTGCTCCATATCTAATGTTAAGAAGACCATCTCTGCTGGAAAGTCAAGAGAAGAAATCTCCCAGGCTATAGATCGCTTTGCCCTCTCCTATATCTTTGTAGGTCAAAAAGAAGTTTATACAGGTGCATCAGATTTTGACATAAAACCTCAATTAGATTATGATCCAAAACTGGTGTCTGCCACAGCAGCCCAGAGCTTTATTCAACCAGATTTTGAAAAATATCCACAGTTGGAGGCTCCACAACTTCACTGGGCAAAATCTGCTTGACTAGCCTAACAATGAAAACGTTTTTCCCTTAAATTCCATGAAAACTTCTGTGATTTCAGTTTATGTCCTTTGCCTCTCAGCTTCCTGCCATACAGTGCTGTAAGAGCCTGGCTCTGGCTTCTTGTTAACTTGCTCAAAGGCACAGGAAGGCTGCTGTCAGGTCCCCCATAGAGCTACAGTTTCCCTAGTCAACCCAGGATACTGTGGGACTATGGTTTATTTTATGAGATGCAGCTCTACATGTCCAAATTATGACTTCTGAGAGAAATTGCAGCAGTTTTATCTAGAAACCAAAGAGCTCACATTTTTGCCAGCAGCAAAATTTAAAAAAAATCTGGTTAAGAAAATGGTCTTGCTTGCCAAAACACATTTTCCAGAAAAAAAAAAAAAAAAAAGAAAAAAAGGCTGAAAAACACAGTAATGCAGCACTAGAAGTAGAACACCCACCTCCTGGTTTTCCCAGTATCTCAGGCATAAGACTGCTTTGCAAGAACAGCCACATTCACAAATAGAACAGTAAATCCCTAGCAGCATTTATCTAAATACAGAAAAGCATATTCCATACAGAAGTTTAGCAACAAAAACAGAGAAGGTCTGATTTAGTAAATCCAGTTTGCCTTACTTATTATTTAGCAAACACCTTCTACTAAAGCCCTACAGTTTGTTGACGGCAATCTGAAATGTGTTGAAGTAGGATACACATACAGAATGTCTTATTTACTAAAGCAGAATTATTTTTAGAAAAGCTGAATGCAGAACAAGCTACATCTTGCTCTAACTTACAGCTGAGCATCCTGTTTACATGCTGATGTCCATGTTTACTTTTTTGGTTACAGGAAGCAATGCCAAAAGACTTGAAATAATTTTGCCTCCTGCTGCCTATCAAGTTATTCCACTCCTGTAGGAAACAGTGGCTGGGGGTCAGGTTAACTCATGCAGAGAAATGCAGAGTGCAGATTTTCACTGCTCTAAGACAATGCCACTTTAACAGCTTTGCTACAAGGATTTGCTTTGCCAGGCTTCTTTGCCCAATCTGTCTCTCTGAAATATGTACAACTTCCTTCTGGCACTTTTGCTTAGAATATTCTTTAAATTATTTTTCCTTCTCGCCAAACCTTGCTCTCTCTCTTACAGTACTAGCATTTTCACATGATTTGCCCTCTGTCTTCAAGCTGCAGTCTTAACACATCAGTCAGATGCAACAGCAGTTTCTACATTCTATTCTGGCATTTTTTTTTATTTTATTAATTTATATCTTGAAAAATAGAGTGACTGGCCTCCTAGAGGGTTAAGAGGAGGAAGCCAGGACAGTTCTCCATATGAATCTCTGTGCAAGTGCCAGCTGGATTTCACAGCCCCGTGCTCGGCAAAGCACAGAACAAGAACGCTGTTAGTATTCTTGGAGTGCTCTGAAGAGGAACAGGAAAAGGCAAGAAAATAATCTTACTTTGTACCAGAATGAAGTGCTGGAAAGTCAAAGAGGAGAATTCAAACTCCATCCTTCCCACAGCACATAATCGACATCACTCACAGTCACTCTCGTGCATCACAGTGACACCAAAGGTAATAAGCTGTACGTGAAAGAAGGGAAATACTGAGAAGGTGTTGTTGCAGCACATCTCCCCTTCCTCCTGCTTTTCATGCCCTCCAAAGCTGAACGTTACTCCAAGGATACTGAAAATTCTGCTTGCTGAACCTCTGCCCACCATGCACCCACTCCCACCTCTTGGAATATATTTATTGATGGCTTATAGCTCACTTGGTCTTTGAGTTTATAATTTAATGGCTAATTTAGCTTACCTTGAAATCACTGCTAAGGAGCATGAGGCAGCCCTAACCACAGACATAGCCCTAAACCCAGGCAATGTTGGGATGATGTGGAAGTGCTGATGGCTCCCTAATAGCTTAGACAAGGTGTGCACAAAGCTCAGAGCCTCTGTGTTGCTCCTGTGCATACAGACAGGTTAATTCAAACCTGTTTGAAATTAAACCACTGAGTTTTATTAATTCTCTATCAAGAGAAATTAGTATTGAAACAGATCCAGAAGAAGACCAAATAATAAAATCCCCATTCTGCCACTGTGAAGAACAGCTGTGTGGGGGAAGCAGAACTGGGGACAGTCCTGACCCTATTTCCTCTACCTGCCTCACTCTGCAAGTAGACACATACTTGCCCTGCCATTCTCAGCATATCCCAAATATAAGTGCAAGAGGCACTGCCATGTGGTACAGTAATGCACACAAGGAAAATCCTCCAAATTCTAAGGTGATATACAAAGGGAAAAATCACCCATTTCTCCACCTCAGGGGCAAAATTGTACTTCACATATGTGATGGACTGAATAGTGCTTCATCATAAGAGCCAATTTTCTTCCAACTCCCCTGCAGCTCCTAAAACATAGATCTTAGTTTTGTGCCTGATTTGCTAAATGGCTTGCCCTCCTATTATACCTTTAAAAATAAAAAGAGATGATAAATACATAATTTCATGATTTACTGTGCTTACCAAAAAGTGGATATTAGGAGAACTGTTCTCAGGTAAGAAATAAAGACTGAAATAAAAATAATCAAAAATTTCCAAACAAATATGCTATTCCCCCTCTTCCACAAGGAGAGGGTGGGTACCCCTCATGGAAAACAAATGCCAGAAGAAAAAGCTAAGTAGTTATTAATATGAAAATAATCTAAAAAAAACTTCCTATGACTTATAGCAACAAAAAGCCCTAGGACAGTTCCATCTCACACAGATTTTAATGCTATGTATAGTAAAAACAAGTGGTAACAAAATGTTAGAACAAAACCCTCATCGAATACAGGCATTAAATCAATGAACTAATCTTAAGCATTCCAAGAAAATCAACAGTTTGGCATTTTTCTACCTTGTAGGACTTTATCAGAAGGACATAGGACTTAAAAAAACCCCAAATGTTTCTCCCAAACAGTTCTGAATCCTCATTTGGCACTTTTCATGATGCTTTGCTGTCTGAAAGGCACAGTGAGTGGGGGCAGCTCCTTGAATGTACTCCCTCTAACTCCCCTGGTTTATCCCCACCTTAAAACACATCCATTCAGAAATACCTGTAAAACAACCACATAAATTCCATTCCCTTTAAGATACTCAAACACCCACCTCCATTGATGGGAAAAGCTCTTCTCCACAGACTGAAGATGTCCTGGATGTCTCACTCCTTTCAGCCTTCCCTCCAAACCTGCTTTGCAACTGTAGTCAGAGTGCAAGAACTGCACCCATCTCCCTTCCAATCCCACAGCTCTGCTTTTCCCCCTCTTTCTTGAAGTTTCTTTCAGCAGAGACTTGTGGGAGTACAGTCCCAGCTGCAAACACTGATGCTCATTGATGCCCTTTGACAACTTTATGTAGTTCATGAACTCCCAAATGCAAAACTCCTGGCTGCTGTTAGCTGAAGGAACCTGCTAAGTCACCAGGGCTCAGCCTGGGTTTGGGATTCCAAAAGAAAAACACCTGGGCAGGAAAGGGCTGGGACTGACCCAGGACTTGAACACACAAGGAGTGACTAAAGCATCAGCTGATGCTTGTTTGATACTCATCTTCAGCCTCCTGATGGGCCTAAAGTCTGATAGAAAAAAAAAGTCCAAAACAGAATTTGGGCAACTGTTTTGTTAATTTTTGTCACCATGTACACCATTCCTTGTCATCAAATAATACAGGATTGCCTTTTTTGCAGAAAAGAGCTGTGTTTGATGGTGCAATAACAGCTGTGCAATTACATCCAGTCCTCTCCAAAGCCACATCCAAAGTTCCTGCAGCCACTTTTGCATTGCCTGTGAAATGCAGGTTAGAGTTTGTGTTAGAAAGTCTAAAAACCTCAGGTGCATCTGAACAAGGCTATGGAGGAGTGAAATTGCCCCAGTGGTAAAAGGTAAAGGTCCCCCAATGATTCCAATATGTCACAAAATATATGGTGCCTTTTATTATAATGGAGCGAGAATGAATCAGCCTTTCATTATCAAGGAGAGACAATATTACTTGTTCTGGAGCTCTCTGCCTTTCAGAGAGGAGTGTGCTCTGAAATATTGTCACTTTTGTTGCTTCCAATATGTCAGCTTGGAAAGGAGAAAGAAGATCAGGCCAAGACAAACATTTTACTGCCCTTTTTTCCACCCTGATTACGATTGCTTTTGGGTTACTATCAGGAAATTTTAGTATCTCATACCAGCCAGATGAAGTTTTTTACTGGGCTCAGTGTCCTTACAAGGCTCAGACTTTGACGAGATCGTGTTTCATTTTTCAGCTATTGCCCAACTGCAGTGTCTTTTAATTGAAAATTAGCTACTATTTAGCTATATCTTGTGTCACACTCTGTGTTTCACACCCCAGAAGAAATTTTCAGGAAATCACTGCATCCCTCACCACCTTTGGAGACCCAAATCATAAGATTTCATTCACTCATGTGCTCAGTGTGATGGGAAGACATGAACCAGGTGTGGCTGTGCAGAGCTGTGGTACAGCACCACTGGAAGCAGCCCTGTGTCCCTGTGTCCTTGTGTCCTCCCTGTGTCCCTGTGTCCTCCCGTGTCCCTGTGTCCCGGGCTCCAAGCCCCAACCAGGCACCCCAACACCCTGGATGTTCTCCTGCCTTCTCCAGGTTCTCAGTGAACCTCCCCCATGGAGAAACTGGGATTTACTTTTTACTTAGCGCTGCCTACAAAGGGCCTCTCAATTTTTAGTCCATTAACAAATCTTTCCTGGGATCTATTAACATGTCACTGTGGAATGCCTTTTCCTTCAAAGTTTAATACCTCTTAACTCTCTCTTAATCACATTGCTCTACTCCACTTCATAGCCTGTGGCTTCAGGGAACCTTTGCCTTTTATTGGTACCCATATACAATCATGTTGTCATTCTAAAATCCAGGGCTGCTTTGGGTTTCATAAATTCTTATCACTTTGATTTACTTGGTGTGTCCACAGCTCCCCGAGAAGGGAGATGTGCAGGCAGGGCAAGGAATGAAGCGTTTACAGTACAGAGCTGTGCCAGTGCATTCTTTAGGAGGGAGGAGCTGTGCCTGACAGGAGACACAGCCCCTTCTTCCCTGCAGTGGTGGCAGGCAGTGTTAACACTAATATTGGTTTGGTCAAATCCTTGGTACAGCCACTGGAGGTATTGAGAAGACGTGGAGATGTGGCACCTGGGGACGTGGTTTGGTGGTGGGCATGGCAGTGCTGGAGCAATGGTTGGATTCAATGATCTGAAAGGTCTTTTCTGTGATTCCTGTTCTGACAGTTGACAGGCTTCCATGCTCACAGCGGTGTTTTTCATTTTTCCAAGTGAAAAACTGACAGCTCCTACCTTGGTAGTGCCCCATAAAGGAACATCTCTGATGCCACAGCCTTGTCAGGGTCACAGTGTTTCTGGTTTGGCCCATCTAGAAGGTCTCTGAGTGCCTGGTGAGGGAGGGAAGAGACTGTCTGCTTCCCATTTTCAGTCATTTGCAGCTCCAGGCGAGCAAAAAGAATACTGAAAGTCCTCCTTAGAAATGCACATTTAGATATCTGTTTTATCTGTTGTTTGAGGTGATATTCTGCATTTTATAAAGGTGTTTGTGAGTGACAAGAAAGTTTCAGTGTGATAAATCTGTGGTCTCTATTTGGTAAATCCCTTATTTATGTCACTGAATTCATTACTGGAGATGACAAAACTAAGTTTATGAAATTGTGTAAAAGCAGCTCCTGACAATTCTTTTGTGGTTTTGGGTTTTTTTTTCCCCTCAATGCCATTTCTACTGAGAAGCATATTATAATGCAATTTAAGGTGCTGTAGTACTAGGTTCATGAACAAGATGGATTCACTAATTAAATGGAAACAAGGTCCAGCCTGACATCTCTAAAATACAGCAGATCCCATCACAGCCACATGCTTGTCTCCCTGCTGTTAGAGATTTGTCATTTGCAAGGTACCTGGGTTTCGTCTCAACATCATGTCAAAGAACCTGAAAAATATCTCTTCTCTCTCCTAATAAGACACCATCTGCCTTTTTTTTAGAGTAGCCTCCAAGTAGGCATTGTCTAGGTCTGTTTAAGAACTTTTTGTCTGTTCCCAGTTTCTTTACAAGAGTTTTTTGATTTTATTTTTTTCCCACAAGTCAGAGTTGCTGCAATGTGCTCTGTGCGGTGGAAGTGTTCAAAAGCATTGGGAATGTGCAGCTTGTACAGAATGCACTGCCTGCCTGTGAAATGGTATTAGACAAAGAGAATACAGTATATAGGTTCTTTGGCATCTCTATCAGCTTCCTGTTTATTTCTGAATATAATTTGAGTCCTAGCTTTTTACCTGGTCGGATCCTGACAGGTTACTGGGTTTGTCTTAATGAATTGCCATAGCAACTGTGATGCTGGAGCAAACAGTCATGAGCTTTAATAGCCTGGGGGTCTGCAGCAGAGCACTCTTAATTTAGAGGCCTTCATATCTCCAATCTGGGTCATTTCACCAGCTTGATTGGGTTTATTTTCTGTTCTTCAGCATGATTCACGTTGTGATCTGTGGGCTACAGGGAGAGGAGAGATGTGAGTTTGTGTGTGTTTGTTTAGGAAGGATTACACTCTTTGAATAAACACCATTCTAGAACAAAACCCAAAGTGTGGATTGGCTCAGATGTATATTTTGATGCAAAAGATACTCAGATGTATATTTTTATGTTCTACATTATTGCAAGGCTTGGGTTCACATCTGAAGCTGGGATGAGACACTGAGCACTAAAACATCCCCATTAGCTTGTGCTGAAGCTGAATTTGGCCTGGGCTGTGCTGTGCCTCAGGTGCCCCAGTGCTCAGGGGCTGCTCTTTGCAGCTCTTTGCAGCTCTGGACTCTCTCACAGCAGCTGTGTTGCCATTGTTGTTCTCACAGCTTTGTTTGATTGTTCCTGTGGCCGTGCACCTGCAAACCCCAATAATTTTATATGGCAGGTTCTCGTGGGAAGCCATTAGCACTGGTGTGAAAATCAGCCCTTTCCCCCAGCCTTTTCATACCTCGTTCTGTAGGTGCTAGTTTGTGTCAGAGACAACTGAAACAAAAAAGCAGTGTTTGTGTACTCTGTACTATTAGTATTTTAAACACTGAAATATTAGCCAATAACACGTGGGCACAGGAGGTTAATGGCCAATGTGCAACAATTTCTCTAATTACTGTGCTCAGCTGTAATCATGCCACAAAGAGGAGCATCCAAGAGGGAGTTTGGGTTGATCCCACTGAGAAAAAAAACATATGAAAATAGTGGAAAAGCGTACCAGGAAAACCATCATTCTTCTCTTCATCC
The DNA here is from genome assembly GCF_027579445.1 of Ammospiza nelsoni. NCBI lineage: Eukaryota > Metazoa > Chordata > Aves > Passeriformes > Passerellidae > Ammospiza > Ammospiza nelsoni. The sequence goes on along the minus strand of NC_080642.1, from coordinate 5,530,088 downwards.
TCACCATTTCTGCACATGAGAGACAGCCCAGAGGACACCCAGCTGGGGACCCCAGCACTGCTCTTCCCAGCCACCCACAGAGGAGTTTTCCCCTCTCCTTTCCCCTATCCTCATCTGCAGACCCTGCTCACACTACTCTGAGTGTGGCTCAGCACCCTGCATGCAACAGCCCCAACAGTGTGTGTAAGAATTATGGGAATTATTGAAGCCATGAGGGTAGGGAAAGTCACAAACAGTGCTATGGCAGATAAATCACATTGCATTTTTTTGGTTTTCACTGGGTCTGCCTCACTCTGTTGGCAGAGCAGAAAGCAATAGCTGCTCAAATGTTATGCCTTAAAGAACACAAAATTTCAATGCAGATTTCAATATTGATAATAACAGCTATGTAGTTGGTAATTTATTCAGTATTTACACATATCTAACAGCCATTACAGTTTTACCTGCCATACTGCACCTATTTTAATAAAAATTGTGTAGCTGGAGATTTTCTCAGTTGGAACAGCTGGGTGTCAAAAGCCAAACTGCCCAAGCAGTCTGTGTGAGCACCAAAAGTAGACACCTGCCCACTCATTTTTTGACAGGCATGGCTTTAGTCACAGCTTCTGTGAAAATAAATATTATTGAAAATACATTTTCTCTTTTACGCTGAGACAGTTTTTAACAGTTGTGGACATTCCATGTCCTTCAGATGAATGAAGGCTACCTATCTTCTTCCTAGAACAGCAAACATCAAGCAGAGGGAGCTGAAATTACTCTGAAAAAGCAATTTTATGTGAATCTGGAATATCCAGAGGTGCACTGACCTATTCACTCACATAACATCTCCTTGACTGCTGTTGCTTGTAGACAGATGAGTAAAGCCAGAAAAGTCACTCAACTTCTGCCTTTTGGGCAATCCCACTCTGCCCTTCTCCTTCCTTAGAAAGCTTCAAAAGCAGCTATTTTCACAACCTGAGTGTTAACAGAGCTGGCTGCTGTCATGCAGTTACCAGGTGGCTCTGTCAGACTCAAATCTTGGTCTCCTGGGCAAGCACAGAATGGGGGAAGGAAAAGGAGAAAAAGTGTAAGACAATGGTAGTTTTACAGTCTCCTTTCTCAGCTTGCAGACTGGAGATAGGAGTAGACAAGCTTTATGATGCTGAGGAAAAATCAATACATTTTCATTGATTCTTGTAGCTGCAGAACTCTCACCCAAGCACAAGCACAGGGGTGAGAGCAATGAGTTCATGACTGCCCTGCCATACTATCCATGTAGAAATCCTCAGAAATCTGCTCTGGGTTTCACCAGGGATGGAGCTGCTCCCTGACATGACTGCAGCAACAGCAGCTGGCCCAGGGTTCCTCTCAGCAAAGGGAATTTGCAGGTCCTGCAAATTATCCCCTGCACAGGCCAGAATCTCCAACAAAGCCATGGGCAGCTGCAGCTGAAGGCACAGCTTCACTTAAGGAAAATTGTCTTGACAAAAGACTGTTTTCAAACAATTACACAAAGTCTATCGAAACAATGCATTGTGTTCCAAATGAAAGAGGTCCACAAAGTTATATGTGAAGAGTGACACAGAAATAGAAACATCAGAACAAAACAGCTTGGAAAACCAGCTAAAAAGTTGCATAGTCAGACCAGAATGCAATTAAGAACTTGGAACAAGCACATAGTTTTGAAACAAAAGGAATTGGAAACAAATTATAAAAATTTGAATATGAAAAATAATTGAAGGAGACTTCTGAGGGTTACATTTAGTTTATATTTTTTCAAATCCTCTAAAAAAAAAATCAGTGGGAGTCTTTTAGAGTTGTTTTGATTTTGCAGAAACATTAATTTCCTTAATTGGCATTTTCAGCTTCTGGTAGAAAATTTCTGACCTGCTCAACTCTTTTGAGAATCTGTTCATTAGCAAAGTGTGAGGGTCTGTCACCATTTTCAGTTGCTGCAAAGCTGTCAAACGGTGTAAAACTTATTGGAAGGTCCTTTCGCTGTTATGGCCCACCTTTGCAGGTGACATTTTATAAGAGATTTGATTGTGCCACGATGGACCTGACCTTTGTGTCATGTCTTTTCTTCCCTTTTCTTCAGCAGAGTCCATTATCTCTTGATCCAAATTCCTTCAGGTCTTCTCTTTGACTTTGTGTTACTTTCCACTTCATTCCCAGGCTGCACCGCCTAACACCCTATACCTGCTTTTGATGTCACCAAACAGGGACAATGACTATAAAGTTATTTCCCTTTACAAGAAACCTGGAAGGTCTCTCTGTTGTTGTTCATTCTATTTCCATTGCTGGTGTAAGTGTCCTTGTTGTTTTTCCCACTAGTGAGGAAAGGGCAAGTGTCATAATCACTGAAGCAAAGACTTGGCTTTGAAGCCGTATTGATTTTTTCCTTTTCCCTTCTGAAGCTTTGCCAGGCTCCATAAAAGCCTGTCTCTTGTTCAGAAACTCTTTGGACTGAGAGACACCGGGGGCAGCAGAGCCAGCGGGGTGCAGTGGGAAGTTAGGGCATCTGCTGGGGAATGACAATCGTGACAGCAGCACGGAAAAGAAAGAGGTCATTTTATTTTTAACTGTACTCTGAGAATGGCTGTGCATCAGAACAAAGCCAAACGGGAAGCTCAGCTTTAATTCCAATTTGTGATTCCTCCTTGTCCAAACCTGAATATGCACATTTTTCTAGGGTTAAGCTGTTGACAGCAAGACACTGAGACCACTTAAGTGACTTGGCTAGAGGCTGAACCATGAAGGTGACAACAGCAGCAGGTTGTGGTACAGTGCTGTAGGGATGTGAGCCTTACCCTGCACTAGACTGGAGCAGCAGCATCCTATGGACTGGCAGAGAACTCCTTAATGAAGGTCCAGGGCTACCACAGGACTCCTGTTCAAGGGATCTGAAAGGCTCTGTTTAGACCTAGCTTATGCAAAGCAGAAATATCCAATAGCATTTATGCAGCTCACATGTTTGACAAGGACCCCACTTTGTGGCAGACTCTCTTCTGCCACAAAATGCCTCTGTCTTTTGTAGGTTCCCTGCGGTCTATGACCACTTACACTTATTTATCATCTGTGCATTGGAGAGTCTCTCACTCTTAGCACAAAGATAGGTGCTGGCTTTAAGCTTTAATTAAAGTGGTCTCTCAGTGCCTCCACCTCTCTTCCAACGTTTCATTCATGCTGACTCGGAGGAAAGAATGTCACTTATTAAAACATCAGTGTCACTTCTTGCCATGCTTCTGTATTTCTTGGAGCTGTCAGGATGGGAGAGTTGGTCTTCCAAAGCTCATTAGATAAACAGCTGCAGCTGGAGCTGCTTGTAAAATTACAGCAGCTACCTTTTGCAGAGCAGGTCAAGTAATAACTATAGTAGTTTTCTACAGTTCCTTTTTTGTTTTTTTAATTAGTACCTACTGCCAGAAATTAAATAACAACAATAAGAATTAGTCTTAGTGCTCATGAGTGTAGTCATAAAGTTCTCTAAAACCTAAAAATACATAAAATGGCTTCCAGATTCTCAGCTATTTTGAGAATTGTGCATATGAGACAGCTGGAAATGAGACTTTTTTTTTAAACACCTCCGAAAAAACCTGTTATCAACAGCAATAAGAGGGTTTTGTTGATTAAAGGATGTTTTTCTCTATTCATTTATAAGGGAAGTGAATCATTAAGTGCTGTCTGAAAACCGTCTTCATACTGAATAGAAGGAAAATGCTTTGTGGTCATTAGGGCTTACAGGAATAGCCTGAACACCCACCACCATCTATTTGTGCTGCAGATCAGCTCTGCTCCAGCTGCTGATGCCACTTGTCAATGGACTGCAGGCTCCCTGCACTGCAACAGCACCACTGCTGCTTTTCCTTCCCCTTCCAACCAGCTCCACCAGCCAGGGCAATTTTGCAGCCTCTTTCCCCAAGGAGAGGAAGCATCTTAAAGCTGGGCCCCCCTGCACAGGGGAAGAAAAGCATAATTTGTGTTGTTTGCCCTGTCAGGACCTAAGCACAGCAAGTAATGAACAGAAAGAAGCTGTCTGGGTGTCCTGGTTCAGCTTTGACTTTGCAGTTTCCTGCTTTACCTTTTGGGGCACGTCACACTGTTGACTTCTGCACCTTTGTTACCCATCCAGTTCTCAGTGTACATTTGTTTTCATTATTCCTGCACCCTCCTGCTGTTTTTTCTGACAAGCTCAGGATCTGAAAGCTGCTTTCCCAGACCTTTAAGTAACAACCCATCATCAGCTGTGCTGTGTATGGGAGGCTGCAGCCTGAATTTGTTTCCACAAAAGGCACAGGACCTGCCTAATCAGCACTTACCTAAGTTTGCTCATGCCAGACAGAGTCAATTTACAGACCCTGCCTGCTGTTGACCCTGCTGTCTGCTCTGGGTTATTCTGGCCTGCCTCCACTTTCTGAAATTAAATGTTAGTATTTTTAATTGCAGGTTTTAACTCTTGCCTAATGGGGCACAGGCTCATGCTGTTAGAGATCTGTCCAAGATAAGTGAGAGGGACTGCATGGAGAGGAGCTGCAGTTGCTGATAGTGACAAAATGGGTCTGTGCCTTCTGTCCCTCATCTGCCATTGACTGCAGGTTAAAAATCTCAGTACCACTGTCCCCTTGCCACTGCTGCCCAGCTCACAGGCACCACCACGGGGCAGAGAATCCTGATTTTGGAATGTGGTGCCTCCCTGCCATTTTGACCCAGAGCAGCTCTGAGGCTGCTACTTGTTCCTGTTGCAGCTGAACGAGCTTGTAGCTGCTGGAGTATTTATCTTGTGAGTAGGCATCTCAGGCTTGCATGGGGTAAATACTCAGTGCAGGCTACAAATCATGCTGCTTTATTGCTATTCTTTCCTTTTTCTTGGTGAAAACATGTGAAATAAAACTAGTTCATTCAAAATAATAATTGCAATGTAATTTTGTGAACATTTTGAAAAATGTAACTGTTCTTCTATATATTACTAAATTTGACCAAAGAAAATATGATTTTTTTTTCCTAAACCAATAAATAAATGATTGGTAAAATTATTATAGCACTTCTTTCTCTTTGATTTTTAATGAGACTTTTCTTTCTTCTATGCAACTATCTATTGTTGATCCCATCTTAAAAACAGTTTCACGTCATGGGAAAAACATAATCTATAGCACAGCTTGCTAGATGGGGTGTGAAAGGTTTGCAGCCTGCAAATTCCAAGTTCAGCTCCTTATCATATGATCAGTTTTCACCACCCACAGCCAGGTTCTGGCCATTGCCACACAGACCCAGGATGAACACCCATGAAAAAATAAACTCAGCACCTACCTGGGGGATTGTGGACAGATCACAGAAATTATGAAGCCAGCTTCACAAGCTGATTTATGGCAACTATGAAGAAGCTGCAGATCTTCTCTACTTTGGAAACAAACAGCTGAAGATTTAAGCTGCTCTCACCTAGTGTGCAGCAAAACCATAGAAAGTCTGCTGTGAGATAACATCTGTGGGAGTTAAGGTCACCAGCGAGCCAACAGCTCCGACTAAAATTTCAAGCTCACAAAATATTTGCTTGTTTTTTCCTTAAGATTTTTTTCCAAGATTTGATTTGCTGCTTCTATTTCCTTCGCACACCAGACCACAGACCTAGCTCCATTACCATCATGGCAGTGATAAAACCTGAAATAAGCATCTTGGCTGCTCTCTCCTGCTGCGTTTCAGTCCATTGCCTGTATATTCCCTGTGGAAGGCTGTGACCACCTATCCATACCAACCTGCACAGAGATGCATTCCAGCTGCCTTTTGATGGCCTTTCTTGGTTTTTCAGTGGGACTTCGGCACTGCCCAGACAGCTGGAGGGGTTATGGAAGCTGCAATGATTGTGGTGTAAAGCTGGAAGGTTTTTTTAAACTTCACAATGCTTGTGCAGAGCAGCTGCATTCCAGTCACCAAGTTGGAGTGTACCTGTGCAACAGCCTCACAACATCCCAGGGTTGTGTGTCATTAACATCAGCCAGGCAAAGATATTTTTACACTCAGAAGTTGAACAAGAACATTCAGGATTTCTTTTCTCATTAGCATGTACCTATAAGAATGAAGATGGAAACCAGAGTAGATATTAATGCAAATCTAATTGCAGGAGCTGTCTGAATGCCAGCAGGGAAATTCCTGTTGTCAAGGATGAAAGACAAGACATGTCCCATTTCCCAGAAGTGCTCTTCATTAACTTTGTGAAAGTCAAACAGCTAATATCCAGGTAAGTGTTCTGCACAAGCTCCTTTGCTCTCCTCCTCTGAAATTGCAGGATTCAAGGTAAAGACACATAGGTAATGGTCACAATATTGAAAAGGGTTATTTGCTGCTGATCAGATGTAAGCCATGTTAATCATACCAACCCAAACACCTCTATTGCAAACCAAAGGCTGCTGTGCCCAGTATCTGGGTTAACAAAATGGCAACTTCTTGGCAAATTATTCAAATAAATGAGAGTTTGTTGAAAATCTTGGAATCAATGAGTCCAAGGAATGGTCACAGCTGTTATCTGAATTTCATAATTTTCTAACTTTGCTAATCTGAGAAAGCAGCTTTACAGAAGCCTTACACATCAACAGGATGGACATGGATGGACACGCGCTTGGTGCTGATTGCGCCACGGGTAGTCCCCTTCAGCTGGTGCTTTTCATATTGACCTCTCATCTAAATGGATGATGTAGGTTCATAAGCAATGAAACCATCAATATCTGTCAGGATTTACACCTCTTTGACCTCAGCGTGGGGCAAATATTGCTATCAGCTTTATGTGGTTTGTTCTGTTTGTTTTGAGCTTTTCAGTTAATCTGATTGCAACACACAGCATGAGCTTCAGAGGTTTGAACAAATGCAGCCAAGGCATTCATGTAGCTCCTCTCCAAGACATAAGTGATCATATTCTGCATAGCTCTCTTAATAGCACTAATGATTTACAGGACAATCAGTTCTCTCTCTGGTAAAATAAGTTTACAATGATTTATATGTAGCATTGCTCTAAAGTATGTTTTTATAAATTTTGTGGTCCTAAGTGCTTGTCACATGGATGTCAGAGACCACACAGAAGTCTAAAAATACTCATGTAAACCCTTCTGCAATTGCTTGACATCACTGCAGCTATTGTATATTTTCATGCTCAACACAGGTTAAAATAGTGCCACTCACTGTGACAGTGTAACTGGGGGCTGCTAAGATGACAGAAATAATTTACTATGCTGCTTACAGCTAATAAAGCCCCATGTGCTTTGGGGCAGTTTTTGAAAATACAACTCTCATCCTTTTCACATGTGAACGCTTGCTGTTCCTATCATCTCTGGTAGTCCTTAGACAAAGGTTTGAAGCCTGCAAACACACTCAAAACTAGGAGAAAGTGAAATGTCTGACTGCATAAAATAAGGACTCCCTTGCACCAGAACAGGCAGCCAGTCCTTTTTGTTAAGTACAGCTATTGTGTGTTAAACGTGTCTAAACCCACACTAACTTCTGAGGAGAATCAGCCCATTTGATCAAAGAAGCTCAAACTGACAAAACACAGCAGTCTCACCAAATCCTGCAAGAAGCCCCATTTCTGCTGGTGAGCCAGACTGCTCAGTAGTGGTTTGATCTCCAAAATTCACTGCTCTGGGCTGGTGTTTCTCCTCCAGCTCCCCTTCCCCGCTTTCTCTCCCCTATTTCTCTGTTCTGCATTTCCACTTTGCTAACTCACTCACAAAGCAATATCACAGGGAATGAGGCATTGTGGAGCTGGCAATTGTTGTAAACCTCATCACTGTGCCTGATCTTGGATGCATCTATCTCATTTTGGAGTCATTTATAAAGATAGAAGAAATAAGAGCAACTCCAGCCATCTAACCATCCCAAGGCAGAATTCACTCTGAAATGCATTCCATGCTATAGAAGCCATGTGCAGCTTCCCCCAGTAATAACTGTGCTTACTATCACAAATGTTCTACACTATTAAGTCTTTTAAGTTAGGATTTTTCACTACTTCATGCCATTCAGTTCTGATATTACTTACTGATCTTACTTCCTCAACCTGAGGAAGTAAGTATTTTACTGTAATAAAATATTTTATTGTAATAAAATAAAAACTGGGTGCCAGAAGTTGTGATTCTGATCTAAATGACCAGAATTGATCAGTTGATCTAATCTGATGCAACTAGAAAAATAATGATTGTTAATAGCATACATATGTATAAATAACTGCTCATGTCAGCGTTTCATAGTTAAGTGTACCTGAAAGACAGAAAGGATAGTAAACTTGTTCACCTCCTTTTTGTTCTCTCTTAGGCAACAAGGAAAAACAGATAACCAGTAAACAATGATTTATCCAATACTAAAATTTCTCCACTAGGCACCTAACACTGGTGGTTTAGTTTAGGAAGGTAGAAATTCATACTGATAATTTTCAACATCCAGGACAGACCCACAGCAGAAACACCTCCTACAGTCATACCCAGACCCTCAACCCTCCTGCTCCCTTAAGAAGGGACGCAAAGGGCTGTTCCAAGTTTAAAAAGAGTAGAAAATTGTGCTTGATGCTGCCCATCTGTGTTTTGTTCCTCCTCAAGGAGAGGGGCTCATCTGTCCCAGGCGCAGTCAGCAGAGGTTTGGCTGTTTCCTGCAGGGGCTCAGCTCCATGGAGCAGCTGTGGCACAGACACAGGCACTGCAGCAAAACCTCTGAGAGCCTGCACAGCCCCTGCAGAAATCCAGCAGCACTTGTCTGAAGTGTGGCCATGAGCTGCAAGGTGTTCATTTTTAAGCTTCTTTATCTAGCAGGCAGTTGAGTTATGAGCCTCTGCTCGTGTCTGGAGGCACACACTTGCCTTAGCTCCAAGTTCCCTGTGAAATTGCACCTGTGGCATCTTTCAAAGGCAAAAATTGCCATCTGTGTGTGGTGGATCACTCCCTGGCACATGCCTGTTATTATGGACTGATGGCATTCTTGCACCTAGCCACGAGAGGCTGGCCTTGCCTCTGCTGGATGCTGGAGCCACCAGAGCAGCCTGGATTTCCATTCCCACCCTGAACAGCAATCCTTGTAGCTGGGAGTTGATAAATTAATATCCCTGGATAGATATTCAACTACAAGAAAAACAATTTGAAGCAAAATTCTCACCTGAAGGAACAAGAGCACTGATAAAGTGAAGAAAACATTTAAAATATTTCAAATATTTGCATTTGTGTGAGACAGTAGAAGTAATTTGAGAGGGGATGAAGAACAAAATTGCACTTATCACACAAGGGACAATTTTTTAAAAACCTAACAAAACCTGTAAAGAAGCAAGAAAAAATAAATTCATAAATGAAAGGATTATGACATTGAAGTAAATGATAAATGAATTAGGGACAGCAAATTGCACCTAGCAATAGTCCATACAGCAACAACAACTCAATAAAAAACAGAGAGATTCTAGTTTTAAAATGAAATTGAAATGCAGAATGGAGCCAGGACAAGTATGAATTCAACAAAGGGGAATTCACATGCAGTATTACAATACAGTGTAAATTCTAGTAACCAACGAGCCCTTTTAGACTTCAGATAAACCGTATTTTTGAAAAAGTATTACTTGTATTAAAAAAAAAAAATCATCTCAGATATGTCGTTATTATCAGTATTGTATTAAATTTTATGTTTCTTCTTCTGTCAAACACAGCAAAATCTGTGAGTGTTTTCATGTTTCCGTGGTGTATCTCAGAAGTACAGCTGGGAGTGCTTTTCCAGAGAAATCTCTTTTCATGAATTTAACCCTGCTCTTTCCTCCTGGACAAGGCAAAAGGAAAATGCCCCAAAAGGTTCCTGGCTGCAGCAATAAAGGTTGTATTTCTTGCTGGTTCTGGTCAGCCTTCAGAGAATCAAGATACTCAAAATAGCCTATAAGAAAGAAAAAAAAACAAACTAAAACAAAACAAACTCAAAGCCCAAATCCCAGCATCCAAACCCTGGCTTGTTATTTGTCTTCTATTACATTTTCTGCTCTTAGAGAGCGAAGAGGAAACCAATGGTTCCTGTAATCTTCATCTTCTGTGAAGAGAAGGGTACCCTTATTCCAGTTAATAACTGGGGAGAGACAAATATATTTATGGCAAATGGGTGGATGTTAAAGAGAAAATCAGCATGTGATTGAACAAGGGAATCTCTACTAGCTGACCAAGAGTAATTGGTTTTGGGTGTTATTTACCATAGTGAAGGTCCCACTTTTCACTTTTCATGAAATTGCTCTAGACCTCTATGCAAATAAGAGCAAAATTTATTCATTAGTTCAGCTGAATATCACCTCTGTGTAGGAGAAACCTTATGAAATGTAGAAAAACCAACACTATACAACCATATATTTGTCACCAATCAGTGAAATATTGCATGGCTTTTTCTGAAAATGCATGTGGTGTCAGATGAACCACGCATTATTTCTGGAACCCTTTGTATAGATTTAATTGCCTAAAATTACTGCTGAAGTTGTTTCTACAAACCAGTGGATGAAACAGGTACACTGTACACCTCACCCTCCCAAACTGCCTCGGGCCACAAGGTTCTGCCCTACTCCTCATTTTATTCCAGGGAAGATTTATCAAGTGTATAAATCAAGTGTATTGCACAGGGTCTAGCCCAGAATTGCTTTGCAGTCCCAGAATTTCCTTTTCTATCCTTCTCACCCAGGAGGTCCAGTGAGGCTCCCTGAGTTCCTCACTAGCTGAACAAAATCACTAGATGAAATCTTTTTCCTTCCTTTGTATTTTTAATAATGCAATTGAAGTGTTACCAGCTCATAGAGTCTTTCACCAGCCTCTTTTTAACTGAGCTCTGGTATTATCACATCTGAGTGCCAGCAGTATCAACTTCCATTTGAAAAAAAGGTTGCTGTCTGTTATAGCTGTAAAGCAAAAAAACCTGGGTATCCCGATAGCCTCAAAAACTCCAATTTTTTTTTAAATGGCATCATTATAAAGCTCAACTCACAGATGCTGTTGCCTTGCTGACATTGAGAGGGAAAAATTCAGATGACAGAGAAAATCTGTCCTGAATTTATAGCAACATGTGGCCCAGTTGTCTGTCTCTTCCCTTCCAGAATGGAGAAGAACAGAGCAGACTTCCAACTGCTGTAAAGTGTCATTGTCTTTGACATATAGGTCAACATATAGATTTGAGGATCAGGAAGAACTGAATGTTCCTTTCTATATATAGACTTTAACATAAAAGTTACTACAGCATGCTAAGGCTGCAAACTGGTACTTTTCTTTGCATCCATGTAACCTCAGGGTTTGGTTTTTTTTAATATATCAGACTTTTTTTCCCCTGAATTTTGGCCTTACACGCAAATATCCATAAGCATATTGAAAAGCACGTTTTAAAGCCTGGAAGTGCTCATAAATCGGTAGAGTGATACTTGTAATAATTTCTGTGAGCGGGTGTTCCTGTGCATGGGAAGATATGCAAAACTGGACAGTGAGATGAGCCGTGATGAACATTAAAGGTCCAGAAGCAGATCGATGGCTGGTGTCAATTGCCAGGGCTTCATTGATTCCAATGGTCCCACAATAAATCCTAATTCAGCTGGAGCTGAAAACATTGTCATCATCTTATCAGCTGCTCTGTGACACTGGAGAATGCAGAATGAGGGGCAGGCCTTACCTCCACACCTCTGAGTGGTGCCAAAAGGGAAAATTCCCTCGTTAGTCTCATGCTTTGAAATCTCCTTTATTGGCTGCATGTGGCTGTGCATGTGCAGACAGATGCATATGTACACAAGAAGGCATTTTCTGAGACAAATACACAGCTTCTACTGCTGTGATGGTACTTTTATCTTCAATTGAAAACAAAATAAATTTCAAGAGACTGTATAAAATTTGCTTGTACAAATTTGTTGCGCTTCTATGAGGTTTTTCATTCATCCCAGTAGCAAAGGGTCATGAAACTCAGGTTTTAATCCATGATTTACATACAATACTCAAATTCTTTTTCAAAACTAAAGCTTATTACAGAAATTATAGTTTCCCAGGAGTACAAATTACTGAGAATTATAATATCAACAAAAAGGAACGAAGCCAGGTTGCATATAAAAATCTACACCTCCTAGGTGGCTCTCAACAGGTTTTTTTCTAAACATTTTCCACCAGATAAAGTTCATTATCTTGTTCTAACAATTTCCCATTTCACAAAGTTAAGGTTTTACTGAACCTGTATATAAGAAATTGATTATACAGTGGCATGAACAGAACCTGAGAAAAGGGACTTTGTGCATGGCTGGTGATGAACTCATCGATTCTGCTGCAAAGTTCTCTTGAACACCTTATCAAATGCTGCTAATTTTCTGGTCTGCATACAAATGTATTGATGTGCCAGAATGTAATCAAATAAGAATGTTTGGAGTAAAAGTTCATTTGCCATGTTTCATATTGTTCATATTTACTTGGAGGCTTCAGGAGGGCATCTTAATCTTATAGTGTTATTATTTCAAATAGAAAAGGAGATTTTTAATGTTATTTGGAGAAAGTCTCTTAGCTTGCAGACTGAGGGGGAAAAAAAAACAACCAGAACTGCTGCAACAGATATTTTGACAAAAGCTTTGAATGAAAAATAACAAAACCTCTGAAGGGAATTTCCCATTAATCTAATTTATTTGGAAGCACATTTTCACAATAATAATTAAATTATCTAACGTTCGCTTACATTAAAAAGCGACCATCTGTAACTGTTCAGTACTAGAAAAAAGGCGGGGGGAAAGGCCAATGTTTTAAACTAACATCACAGGGAAAAAGCAACAACTTCCAAACATCAAAGGAATACCATGATGTTTGACAGCTTCCTGTGAAGTCAGCTGTTTCATCTCCTAGTGAAGTTGGCAACAGAAATTCCAGCATCTTCTGTGCAGTGGTGTCTAAAACTGTAACATGTTTATTTGTTAGACCTCTATTCATCCAGGGGGTGTGAGCAACAAAAACATCCAATAATTAAAGACTTGTGACACAGGAATCCATGTTTAGTACAGACAACAAAAATAACAACTGCATTTTCCTATGGAGGATTTTATCCGGGAGGTTCATCCGTGCCTTGCAAGTCGTCCGTGGGAGGAGGACACCAGGTACAACCAACTGAGATACCATTGAGCAAAATGCGTTTTTTATCGGTTTTATTTCTCCTAGAAATGTCAGCACAGCACATTATATTGCCTGTAATTTCAATAGATAAACGAGACAATGATTCCATTGTTATTTTTTTTTTCTCAAAATGGTAGAATACATTTTCTTAAAAAGGTCTGCAAACATATTTACAAAAGTGTGAAATCAATAAATGCAGGCTCTTTATATTTTTACTGAACTTCCAAAGACTGACTGATATCCTAATTTTATTGGAAATCTGGTCCAAGGATGATACAAGAAATTAAATATCACACTCAATTTTGCTTTTGTGTATGCTACCATGATAAACAAATCAAATAGATAAAATATCTTGAAAATAACAAACTTATATATCCATGAAACACATGAAGATATTCCAAAACCATTTCTTATCTTTTCATTTCAGCTTTAAAACATCTCTTGCTCTTTCTCAATGTTATGTTAAAACGTGGGACACCATCTTACTTTTGGAAAGCCAGCTGCTGTAATGTCAGTATAAAGTAGCCACTAAAATATCATTCACAGTATCTGCATCACAGGAATGGACTTTTTTTTTTTCCCCCAAACAGGAGTGACAAAATTTGTGTTGTTGCCTTCATCTTTCACATTTTAAATACTATTGGCTGACAGAAATAAAGTGTAGTGTCATGCTTGCTTTACCTAAATCATTTATTTTGTAACTAATAAAAGTAAACAATTACCAGATACTGTATATATAGAGATATATAGATATATGGCCACAAAGAAACTATAGTAGAAAGTTATTTTGGTTTTGATAAAGTTAAGAAAAGCACATAAAATCATATTTCATTAATATCTTGTTTTATGGCCATCAATATTTTTGTATTTTTTTTCTTTTGTTTCATCAACATAGCAAAATACAATCTTCTTATTAAACAATAATTATCAGATGGCAGACAATTCTTTTTATTGGTTTACATTGGCAGGTCACAGTCTAAAAGCACAACCACATCAGGCAGAAATTGCACACAGACCGCCCTGGATTTTGAAGACTAATTTTTATGCTTCTACAAAAAGACCTTGATTTAAAACTGGGGACTGTAACAAGTACTAAGTGCATGTCTGGGTTTTTGGTTTTGTTTTTGGGTGTTTTTTTGGTTTTTTTGTTAAATAGGAATGTAAAATAACTGAAATTGCAGTATTTCTTTTGGCTTCAGCTTTATTTTTAATGTCTATGCTCGATGTTACCAAACATACTTTAAACTTCGTAGCAATCTTTTATAATAAAAGTTCAATCATCCAAAAAAGCCCAGGTGATTTTTTTTGTTCTCATCATGGAATATTGCCGATTTATTTCAATTTGGCCTGTTCCTTGCCTTTTTTTTTTTTTTTTGGTGTCAATATTGTATTTTTAACTCATTTCTGAAATCTGGAGGAGATTTACATGTGATGACAGTCACAATGTCAATATTTCTGTAAGAAATAGCTGTGATGGGGCTGGCCTATAAATATGCAGTTTTATTAATTGTAGAAGGCACCCTCATGTCTTCAAAAACCAGACTGGTCTTAAGATATTACTCTTTATTTGAGACAGTTACCATTACTTCATTAAAAAATGACAAAACAGCAATAAACATTTTAGCTCTTTAATGAGCAAAGATCAGGTCTCTTAACATTGGAATAATATTCGTTATCCAGATTATCTTTATTTCACTCAGTGACCAGTAATATGGCCAAGAAATACAAAGTAATTTTCCATCAAGTAGTATACAATTTTTGTGTGTAATAAGCTTTCATTCTTGAAAAAGAGTAACTGAAAAGAAATGTTTCTGTTACTGCAGTTAGTTTGTCAGAGAAAGTTCTTCGCATTATCTTACAAACTATCAAAATTGCTAGTAATTTGAAAAAATGTAAAAAAAAATCACATAACTTTAGTCTAATAGAAATATAGTACAGGTAAGAGAGAAAGTATTTATCAGGGATGTGCTCTTAAGTCCATCTCAATTATTTCTTTTATATAAATGTACATCTGATTACATATACAAACGTTTTGAAAGGACCATGGTATAGAATTACTGGAAAGCAACAGGGGAATGAAAAATTTCTTGTGATTTTAGAACATTCACTTCAAATCACACAAACATATGTAGTATCCAGATTTTTAAATTTCCAGTTGTTGGCTCTCTCCCCTTTCTCATATACCCTCTTTTTCTACACTCTTGCCATCTGGTCTAGAGAATTAATTGGAATGACAAAGCTAATGTATAGCAAAAAGGGAATTAACATTATATTAACGTATTATAAGTAAACTTTGTAACATGCAACATGAGTTGAAACAATAAACTGAAAGGTGTAATCAGAGCAGTAATACTGGGGCAATTTTAAATGGCAAAATGTCATTGCAATTAAATTTTTGGACACACTTTACCTCATAAATTTGAACAAAATACTCTGAAACTAAATCACAGCAAATTATAAATCCTTCATCAAAGGAGATTCCATTAAAGTTATAGTTGATTCAAAGTCAGAAATTATTTAGGTGGAAAAGGAAAAAGAACATTAATAGTATACATTTTTTTGTCTGGGATTCATATCAGCGAGGGTCCACCACTGTATACCTAGAATGCCATCAATACCTTTAAGAACTGTTGCAATCCCTTCTTTTTCAGAAGCTACCATGAAATATTTTACTGTGATTACTTTTGCCCCTTTAAAAAACTTCTTTAGGTTGTGCCAATTGATGGAGAAAGCTTCTATTAAAAACTCCAATGGGATGAGAAGAATTTTAATTACGGCTTAATCAGCAGCACAGCCACCAAGCATATAAATTATCATGCACATCGTGCTAAAAATATCCAGTTTCCTTTATTCCCACAACTTTTATACTGACAGCACTTATGTGATAATGTTGTACCTGCCAGGCTGTAAAACTTCTCTGACTGGCAGATTTCAGCATGAGCCCCTTTCTAAGGCCTTAACAGCATTGGTGCTTTGTGTACTTATTCAAATATGTAAATATGGTCTACACAAGAAAACAGGTCCAAATAAAAATTGGTGAAAATTATCTGACATTCCATTAGTGTGTCCCTTGTGCATATTTATAGGTTTTTAAAATTTTCAGTCATAGTTCTTTCCTGTTTGTGTTGCACATGCCTAATTCCATTATGTAACTTAAATCTTCAAAAAATTAATACTTGAATGTGAATGAAAAAGTATCATTCAGGACAACTGCTTCAAGCAATTGCAAACAGTTGGGTTTTTTGTTTTTTGTTTCTTTTTTTAGTTTGTTTTGTTTGTTTCTTAAGTTCATTTGATATATGTACAATTCATTTTTTTCAAAACCCCCAATGTTCTTGATATGTATATTCACATAATATTCCTCCATATTTAAATAGTAAGAGTCTTGTAGGTTGAAAGCCAAGTAATCTTCAGTAATATCACCTACTGTAATCCATCAAAAAAATAAAAGTTTGTTTCGTCTTGTCTGGCTATACCCTGGTTGTTGAGTGTGAATGGGGGTGGGGATGAGGATGGGGCAGAGTATTGTTCTGTCCTCCAGTAAATGTGTTGAATGTGTGTAGGGGCTGAATCCCTGGTATAGTGTTGGGGATCATTGTGATGGTGTTGGGTGTCATTAAGGGGATATCATCAGGAGACCTCCTCATAGCTAGCGTGTAGTCTGGGGGACAGGCGGTCCTGAGAACCACCTCATGTGGATGGATGGACTCACATTCATGATCCAAGTCAGTGTGCTTCATTTGGAGGGACATTATCTCCTCTTCTTGTGCATGGGTGAGATCATTGGTAGTGGTACGTTGTGGGCTACATCTCCTGTGGACATCATGTCTCCTCTTGTCCTTTTTGTAGTACAACGCTGCAAAGGCCAAAATGTTCAGGAACAGCAAAGATGCACCAACTGCGATAGTAACGCTCAACTCTGTTGAGTAGTCCCTTTGATCCACTGAAAATGGGCTTGGCTGCTGTTTGGGATCGTCTTGTTTGGCTGTAGGAAAGGCTGAAGTAACTGAAACAGAATTTTTCCTTGTGGGTCTGAAAGTATTATCAGTCGATGGCACTTTAGTTGTGGTAGAGGTATACTGTGAAATGTCGTTAAGATTGTGCAGATGAGGTACCAGTTCCAACCAAAGGTTCACTTTATTGGCCCTATAGTGTTCTTTGACTCGTGGTTTTAATCCAATGTGAAGATACAGTTGGTCTTTCTGAGAATATCTGGTCCATGCTACTTCTTCAAAACGATTTGGTTTTGTGTGGATGAATTTTGTGTCTTGCGGCACTGGTTGATTTGGGTCTCTGAAAGAAAAAGATATCGCCAATGTTACAAAGCATTTCAAATGGAATTGTAAAATTAACATAATTAAGATTTCATACTAAACGTTTAAGACTGCCTTTGGATGGAGCAGAGTGCTATCCCCTAAAATTAGAGGCCTTAATAATATTGATTAGAAACAGCATTATGCAAAAGAACCCTTCTTTTACACAGACTTCAGCAACTTCCCTGGTTCTCAAAATATTGGTGTCTCACAGTGAAATCTTTCGCTGCTGAGGGAAGATTGCCTGGGGTGTGGTGATGTGGCCAAATGTCTGTGAGACACCACAGAGAACATAAGATTTTTTTCCTGTTTTTAGCAGCATAAAGTTCATACAGCTCTGCATTTCTGTTCCTGTGAATCATCTGTGGCCTTCCAGAGGGGAAGGATCATGGCAGAGCACAACTCACTGCAATGCATAATCAAAAATAAGTAGGCAAATGTAACAAAGGTTTTTGAACTCCAGTGAAAAAAAAGAACTAATAAAAATGGCAAAACTTTCCAAGTTTAAAGCCACATTTTTATGGTCAGAAGTGAGAATTTAAGATATGCTACTAAAATAAGCTGTATTATATTCGAAGCAATATTTATGTAATTTTCTATCTCATGGAATGAAAGTATCAGTGGTAGGGTAAAGGCAGGTACTAATGCAGCTGATTTAAACTATACATATATGTTAAATGCTTAGTTTTACACTTTTCCATAGTTTCCTTAATTAGTTTTGTTTATATTTTAAAATTTCCTCGCAGAAAGTCTGCAAAGATATTTTTCCCCTCTTTTTCCAAAAACATGTAAGTGAGCCAAGGGACATTACAGTAAACATAAATATCCAACTCAATTCCTAATCTTCTATTCATCCTACAAGTACAGAGGAACTCCCAAGGGAAATAACAAATGGAAAGCACCATTCCATCCAAAGTTTGCCTACAGGACCATTCATTATCAGGTACTCACCCAGTCTTTGCAAAGTTTGTCCAGTACGTCATCACCACTGCACTTAGCATGACATCATTTTTGGAGAAATTACAAGGAAATAACTCAGTAGGACCAATCATGGGGATTCCTAGTACGTAAGGAACCTCATCTCCATGGGCTGCATCTGCCCATGCAGGTACCTGATCTGTCTGGCAATGATGGTAGAAGGCATAGAAGTACGTAGGCGATCCAAAATTCGAGTGAAGATCAGCTGTGGCCACTGCTGGAGCAACCCACTGGTGATCAGTGAACAAAGCCAGCAGTGTTTTCCTTCTGGTCTCGGGGTTGTGCCGGTCTGCCCAGTCTGTGTACATAAATTTAATAGTTTCCCTCAAGATATCTTTCCCTTCGGGGTATCCGTATAAGTTATCGACGAAATTAGAAACCGCAAAGTCAAAATCGCTGGCTGATATGCCGTCTTCGCTATCCACAATGTTTTCAACAAACTTCAGCCCTTCCCCTTGGTTAACTCCCAGCATGATGTCATAGTTGAGGAACTCCCCCTGCTCCATCAGGATCTGAGGGTCGTCTGGTATCACGTCGCCGTCGATGACTGGTCCAAAGGCTATGTGGTATCTTGCTGGTTGGATGTCCTGGTCGACAAGTTCTCTGTAAGGCTTCTTCTGCAGACATTCCACCAGTTCTACAGTGTCTGACATGTTGCAACCAACTTTTGTAGCCAACATCCTGGCGTATTTTGCGGGCTGAAAGCTAACCGCCCAGCTGGAGAGAGCTGTTCCACTTTGAGCTATTGCTCTTTGAAAAAGTCCTGTGGGGAGAAATATTTGAAAACTACTGAAGCGACCTTGAAGCAGCCACAGACTTTGAAAGATTCAAAGGAGTTCTTTGAAACAATAGAAAACTTTAACAGAAGAGATACCTGAATCTTAATAGTACTTAAATATAAGGGGTGGTGAGATCTGACTGCTGTTGTACCTACAGGTAATGTGCAAAAAATAAATGCAGTACGTGCTAAAGCAAATGATTCTCCCTCAATGCACTCCAGATTTTCAAAAGAAGCTCAGAAAGAAAAAGGAGTGGCATGACCTTATGTAGGACAACACTATCAGGTTAAAAAAAAAATTCCTAAAATTAAAGCACCATATAGGTTGGAGTAAAAACCATCAAATCTCTGAAATGGGTTGAAGTTTTTGGTATTGTTCAAGCCATCATCAGCATGCATGTATAGAGCTATGTGTGAAATTAATCTATTACACTTTTTAATGTTTTCTTTAGAATTGAACTTGGTTTGACAGGTGCCGTGCTTTTAAATTGTGCATCACTGCAAAAGTTTATATTCTGGAGTAATAGATGAGAAGGTACCAGGCAGCTATTAAATTTATAAGTGTCTAAGTCAAAATCTTTTCTTGTAAGGAGCTTTTTAAAGGCAGGTTTATATTGATCACACTTACATAAAAAGGGAAATTATGTATTTTACACTGTTTAGCTTTGTAATTCAGATATTTAAACATATGTTCAGGTATTCAGTTAAGGGAGAGAGAATGATCTGGCACTGCATATAAACCTGCAGTAAATCTTAAGTCTTCAGTGCATTTAACTTGAATTTATGCTGATTTAAGTATCACTCTGGACCAGGAAGTCTACCCAAAGAAATAACAAAATGCATTAAAATTTATGTTTTCCTCTCCCTTCTGTAAGGATTTTTAAAACATGTCCTGGATGATAGCCTCACCCTCTTGTAGTCAGTGAATGAATACAACAATTATTTTGCTATTGGCTTCAATGTAATCAGAACTCCATCCTTGCTTTGATTTCTTGTGCTTCCTTTGTGTTTTTCCACTCCATTTAAGGAGGGTACTTTGGGTTCTGAAAGAGAGAAGTCTGAACCTTGTGTAAAATATTGCTCAGAAACTATATTTAGGCAATTTAGGTGGTATTTAATAGATATTTAGACAGTATTTAGGTAATGATGGCCTTTCTGCTGTTTTGTGAGGAGTTTGATTTTTTTCATTTTCACATAAATTCATTTCAGTATCACAACTTTTGCACAAACTACTGGAAAATATTTTATACTGGACCCTCCCTCCTATAGGTCACTCTGGGTGATACAAAATGGTCTACAGTGTTCAGAAGTTATGCTGATTTAAGATATATGGGTCAAAATTTTTGCTGATGGGCACCTGGAGTCATTCCACCGTCTCTGGTGGAGTCACTTATGAACGGAATGTGGCACCTGGCCTCACCCAGTTCCACCAGGAGTCTTTGCTCCAGTGCTTGATGAATAGCTGGATGCTCCCACCAGAGGAACTGGAGTCAGGGCTCTCAGCTTACCTCGGAAATTTATTCCAATTATACACAAGATGGCTTTTGCGTTGATAAGTAACATATTTCTGTTGATAAAAAACCCTCCCTAGCCTCTAAATCAAATCAGAAATGCTTTTACAGCTTCTGTTGCAGCACCAGACTCTGCACACTCAAAAATAAGTTGGAATCTGTTGCTGGCAGGAAACATTTTACAAGCTTCTCAGGAATTTTAAATCATTCAATGATTTAAATCATTGTATTAGGTCCCAGTAAAAAAATTCTTCAAATTGGGTAGATATAGAGACTGAAATGTATAAACTCAGGCCCCTTCTTAAACTTATGAAAACTCATATCCAAGATAATATTTTCCTGCAAGATATGAGTAAAAAGAAGAATGAACTTGAGCTATAAACAGCTAAAAATATATTTGCATGTTTATAAGGTCAGATATTGAGCTAGTATAAATCAGCTCAAAGTCAGTAGAATTACCACAGAGGATCCAGGCATTGTAATAAATGTAACTAAATGACAAAGCTGAATTTTCACCAAGATGTATTTCATGATAATTCATAATGTGTGTGGGTTTTTGCATATTGTATAAATCTAACTTTATTACTTTATTAAATATGTCTGAACAAGGACAGAAAATGTAAGCTACGTGTAAGAAAATGCTGATACAAACACTGTGGCTTACTAAGTGCTACATAAACATCAGATGCTGGATTAAGTAAAAGTGGTCAAGTCCTTTGGCCATAAAACCATCTGAGGAAACAAAACCAAAATTCCCTCCTTGTGCTGAAGAATGCTGACAGAGTTTTTCCTCCACTCAAACCATTTGGTGAAAAATGAACAGTACGAAAAATTATTTTCATCCTGTCACAGAATTCGTGGCAGAAATTTGTACCTCACAGGATGAAGAACTACCTTTTTATATGATAATGTGTATTATTATTATTGTTGTTGTTGCTGCTTATGGACTTCAGACTGATGGAAAGAAGATTTAAATGTTCAATGGGCCACAGTGCTTTGTGACCCTTATTCAGTGTCTCACCACAGTAAATAATAATAATTTGCATATATTCATTTATATTTTGAGAGCACTTTGTGAAGATGGGTGCTGCTCTGCCCACTTGCAGGTGGGAGGCTGTGAACAGCTCCACCTTGAAATAGGCTGAATTCTTCCTCTCACTGCCAAGGGAGTCTTTCAGAGGGAGATGCCAGAAGCAAAGAGAGCTTCTGAATTTACATCTTATGAGAGAGATTGGTTGATAATCATAGAATCACAGAATGGTTTGGTTTGGAAGGGACCTTGAAGCTCATCCAGTTCCACCCCCTGCCATGGGCAGGGACACCTTCCACTAGCCCAGGTTGCTCCAAGCCCCATCCAACCTGGTCCTGGTCACTTCCAGGGATGGGGCAGCCTCAGCTTCTCTGGGCACCCTGTGCCAGGGCCTCCCCATCCTCAGAGAGAAGAATTTCTTCATAATATCTGATCTAACCCTGCCCTCTGTCAGTTTGAAGCCCTTCCCCCTCATCTCTCACTGTATGCTTTTGTAAAAAGTCCTTCTCCACCTCTCATATGTAAATGTGAAACAACATGAAACAAAAAGGGGGTTTGGAAATGTTAAGAAATAACTAATTTGAACCTGACCAATTTATATTTTCTTTTTTCTTTCTTCATTTTTTTTTAATGGCAGATCTAACCACCTCCAAATGAAACATAACATGGGAGTGTGGTGAGTTGTTCTGTTTAATCCAAATTTCATCAAAGCATGAGTTTGCTTCTAAAAGAAATCCTCAAAAATTTACTTTTACTGAGCCTTCTTCAGACCTCTCTAAAATGCCCTGATCTGCTGTGTTGGTATCAAAGTGCCTCAGTTTTCCCCAGATAAATTCTGATCTGGTCCTGGCAGAATTCTGGCCATGTGTTGGGATATGACAAGGTATCATTTACTGATAAGAGGCAACACATGACTGTCCAAATTTTGTCAATGTGGCATTTTGCATTGATGTCATGTTACACCAAGAAGATTGATTTTAACACAAAGTAAAGAGTTAGGAGAAGATAAACCAGGTGTCCTCATTCAACCTGGAGTTAGTCCTTAATGAGAAAGTTGGTTTTTAGAGCTCTGATGAAAGAAGATGGTGCACTGAGATCCTCAGGTCACAGTGCAGTGAGGTACTGCTTACATCTTGATTTTACAAGCATGTTTTAAATATCTCCTATGTAGGTTTAGGTAGTTATGGAAGAAGAAAAGATTACACTAAAAATCAAATTGTGAAAATAGACTTAAATTTAGACTACACTCTTATTTTCCACTTGACTCTTCTTGTAGAAGTTATATTTTTCTCTCATTTAAAAAAGCATAATGGCATGGTCTAAAGAATCTCTCACTTCTATTGACCTCAGTGGTCTTTGTAACATGACTTTGGGGAAATGCAGCTCTTTTAATGTCAGCAGAATTATGTTTTTATGACCAGCCAATTAGTCCCTCATGGAGATACAGCAATATAAATTAGTGGAGGATTAAATGCACAGGGCACGATGTGATGTCCCTGATAAAAGTAATACAGATAAAAATATGTGAAAACAGTTAGACAAAAGTAACATGATCAATAAGCAATAGCCATGCAAATGAGAGACACTGTGTGAAACTGTGGTGCAAAAATCATAGAAAGAATAAGTTAGGTGCCTCAAACAGCATGATTTTAATTCCCTGCCACCTGCCTCAACTAGAGAGAAAAGGTGTTAGTTATGGAATAGGAAAAAACATAGAGAAGGAAGTCCATTTGCAACTTGGATGCTTTGACAATTTTGGATCATGCATGCAAAATGTTCAACCATTCTTTTATTAGATGACAGCAAGTGAAGTCCATGCAGTTTCAGACAAAAGATTTCTGAACTAGTTATTGTTTCCTTCACACAAAATAATAGTTTTAAGCAATTCAGCTGTTAGCCTGAAAAGAGAAACTCTGTCATTTTAGTTTTCTTTAAATTCTGCTCCTCAGGAGAAACTAAACATGCCTTTCACAACTGTCTGAATATAGATGACCTCATCTACTGTGAGCATGACTGACTGATTTTCCAAAAAAGACACCCTTAGGTAGGAAAGAAAAGAGACAAAAATGATGCACCAAGAAAAATGCCGTTCAGAAGTCTGCTATAAAGTGTTCCTACAAAGCTCCCTAGGAAAAAGAAGAAAGTGACCCAAAATTTAAACATGCACAGAAGAGCTGAGGGAGAAGGAGGCTTGTACAGCCTTTAAAAAGTTT
This sequence comes from Ammospiza nelsoni, assembly GCF_027579445.1. Classification (NCBI taxonomy): domain Eukaryota; kingdom Metazoa; phylum Chordata; class Aves; order Passeriformes; family Passerellidae; genus Ammospiza; species Ammospiza nelsoni. Next base: position 5,506,186 of record NC_080642.1, on the reverse strand, counting down.
CTTAATACTGAGCTGAACTCAACAGTTCATAGAAACAAAGAGAATATACAGAACATCACATAGTACTAATGGTGGTGGCATGCAGACACCAAAATTGTCAAAATTTGCAACCTGTATAATACCTTTGGTTGAATTGCTCCAACGGTTACCTTCAGAATAATGGGATAAAGTCAACAGATTGACGCATGAACCGCCTGCCCCAGATCCAAAAACAGTTATTCTTAATGGGTCACCACCAAAGAACCCAATATTTTCACTAGTCCATCGCAAAGCTTGTATTAGATCAAGGAGGCCATAGTTTCCTTTTGCTGCTTGGTCCCCAGTGCTCAGAAATCCTGTCAAAGTAAATGAAAAGAGAAAGGGTTAGCAAGGGTTCTTCTGAGTAATCCTGTTAAAATCTTCCAAGATTTCAGAAGTACATGCTATTAAATATCGTGCAACTACATACTTTTCCATAGTCCCTGGGAACAATTTGTAATTTTACTCTTCTGAAATAAAATATATTTGATACCCACTCTTTTGACCGCGATAAATATATGTAGTAAAGACACATCCTAGGCAAAACACTCATTTAAATCTGAACAGGTCCTCCCAAGGACTTTTTGTTGGTTGCACTGATTTTAAAAGTAGAAGTTTAGGAAACAGATAAGATGCAGTTGTTCTGTACATAATTTGATCAACTCTGTATTGCTTTTCTGTACTTGGATGCAGATTTGCATGTGCTTGAGATGCAATGAATCCATTTCCCTGTAGATTCTTTGGTCCTGCCCTGGCAACTCATTGTCATTTACTTTTTTCTCCACCCAAAAATGCAGCTTATGTCACAAGCTGAACAATGGCAGCAGCTCTCAGCTCCCTGAGCTCCATCCCATAACCATTAACCTGAGTTAATTGAATCTACATTAAATGGATGAAGTCAATGTTTCCATGATCCCTTAAAACCAAAAAGGTAGGAGCCCAGGGGTAATATGGAGAGCACAGTAAAATGTACAGTAAAAACTCTGAAGAAAGTCTCTGTTGATGAAAGACATCGCTTTTGGACCCCATTTGTTGACATTTTGAATTTTCTCAGCTTAATAAACAAATGTTTAAATACCACCAGCATTATGAAATAGTCCATACCTCCATTTGCATATCAAACTGATTTGATGCTCACTAAGTCGTGTAACTGCTTTTCAGTACATGCTTTGTAGAGAAATGCAACGATTACAACAATTATTTCCACATTAATTAGATATCAGTGGGTCTTCTAGTCTCGTCAAAGTTCTACTGATTCAACTCTCTTGAGTGCAGACAGCCTACTCAAAGGAAGTTTACAGTAGTTTTGCAGACAAATGGCTCTCAAAGGAGTCCTACTCTTTCATTATGACAATAAAAGCAGCTTTTAAGACATTTCTAAGAAGACACGTGTGTATATATATCTATATGGCAAGGATTAAAAAAGAATACAGATAGGTGCATGTGTGTACTTATATTCATGGATATAATGAATGTGTCATTTTTTACTTTATTATTACTCTGATTTGGTTTCAAATGGCAAGCTTGCATTTGATGTTCTGCCCTGTGCATAGAGACATTTCTACTGACAGCCCTTCTTTGCTGTAAATGGCACTGGAAGCTCGTTGGCCTCCCTGCCTCAGCAGCTGAGCTCTGCTCCATTTAGGGCGAGCAGCTTTGTTTGTGTAGGTCACAATCCTGATTTTTGTAACCACAGAGAGGGAAGAGGAGAGTGGCATAAGGTGCCAGGCCAGCAATTTTCCCACTTCCAGACCTAATGTACCAAGTCTAATCGACATACTCCATTCGTTGTATCTGTAGTGAATTGTTACTCTATGCTAGACTTTAAAATAACCACTCTTCTACTACTGAAACCTGCCATGTTTATTACCTAACTGCATAAAGAGCAAGTAGCACCACTACCATTGTAGAAAATAATCCCTTGGTATTCAGGAGAAGCCTAGAAAAGGAAGACATAGTTATAATGAATTCATTCATTTATTCATTCATTCTCACTTTACTGTTACAGCTCAGCACTGAGTTGAGATCATTATGATGTTATTTTACTCTGCTTCACTTTGCTCTGTGTGGCCAGAGGGTTGATGAGCATGGCTATGTGAAAGCATTGCCCCAGCACAACCCTGCCTGCACAGGAACATTCATTCTTGGCTTCATGCTCCAGTAAAATGCTGTCTCCATAAATAATTTTTGAGGACACGGGGAGATGATGTCTTTGAATACGATGGCAAATCTAATGAAAGCTCCCTAACCCGTGTCACTGCCTTTGCCAGCCTGCTTGGAGCTGAGGGATGGTACCAGGGGCTGGAACAAAATTAAAATGCAGGAATTTATGGGAGCTACAGGATCTCATAAATGTGGCTGTGCACGCTGGGAAAGCCTTCCCCTTTCTTTGCATAAGTGTATGGCTGTGGAAATTCAGTGAGAAATCAGTTCATCACATTAAGCACAGAAGTGCCTGCACTGATTCAGGGGATTAGAGGGACTGGCAGTCCCTAGCACAGGCAGCAATGAGAAGGGAGCAGTTACAGCACTTACCAAAACTGTGACATAAACACATAGTCCCTCTTTGCTTTTTGCTTTCCCTGGCTTTCAGATTCCCTGAGCCTGGTCAGGATCTGCTCTCAGCAGAGCTGCAGCATTCCTTCTAAGAAATCCAGGAGATTTCTCAGAATTATTCCAAGGCATTTATTAGGAAATTCGATAGTGTGATTATAGCTGAGCTACACTGATCACTCTGAACACAAATGTGAACACTCAAACTTTCTGAAAAAGTTGCTTTCTTTACTCTGTATGATATGCAACAAAGTAGAAACCATAAGTCTTTGCCTAGAAAAGCAACAGATTAAAATTACAGACAAAGCCTTAGGGCAAACCCCTGGTGTCAAATCATATCAAGTCTCATAGCTGGATAGGGAAATAGGTAATCCTTGGGAGACTATAAATATCCTACTTTTAAAGAATCTTCATGAATCTCTCGCTAAAAGTAGATGTCAGGAACCCTGCATTCAGTTCAGGGAATGTGCCAGGAGGGGGAGCTTTCAGTTTAATAAAAAAAAAAAAAAAAAAAAAAAAAAAAAAGGAAATAAGGCAGTGTTAGTAATATTCTCCTCATTCATCTATATTAAACAAATTATGACTTGTGTCCAGAGCAACAGCTCTGATGCAAAAGAAATATCTCACACCTCCTCAGCAAGAACCACACTGGCTGATTTCCATATCTGCACAAGATGGATGATGATTGATGTTGACTTTCATGACATGAAACATTTCTATCTCATTTTTCAGAACCATAAGAAGCCTGTTAATATCACCACCTGTTCATGCCTTTTTTTCTTGTATGCAGTGGTATCAGCATGGCTTAGGAGCATTCAGAATGTCATGAAATCAGAGATGGAACTGATAAAACAGATAAGGTTTTGCTTTCTAGTTTGTGGGGTTTTTTTTTTTTGCTTTTCCTAGCAAGGAGTGCCTCAATACAGATAAATGCATGGAACTAAACTCCTGGAGGGAAATGCTTTAACACCAGCATCATCCCCAGCCTGCTGGTCTGTGGGTGCAGGTACTTATTCCTATTTATCACAGAGATAAGGCAGAGATTGGAACAATAGGTTTTGTCTGTATCCCAAGAGGAGCTTTCAGTGTGTAATGGATATAGATACCATACATTTGGTGCAGTCCTATGACACAACCATTACACCATCTAGTTATTAAGCTTGCAATTTTGAGTCACTGAGGGAAACCTGCTCTTGCTGCAAAGGTCTTGTGTGTCTGAAAGCTTCTCTGTTTTTAAACTGTATCAGCTAGTCTATTAAAATATATTATCTCTTTCTGCACATACTGTCTTATTATTATCTTTGGATTGTCATCTCCACTGGCAAGAACACTGCTATCATATTCTGCCACCTTTTGCTCTTGTACAAAGAGGGAAGTAAATTATTCCTTATTTCAGTTATTCCAGGAAGACATTTGCAAAAAACTTAGTTTTGCATTATTCTCTAAAAAGGTCAGATTGAGCTAATTTTGTTCCATAATTAAGTCCTTCTAGTGGAAATATTCCAATCATCAGCTGAACAATTGCTATTTTATATTCTGAATGGAGAGGTTATCTCTTCTTTTATCTCCTCCAGAGGAGCAGACTCTAATAGAATTATGGAAGTGAGTATGTGGTCTTTTGTGAGTATAAGAAAGAGATTTATTAAGCTCATTTGGACAATTTCTCTGTTACATGTCTGTTAGACAAATATGCAGACTGCCACAACCAGACCCTCTATTTTGTATTAAGATAAATTTTAATGCTTTATAGGTTTACCTGCCTGGGTAATTATTTCTGCTTGCCATTCAGATGAATCTTTTTCTAATATGACTCCAGCATTTTTGAAGAGTAAATAAAATAATGGACTTGGGAAACTTAAAATATTAACTGAAAACCTTATGTAGCTTGAATTATTTTAAGTTTTGGCCTAATTTGAAGATTCAAATTAATGCAGAGAGGGAGGACAAGACAGATTTTTTCCTAATGTAAGAGACTGCTACAAGGCAGTGATGCAGCGAGAGGCCAGGTGCAGGCTGGGGGGTATGAAAGTGCCATTTCTCATCACAGGAGACCCAAACCATGCCTCTAATGAGTTCTGTCCCTGTGATTGCTTGATGGCCCAGTGACCTTCGTGGCTGGATGGAAGTAAGGGGCAGAATGTCTTGCTGGGCACAACACACACAGAAAAATATCTGCCTGTGAGAAAATACCCAACAACAAATGCTACTCTAAAAATAAAGCATATGAGCATATAGAAGCTGGTCTGACATGTGTAAAGGGCTTTTTCCAAGAGTTGTGTCTCTGAAAGCAGCAACACTTCAGGCTTTAATATTACCCACCTGTTTAGGCAAGTGTTATAATAATTTAGCTAGGTTTCCAGTTACAATTCCCTGTGCAGCCAAATGCCAGCTTTAATTTTGCTAAAAGCAAATGTTAGATTGAACAAGTATAAATGCACCAATGCATAGTGGAAGAACACAGAGTAGTTTTTGAGGAAAGAATTTGTATTCCTTCTGGATTCATTGCTTAGGACTTTAGTTCAACACCTTCTATTAATATTGAATGGTAATTGCCATGTACTGAAATTTTCCACTGCCCCTTAAACTATAGGAATGTGAGCAAGATAAGCAAATTTTAAGTGAGATGGTTAAACTTAAAGAGCACATTTGTTTTCATCTTAGCCATCTCTCTAGAATTCACATCAGCTAAGTAATCTGAATGGGCAGCAGCACTGTGAGCATTAATGTGCATATGATATTCATGAAGCAGAGGATACTGCTCCTTGCTTTGCTGACCAGCACTTCCTAATTTTAATGGCTTATTTTAGTCATGGATAGGGGATAAGGTGGCTAAAAGGACTAGGAACTCCCATAAGAAAAATGTAGGAGAATATGAACTATTCAGTGCATGAAAAACATTCTTCTACAGACATCTGCAGTGTACCTCAGCCTGAGAATGAGACAAGCCAGTGTTCTGAAAGTGCTGCTCAAGCAGGTGTTTTGTGTGAAATCCATTTCATATACAGAAAAGTGATTGCAGCATTAGCAAAGTTCTTGTCTGCTCCTGTAGCTTTCTGCCACATACAAACTAGTAATGAGATTAATGATTTCAGAAGTGCAAGATTTTAGCTTAACTCCATGAAATGTGTGTGGTACCATGCTGCATCATGATGCAGCCTTTCCTGGCTGTTTCAGACCCAGGAATCACAGAATCATGGAATCATTTAAGTTGGAAAAGATCTTTAAGGCCATTAACCCAGTACTGCCAAGACAGCCACTAACCCATGTCCCCAAGTGCCACATGTACACTCTTTTAAATCCCTCCAGGGATGGTGACTTCCTTGGTCACTGCTGCTGCCCCAGCAGTCAGCCTTCAGAAACTCCCAATTCTTTCACCAAAGTAAACAATTTACAGGGCTGAATCAGTAAATACAAAAGCTTGTCAATGTATCATTTGGCATTTTTTTCAGTATGCAAGGAAGAAAGTGTGTGATGTTCTATGAACTCTGATGAGCTATTTCAGCATTGGTCTGCTGTTGCAATTTTAAACACCCCTCCCAGGGCACTAAATCCTTTGAATTAATAGTAGTGAAGTCACTGGAGCCTGGAGCCACAAAATCAGTGGATATCTGAAGAAATTCTTGCCTGTGAGGGTGGTGAGGGCCTGGCACAGGCTGCCCCATCCCTGGAATTGTCCAAGGCCAGGTTGGAAGGGACTTGGAACAACCTGGGACAGTGGAAGTTCCCCTGCCCATGGCAGGGAGTTGGACTGGGTAATCTTTAAGGTCTAACACAATCCATTCTATGATTCTACAATTCTAAGCATCCTGTAGATGTTGAAACACATTATAAATCCATCATTCTTTGGAGGCTGTGAGAAGAGGGTGACTCTGCCTTTAAGTTTCAGCAAAGAGACGATAAAAGTCTGAGAGTGCTTTGAAAAATCTGTATTTGCCTCTCCTTCCCATTGTCAGTGCTTGCATCCCACTCTGCCTTTTCTGTCATGTCGGGACAGCTGTGGGGAGGCTCTCAAGTTCTGGGTACTTTCTGTGTGCATGATATTGATATTTCAGCCTTGTCCTGTGCCCATCCCGTGGCTGCAGAGGGGGTTGTGGTGTGGGGCAGGCTTTGGCAGAGGATCCAAGGGGATCTCTGCCTGCAGCCCTGCTCCAAGCACAGCACAGCCACAGGGGAGATCAGCTCTGCAGCGACTTACTGCTGATGATCTTTACTGAAGTCAAAGGAACTGAAGGCTGATAACAATCTCAGAGACACTTTGAGAGCTCTATAAGCAATGGGGCCAGTCCAATAGCTGAGATCTTTAATACAGATTTCTGGATTTGCTGTAAAAGCAAAAAGGAAAAGGAGGAGGTGAGCCCAGGCTCAGAAGTACATCAGCAGATACTAATTCGACAAGATTTTAAGTGATATGTGCTGACACATACTAGGAAGGAGAAGTGAACCTTAAGAGCTGATGAATGACATTATGGCATGGGTGGACACAAGAGGCAGCTGGAACACCTTTGATTTGAATGTGTCCTTTTCTTTGAAAAATACAAGAAAAAAGATGGGGTTTGCTACAGAAAATAGCAATAACTATAAATATTCTTATTTTGGAAAAAAAACCACAAGAAATCCTGCTGCTAATCAAAGAACATCTGCTAAAATTCCTTCTACAAGATAAAAATCCAAGTTACTAGTACATGGCTGGATCATGCTCTAAGACAACTCAAATTTTGGTTTAAAGCATTTATAAGTTGCATATAAAGTCTTCACAGGAAATGAACATTATATTACTAAGTAATTCACTAGCAGTGTTCTTATAAAATCTGAGAACTTTTACAAAAATATAAATAAAATCATCCCCGAAAGACAGCCTGGACAAACCAAAATCTTACAGGATAATGTATGGAATACCAAAAATCAAACATGGACTGATCCTTTCAAAATATTCAGCCAAAGCCCAAACGGAAAGGAAAGGCTACATGAGAGAACAGAAGAGTCCACAGCCAAATCCAACACTTGACTGTCCTACTTGGCAGAAGAAAGCAATGCCCCGAGGGAGGGATTTTTATCTTCACCAGGATTGAGTGCACAGCTGTTCCAGTCCTACTTACTTCGAGTAGTGCAATATGCAAAATGAAGCAGCCCACAGCTCATTGCACCAAAAATCTGCCCCTTCCTATGATCTCTCAGCACCCCCATTTCCAGCAGCAAGCTCAGCCATTGAGATATGCTGGCCTTTCCTGAAATATTCCATCACTTTTCACTTTAGATGATGCAACTCAAGGCAGCAGCTACAAACCCAGAAGAGATTTTGTAGAGGAGAGTTAACAAATATCAATGTTCTTAATGTGCAAGGTTTTAAAGATGAAAACTGACCCCATGAAACTCTGCTTTCCATTTTCATTCCAGATTTGGGCAAAACGAGTTCTTTATTTGAAGATGGCCCATATAGGACTTAAAGATCTTTCTACTCAAAATATCTGAGAATTTTTTTCTGTGTAATATGTGCAGCTACTTAGAACACGTCCTTTAGGCAATATATATTTTAATTGATTATTACATGCCAGAGAACATTTTTTCTGACTTGAGCCTGGGAATCATCTTTACTTTATAATGGTCACTCTGGCTCCATATTAATGCTTTTTCCCCCCAGTAATACCATGCAGTTTCTCAGAATTTTGACTGTGTGGTAATTGAGAGAAAGGATGGGTTTAATTTCACTAGAAGGGAAAATTCATACTTTAGAGGGACAGCACCATTATTTTTGATTTTTCTTCCCAGGATTGAGATTTGCAATGAGGGTCCAATCAATGCTAATATATATTCCATGAGCTGATGAAAAGGAAGTTACAAGTCTTCATGTAAAACTGCACATGCAAATCACTAGTTAGAAGCCTAGCAGCTATTTGGAAGCGCAGTCTTTCAATCAGAACTCAGAAATTATGGTGCTAATTTACTGTGAACTCAAATCTCCTTATTTGAAAATAAATAGAAAAAGATTAACCATTGGACCAATTTATGAAGAACTCCATTCAGTATGTCATTGCCTGCATTCTTAAATCACAACCAGAGGCCTTTGGAATGTGTGACTGTTGAGATAAGATTCAATTCAGGAAAGTTTTATGAACAATAGAATACAGGTAGAGGTCACAAAAATCCTGCCTTGCTTTTGAATGTGTGAGTTAAACAGCACATCAGACTTAAATAATCAAGATCTGACTTGTGTGGCTTGCTCAGTGAAGACAGTACTGGGAATTTTAATAAGTTTTGAGAAAGCCTGAGAAATAAAACTTTTCTATCTTACTTCTTTCTCTCTTCCTCCACCTGTCCTCTTCCCTTCTCTCTTTGCAAAGCTTAATCCTATTTAAGCAGCATCAGCATCATTCTTGGAGCTCTGTTATTCATGTGGACTTCTATCTGTGTTCACCTTGCTCCTTGAAGTAAACTTGCGGCACATTCTCCATTTATTCCTTAACAAATCCTCAGGAACACGTGGCAATATCTTTTCCCCAGTGATAACAACCTGTGCATCTGCTCTGGGGGTGACAAACTCCTTGTCCTGCCTGTGCCACCACCCCACACCTGCCCTGCTGCAGCACCAGAGGCACTGGGAATATTCTTATTTAGAGAAAAGGACATTGGCCAACAGTGAGAAAGCTAAAAAACACAGCAGGCTTTCCACTTCATACCTGCTGACCTCTCAGAGTCTCTGGGCTTTTTATCAGTGGCAAAAGATCTCTCAGAGGAGCAAACCAATTAAAAGCAAACAGGAACATGTTTTTTTGGCTATCTGAGCCACGAGGGAAAACTTGGGGAGGTCTGTAACAAAAGTGTGTTGTAAACAACTACTTTAATCCACAGGCTTGTGCTAGTGGGATTCTTATGCTGTTTTCACTGCTATTAGCTGAACACCAGAAACATTTGTAAGAGCATATATGCCCAGATAGAGGCATCAAATCTAATTTTCTGGTAAATATATATCACTTCTGGTAAAATGTGAAGGAACTAAGAATTAACTGCATCACCATATGCCTGTTCTCTTCCTACACAGCATCCTGCCTCTCCTAGAATAATTCTTTGCTTTCTGCTGTGTCTGAATTTCCTATTCCAGACAGCAAGGTGTTTTATTTCTTCACTGTGATTTTACTCTGCTGCTACACACATTTTGTGTCTTAAAGGCAGGGAGCTGAAGAAAAGTCAAGGATGGGATGAGGGTAGCTGTTACAGAGATGGTAACTGCCATTTACCCAAAAAATGATTGCTATTAAACTGTTCCTCCCCAGCAGAATCCTGAGGGATTTGGCTACTGCTGATGGTACACTGTTAAACAAAACAGTAGGACATAAAAGATATGTATTAATTTATAAATCATACACACATCTCCTGCCTAAGTCTTCACGTCTTATAGAATCCCTCATCACATGCATATCCCCTAACTTTTCTAGCAATAATTTCAATAAATACAAGATGTCAGAGAATTATCCTTAGTCCATGGAAAAGGAAGGAAAAAAGACTCAAATCCACACAAAGTTAATTGAGGCTAGAATTACTGAAGCTCCATCTATTGCAGTCTCACATTGGTGCTCTTCAATTAAGGCATAATAGGAGTGAAAAGTAATTTATACTTATAGATTAGATGTCGTCTGTGAAAAATCGCCGATTAACTCCCAGTGGGTTTCTGGAGTGGCAGAAGAACAAGCCTTGTAGTCCTTTTGAGTTTCACTCCTTGGCGCCACAAAAGCAAAGCTGGAATTTTGGAAATAATTCCAAAGCTGGAATAATACCTTTATTTTGAGGTATTAGTAGAAAATGCTTCAACACATGGGCATACACGGACTGGTTCTATCAGTGTGTTGATATCCAGGCTTCACCAACTAAAATTCCATTCCCCAAACCAGTACTAGCACAAAAGCACCTGCACTGTTTGCAGTGCCAACCTAAAATCTTTATTTGCTCACATTTTTACTCTGTTTAATTACAGTTAGAGAATTCTTTGAAAGGCTATTGCAACCTCAACTAAATGCAGAGCTCCAGTTTTCTGTTGGATGTTGCATCCTGTCCTCCTACTCTGCAGGGAGTATCCTGTGCATTACCCCAACTTCATCTGAAAATGATGGACCAGGGTCATTGCTCTGCTAAATCCAATTCTAGTCAAGTCAAGAAAACTTGCCAGTTCAAACCAAGGGTGTAATTCCAGCCCTTTCATCTTTTGAGATATGTAAAATCAACGCATTATTAACTACACTCATAGGCACAGCATCAAACATACAGCATCAACAAAGTGTCTCAACTAAGTAATATTTAATGGGTAGCATAAAATAATTGATGTTTCATAGAACTGAGCATGTGACATGATTCAATGTGTGAGATGACTGGAAGCTGAAGTAAGAGCCTCGAATTCTCTGAAAAGAAAAATGTGTGTACATAGGCCATGCAGCCCACAATAACTGAGACTGCCCTACATTTAAAGATTTTTGCAACAAATAGAGTGGAAGAAAAACGGAGTCCAGCTGAGGTAAATACACTGTTAAAGATGCTAACTTTGCATTTACTGCCCCTATATTTGGTCCACAGCAGGAAGCCTGGTGTTCAATAGTGCCAACTTGGGGAGTATCACAACAGACCCACACAGCAGGGCTGGTTCCACCTGCTGGCCATCAGAACGCAGAAATCTGGTCAGTGGCAAAGTGGGGAAAACTGAACTGAGAAAACCTAAATTATTTCATGTTTCTCTCATGTGTTTTAAAATGTAACCCTTTTTTTTTTCTTTTTTGAAAGATATCCTGTCATTATAATTTAATTCTTTAATACAATACAATTACACAGTCTTTGAGTTATATTCTTCTGTTTCTTTTGCATTAAATCAGATGTCTTTAAGCTTACAACACCCCCTTACAGCCAAACTGAGAGCAGGAACACCAGTCAGAGGTCACAGTGAGCAGATTCTCAGCCCTGAGCAATAACTGGATTTATACAAAGTGGTCACATCTAACAAAACAGTGCTCAGAAGAGCACAAGAATGTCAAACATTTCCATAAAGCAGCTAAGGAACATTATGACAAGGAGGGGCTGGCTGAGAAGCATCACTTTGCTATTCTGCTGTTGCAATCCTTCTGGCTTACTCCAAAGGGAGCTGATAGGCACAGGATTCACACAGTAACTAAAATGGTGCTAATTTGTTTTTAATACTTAAGCAAATACTACAGGTTCTAAAGGCACTTTCGTAGCCTCAGATGAGTTAGAAAATCTAATCTGTGCTAATTTTCCCAAAAACAGATGGTACATGAATTAAACTGTGTAGACCCTTTTAAGCTTCAATTCTCACTAGGTCCCTTTTGGGATAACTAATGTTCATTTCTTAGGGCTCTATTCTCCTCCACTTATTTCTCTTAAGTAACTGAAAACAGCCTCCTTAATTGCACAGGAAGAGACACTCAAGGGGAGAAAAGTCACAGAATTTGGGCCTTCAAGGGATTTTGTTATGTATTCAAAGCTTGTCACTGTCCCAGTATTTTTTAGCACAATGCTATCTGTGTTATTTACAATGGAAAAATATTTTACTGTCATCTAAGAAATGTCATTAGCTGTGGAAACAGGATGGAAATCTCATTCAGGTCCTTGAATTGAAGGTAGGAGGTATGAACTCATAGGACTAAAGACAATCTCATCTGAAAATAAAGACTGCAGACAGCAAGTATTAACAGGTGATTTTAGATGTTTGTTACTGTAAAAGGCTTAAAACCTCACCACAGTCCTGGGCTTGACTGTGTGAGAGAGGTAACAGAGAATGTTCTTAGGGTTTGTGTAAAGGAAGTGAACCAACACGTGGAAAGGAGAAGTTGGGAAGAGAAAATAGAATTAAAATAGGGCTTATTAAACCAATTCAATTCACAGCTTTTCAGTAGACTAAGAGGAGCAGATTTCTGCCAATGCTGTTGCAGCATCATAATCTTAAAAAAAAAAAAAAAGAAAAAAAAAGAAAATTCCAAAATGCTGCAGTAGCCAGATAGAGGACACTGTGTTCTCCTGGAGCTGCTCTTGCACAACACCTGCCACCTCTCCCTCCTCTCAGTCAGACATTTCCATATGGCACATCCAGACCAAAAGTCCCAAGATCTTTGATTTCAGTCACGATCTGCTCCTTAAGGGAGAAGGTTGAGGGAACAAAATAGAAATGGTCTATTACTGTTCTTCTTTCTGTGACATTTAAACACTGCCCTGAATTGCTCTGGAATTCAGGATGGTTTACAGAACGTTATGTTTTTATCCTCACATTGAATAATAGGTTAATAGCAATACTCAATTTATAGGAAGAAGGAAACAGCACAAAGAGAGGAGTGATAGGCAAAGTTTATAGAGGAAAGCTGTAGTGGAAGAAGGAGTAGAACGTGGCTCTGAATTACAAGGCCAGAAAAAGGATTGGGTAGACCACAACCATGAAAAACAGAATTATTGTGCCATTGCATTTTGAAGATTTTATCCCAACCTTATGTCCACCTTCACAATTCCAGTGGGAATGTTCTTTGAACATACATAATGCAAGCTGGGTGCTAACTGATGAAACAAATTGAGTTTTAATGCACTTTGCTCAACAACACACCCCAAATGACACATCAGTAATTACCATCAATCTAAAGCAACATCCTGATGAAGTTACTGAATGTAAAGCACATCTGCTGATTGCAAGGGATAGCATTCTTAGTCTACTTGAGATTTGTCAGAAAATGTATTTATACTCAACAGTAATTCTGCTGACTCTGAGGATTGCTGCAGTTAACAAAGGCATCTCTGATGCTGCAATATTGAATCACGTCCCATTTCTGGCAGAGAACTTCTAGCAAAATACCAGCTGTTTTCAGGGGAGGATCAGTGGGATACAATGAGGTGATGTGCTGCCTTGATTAATCTTTATATGATTTCCCAGCTTCTAACATAACTTTAGCATGTTAACATGTGCAAACCTTTGTATTAGTAGTCACCTGTGTAGATCATCACTTGACAGTTAAAGTACTTGTGTTCTTGTGCTTTACTCAGGAGAGAGTACTGAAAAAGGAAAGTTCACCTCTTTGCATTTAACTCTGGGAACAGCAATGATGGCTTGACTGCAGACTGTACAAAGGGAGGGGCTCAGTGATTTGCCATTTCATTTAGTGTTATTTTGTGTGCCACTGCTGTTTTCCTCCATCAGAACAAAAGGTACCACTTGGTTTTTGCTTTTCAATGATCCATCAGTCAAATGCAAAGAACACATGAATCATTTTGCTTGTTCTAATGGCAAAATCACATGTGATTTAAAAACCCCCATAGAATAAGTCCCTAAATATTTAGAACTAGTCTCAGTAGTTTGAGACAACATATATCTTTCTAGGATAGAAATCAGAACTTCTGTTGTATCCTTCTTTCTTCTCAAAATTGCAATTATTTTCTGTAGGTTTGAAAGACTAACAGCATTATGGAAGATACTTAAAAGCATTTCAGTGGCTGGAATACTGTGCTCCCCTCTGCTGTCAATAACTCAATGCCCAGCTATGACAGTCTCTATGAGGGACGATCTAATCTAACCTTGAACTGATTTTTTCCCCCAATCCTCTCCATACTTTTCCAATTCTGTATTTGCTGCTTCATTCTAAAGCCTTTTTAAATACTGCTGTGCTTTGCCCCAGCTATTGTTTCCCAGTGTGGATTCATCACAGTCAACAATGTGTTATATCTCACACTAAAAGTGGCTAAACACAAACACTGCTGTGCAAGCTATGAAAAATATTTACTTTAATACTGTAAATCACTGCCTGATAGCTGCTGGGAACAGGCCATGTAGGAGAGTTTATGCTTCCTTCTACCTTTGTCCCTCTTCCCAGAGCTATGCCAAAATAGATATAGAAAATGGGGAAAAGCTTAATGCACTAAAAAAATCTGTTGGCTGAAAAAATTCTGTGGCTGGACAGGCAAAATCTTGCTGCTGCTTGAGATCTCCAGGCTTCTTACATTTTAAATATGTATAATTTGAATCCCTTCTCTGTTCAAAGCATAGGAGGAGTTGTAGAACTAGGAAGGTGTTCTCTGCTTTCAAAATATAGTGGTGAGTTTAATTTTTTTCTTTTTTTTGTAATATATACATACTTATATATCAGTATCAGTGGATTTCATTATTGTTCATTGTTGACAAGTAAAGATCAGAGAGCCTTCTGCACACCACAGTATCCACACAAACACTCTCTCCCCACACAGAGCAGGTATTGACCCGTGTACAAACCAGAGAGAATAAGGAGGCACAGTTATTTCATTAATGATGGGAGATCAGATAATGAAGTAATTAAGCTGGAGTGTAAGAACGAACACATCCAAGACCTGTATGAGAAAGCCTTGCAAAATGGAAATCCTTACCTGTGAATTTGCTCATGGGGATTTTGCAATGCTTTCCAGAGCAAATTATTGTTTTCTGAAGCAGCAAAGCCCATGAATTTAACGAAGATATTTCCATTAATTTCATAGACTCAGCATCCCTCATTTAAAACAGGGACTGCATGTTGGGACATTTCCTACTCTGTGTTGCTGTTGTAACAAAATCTCACATAGAGGTTCTGAAATCAAAACCTGAAGCTATTCCAAAGTGATTAATTGATTGGGGAAGATGCTTATTATAAAATAATACAAAATTTTCTTCACAGCTCAATTATTGCATCTATTTACCATTTCCAATAACACAAAGGGCAGCAATGGAAGTAGCAGTTATTTCATCACTATATTGGTCCCTTTCATCTGTTTTCAAATTAGTAATCAGATTCCTTTTGTCTATACTCTCCCTATGGGGGGGTGAACTGAATGAACTTTTCACCCCTAGAATCTTTTATATTCAAAGCATTTGGTTTCCCACAAGCTAAAGAAAAAATAATTACGCAATCTTTGTTCCCACTGCAGGTACCTAGTAGGTTTTAAATATAATAAATGCATTCTGGCAAAGTTAATGTACCATAAAATCAAGCAGACTGTATCACTCTTTGATACATATACCTGGTAAACTAACACTGAAAATAACAGTAATTTATGCTAACGGATTGTTCATCCATGGCAAACCCACCCCCTCTGTCAGGAAAGGTATTTTAAGACACAAAAACATAATCCCCTCCTCCTATATGTTTTCCCTGAGCCTATTATTTACCCAGGATGCAGTGCCTGGTTTAAGTCCTGCTTTTAGTCAATTTTATAGCACAGCTGAAACACTGGAAGTCAAGTGACTCAATGCAAGGTCACACAATGAATCTGCACCTCCGTGCAAACCAGGGCTCGAATGCAGCCAGCACCTGCTCCCTCATCCCAAATCACCCTGCCTCTCCTTTGGAAGGCAATAGCCTCAAAAAGAGGTTGGTCCTGCACATTCTGTCACCAAGGGCAGGTGAGGCTCTCCACACTGGGAGGCAGAGCAGCCTGCACTGGTGAATTTAGCTTTAGTCCTTGCAGGGCTCCTCTGTCACAGTTGTACTTACCTTACATGCGACAAAACAGTGCAGATGCCAAGGTCATAAAAAGTTTTATATGGCTGTGCCTGCCGTCTCTTCAAGGTGGGTTGGCAGGGAGGAGGGCTACAGACAGAAAAATGGAGTAATAAAGTTTAAGTAGTGGGCAATAATATCCATCTGCAGTGCTGCAATGCCGATTAAGAGATTGAAAAACTCCCTGTGGCTCTAATTGGATTTTCCTGTGTTGTGCACAGCCCTTGGGGGCTGAAGGCTGATAAAGCCTCCTTGTGCTGCCTGTTCATCCCACGTGTGGCTCCATGTAATGGACTTACCCATAAAACACGGATTCTTGTGGTGCCGGGGAAGCTGAGCTGTTGCAGTGACCTTTAGACACCAGTGTAGATTAGAAAATCAGAATCTCATCACTTAGCAGGACACAATACAACACTAATGGCCACCTCATACTGGCATATTAGCTCTTTATTAAGAACAACAAAAGAGCCAGAATGCAGAAATCTATGTGGTTAAGTAAATTAAATAAAACTGTCTGAGATCTTATAGATTGCTAGCCACAAATATAGGCACATTTGAAGATAAATATAAGTAAATTTGAGGAAAAAAATTTCAAATCACTTGATGAAAAGGAATTTTTGAAAAACAATAGTCTGGGGGAAAAAACTTTAGCATTTCAACAGCATTGCCTTCTGCTGAAATGAATCTGTTTTCATTTACTATGCTCTTTACATATACTCTAAAGAAAAAGCAACATGAAGACCATTCCTGAGTCTGCAGACAGACTTTGCAAGTGTTTCCTTTCCTTCTCACAGATTTCCTAAACTACAGACCAAAGCCATGGACTATTCTCATTCAATGCTAATTTTCCAACTCATTAAACAGGAGAGAAAGCTGAAACCATTTCATTAAATGGAAGGAATACTGCAACTATTTAGTGAGAAGAATAATCCGAAACAAAAGAAATATTAGAAGACTGGGAATGCACTTATATTTTTGTTAGGAATAGAAAGAAGCTGGAAAGATAAAGTAACAACCTCACTCTGCCAATAATTAGAGTTCTGAGAGTCAGGAAGGGGAAATCGAGAAGCTGGGAACACGTCTGAGATTCATCAGCACAGAGCTGACAGTTGTATTTGTCTGAGATTATTGGATGCTGTTTATTGAATTTTGTCCCTTGCTTATGATTGTCTGCTTTGCTCATCAGACAGCTCTTTCATGACCTGAAGATTTCAAAAGTTCACAGCAAATGAGCTCTTGATTTTGGGGACCATGTTGGTGAAGG
Organism: Ammospiza nelsoni; assembly: GCF_027579445.1. NCBI lineage: Eukaryota > Metazoa > Chordata > Aves > Passeriformes > Passerellidae > Ammospiza > Ammospiza nelsoni. Next base: position 5,488,876 of record NC_080642.1, on the reverse strand, counting down.
GTATTGAAGTGAACACCACAAAAAATGGGGTCAGCACCTCATTTAAAACCCCAACAATTAATGGGGAAGAGGATCAGTTAAATTAACCAATAAGACTAAAAAGGAAAGGGGCTTGTGAACACAGCAGCAATAAAACTGAGGCAGAGAGTATAAAAACGTGATGAACAAAGATTAGCTTCAAAAAAAAGTGAAGACTGCTAAACCTCTGAAGAAATGGGAGAAGACGGGATAACAACATCTAAGATTTCTCCACTTCCACCCCAGTTAAATCCATCACAGGTTTGCATTGCCACAGAGCAGCCTAAAGTGATCCTTCTGCAAATGAGCTCAGCTCTTGCTTAGCATCTGAAAGGTGCTACACAACACAGGTGTCACAGTGTGTCTTTCTCATCTGGAACACAAAGGAATAACAAATGGGAATAAGCTCACAAGAGAAGTGAAAATGATAAGTTGCTCAAAGGGAGAGTGTTCAGAAAAGATTAAAAAGTGGGTAAACACAAGGTAAAATGAATATAGTTTGGTCAAAGCCACCCCAGAGACAGCAGGTACATTTCAGTATGAATTATTCAGGTTACCACATAAGGTTACCCCTAGACATGATAGCACCAAAATAAGGACAAGAAGTAAGTACACTTGGCTATGACAACTGCTAAAAAATGTGAGAAATGATGCCATACTTCATTGAATGGAAATTTGGAAACTAAGAGACACAAAGCACCCGAACTTTTTTGTGTTGGTGAAAATAGGGAGATGAAGATGACAGAAATAGAGCTTTTTGCTGTGTAGTGTTTCTGCAGCTTTGCTGATAGTGTGACTGATAAATGATCCCTGCAGTACTTTACCATCACTGTGCTCATGCTTTCCAGTAATGAGAAGACTTTCCTTAAAAGGGCAGCATATGGGAGACTTTCTGTGCTTTATAAATTTCCTCCTGAAGCAGGCTAGCTGCCAATTACTGCAGAAGGTTAGAGAACCTGGAACGTGAGTGCACAATATGCTTCAGATCCTCTGAATGGCTCTCTGGAAAAAGGAATTTTTTATAAAGGATGTCGATGTGATTTCAATAAAGCTTTAGAAGCGAGGGTCAGGCTTTTCTGAAGAATTCTGCATTTTCTGTCATGAACTGCCCTCTAGGAAAACTCCCCTTCGTGCCTACCTTTTTTTTTCTGGGGACAGCAAAATTGACAACCCATTACACAACCAGACCAGATTTAACGCTGATTGGTAGCTCTTGTCCATTCCTACTGACATTTATATATCTACTGTTCTTCATTCACTGAAAGTAAAACAGATATCCTCCAGGGGTCACATAACCATTAGAGCAGGGATCAGTCCTGCAAGATTTCCCAAGCCAGGAGAGGAAATGGCTCCCAACCTTTTCAGAAAGCAAGAAAACATCCATACAAAAGCTTCAGGCTGAAACAGTATCTGACCTGATTGATTTTCCTTTTTCATTGCAAACTTTGATGCATTATGTACTTTGGCAGCATGTTTTGAGAGTGGCTACAGAAGCATATGAAGCATTTGTGCTGTTTACCAGTCAGAATTTGGCAAAGAACTCCTATTTGCAACCATTCAGGATTAAAAATACATTATTGAAAATACCTCTAATGAAACTTTTTTGTTGTTGTTGTTGGATGGCTAGGTAAAATCCTTGCCAGATTAAAACTGTGATTATGAAAGTTGTGCTTATAATGCCACAAAAAAAAAAAAAAAAAAAAAAGCTGTATTTGTAATACAATTGAATAGTTCTGCAGTCAAGGAGCTCTAGAAAACTAAAACCTGAAAGAAAAAGAGGTAGTTTTTCAGCACCTGCTATTCAAGCCCCAGTTGCCATGTTCATCAATCCTGTGCAGCCATGAATGCCTGCAAGTATTCTTCAACACAACTGACACCTGCACACACACATCAGCAATGCCATTAGAGCCTGAAAAGAGCATTTATGAGAGCTCAAGGGGATGAAATCTAAAACCCACATGCACTTTACTACTGTGGTTGTTAACCTGCACAAGTGTAGCTGCAAAAACATCTGTTTGCAGCAGTGAAGGAGCACATTTTAGATGGAAACGTGGTAGGAGATTTGGTTTTGAGCACACAGAGACTGAATACAAAACTGCTGAAGCAGGTGTGAGGGTCAGCTCTAGTCAGAAGAGCAAGCTGCTGTCACTCTTAACACACTGAATTTTCATCACTGAGGGCCAGGGTTCAATATCTGAACTGTATCTGTTAGACTATAGCCAGCTCATGCACAAGTCAGCCCAAAGCCCTTAACACTCCTCAGTGCTTGGCAGCTTTTTTGGCAATGGAACACACTGCTTCAGCTTGGAAATAGATGGAACTTCCAAACTGTTTTCTGTACCCACTGAAGTCAAAGTGAGCTGGATCAAGGTGCCATGTGGAGTATTTGGACTGTGAGCTTGACACTGTCAAAATACTCTTAAGTTTTTAATTTGTGGTAATGAATAAGACATTTAGAGATCTGAAGTGGAAAGTGGTTTCAAACAACTTATGAGCACTGTATTTAGCCTGTGTAAGTACAGAATAAAATCTAAAGGCTAGATGGTGCCATTTAAGTGGCACAAGCAGGGAGGTACCTGAGATCAAGAAAGACCCTGGATTCTGCTGCTCCAATGGTACTGCCAGACACATCCAGAGCCCCAGTTTAATGCCCATCTGCTTAATAGCTTCAAAATTATGCCTGTTCACAGGGCTGCACATACAGTTTCTTAAAAAACCTGAGGCAGCCAAGAATTCAGCATTTAGTCCTCAGTCCCAATTCAGCAAGGAGCTGGAGCACCCAAGTGCTTAGATTTAAGTGCTTTGCCCAATCAGGGGCTAAATGTTGAAAGTGATTAAAAACCCCTCATAGTCTGAAGGAGAAGTCATTACAGTGCTCCTGCATAAATTTAGATTAACTACATCTCCAAAAAAAGGAAAAAAAGAAGAAAAACTTCAGAGCTTTGGAGGCAATTTGCAAGAACCAAATGGCAGCACAATTAGTGAAACATGTAAGTCTAAACATCGCTATTTTTGTTTTTATAGCCCCCAGGCTAATTTTATTTTGAAACGGGTTAGATGACAGAAACAAAGCAAAATGCTTCATGGCTATGTTTGGAATCTGAAGGCTCTGCTCAGAGGAAGATGGAGCTGCTGCAGCTGAGAACAGGAGGGATGTGCACTGAGGCTGTCTTTCCTCTCTGCACCCTCAGCACGGGTGACTTTCCTTGCCACAAATAACTCAGAGGTTATGAAATGCACTCCTAAACAACACACCACGATCCACGAGGCATGCTTGCATGCCTTATTCATTACTGCAAATGAGAAACTTGAAATATTCCTAAAAGGTAAATCTATATCACTAGATCAAGCATAATAATATGAATAATTTCCAACATACTCTTCCTGCTGGCCTTTTCCCAGCTAACTCATTTAAATCTGTCCTTAATGAACCCCTACAGACTAGGAAATGATGTCCGGAGGCAGGTAATCCAAAGGATTTTGCAGGAGCCATCTGCAATAAATCTGTTTGAAGTTTAGTTAATCTGCATTTTAATATTTCACCAGCCAGGAAATTCAAGATCTGGAAAGTTGGAGTCTGGTAATGCACTGAGCTCTATCAGATGGAAGTCTGTAAACATGAACACCTTGGAAGTCTTATTCACTGTAAATAATCTTTCTATGGACTTCCAGCTGAGGGGATGGTGCTGAGCATGGATAACTCTGCATGCACAGTGCCTGATTAGGGTGGCTGAATTATTCCCATGCCAGAAGTGCAGTTCATCACTTTGGGCCTTCTGCCTTCATCTGCTGGACCATCAGGCCCTATTTACTCTCCCTCTGCATTAATCTACAGCAGCAATTGGTAGGACTTTGCTGGCTCTGTAGGAGAATTATTTGTTATTGAAGGTGGAGAGGCACATTCTGTGTCTGGCTGGCACTGCTGTCTGCCAGCAGCTGGGCAGCTCCAAAAGGCCTTGGAGGTTATAGAATGCTGTCCTAGTTTGGGACAGTTTCTGGACACTTTAACTACCAGTTATCTTTTTGTTGAGTTTTTTTGGTGCCTTTTTTTTATTTTCTTTTTTTTTTGTTTTAAGGCAAACTATTTTGTTGTTAAGTAAGCTGATATTTTCAAGTTTTCATATATAAAATATCTGAAGAATCATTCTGTCTAAGCCTGCCTTCATATTGACACTGTAAAGCACCAAGGACATCACATTAATTGTACTGACAGGTAATGATGCCAAAGCACAAATAAACCGAGGATTTGGTGTGTGGGTATTTCTTTTACCTCCTTATTTTCCTGGCTTGGTAACCTTTAAGAGAAGGACTGGTAAAAAATTCTTCTGAAGAATCAAGCAAAGGCTTCAGTGTTTGGATCCAATTAGAGGAGGGTCAAAAATGTTACCAGAGGCACCTCCAGGCTGTGTTTTAGTTCTGTTTTAACCAGTGATTTTTCCTTGTCATTATAACCTGGTTGCTCCTGCTTGGTCTTCAGTTCTGTGTGCCTTGTTTTGTGATAGACACAAACACATATATTTGTGCATATTTTTGTGTGACTAAGCAATAATCCCTGGGGTTAAAGGCAGCTGTGGCTTTTACAGCAGCTCTGAACTGGTCATATAACATGACTGCCCAAGCAGATTCAGAAACACAGTGCAAAGAACTCCCCCCAAAATCTGGCATATATATTAATCCCCCTATTGGAAGGTAAGAAAAATCATCCAAAAGAGGAGGCAAATAAGTATTTCTTGTTTCTGTGTTTTTATCAATAGTCGAACTAGGGCTAAATTCCTACCTAGTGTAACACATGCAAGCTGTCTGCATAACTATACATGGATTGAATTTGGATTTGCCTGTTGTCTGTTGTTTCAATTAGTCCATGACTGAGAAATAAGCAGCAGTTCCAGAGCCCTGCCTGAGCATGTTTGGACACCCAGCATCTCTCCAGCAGCAGGTGGAAAACCTCTCCTGGTTTGTCAGCTGCATCCTCTCCCCTGAGCCTCAGGCAGATCACAGCTCCAAGTCTCATCATTCCCACATAAGAGATGAGGATTACAATTGTCTCTGCTGAGGATTATTTTGATGTCTACTGGTATAAAATGATGTACATATCATTAACAACATGTGTTTGCAGAAATCTTTGAAGTTGTTGTAAGACACTTACATCGAGGTCCTTTGAAAGGAAGAAAAAACAAGCTCAAACCCCCAGAAGTTCTAAATTGACAGTCACAAGAGATAATGCAGACTCCAAAATTGCCCTTAAGAAACATTACAGGTTATAATAACTTAAAACCTTGTCATTAGCATGGCTATCCTAGGGCTCCTGTAAATCCACACCTGATAGCTGCAGTCAGTCATTAGCAGATTGCTGATGAATGACTCATTACATCTCCAACAGGCATTTATGAGGCTGGATTTTAATATTTCAGCATTGTATTAACGCAGAGATAAATCCTGCTTCAGTCTCATCGCTGCACAATCTGTGCCTGCTCATCAGCTGCACTTGTAACACTTCTTGTTTGCTCACCAAAGCAGCACAGCAGCCTGTCAGCAGAGATGATGCTTTGAAAAGAGTGTCACTAGATAGCATCTGTTCTCAATGCCTGGGTTTTAAACTACCTCAGGAATGGCAGGTTATTTCTCATGTATCAGATATTTTCATGTCACATTCTCACAATATTGGAAACCTCCTCCTCTGTCAATTACTGCACCATTAAAAGAATGGGCTGCATCAATTTGCAATTTTTTTTCCCCTGGGTTTGGAGATTGGCTGGGCAGGCACATTTTTCCCATCATGAGAATAGAGGTTGGAAAAACACAGACTTAAGCTGGAGGATTCCCTTCTTTATGCACAGACAGATAATAGTCCCTTCTTATAAAAAAGAGTGACAGCTTTATTTAAATTCATTCTGTAGGTGTTCCATATGGAAAGGAAATTATTGTTGCTAGAGAGAAAATCAATGGGTCATATTTTGACTACCATCTACCAACCAATGAAATACTGTTGATTCAGATTTAGGGGTTCTTCCACGGTTTTTAAAATAATAATAGCTAAAAAGAAAATAAATAAATTATCAGATCCTTGTTATTTTGTGCTTGGAAAACACAGAACAAGCCCAGTGTTTACAACTCTTATCACAGCTGCACTTTGAGATGGGGAAGGTGATTTGTGGTGTGGTCAGAATAAGTGACTCAAATACCACAGTGGAATTATTCCCTTCTGTGTGTTATTTAAAGTGACCACTGACATGTCAATTAGCTGTCATCCACATGCTCTGAACAATCTTTTTTCTTTTCTTCAAAAACTAGCTTCAGTCTTAGGCTTATCTTTACCTCACAATAGTATTATGCTTATCCCATTCAGGTTTTTGTCTTAAAAAAAATCTTTTTTATACAAAGCCAACGTAGTGTTTCATTAAAGAAATGTAAATAGGCTCTGTAGATAATTTTTTTCTTCTGAGTTGGTTCAGACCTTGCTGTAATCTAAATAACCTGATTTAGCTGTGAAAGATGGAAATGAGGGTGCTGAACATAAAAGAGAAAGCATTTTAAGAAGGTTTTATTCTAATTCTGATTCAAAAGCAACTGTGTAGCTCTTGGTATTTTTGGAAAAGCCATAGATGGTTAATCTTAGACTTGATGAATGGAGGTTACAGTGCTTTTGGGAGGAAAAATAACAGGGGAACAGAATATTGAATCAAATGAACAGATAGATCCTCATGAATAAGCCTGACAATAGAAGCCTGGATCAAGCCTACAGGAAATCCACTTCTCAGTACCTGAGTACCTACCTGGCTCATTTATTTTAAGGTCAAAAACCAAATTAAAAGTAACGTGCACAAATCCCATCTCAAAACAGATGGATTGTTTTAGAATATGCCCATTTCTTTTTAATACAATGATGGGAGCAAAAACAACTGAAGAGCAGAAGAGGACTCACTCCATCAGTGCTGTTCTCTGACCTGAGATGAACATCATGGAGAAATACAGACAGATCCACAAAATCTGCTGCTGACATTTTCTGTGAGTTAGAGAAGAAGGTGCAACTTTGCCTAATAAGGTATAGAGCACCCTTCAAACTCTTCATGTAAAACAGACTCATATTCAAGCAACCCTTACATGGTAATGATAGACCAGGTGCTTCCAGATAATTTGAAATCCCTTGTAAATGCTTCACTTAACTGGGCCAGCAAAAGTTCTGTATTTCTACAAATCAGGTAATGCAAACCTGTGTTAAGACAGAGCCACGCACGTGAGAACAACAGAAATTACTGATTTGAGAAGAAGCAGAACACCATGCAAGAAACTGAGAATAACACATGCCTGACACCTGTGCAGAGTGGCTAACATCAAATTGTGGAGCTGACATCTTATCCAGCTTGCCTACAGGTAGATAAACCACACCTGGATGTATCCATGCAGTGACTGAATTTTTAAAGTTAATGCACAAAGTGCCATAATTTAGGTCATACACACACACACTTCTTACTTGTCTCAAAAGGTAAGAGATTTCAAAAGCACATCTCCCAATATTTAAACGTTAAAAGTTAAGGTTTATATAATTCAATACTTTAATTGCAAAACTGAGTTACAATGCCACAGTTGGCAGTGTGACACCTTTTCACCCTGACTCTGTCCCAAGTGTTGTTATGTTCCCATTTATTGAACCCCCTGGATATTGATGTCACGGTTGCAAATTGGCTTCCCTCCCAACCTAATAACTTGGAGACTCTCTGTAAAACAGATGTAATATTAAAATGCAGACAAGTGACCTAAAAATGGCCCTTGAGGGCAGGCCTGCAATTTCCTGAATCACACTTTCCTTATTCCCTCATTTGTTAAGTTTCGCAACATCAATTTTTATACTGTTGCTGTTTTATTCTGTCCAAATGATTGCTGAATACTAATGAACTGTCTCTCTTTGACAAATGAGTTATTGTTTGATATATTACATTAGGGACATTGAGACTAAACTACTTACAGATACTAGACATTTATAGAAAATTCATTTACATAATAGTATACTATTAGCGTAATAAGGTCCCATATCTGGAAATAAATAGGGGTTTCAATAAACACAAATGTTGGCAGTAATACTATTTCATGAAATAAATGTAGGAAAACCAGAAAAAATTACTTTCTTTCCAAATACTTTTTCATTTTGATTATTTTATCCTACACTAGTTGGCTGTGCAAACACAGTGGCCATGGCAAGTACAGTACAAAGTGGCAAATACAGTATTTTCTCTTTTTTTCTGAAGTTAATTTTTTTCCAGATGGAACACCTAGAATGCTTTACATTCCCGCTAATTAAATAATTTTATCTGCAAAGACTTTCTGTAAACAAAAAGTCTTTTCCCTACAGTTCATTCATTAGGTTTTATCATGGTTCACCACTACAATTTTGATTTAAAGTGTAAAGATATAGCTTTAGGGTCTGAGACCAAATGTATCCAAATTATTCACCAGAGGCATATTTAGTTTGGAGACTCTAACCACCTTCTATAGGAAAACAGAGGGAACATATACAGAAACCTCTCAAGTGGACAAGCCTCATTATATAACTCTGTACAGAGCATCTGCTCAATACTGGAACTTCTGCACTGCTCATGATAAATTGCATTTTCAAAGGAAATAACAAAATTCTGCAGAGAAATCCCATCTCCCTCATTAATTGCCATAGGGTGAGTACCCTCAGAGCACATAGAGGGAGCCACTGACCCTCCTTGAAGACTGACTTCAGTTGTGGCTACATTTTCTTTTGGCAAATGAAGTATTTTCTCTTTTTTTCCAAAGTTAATTTTTTTCCATATGGAACACCTGAATATTTTACATTCCCACTAATTAAATAATTTTATCTGCAAAGCCCTTCTGTAATCAAAAAAAGTCTTTTCCCTACACTTCATTCTGACCACATAATAAAAACCCCCAATAGTTTAAAGTATTGAAGTCCATCCTGGCTTCAGTAATTTGTGGCAGGATTTTCCAGTTCCAGAGGAAGACTGGAAGAGCACAGAGTCCTGACCTGTCAGAGGCTGCTGTAACAGAGCTGGTCACAAATCTTCCTCTTCAAGATAAATAGAAATTTGAGATCATATAAAAAACCGCATTATATCTTTTCTTGGATTTTTAAGCTTTCTACTCTTACACTGAGGCATCAATATTTTTCTGTTATTCAGCATGGCTTGCTGCAGGTGGTTTAGTTTTCCTTTCATAAGCCACTTCTGCACAAAATCTATCTTTGCTTAGATTTACTTCACTAATATTGGCTGGCATTTCCATTTGAACGTCTCAGCTAAATAAATGTATTTCTATTTTGTGGTCTGTGGAGAACAAGGCACCTCCTGAAAGCATGAATGGAGCTGTCTGTGTGCAGCAGCAAATACTTTTCCCTGCTTTGGATCACAGACTATAATTCAAAAAAGGGGAAAGAGATCTTTGATTTTTCCAATCTTTCAGATTAAAAAGACGGGGAAGGCGATAGATGTGACTCTCCCCTGTTTGCCTCGCTATTTGTAGTCATTGGGATTTATTTACAAGATTAATTTTTCAAAATCTCAGTGACTAGACATACAATGTGAAAAGGAACATCAAAATTAATTTATACACTTTATTCCTGTTTAATTACATATTCTTAGTTATTTTTGTATTTTATGTATGGCCATTAAGCTGGAGGAACACTTCAGTAATGTAAATATTTCTCTTCTTTTGACACTTCCCTTTGATAAAATGCTGAGCTCAAGCTTTTTTTTCTTTATGTTTCTTCCACCCAGTTGAGTCAAGCAGCACTACAGATCCTGAATTAAGCCATCAGCAGTATGTTATGGTGCTCACTGGGACCTAAACATTTGGCCTAGAAATTTTACAAAGCAGTAAAGAGCGGGATGGCTCAGGAAATATTCTAATCATTAGCAGAGTCAGCGACACTTCTAAGAACATGATATTGCTGTTTTTCAAGTTCTGGGCTAACTCAGCAGTGAATGGAGGCATTTAAATGTAAATTAATTTATAATTTATAAGAAATTTATAAAGAAATCTCCCAAAGAACCAATTAAAACCAACACCTTGTAGAAGTTATCCTTCACTTTAAAGCCACAGAAGTTGCTTAGGATAATGTGTTTACTTTGAAGTGATTGCTGTCTTTTATGTCAGTTTTGTTTCATTTGTTACAATTAAGTGCTATCCCCCCACAGAGTTCACTAAAGCAATTCACACAGAGATTATCTTCCATTTATTATGTGCAAGCAGATTTATCTGATTGAATGAGTAAATCCAAACACAGGGAAATAAATGGGGGAAAAATGGATCCATAAATAAACATTTAGTGTAGTGCACCTCAGCAACTGAACAAGAACTCTGTAAAACTACATTTTGATTCCTTCCCAATTCTCTTGTCAGATGTGCTGATCTCAAGCTCTCATTTATCAAATCCTTCACTCGTCAGCACTTCTTTTCCTTTTGCTATTTCATCTTTGTCACTGCTCTTCTCCCAAATGCTAAATGCTCTTCTCCTCCTGATTCAATGTCTTCATTAAATCTCATTAAGAAATACTCACCTAGGAAGCCCATTTGTGAAAGTAATATGCACTTTATGCCCAAATCACTATGAAACATGAATACTACCTGGCAAATAAACCAGGCTTCTGCACTGCTTTCTTATAAAAAAAATTAAAAATCCCCAGATAATGATGTTTCTAAGGAAATTCCCATCCATAAAAGATGGCCAAGACATTGGCAAAGTACCATAAAGCTCATTAACTACATATTTGCCTCCCCCAGTGAATACAGGACCAACAATAAACCACTTCACCTGATATTTTTGACACATTCACCAATTCCTGCATTTATAAGTTGGGAAACTGCAAACAATACTGAAAATCATGCAGCATGTCTGGGTAGCTATGGCAAGAATTATTAGCATTACTGTGACTATTCAAGATGTTGCTACCAGCAAGGAAGCATTCTCTGTCTCCTTCATTTCTGTTCTCATTTTGACCACACAATATTTCTAATTAAGCATCCTGTTACAATGGTACTTTATGAACAACATTTATTAAAGGCATTGCTGCTTTCTCATTTATTTTCTAAAGGTTATTAAGTTAATGCAAATGTCACTTTTAAAGTTGTGAGGAAAAAAGCCCAAGGAGTATTATAATTAAAATCAAACAGAAATTAGAGGTTGATATACTATGTATGAATTAATACTGAATGAACGAGTCATTTATTGAGTGCAATTAAGAGCCTTGTGGATTTTTTAAAGTTCCTTGTAAAGCCCTAACTAAAATAAACAACTAAAATAAATTCCTTTTCAAGAAAAGAACATGAAACCAATCCACACAACTTTGAGCTTGCAGATATGATGTAATTTGCTGCTGCTACTCAAAAAATGCTGAATATCAATTCTACAGCCCACAGATATTAAACTACCCAGGTCACTGCATGCCCAGTATAGAGATGGTCTCTAGATTTCCTGCCTTCTTTTAAATCTAAAAAAATTGTCTTCCATTTTTTAATGGTTTTAATACAACTGAGAACACCTATGTGAAAAATACCACAGGGAGAAAAATGCACATTTGTACCCTGCTTCAGTTTTTAATTTGGAAACCTATAATAATAATAACAATAATAAACAGCTCCTTGGATTATGAAACTTAGGTTCAAGATCCAGATGAAATCTATGCCCAAATTTATTGTCAAAAAAGAAAAATACCAGTCGAGTAAAAAGATTAAAACCACATAAACTGATGTTGTACATGATGAAAAACTTTTTCTTTAAAACTTCTGAGCCAGGTCAAAATACTAAAAGGAGACAACATGTGAGGAGATGGCAACTACACATGAACTTCTTCATTAAAGGTATTTTCAAGAGGGTCACTTAGTGATTTGTTGTGACAGACAGAATATTCCATGGGCTCCATGCACTGGTGTTTTGGTCATCAATAATGGAATCGGGTTTCAAAGCAAGTGCTTTGAATGCACCTTTGGCAGGCAGCTAGACACTATAAAATTAATAGCTGTGGACAGTACACTCAGGAAATGTCACTTGAGGAACTCTTATGTTTATACTTCAAAAGAATAGCAGGAATTACGAAAGCCGCCCTTCTGTGAGGCCCGGTAACAGGGTTAAATTCACAGGGCCATTTTCCCCTCAGTTAGGGCTTTAAGCTTTATCTTCCTGCCCTATCTTCTCACTTTCATAAGGCATGCACATACCTAACACATTTTTAGAGCTTTACCTCCAGTCATATTTGTTTGGAATTGCCCAGCAGATTAACAAGCTACTGGCATGGGAAAGCAGACAGGAGGCAGCACAATAAAAACAGCAGACAGCATAATCACTTAAGCCTTGTTTCTTTAGCAACCCAAACTAAAAATTTCCTTTGGTTCAATTTTCAACTCAAGTTTGACAAGAAAAATACTCTCATACTGTAGTTGCAAATATAAAAAGCACTCTGTCTTGTTCCTTTTTTCTTTGTTGCTTGTAAGACTTGACTGAAAAAATAAAATACAATAGTAGCACTAAATAAATAAAAGCAACAAAATTATCTGGGTAAAATGGAATAGCTTTCAACAACTGGGGCTGGAGCCTGAATTATTGTGTCTTAGATTACAATAAATGACATCACCCTGCATTAATAATGATTTCAATGATATACAGAGAACTCACCATGAATATTTTCCATTGCATCACTACAATCTCATTTTAACATGTATGATAGAAAGCTGCTTCAAGAACATTTTTTCTTGCCTGACACTGTTGTGATGATGCATTAGATCAGCTAAGGATTATTTGATTCCTCACGAGAGCACATTGGAAATGCAGTCTGGGATACAGATCTGCTTTGGTAAGGTCTGAACCTTGTGAAAGTTTGCCAAGGAGTAATTTGAGACACAGAGGTGGAAAACAGCCAATTGTGAGCCCACATTTCCTGTTCCTAAAGCTCTCCATTCCAAAGGACATCCCAAACAGGATGCATCCCAGCAGGGTGGACACAGGACACTCGTGCTATGGGGCTGTGCCCAAATGTCTCCTCAGAGGAGAAGGAAAGTCTTTGAGAAGTAAATCAGACTTGTGAGGGACTTGAGAAGAAAAGAGATGGCTGTTGGATTAATGGGAATGAGGCATAACAGAGGGGACAGGGGAGGAAAAGGATAAAAAGGTGCTTCTCTAGTCTTAAACACTTTGATAATTGGATGACACACCTGCAACTGATATAGCCAGGCACAAATAAAAGGGAAAACAAGCAAAATAATACAGAGTTTGTAGAGATACTAAAATCACAGACAAACATTAGTGTGTTTAGGAACACATGAGAAAAATAACCAGTGTGGGTTTTGCTGTTAGAGACTGATTTCCCATGGTGGAAAAGCCACACAAGCAGATAAACATTAAAAAAATGAAAGGGCCCATCCTTACAAAAAATATCTTGAATAATTTAGGCACAAGGGATTGATGCAGCACAAAACATGGTGGGGATGTGGGTGGGATATTTTCTAACTCACTTTTCCTAAATGTAAAGAAAGCTCTCATATGAACCTAAAGGAGAAAATTCCAGGTTTCTCAAAGTCCCTTATTAGTCTCAGCAGTCTGTCTGAAACAAATGGGAGCAGGCAAAGTTCAGTAGGAAAACATCAAACAAAATTCAAGAGCAACTGACAAGTTTTGATTTCAGTTTTATCAACAAAGCTGGAGGAGGAAATATTCAGTCCTTTCCTCTTCCAAATGAACTCAGTGAAAGGACCTCAAGGAGCCTCAGTTGTTTTCACTTCCACATCACGAGCAGGTTGCAGGGCACACTGAAAATTTCTCCATCTGAATCTACAAAGGGTGCATTTATAAATACTGAACCTCACTTTTCACAGACTAATAGGTGATTTCTCTCCAGCTGATATTGCTTTTTCTTAAAAACAAAAGTATGCACACAGAAAAGTATGACTTGAGCAGGGTCAGCAGCATGCCTGGCAGATTTTTAGGATTTCAGCAGCAAAATAAAAACAGAAAGCTGAAAACTTCCAGAAATGAAATTAGACAGATTTTTAAATTTATTTTTATAGCTCAAATTTTTAAAAAGTTGTGCTTTCCTTGAATATTTTGACTTCCATTTGTCCATCATAAAGAGTTCAGTTAGATCTGGTGTAGTGGAAAGTGAATATAGTGGAATTAAAATAACCTGAGCCAGTCTAATCACTGCAGTGATGTGTATATATAGCACTTACAGCAGGATGTTCTGCACTACAGGAAAATGAGCTGGGCTGTGTGGACAGCTATAAGATCCAAAAACATGCTTGTGCATTTCTTCCACTTCCAGAGTAAGCTGGAGGAAGCCTATCACTGCTCTTGCAATAGCTTAGTTTTTAAAATACTTATCTGTAAGCAAAATGAATTTGCTCTACCTCTCCAGTAATTTATTTTTCAGAACTTCATCTCAGCCATAGCAAGAAATTGCTTAGCCCATATCTTTGAAGTGACAGAAAGCACTGGATGGGTGTTGAAACTTTCAGTCCCCAGCACCAGGGGCTGTCACTGTGTCATTTGGGTCTGGGCAAAGACAGAAAACAGATAAAGATGTTGTGGGTCTTGGTAGCTGAAATTTCCCTGCTGCTGTGACAGCATGGGGCAGATCTGTTGGTTTAGTGCAGTGATGAATGAGGAAGCCATTATTATGAGGTGCATTAACATGGTGTTTTCTCTCCTACTGGCACTGTATTTACCCCTACAGATCTTCCCTGAAGAAGGGAAAACACTGCTGCTAACTTAATTTTCCTCTGTTTCATCTGCAGTCCATGCTGATGCTGCACCATACAGTGTTTTACTTCAGCAGTGAACAGAGTGAGAACACAAAGCAATTTAAACTTTTTTTTCCCCCCCCACAAATCCAAACATCATCATTTGCAGAATTTTAGAACAAAACAAAATGGAATAGAATAGAATAGATCTGGATGCCATTTGCATCATCAAAACACTCATTATAGCTTAGACATTGAAAATCATGGTGAACAAATGTGTGCCTCTGGAATATAAATTAAGTATTTTGATTGCTATGAAGCATCTGCATAATATTTGTCAATCAGTAACCTCCACAAATTTCAAATTTTAGAAGAATCTATCAGATTTTTTGCACTGAAGCTCTCCTAACCTGGATGTGTTTAGTTCTACCACATACAAATCTCTGTTTAGTAAAAGCTGTTCTGGTCAGTCTGATGATGGATAAATTCAGGCAGATATCCCAGCAGTACAGGCTGTTTACAAGAAATTTAGCATGGATTTTTTTTCTTTCCTGTTTTTATTCTTTTTCTTATAGACTTTACACTGAAAATTTACCTTAGAAAATAGTCTTAACAGCCAACTCTGACCTTGTGGAAAATGCTGAAAAGACACTTAATGACAGTGTTTGTATACCATGGGTTAGAACAAATTCCTTTAAGTAGCCCAGAATTAAGCTTGGCTCTCAGCTACACACAAGCTTACAAATTCAGAGAAAAAAAAAAGTGAGTGGTATTTCTAAATTGCTTTATTTTCTTTTTCCAGCTTGACCTGAAATTGAGATTTATATTTGAAAAATTGACTTTATACCCTTGTAGGTTGGCTGAGCTATTTTAAGTACCATGTAAACTGCATATACATAACAGTGTTTCTTCCAAAATTGTTGCATGAAAAAATTGAAGCTTATTCCTGCCATATATTGCTCACAAATGCCTCATTGTCTCTTTGAAAAATGGTCTGTGGCAAATTGCTGAAGTAATCTCTTACAACACTGCAGTTAAAAAGATTCATACCATTGAATACTCTCTCTCCTCAAAGGCTAAAATTCAGCCTCAAAATTCCAAATTTGGCAGATCATAATAAATATCATATTAAAATATAATATAATATAATATAATATAATATAATATAATATAATATAATATAATATAATATAATATAATATAATATAATATAATATAATATAATATAATATAATATAATATAATATAATATAATATAATATAATATAATATAATATAATATAATATACTGAGAGACCCTCCCTCTCAGGATCAGATGTGAAACAACTTTTGAAAAAAACGGGATGGGAACAGCCTCTATCCTAGAGTCTGAATGTCTAAGTCTTTTGGAGAAGAAAAAAAAAAAAAGGAGAAAAACCCTGCACGCAGCAAGGGGTGTTTTTCACTGGGAAAAAAAAAAAAAAAAAGGAAAATAAAGCTGAATATGCCTTTTGCTTTTTGAAGTTAAAATGATGGTGTTTTGATCTTCTGCTGAGGACTGTGGCAGGGATAGTTATTTTAAATGTTAGAATCCTGTTTTTAATGGAAATGTCCTCTCTCTCCTTACATTTTAAAATATCCACTGCTTTTGTGGAACTTTCTTGGGAATTGGTCCTACGTCCTCATCACCTTCCCCTGATGGATGCTCTCAGCCTCATCAGCCACCAACCAAGCTCCACCTGGGCCTCTGAGAAACAGCAAAGCTCACTGGGCTTCATGGCACTTTGGATTTTGTTTATGTCCTTCCAGCCAAGCCTTATCACAGATTTTTTTAGGAAGTTTCAGTATGGAAAACGGAACACTAAAACCCCTGTGGACTCTTCCAGGAGGGAACACTGACTCACGTCTGGTGACCCAAGGAAGGGAATGCAGGGCAGGCTTGCAGGATGGGGGAGGCGCAGCTGGTTTCAGGTCACCCACCAGCTTGGGAACTGGAGCAACACATGGGGAAACTCATCTTGTTCTGCTGCTTCAGGAAGGAAAGGGGCAGGGGACTCATGTCGGGAGCAACACTGATAATTGTCACCACTGGAGCTCATCAGTCAGAGAGCAAATGGGATCATTTAGTCCCAACCCATGAAGGACATTCTCCCTCAGCCCCCAAATCCATGTTTTTCATAATGGATGTCTTTTATGTCCATATCTAACATGCTGAATCAAGGGGCTTCTTTTATCGTGCCTATCATACTTATTTCTGAGTGTGAAATCTGTTGCAATCACTTTAGATCCTGGAAGAGAGGAAGGCTGGGAGCTGTTTAATGAGAATTAATGGGAGGGGCAGTGAAACCTGAGCTCAGAGAATTTCCCATGTGCCCAGACATGCACTGTATGTGGACATTCAGGGAGAGTTTTAAAACTTTCAGATTCCAGCCTATTAATCAATACCAAAACATTTAGTGGTAAAACTCTTGTGTGATTAATGCCTAGCTGAAATTCTACAGCAAAGGGTTGTTTGTGCTGTTTTAAGCACACCAGCAAGAGTCCATGTTCCAAATACAAAGTGGTGCTTGGGGAACAATCAGTCATTTCCACCAAGTTAGTGAGGATTATTTATTTTGAGTACTAACTGCAGAAAATAGTTCAAACTACACCAGTTTCAAATACTTTTTCTATGCATTCTGACAGGAAGCAGAGAACTCCCTTACTTATACCCACACCCTACTAAGATGAGAAGACTCAAAACTCCACTAGCACACCTATATGGCCTCATTATGTATTTTAAAACAAAAAAGTTTCCCTGTGGCAGTTTTGCAATACAGTGCATTGCAGCCTTTTGGTTCAGTGCCCACAGAAATTAAGGAAGGTGCTCTTACAGCTTCCAGAATCCATCAAGCAAGAGCCCTGTTCTTGTCCTTCATTTCACAAAACTGCCATGTGTACATCCTTAGAAAATGGAAATGCAAACTGAGAGGCATCCTCTGCCTGAACAAAATTAGGGCTGCAGAACTAAATGAACTGCTACTTAGCCCCACAATATTTGCACTGCACTGGTGATTTGGGCTTTGAACGACACCATTGCTCAGTGACATTTCAGCTGCATTGGCACAAGCACAATTTTTTTTTTTTTAGCTGAATTGTAGCATATTAGTTTATATTACAAGCGGTTATATAAAAATCTGATGCATCTATGAGAAAAGTAGAAAAATTATAAATATATTTCTTTTAAGTATTAAGCTACTTTTTCTTCTAACTCTGTAACTAGAACACCTGCATCTAACACACTTCTAAAAGGTAAAGGTAAGATGATAGATATGACCCTTCACTCTTCCTGAAAAATCCAGCTTTTTGAGACCATCAGAAGAAATCAATTCCCAAATCTGTGACTGCAGCTTGGATGCAGCTTTATGAAATTTATAGTTACATTATCCCAGGCCAGTGACCGCATATGAGGTCACTGTGGAAGAGAGGAGATCTCTAAAACAGAGGCTTCCACAACATTATTACATGAAAAATAACTGCACAACCTTTTTTTCTTTTAAACTACCACTCAGAGCAATCTTTATTTCTATATTCTGATGCCCTGGAATATACAAAGAACTTAATAATAGTGATTTAAATATGTATTAGACAGAGCAACAGAAGTAAAAAGAGCTAACTTAAAAAATGGTGTAATTTTGTAATAAATTGGTTGAGTAGTTTAAGGGACATGTTAAAGTTCTGAACATGACAAGTCCATGAATGGTATTACCTTTTAAAAAAACATTTAAGCCTAAATGCTCCCTGCCAAATACTCTCTGTAAGTAATGGAGGAATGCTACCATTTATGGCCAATTACTCATTTCCACCTATTTCTAAAAGCACTGGCAGGAGGTGAGACATGAATTGTGCAGTGTTTCATTACATAAGGACACACTGGGCCATTTTTGGAATGGAACCTGCCAAAATCTAAAAGAATATATCTTATTAATAAATGATGCTTTCTCAAAGGCACTTTGCATTTCATAGAGGACAATGAAATGATACACAGCTCTGAAGGGTGAGAGGAGTTCTAAAGCTGTAATGATGTATATGATGGTTCCCTTCCTGCCAGATCTGCATTACTCCACAGCCTGAACTTCAGAGCTGTGTACCATGTCATCTGAAACTTGAAAGGGATACAGACTTCACTGCTGGCACCTGCTGAGGACCAAGGAGAGCTTTCTGACTCCTGGAGTGCCAAGAGACTTGCTGAATCCTAGACTGATGTCCCAAAGACACACTGCCACTTCTTGGTGGGCAATCAGAGCAAGACAGCAGAGATGTGAAAGATGTTTAGCCTTTTTTTGTTAGGCTGCCTTTCATGCTTTGAAGTTATGGGTGAATAAAATATTAATATTGATGCTTCATAATGAACAGACAATTTAATCGTGGCTGCTAAGACTTGTGACAGCTTTGCTTGCTCTCACACTCTGTAATTCATCTGTAAAACTCTCTGCTTTGTTTAAAACTTGAATTCCAGAGGCAGAGCTGTGTCCTTCTGGACTACCAGCTCAAAGCTCCAGAAGAAAAACCTCCACACTTTGCCATTTGGCTATAAAAATAGCTGGGATTAGGAATCTGAGCAGAAGTGGGATCCAATCAGTGCAGCAGGAATGCAATGAAGCAGGACATTTGTGATGGAGTAACTGAGAAACCTCTGGGCAGCGTCACGAGGAGAGCTCTGTCACAGACATCTTTTATGGAAAATCCTTTCCTTAGGATTTTTCCTCCTGAGAAGCTAAGAGGCCTCAGGAACAAAATGTAAACAATGGTTATCTGCTGCTGTGGAATGCAACAGGTGGATCTTTGATTAGCCCATGTTGGTTGTTTCTAATTAATGGTCAATCACAGTCAGCAGAGAGAGCCTAAGCCACAAACCTTTGTTATCGTTCTTTCCTATTCTATTCTTAGGTAGCTTTCTGATGAAACCTTTTTCTTCTACTCTTTTAGTATAGTTTTAATATAATATATATATATAATAAAATAATAAATCAAGCCTTCTGAAAGATGGAGTCAGATCCTCATCTCTTCCCTCATCCAAGAACCCCTGTGAACACCGTCACAGAACTCCACACAAAACAGAGCAATTCATTAAATATTGGAACAAAAAGCAGGAAAGCTGCCTGTTGTTAACACAGCTGATGTGCAAGGAGCTGCATGGGATGGCCACAAAGGCAGCAGTCTGGGAACCAGCAGAGCTGTAGGGCTTTAATGCCATGCCCACCCTGACAGGGCCTGTCCCCAGCAGTGCCACAGCCTGACAGGGACACCTGAGTGACCAAAGGTGCCTCTGGCAAAGGGAGAGGAAGGGAAACAGCTCTGGGTCACCTCGGTGGGCAAAGGCTGAGCTGGGATCCCCAGTGCAGCTTCCTCCATGCTCTGAGCTGAGCAGGCCTCACCCTCACCAGGGAGCAGCTGTGACAGGAGCCCCGGTGCTGTGGGACTCGCCAGGAGACAGAGATGGGGTGGCACAGAGAGCATCTGTGACAGAGCTCTCTGATGAGGGCCTGCCCACATCATGCCAGAACAACTGCATTTCTTTGGAATAAAAATCCCTGCTCTTAACCCCTGGCCTCGCTGGCTGTGAGCAAACATCCCCTGAGCCTGGCTGGGGGTCAGGCAGTGCCAACACAGGGGCTCAGCTCAGCATTGTCCATTATTTATTTACATGGGAAGCTTTAGGAGCTGGACCTGGTCCTTCCCCCTCAAGTTTGTTTTTTTTCAGGTGCAGGATTATTCATTTGAAAGATGATGATATTTTAAGTACCATAAGTGAATGATGGCTGTTGCCCGAGTTTTCACAGCTCCCTCTGTGATTCGTGCATCACATGGATATTTCAGTTTATTCTACAACTCTGATAGGGAGGGAAGGATAATATAATGTGTGCCACTATGGGAAATATACAGCACAATACAGATCTTGGTATCCTGATACACAAAATGAGGGTGGTTATTTTTTTTAGCATTGCAGTATGTAGGGCATAGGCAATATAGAGGCTCTGATGCCATGAGAATATTAATTTTATAATTTACCTTTGTTTGTGTACTGGAGGGCCTTGCTTTAGAAAAGCACACAAAATCATCCTTAATTTTAACCCTTTAATAAAGTATTACACTATTCTAGAGCATAAATATTTAAGGAAATTAAGTAATTAGTGCTGTCACTGTTTCTGAAAAAGGAATGCTGCAAGTTAAAATTGTAACAAAATAAGAATTTGAAACCTGCCAAGTCTCTCAACACTTACTGTCACAAAATAAACTGAAAATAAGCACAGAAGTCTTCTCTCTTCTTCATATTTCATACCCCTCCTCATCTTTGTACCTTTTGTTGCTGCAAGCATGTTCTGCCTATTCTCAAATTCACACCTACATCTTTCCAGGTCAAACACCAAAGCTGCTATGGTTTTCAGTTAATTAGTGCCCTCCCCTTTTTAAAAGAACATCTTTTTTTATTTCAATGGGCCATGTTTGGTAGGGTTTTTTCAGCCCCTCTGTTTAGGCAGAGGTTTTTGTCCCAGTGAAACCCTTTATTAATCTCCCCGTAGTCCAGGGGACCAGGATCTTCACCAAACTAACTCATTGTTCTGAAGCCTTGGTGAAATCATTGGTTTGTTCTGTCCTGTACAAGTGGTTGGGAATGCAGCTGTACTTGAAATTGTTTTGACAAATTAAATAGCACTCCCTATTAACCTCCTAAAAAAATCATTTTGTGCCAAGGGATTTTTTTACCAATGCTTTTTCCTTTCTTATTAGAGAAGTTTATTGTGTCACTATATCAACAGAGGAGAAAAACACACCAATCCTCCCAACCCTGGTGTATTTTTAGGAGATCTAGAAAGCAATGTCACAGATGGAAAAATAATTTTGCAGTAATAGTTAATTGCCTGCATTCTGTCTTTCTGCTGTCATGAGTTGGGCTGCACCAGTATAATTAAGGGTAGAATTTGTCCTGGTTTATTTAACTTGACCACAGCCATTTTTTTTTTGCAAAATTCTCACATGTCCCCAGTAATTAGTTCTCAGATCTAAATACTGAATAACAGCACACTGCAGAAATTAGAAGACAAAAAAAAATAAACTAGTTGTCAACATCATACTGAGTAATTCAATAGCACTAGAATATCCCGAGGGAGGGTATGAATAAACAATTCATGAAGAGCTAGTAAATTACATTTCAGCTTCTATTTATTGCAAAACTGGTCAAATACTTAGCTCTATTGAATAAAGATAGCCCATTGGGCTTAGAATAAAGAACATTTCTTGAGAGTTTCCCTGCTATATTTATTTTGTGCAGGATAGGTTTATGCTTTTAAGCAGTCTTGAACACAAACAGATGAGATGATACCTTTGACAAGGTCAAAGCTGATGACCTGCAGCAAGCTGGGCTAGTCCTCAATTCTTTCACAGTGTACATATAATAATAATGAACCAAAAAGAATATGTCTTTACAATTTTAGACCAGATGTTAAGATAACATGAGGAATTAATATGATTTTGAATATATTTACGGTACATTTAGGAGCATTCATAAGAGAAGATATGTAGTGCATGAGCCAATAGCAAGTGATTCTTCTGGATCTGCAGTTCATATTCATCCTCTGTCCCTAAATAAAATGCTTTTAACCCCTGGAAGTCAGTCTTTGTAGTAAAGGGTGGGAAAGAGAAGGTCGCCAAATGCTGCTCAGTGTGAAACTGCTGGCTGAGAGTCACAGAATGATTTAGGGTAGAAGGTGAACCCAACTCGTAAGTTGGGTCAGGTTGCCCAGGGCTTAATCTGGTTGGTTTTCATACCTCTAAGGATGGAAACTATAAAACATCGCTGGGCAACTTGTTCCAATGTTCAATCACCCTCATTTTGAATGTTTTCCCTTACATCTGCTTGGAACCTCCCTTGTTCCAGCCTGTGCTTAACTTCATGTGCTGTTTAACAGGACAGAAGTCTCCCCCAACGTGTCTCAGGTCACATCACTGGTTTATTAGGCCAGCATCCCTTAGAAAACGGACAGCTGTAGGAATTTTCTGTACCTATGTGTGCTTGTGAAAAATTCCTTAAATTGGGAAGACTCCCAAGAGTCTGATACTGGATCAGGTTTCAAGATTCACCTGTTTGTTGTTGAATATCCTCCACTGCTATCACCTTTCTTTCAGTGGGAAGAACATTAGGAGAAGAAAAATTTCAAGAGAAAGGTCACATGGAAGAGAGATCCCTAATATGTTGCAGTTTTTACCAGTATCATTAGAAGAATCACCTTTTTTATGATAGTGCTTATTCATATACATTAAGAGCAGTGTCATCAAGACCTACTTGCTGCATAACATACACCAAAGAACCTCATTGTGACACTGGAATTTTTATTTCCATGCATAAACTCAAAAAACCTCCTTTGTGCTGCAAAATTGCAGTTTGATAAAGTCCTCAGGACAAGCCTGAAATCCATAGTTAATTGCCTTAAGCATTATTTATGTCCAAACCACCAGATTCAATGAATCTGCTACTTGATTCCTCAGCAGTAATGCTGGTGAATCAGTCTCTACACTCCTAAATTGGTTGTCCAGTTTAATTCCACAGTGCCCTATAAAATTCATGAGAAGTGCACTGCTTTTGCTTTTTGGATATAATTTGGCATCTAGTGCGAGATTGGTTTGCAGGAGAGGCCCAAGGACTGTTGAAATGTCAGGGCCATAAATGCTGGATGCTGCTGCTCTTCAGGGAAGTGTAGTAAAGCAGAGCCAGGCAAAGCCTTCTCATCCCAGCAGGAACGTGTTTTGGGGCGGTTTAGGAGGAGAAAAACTTGAGAGTGGAGGGGGCAAAAGTACTGCAAGGTGAACTGGTGAGCATGGCTCTGGAATGCTCAATCAGCCCTCTGTTATTCACTCCTCTTGACCTGGGAAGGGAGGTGAGGTGGGCCTGTGGGACTGT
This sequence comes from Ammospiza nelsoni, assembly GCF_027579445.1. NCBI lineage: Eukaryota > Metazoa > Chordata > Aves > Passeriformes > Passerellidae > Ammospiza > Ammospiza nelsoni. The sequence goes on along the minus strand of NC_080642.1, from coordinate 5,465,232 downwards.
TATTCAAGAAAATAACCAAGACAAAACTCATCTTGTTTACTCAACCATGATGCTGTGTGAGGTGCTGATAAATAAGGCTGAAGTGACAATCCCTGTAATGAGATTCGCAATGGCTCTCGTCACAAACCCGCCCGATCCCTTGGTGTGAATTGATACCTCAGCCAGAGATGGCCTGACAGTCAGATATTAACTGAAGGCTCTAGGTAATTTTAACAATATTTTCCCGTTCAGATGTTATGTTTGATTTGTTTCTACCTGCTCCCATGGTTTATACTGACAGCATTAAAAATGGGTTACTGCACTGTGGCATTTTACAAAGGTTCATGTCACTTCTTGTTACTTCATCTCATGTTGCAACATGACAGAGCACGGTCTGATATAATGTGGTGTGGCCTCCTGTATTAGAAAGGGTCAAACATTTTCTAAACAGTAATATTTACATTGCAATAGATATTTATGCATTATTTTCCTTTCCTGGTAATTTGTATGGCTCACGCACACTGGGTTACATCGGTCACAGCTCTGCACCAGAAAATTAGTTCTGTAGTAAAGAGTCTGAGGAGAAAAAATGGGTAAAAGTAAAAATGAAATAAACTGTCTTCTCTCCTCTAAAATGCACCAAAAAAAAATTACTTACACTGGAAATTGCTAAGCTTCTAGGTGTGCTCACCCCTTTATGGTGGTAATAAGGCACCCAGGTGAGCCTGTCCTGCACAGTCCTGTCAAACACCTGCCCTGTTTGTGCACAGGACAAGAACATCTGCTTCTCACCTCTGCAGCTATTTTACACCTCAGTTTTACTCCTACTCCTCTCTATAGGTTATAGGCAGAGGGGGAGGCCAGCTTTTTCTCTTCTAACAACAAACCCATCACAGCCACAACCCGCATAGGAGAAAATCCCGAGCTAATATTTTCTATTTCACTTGATCTCTCCAAGTTTATAGTGATGTGAGCAGAGAATTAGCTCCAGTATTTACCTGCACACTTGATGGACTTATGGTCACACTAGCAAAACCCTCCTCCCGGTCCCAAACACAGCTTTACTTGCCTTTCTGCTAAATAACATTTTTAAGGGACACAAGGAAAAGTTCAGATGACACTCAGTGGCAGTTTCTACTTGTTTTTGAGAGTTCTGGAATTAGGTACAAAATTTTGGCAAAGGGGGGATCACACCTTTACTGCTGTCTTTGCTCACCACAGAGAATCCCCCTGCTTTTCCTGCTTTGAGTTTAGCCTACTTTGCATTAATTCGGTATTTATCATTAAAATTATGTAAAGAAAGGAAAGCATGTCAGAATACTAAAGCAGCAAGTGTGAGCTTCAATAAGAGTCACAACAAAAGCTGATGTATAAAAAGGGATAATATATAAATTACCATTTATTTGATAGTATAATATATAGCAAAATTAGTGAAGAAGAATGGAAGCTCAAAGACATGGCATTGATGAGTTTCTCAGAAATTTATACAAATTAAATGATAATTTACTCTACAAATGATGCCATTGAGAGGTGAGTGTATGTAGGTAATCTGGGATTATTTCTCTACTTGGTACTTCATAAGAGCCAAGAAGTGGGAGCTTTCTGTGTGCTGGCTGCCACTTATGGGTGGCAACAGTAGAACTGTTGGTATAAAATTAAACCAATTTAACTTAAAACAGGTGCAAAAGACTGTGTTATTTGGGCTCAAGCCAAACTCATTTAAGGTAATTTCAATCAATATGAATTGACTTATGTTAAATTTAATTAAACCAGTCCTAAAAGAAAAAAAAAATTAAATTGAAAGTGCTTTGATGAGAAGTCATACAGAATTTACTTAAATTAGGTTTAAAAATTACATATGGCAAATTGTGCAACCATCTTTCATAGTAATGTGTCTGAAGTTAAAGAGGTAAGTCAGTGATGTGAGAGAGTTCCTAAATGCTGCCTGAATCAGCAATGGAGCCTGAGCCAGAGCTCCTGCTGCAGACCAGGAAGGAACAGAAAGCTGCTCCAGCCAGTCTCTTCTCCCAGGAAGACATTTCTTGGAAATTAACCACCAACTTTTTTTTCAAAATGAAAAATGGTAATTTCTCAGAATCCTAATGTTTAAAAAAAAAAACTTTACAAAAAGTCCAGGTTTTGACAAAACAATGCTTTTTTTTTTTTTAGAAAATTTTGGAATTAAAATTAAATTCCTTTTAACATATATTTTGATGCTGTCTTTTCTAGTCTTTGTTCATGTTACTGTGCTTTCACAATGAGAGATAAAGTCATTTATAGCACAAGAGTTGTGGCTGCCCCATCCCTGGAAGTGCTCCAGGCCAGCTTGGATGGGGCTTGGAGCAGCCTGGGATAGTGAAAGATGGCCTCACCCATGGAAGGGAGCTGGAACTGGATGAGCTTTAAGGTTCCTTCCATCCCAAACCATTCCATGATTCTGTGATATTTTACTTTTGAGCCAGCAAAGACACATCTGCCACCCAGCATTGGTTAAAACACATCATTTTTTGCTGGACTGAAACACATCCTGGTTTAGTTTACAGTGGAACATTTTGATGCCTTGTAATCAATAGTGAAAAAAAAACCCAGTTGTCTTTGAAATGACTTTAGAAGTAGATCCAAATATTTCAGTTGTTCTCTTGGATATGATGTCATGACAAGAGCAGCACAGAGAAGTCCTGCAATGTCACAGTCTGTCTTTTTTGCTAAAGTTCATATTGAAACCTTGAAGAAATTCCATTAAAACACTGAGTTTCCTTGAAACACCATTTTCCAGGAAAAAGCATTCTGCTGAAAAATTTCTGATTAGCTCCCCTCTCTCATTTCTTTCCATTTTATGTACTTAGCAACTCCAAGTGTCCCTATAACTGGTAAGTACATTTCAAACCAAACACCTGGTTTGGCTTCTAACAGTAAGAAAAAGTCCAAAAAGTCCAACTGAACTTGGAAAAATAAAATCTCTGCCACCGTATGTTCCATTAAAATAGGTGAGGGGAGAAAAAAAATCTCATTTTGCCTTCAGAAAGTTGATATAATTTCTGGATAATCTGATACAACACCCTTTTGGTTATTTACCATGTGCTCAGAATAGCCAGTGCAGTGCAAACCTTGATGGGTTGTTATGTAAAAACTGTTAAATGTGGGAGGTTTTTGTAATTAGTGATTTCACAGAGTCGTCTTGGGCTTGGTGATGAGTGGGGCCTTTCCACCATGTGGTTCCCACCTGTGGGTGCAAGATCCCAGCTCCAGAGGGCCCAGGGACACCACAGATGGACCAACCTCACTGTTCTACTCACTTTGGGCATAAAACTACCAAGAGAAGGAAAAAAGGAAATAACTAAAATGAGATATCAGCATTCCCAGAGGCGGAGAGCAGGGAAGCACAGGACACAGGCAGGAATGTCTGAGCTCTACCTTCAGCAGAGGAAGAGGTGATGGGGAAAGGCGGGAGAAAACTGCAGCAGATGGGAGGAGGAGGAGGAGGAGGCGTGGAAGAGCCGAAATGCCATTAACAATTTTCCAAGTGGTTTAAATGGCTATGAATTGAGAACTGCTAGAATTCACAGATAACAACAAATGAATATTTTCCATCGGGAGGTGCCAAGTGCTCTGAGATGCCTGTTAACTCCATCTGCAGGGAACAAAGCTGGGGCAGACGAGGGGAAAATAAAAGGTGTCCCACAGGTTGGCTTCAGGGACAGCAGCAGTGTCAGGAGGGAGCTCAGGCTTCATCCTCCACCCAGCTACACATCCTGGGTCCATTTTTTCTCAGCTAGTGACTGATTCTATAATTATAAAAATACTCTGAGGAAAGAAATGAAGGAATGGGGGGAATCAGTCAATATGAAAAGCAAGAAAAGCAACATGCATCAAGGCTGAGAGTGACAGATTAAGGAACGAAGTTTTCAGAAACATTTATTCTTAAATGGTCTTCCAGACAAACCGACTGACCTTATCCATTTAAATTATCAGAAATTTATGAACATGGGGGAAAAGACATTTTTCAAAGACCTCAAACTCACATTTTGCATAATTTACAGGGAACAGAAGGTTCTCAAACCTTGAAGCCAGCCATTAGCATTTCACAATATTTTAGCATTTAGTATGTAGCCAGGTCATTTTTAATTACAAAAGGAAGAACTCTTCAGACAGAATGTGTTCTAAAGATGTGTGCTAGAAATGCTACAAAATCTTGTCATAATTGGTGATAAAAATGTTAGCCGATGTAATGACATTTGGGGAAAAATGTGGACAACATTCAAATTCCAGCAGGAAAGTAGACTGACCTTTCATAATGAAAATGACTAACCACACATTAAAAAAAAAGAGAAAAAAAAGAAAGACAAAAGATCAGACCCAGTAAAGTGCATAAAAGGGAGGAGAGAGGCAGCAGCATGTCCAGCATGGACTCCTCCAGCAGCAAAAAAGAGTCAAAGGACTATTGTGGGTTGCAGTTCTCTTTTTTTTTCCTCCCTTCCTCAGTTACTCATTTCCTTGCTCTATTAAAGAATCCTAATGGTGAAAGCTTTAAGGTCAGGCCTTGATGTGCCACTCTTCTACTCTGGGGTGGACGAAAGATTCTTTCATTCCCCGTTTTTGTTTGGAGTTTTAATTTGACTTGATCGCTTGTTGCACTTTGACTTGCAGCAAGTGTTTCCTGCGTGAAGGAGTCACATCCAGAAGTTAAAAGACTGTAAAAATCAAAGTTCCCATGCACTGAGCTGCACAGCCTGCCTGGCCATGCAGGGACCGTCTTGCCCTGGATGTAAAGAACAGACGCCCACAGAAAACCCTCCCTGGAAGAGCTCTTCTAGGAATGCTTTATTCTAAAATTAATCAACCAGAGGCATCACTGAGCACAGAGAGAAGAAAGGGAAAGGTGCTCATTGAACTGCCAGACCTGTTGTGTGGAATGGCTAAATGGAAAAATCTGTGCAGTCCTCTGAAGCTGGGATGTGCAAAGGTATGAAGGAAGAAAAGCTTTTTGTAAGTAAGTGCTTCATAGTTTCATATTGTTGATCAAAAAAAGACAAAAAACCCAAAGACTACCTTTAGGTGTACAAGAATTTCAAATCCCACAATTCCCTTCCTCCCTCTAAGACCTATTCCCCACACACTAATTATAGAAAATAAAAATAAAAAAGAAAAAATGTCATTGCTCCATTCATCAGCCTCTATAATAATGACATCTCCAGTGTCATCCTGCGACTCAGAGCTTTACACAGCACAACAAAGGCCAAGAATATATAGGTAGCATGGTAACACTGATGCCCATAAATGCTATTAAGTGCAATAAGTTTTTTTACATCTCCTCCCTGGCTGAAAGTGATATCTGAACTACAGAAATTCCATTTAGCAACTCATGTCAGGTATCACATTAACATGCTGGTGGCATCTCTTATCTGTTGCTCACGTGCAGCATTTTATTTGTGGTAAAGCACAGGTAAGGTTGGCCCTTGCTTTCCTGAGAAAACCTTTTAAGCCTTTATTCTGCATTGTGCCAGACACCTCTGCTTGCATTTGTCTTGAAAACAAAGGTCTTGCAGTCACTGAACTGCAAAAAATTACTGGAGAAAGGAATCAATGACATTTTCAGGGGAAAATACTTCATTGTTCTGTGTACTAGGGAAGTTTCCAAATGCTAGTATTGTTTAATTTAATCTCATAGTATCGTGAAACAACAGAATTATTACCATATATGTCCCAATGAATTTAGCTCCCTTTCTATGCAAAAATTCTGCAGGTCATTTCTGTTTGAATGGCCAGTTCTTCATGTGGAAAGAAAGCTCAGACAATGTCTTATTGAATAAAACAGGCTTGTTTCATGATTCATTACACCTCTTTTTGTCCGTACGTGTAAGCCAGCTCCTCTCAGGTCTACACCAAGAATGTGCAATGGAGGCTGTGCAGAGCCATAAAAATAATGCTGGGAATTCTCATGCATACAGTAAAATGCTCAATAAAAATAAGAATATTTTGCAAAAGGTACTGATAATCTCCATTTTAGAACTGATTTTTCATTCCGCATAAGCTCATTTTTCTTTATATTTAAACAAATGACAGATGTTCATAAAAACAATATTAAGAATTCCTTTTGGCACTTCTGTTCAGTGCTCTCATTTATTACTCTTCTGGTGATAGAGTATACAATGTTATTCTATTGAAAACAGGATCATCAAAATTGCCAGGTGTCTGATGTCTGATCATTCCCTCTATATGCAAAGCAAAGTGTTTCCAAATGCATTAGGCTGGTGAATTCTGTGCTTACAGCTCAATTCTTCAGAGTGTTGTGTACTTTGATTATATAAGCCTGAACTCCACGAGTTTAATGTCAATAATGTTCAGCCTCCTGTAAGATTGAGCCCTTGAAGAAAAAGAAACGCTGTGTTTCTCATAGTGGAGAGGTTAGTGTTCTTGAGCAAACCTATAAACCCAGGTTCCAAACTATAAAATACATCCCCATTCTCAAGTTCTGAGGAACAGTCTCCTCTTCACAGAAATGCTGGTCTGCAGATAAAGTTTGCAGTAAAGTCAGTGGGAATAATAGCTGTCTAAACATGAAACCAGGCACTTAAATTAAGATGCCTGGAATTGATACTGGTTTTGTAATATTTTGCCTTAATTATTTGCACAGTTTCTCTTCCCCCCACTCTATCTCTTGTCCCACCAGAAAAAAAAAACAAAAAAGAAAAAGCTCAAAACCATTAATTCCCCAGTCTCCAATCTGCATCGATCATTCAGGTACTGGTGTGAAAGCAGCAAGCAGGATGAAAAAGTTGAGAAATAGGTTCAGGGAGGCATCTGATAGTTGAAATGGGGAATTCACTTTATATATACACCACACATGCCCTGTACATACCCATGAAACAGCCACTTTATGAAGCCAGTAAGGAAATTTTCAGGGTTGGGAGAAGAACAGGACAATCTGACAGGAGCTTTGCAGATATTCAGTGGCAGTGAAAGGCAGGGAGCTCTCCAGGGGCTCCATGCAGCCTCCAAAACATCATTTACTCTACCAGGGAAACTCTTTCTGCTCCCCTGCATTTTCTGCTGAATTTCTGTTAGATTTCTGCTGAAATCTAAACAATTCCTCTTCTCTTCCTCTTGTCCCCTTGTCACCTACACAGTCCACCCTCTCATTCACCTTCCTATTTCCCTTTCCCTCATCTGTACCCTCATTTTGGTCACCTTGTGGGAGCATCCCCAATTCCCCTCAGCCCCTGATCTCCAGTGCCCTTAAACCACCTGTTAAATTCCCTTGTCATTGTAGCTTCAGAGCATCTCTGTTCCCTGGCATCTCATATTCATCATTTCTACTGTCTCCAACTCACCAAAAACCACCAGCAATAAAATATCCTATAAACTAAGGCATCCTTTAGGTGTTCATGTGTACAAGGAAATGTTATTTTACTTGAACTGAGCCTGTATCTTTCCAAATAATCCAAGTGCTATTGTGTATTTGTAGGATTTTTTAGGTCAGCTATTCTCCTTTCTTATAGAAAAAATGCTTAATGACTTCAGCGTCACTATGAGAAACATTTTTATTGTCGCATTTCTGTTTTGGGATAAATTGTAATTTTATTACATTAGCCAGAGGGGAGTTAAATGGTGAGGGATTTACTAATCACTACTTTAAGAGGGATAAATCTGTTTACCTCCCAAATAATAGAGAGATCTTGCTTCTGGCTACTTCCTTCTGCTTCTTGTCTAAAAGTTTTTACCCCTTCAGTGAGAACTGAACAAGAATTAGTTAAAACAAAGAGGTTTGTGAAATGTAGCCTAGCAATGAGGACCAGTGAGAAGTTTGGGACCTGAGAGGAAACTCTCTTAATGTGGATCAGAAAAACCTCCACTTATGGAAAAATAATTAGAAAATTGTTACCTGCTCACATTTGTTCCTGCCATTTTCATGAATGTTTACATCCCTTCCTTTAAGCCACTCTAGAAATCAATTAATTATGTGACCACATCCTCAGTGAGAAAGTGTGAAATAAAGAAGAGAAAACTGCAGAAAAAAACTGAATAAAAAAATATTTAATTTTTAGAAGATCATTACTATTGTAATATGAGTCAAAATTAAGAAAACTAGATTAACAGACTGGCATGGCTTCTCCTTCCATCCTCCTCAGTGCAACACATACAAAACTAGAAGACAAAAAACTGAATTTTTCATCTTATTTACTGAACTTGCTTGAAAGATGAAATAAGAGGAATTGATACATGGACTCAGAAACAGCCATTGCTGAAGCAAAGCTACCTCTCCGTAGTTTGGTTTTCAAGTCCATGTGCCAAAATATGTAGGCGAATTTTTTTTTTTTTCACAGATTGCATTTTTAAGACAATGTAAGTATAACCTCTTTTCTCCTCTGGATTAATATTTTGATTAAAAGTCAGCCCAATTTCCCCCTTAGCTTGGCCTGAGAAAGATCTGCTGTTGGTTCAGTCACACACAAGGCATAAAAATTATTAAAACAACTGGAAAAAAACATTTTTCCATCAGAAGTATCAAAAAAGGGGAATTCTAATTTCTATGTCTATACTTTACACAAAAACACCAATCTTACAGGAATCTGTGAGTACTCTCCAAAATCAGTATCTCAAATAATTTTGGAACAGAAAAAACTAATCTGGTTAAATTCTGCAAATTTTCAAACTAGTCGCTTAAAAGCAGAAATGAAAAACCATTACTAGACTAACTTAAAAACTTAATGTGAAGAGAAACCAGGAGGGAAAAGGGTGTTATGTACCAGAATGCCCTGTATGAATCCTATAAATTGACTTGTGATTTATATGAACAAGATTCTGCAATTATCCTATAGCACATCCAAGGTCGTATTATTACTTTTTCAGTATGAACCTTGAAAAGCCAGAGGCCCTGTAAATGAGAAGAATATTTGGATTGTTACAGAAGACCTGGGCAGGATGTACAAAGCAAAATCAGTCATCCAAAGGTGCCTGACTCATCTTGGCACTGATCAAAACACCTCCAAGACCTACAGATAGGTAATATTTCTTTCTCTTGACATTATTAGTACATCTTAGAGCAAAACTGAGAACAAGATTTGTATATATCTAAGGATTTAACCTCATGCCAAATCCCTATTTTATACATAGTTTACATTTCATCACAGTGAAGTCATGAAAGATATGTTTTCTAATTCAAAAGGGATAAAATTAAGCAATTAAAAATTACTCCAATATTTCTTTCACTTTAGTCTCCTCATCATCCATCATCTGTCCCATTCATTTATTATCAAAATACGCTCTTCCTTTGTTGTTCATACATAATCTTGTTGTTCCCATTTTTAGCCCAGCAAAGTAATGCAGCTTTTCTTCACTCCATGTCAGATAACATGGTGTAATCAAGCCCTGGTTTTGACAAGCAATGAGAGTTTTCTTAAAAGGTTACAAGCTTGTCAAGGGTAGCTGTTGCAGTGTTGCCCTTGCCTCTGGTTTATGAGCATCAATTATCATCAGTGTGAGTGAGGGAAGGGAAGTACAGCAGAGTTCCCTTGCTTTGAGAGGTCTGTCCCCCTTTAATGACTTAAAACCAAACTCACTTCAAGCTTGAAGGGCAAATTGATCACATAACAGTCATGGAGAAATATTACAAATTGCTCCCCACTTTACAGCCTGTCTCCCTAATGAGGTTATTACAGTGTAACACTGAAAAATCAGAGGTTAAAATAAAACCCTTCCATCTTTGGACCAAAAACAACTTAAGCCCAATATAACCTTTTCCTTTTTTTTTGTTTATTTTTTTTTGTTTTTTTTGGTCATTCCATACAAAAGAGCTTTCTTTCTCTCCAGTTTTATCCTCCTCTAGCTCTTTGCTAGGCACAAGGCAGGTTTCACTGTCAATCTCCCAGTTTCACAAGCTGACTGATGCCAAACCCTGTGCCAGCTGCTACCCAGGGAGTCACAGTTTTCTCCTTCTCAGCAGCAAAGTGTGAACTGAAGGGCTGTGGCACCGTGTCAGCAGTGGGGCAGGAGCCTTCTGAGCCTCCCAAAGCGCACACAGTGGGAAAAATGCAACATGATGACGGGTGAGGAGTGAGAAAGGTGTGTAAATCCCCTAGGTATACCCTGGGTAGGATGGAGATTAAACTGGAGGGCTGTAGCCATGATATTTTCTGAAAAATCCTTTCTTAGGATTTTTTCCTCCTGAGAAGCTGAGAGGCCTCAGGAACAAATTGATTTTCTGCTGCTGTGGAATGCAACAGGTGCATCTGTGATTGGTCTCATGTGGTTGTTTCTAATTAATGGCCAATCACAGTCAGCTGGCTTGGACTCTCTGTCCAAGACACAAGCCTTTGTTATCATTCTTTCTTTTGCTATTATTAGCTAGCCTTCTGATTAAATCCTTTCTTCTATTCTTTTAGTATCGTTTTAATGTAATATAGATATCATTAAATAATAAATCAATCCTTCTGAAACATGGAGTCAGTTCCTCATCTCTTCCCTCTTCCTGGGACCCCTGTGAACACTGTCACAGAGGGCTTTAACAACTTTTGTGGCTGGATTTCCACTGAAAATAATCAAACTGATTATTTTTTGATTATTAGATACACCTAGGTCAGTCATTTCTCAGGTTTAACATAGATTTTGCTCCAACACTTAAGCTTCACCTCCCAGCAAGCGTCATCCTTCAGATGTTTTTGGGAGTGGTTGGGTCCTTCCTCCCCATTTCTGAGGGGGAAAGGAGGATGTAGCAATTAATTACCCTGCAAACACAGCAGCAGCCCTGCTCATCCATCACCCATGCAGTGTCTCTGCTGTGCTGGGCTGAGAGCAAGGCAGCAGCACACGGGCCTGCCATCCATCTCTGCAACGCAGCTCCAGCAGGAGCCCTGGGGAAGAGGATGCACGTAGAGCAAGGTTTTTGTCCGGTGCTCAAATCAGTCACAAAATCTGGCTTTTTCCCTCTGAGCTGAGCCGATTCCTGCCCGCTCTGGTCCTCCCAGTGAACAGAACCGTGAGAGCCAGAGCGGAGTTCAGCACCGGGTTCACAGCCCACAGCAGCTGCACATAAATAACAGGCCATCATGGTTGAAGGCAAACTGTGTCCATTCGGGAATTTCAGAGCAAATTGCATCCTGGGACAGACACTCGTTGCACTCAGGACTTGAGGACAAAAATCTCAGGCCCTTGGGCGCAGGAGAAGGTCACAGAGCCTGCAGCTCGAGCTCTGAACCGTTTTCATTCTCCTGCACATTAAAAGCAGCCCTTGCTGGACCAGGGGTACATGCTGGCATGTTGACCTTCATTCTTTTATTTCCCAAGCTCTACAACACATTAGTAGAGGAAAGCTAATGCAACTGGCATCAAAGAATTTACGTGCTGTCTGATGGGCTGGCAAGCTGCCAAGCCTCTAATCCGCCATGTGACGGACAGGACTCGGGTCCCCAAGAGAAAGTGATTTTTAACACAGTTTTCTATTTCTCTGAAGTTATCAGCAGTTGCATTCAGATCATACAGATCAAATGCCTTCAAGGTAAGTGATTATTTAAGGAATTATTTTCAATAAGAGCCTTTGGTCCTAGTGTTCATTCTGATAGTAGTTGGAAGGAAAAAAAACCTACACTTTGTTTCTCTGATGTTGAGCTTTTTTGTACCAAGTATTGCCAGATGAGGCTTATGCTACCAAAAAAAAAAAAATCAAATCAGAATAGTTTGAGTTCTTTGTATTAAAAAGAAGCAAAAGGCAAAGTTCACAGCTAAATATGATATCCATGCCAGAGGTCACCTAAGCAGACGAATCCAAATCAATATTTTAAAATCTTCTATCCTTACACTGCAGTTTAAATATCAGTGTGTATTAGAGCTGTAGCCATGGTGTTTGCCTACCAAGGGCTCAGATAGGGCTGAAGAAGAAGGATACCCAGACTCAGCAGAGCACTGCAGCATGTACTAACTTTCCTCAGAAAAAGTGTCCTCAGGTAATAAAATTAAATCACTTCAATGGCTTATAATAGGACTTTAACTTGGCTGAGGCTTTGAGGTAAATCTGCCTAGATCTTTGCCTTACAGTGGGTTCACAGAGAAGACAGGCAGTCTCTTAAAATTAAAAAGGCAAAATATCATTAAAATAAGAACCAGAATAATTGACTCCTTAGGACAGAGAAAATTCAAAGGGATTAGACTGAGAACACATGGAAAGTAGCTTTAGGAGAGAATTTTCCTGTCCTTCTCTGCCCTTCCTGGCTGTCCTCTCTCCAATCTTGGTGTAGCTTTTGGACTGTGGCAAACACTGCTTGCCCCCTGAGCTCCTAATTTCTCTTCTGATTTCCAGAGCTCTGGAGGTTTTTATTCCCAGTATTGTTGGCGTTCAGAAACACATAATCACATAAGTGACTATATGCGGTGCTTTTTATTAAGAGCTCTGGGAATCAGGGGTGGTTTCCACCCAAATCTGACTCCGACCATACATTCGAGATGAAAGTGTTTTTATACTCTATCGTTATATAACTTTCATGTTAATTATTAAACTTATATTGTTCTATTGTATACATAGATCTCAGCCAAACGTAGCCCCCCTTAAATTTCCAACATAGTTTCTCATTATTTTTCTTATGGTTATATAATTATATTTAATTACTAAACAATCATCACATCTAACAATTATATCATTTATCATACTGCTTACGCAGTGCCGTCAGCATGCTATATACAGCCACAAACGGGAACGGGACAGTCTGAATCAGTGTCGTGAGCTGTTTATTTCCAACATCAGTCTCAGTACATTGTTAGGACAATGGAGACAGGATATGCTTACAGCTCGCTGATTCAAATGGAATGCCAAGGAAACGTCACAATACAGGGTAGCATAAAGCCATCTCAGCCTAAGTTTCAGCCAATCACACATAGAGCAAAACATATTGACAATAATTCTATCCAATCGTATGAAACACACATGATGGTATTTAACACAATAGGGACTTATTTTCTAACACAATGGCTCGTTTATGAGAGACAGAGCACAGAGACTCATTCATACTAACCTTCTAAAGATATACATTAAATAAACTTGTTGCAACCTTTGAGGGCAAATCACAGGGGCTTATTTTTCTATTTCTCACGTGTACTCTACTTCGAAAACTTTTTGCTGTATGAGCAATGTTCACAAATCTGCTGTCTGAGGCCTGTCTTTTTTACCACTTTCTCAAAACCCTCTAATTTTATGAATCCAAACAACACAGGTGCAGTGATCTGAGAAAACACAAAGCCTAACATTTTCAGAGTCTACCTTTAGCATTTTCCAGGGCTCCACTATCAGCATGGCTCAGCATCTCTGTTTGTCCTGTACTGTGGGATCTCTCCTTGCTCATGGCCTTCACCCACAGCCCTTTGGCACTGCTGGGACATCTCCACCTTTGTCTTGCCCTGTCTGCAGATGAATGGATTGCGCAAATAACCTGGAGGAGCTGCCACGGGGCCTTAGTGCAGGGATCCTGGTGTGCTTTGGTGGCCCAGGTGTCCCAGGGGAGCACAGTGTGCCCCATAAATCTCCCTGGAGGGCCTGTGAGGAGCGAGGCTCCCGCTGAGATCTATGTCCCTCAGGAGTGCCATCGATTCCAGGAGGGTGACTCAGGCACGGGAAGCAAAGCCCATCCATCCTGCAGGCTGGAGCTTTGGCTTTCATAGCAGGTGATAAAGGAGATTTACAGCATTGCTTTCTCACCTGGGTTTTTGCCCCATTTGTCCAGCTGGGTAGAAAAATGACCAAAGCTGGACAGTAACTCTGGTCAGTGAGTGAGGAGGCTTCCATGTGCAGGAATGTGAGCAATTATTTCAGTTCTCATATTTATAGAAGAATTGTGCTCCTTTCTTTTCTCTTTAAAGTCCCAACTGAGAGGGCTGGGTTCCCAATCAAGACAATGCTCCTCATAGACCAAGCATTGAAGAAAAGTCTAATAAATGATGAACCCTGCCAAAAATACTTTGAAACTTACACATGAGATGCAAATTAATGCGGATACGCACCCTCTGCTCCCAGTTATATAAAAACAATCATTCAAAATCCTATATTTCCATGGAGTCAGTTTTGTTCATTTTTACTACACAGTAGAGAATAAATAATTAGGCAAAAATCTGGTTAAAATTCTCTATGCAATGTTCATTTATCTGCACTGCAGTTATCTTGTCTTCTAATTTACTAGTTAAGCTCTTTAATATATACTTTACAAAGTCTAAAATCCAGTACAAGAGAATCAATTTTGGTATGAGAGAATCAGCCAAGGTATTTGTTAGAATTGGGGTTTTTTGGAGTGATTAAATACTTAGCGTAATCTGCCATCAAATTATTTTTGGAGTTTAACATGATTTCTAATTTTGCTATGCACTTTGAAGCACACAAAAGATGTTGTACAAATCAATATATGATCGTATTGATTTTATTTGTGCTTTAAATATTCAGGATAAGGGGGAGGGACAAAAAAAAAAAGGTGAACTGATATATACTTTTTCATGCCAGAAAATAGCACAGGTTCAAAAATGATTGGAAATAAATAAAAGCTAGCCTCAGGTGCACATTTTGTATTCCCTGAGATGGTTTTGAAACATAATAAATTATTGGAAACAGAGGCTTTGCATCCAGCAAATTAAGTCAAAAATCCCTCCAAGGCCAATACCACTTATGCTCTGCACATTACTGCCAAAGATAAAGCATTTATTAAGGCTACACTCTAAAGATAACACGAGCATGTGCAATATCAAAAGAAGCTTGGCCTTTGGGAAAGCAATGAAATAAACTATTTCCATTACTTTAGCATACGTGGCAAAATGCTTTCAGGTATTGTTTTCACAACCCATACAAATCTATATTCTATGTTTAAAAGATACAGACAGCACAAAGCCTCTCAAAACACTGGGGAGGATGGACTGTCTGAACCCAAATCCAAGGTCAGATGAATGCAGCTGGAAAAATTCCAGCCCCTATGATTGCAATGCTAATAAATTGCAATGCAGAATGTCCTGTGCAAAGGGAATGTTAAACTTCTTCCTTCCTTAAACACAAATTGGATCCATTTCACACACAGTATATCCACTGAAGATTTAGCTCCATTATGCTGACACACGTCTAATATTCCACAAAGTACATTCAGAAAAGAACAATTTGTTTTCTAATATGCCTAATGGAATGTGATTTATGATCCTAAACACAGATTGGTCAGCATGCTCAGGATGTCTCTCGCTGCAGACAGTGGGAACTTATTTTATAAAGATTTTTTTTGTTTGAAATGAACCAAAAATTTAGCTGAGTAAGTCCCTCCTGAGAAGTGCATAAAACCATGTATCCAGATGGCAGTGAACTTAATATTAAACGAATTTAAAATTTAAGGGGGGAAATAATATATTTTATATGTCTAATAATTTATAAAGAAAAGGACATGGGTTTAAATTTTCCCTTTTGTGACAAACTGTAATTGTTCCTTTGACACAGTCTAGTTTAAATTTATAGTTGCAATGAATGTAGCATCAGAAAAATAGGCCTAAACAGCTCAGTCAAGTATTTATAGAGCTACTGGAATTCTCTATATTCTGCTTTAAAATTTTGGAGTATATGCAATTAAATTGGAACTTTATAACCTTTTCAGTCTAGTGAGTAAGGTTTTAAGTTGTCACTCACAGCCTGATCTTTTTTATTACTTCAATTCTTCCAAGTACTGGCAATAGAAATTCTTGACATTATTTACAACCACAACTGACCTGCACTCATCAGTACTCCTGAGATCTAAATCTGAAAGTGAGACTTTAAAAATGTCAACAGATATTAATGATCTAGGAGTTTGGGGAAAAAAAGAAATACAAGCATGTAACAAAACACATTCCTGGGCATCAGGAAGAGCAAATATACAAACTAAAACCTGTGTATGTTGTCTGAAAAGTAGTGAAGCAAAGCGAAAGACTTTTGCTCTGGTCTGTTTAAACAGCCTCTGCTTTGGACTGTGTGATACCTTCCTGTAGTGCTGCTCAGCCTTAGTGATGGCTTAGCAAGGACTGAAGTGAAAAACAATTCCAAAGAGACCAGCATTTGAAATGGAAAACCTTTTAATTTATATTTGTTCTCTTGTTTAAAATTATAGAATGATCAGGTAGAGCTTGCTCACATTTATCACTTTTATGAAGTTACTTGCAAGTGAAGACAAAAGCAAAACCACCTTACTGAAGATTGCCAAGGGATTGCTGGTTAATAAAAGCCAAAATAGTTTTAAAACTTTTAGAAGTATAAGTTAAGGGTTCTTAATTCTTCCTGATTTTAAAGGTGTTTCCTAAATAAATAGCAAGTATTAGCTACTTTATCAGTGCAATGGAAGATCTGCTCTTCTGAATTCCTCTTAAGCACTGACACAGTTCCTCTGCCCCAGCAGTGTTTAATTCTGAACTGCAGAGACTGAAAATTGGAATGTTAAGAAATATCACTGACACACCAGTACCAGTCAAAAGAATGATTTACAAGGCCACATTTGCACTAGCCCACAATCATATACGTATTGCAATGGATCAGATTTGAGCCAGGCTGCCAAAAAATCAGTATTGCATTTGAAATGGATGTGTTCTGCCAGCCTCTTGCCAGCATCAATACGAATGCACCAGGGAGCTTCTCTCCACTCCAAAGTTCTCAAGTGCCAAACTGAGATAAGCAAAAAGAGCAAGGCTGCAGTATAAATAAGGGGCAGCTGCTGCCAGGCTCTCAGTGCTGCTGCCCATGAGGGTCTCTGACTTCTTTACACTAACCCTACCCATTAAAAAGACGTCCTGAGCCTTGCTGCCTCCAGGGAAAGCTCATCTGTTTGCCTCTTACAGTGTAGGTTTATTTATTTCATATAATACACTTCAATGTGAGAATTTCAGGGAACTGTTGGACTTTGGTGAAGTCCTTTATTTATTTTAAATTTCTGCCCATTTCAGACTAAAAAATAAGTAACTGTGTGGCAGCCCTGTGCCTTCTATGGGGAGTAATCCTTGCCGTTCTATTGTGCAGAATTATGATTTAAAGTATTAATTTTTTGCATGGAGACCACAGTCTCTTATCAAGATGTGCTGATGCCAGTGCAGGCTCAAAATTTCTCTCTTTAGAGAAGGCATCAGACTCAGACTGATTGAACCTTGATTTTTTAACAATAAAATCTAATCCCACACTGCACCAAATTCTTGTTTTATATTTCAAATGACGTGGCAACAACACATTGATCAGCTTCTGTTCAGAGAGGAGATGAGTCAGCAGTATCCAAAATATATTACAGCTCTCTGCAGTAAGACCTGAACTTAAATCTGTGCTCCTTTAAACCTTGGCTTAATGAAATGCTGACCAGTGCCAAAAAGCGTCTCAGAGCCCTGGGTTCCCAGCAGACCCAGCCTCCTCAGTGAGACACTCACAACTCACCAGAAAATGCCAAACCCTTTCAGAGTCAAGCAATTGCTCTTTATCCTCCTGTGAGTCAATTGGTTCCTCATCATGACATCTTGTGAACTTTTAATGCTCTACAAACGTTCCCCAAGTATCGAATCAAGGTCATTGTACCGACACCTGTTTTTATTCTGTTCTGGTTTCATTCACAGCAGATGTGAAGGAAGGTTGTACAAGGTATTCAGTTTAAACCCCTCTGTCCCCTGTCATTTATTTATTTACTAACAGAAACAAGCTGATGGAATACTGCAAGAAACATCCTCAATACACGTTTCAAACTCAGATGGTGTTCTTCTTACATGATATGCACCTATGTAATGCATTTTAAAGCACAATCTCCACAATCTATAATAAAATCCTTATGAAAAGGAGATCAAATGACAAGGCATTTGCTTGTGAAGATGTGAATATCTTTCAGCCAACCCCTCTTTGAACCTGTGTTGAGTTCAGAGTGAAGGGAGATATGTCTTAATATTTCAATATTAAAATTAATATAACCAATGCAATGGTAGAAGTAAATTTAGAAATAATTATCAAAGTAAAATGAATTTTGAGACAAAGAACCACTTGATCTTTAAATGGATGTAAAGTAAAATAAGGTATAGTAAATAGCAAAAATTAATTTAGTAAATTTAAATTAAGCTGAATCTATAATGAAGGGAAAGCAATCAGAGGAGCATTCACATACAAAGAACACACACATTTGTGAAAGAAACAGCTGGCTCATATATACAGGTCTATCCCTTACAAAAAGCCCCCTGTATCTCTTTAGATATACTAATTTATCTAAATTAATATTCTTATAAATATTACACTATTGGCACAATAACAGAAACAAAGAGCAGGGTAGAAAAATTTGCCTTGCATTTTGAAAGGGTGACAAATACAACAACCAAAACAAAGGCAGCAATGACCTTATTTATAGAAAGTTTTCCTGGTTCTATGTGAAGGATCTGCTCACAGAAACACAACAGAGTGCTATAATCAGCATGGTCCTGCCTGTGAATCTACTCAGGAATTTACTGGATGCTACCACTTAAAAGAATTCTGACAAAGTCATCACTCAGTCTAAAACCTTGGTAGAAGAAGTTTTGTCAAGTGGTGACAAATTGTCTCACGAGTGACTGCAAAAGTCTGAGGAAAATCCCTGGTTCCAGATTTGCGCCCATAGAACCCTAGACCGGACATTTGGAGCCCTCAGCAACTGATAGCACCTAATCAAAATGGCAGGCTGAAGGTATTAGGAACCCAAATTATATATTTTCAATTTCTAATTGCAATTAACTATGTCTAAAACCCACTCAGCATGCAACAGTTTGACTCTAATTTGCTACAGCGAATGGTGGCTATAGAGCAAGTAGGAAGGGCAAGGAAAAGGAGTTTCTTTCCCTATAAACCTGCCTGCCAAAAAATGATTTAAAGCAGTGCCCATCAGTCTCTGAGCACTCACCTGACCCTCCAGAGGAGCCAAGTTGAAATCCTGGGAGAAGAAAAGCAAACACGGGGAGAATTGCCATTGCAATTCTCAAAATAAAATGAAATGTTCTGCCAAATAAAATGTTCTCCCACAAGAAATACTGAGGCTAAAACCTTTCATCTACTCAACCTCTGATTAGAAAAGAGATAACAAAAATAATGACACTATACTTTTGCACATGTGTGAGCCATCTGAAGCCTTGGAAAATCTCAGGTTTAATCGAAATCAGCAATTTCATGCAGCACTGAACTCCAGTGAATGTGGGCACATTCTAACATTCCCAGTGTCAGAAGCATTACATTTGCTCTCAGGTTTGGAGGAGATATGCACATGCCGATTGAAACAGTCAGATTAGCTCCCTCCTGATGGCAAGAAGGGAGAGGGAAGGGGACTGGGAGGTGCCCTGTGCCACTGAGCTGGCTGGCATGTCCCCACATTCGCTGTGCTATCAACAGTGGGTATCAGCAGCTGGGAGTGCACGAGTGCAGCTCTGATGCAGAGTCACTCTAAGCAAGATACACACTCACAGGAGCAGAAACTTTCATTTAGAAAGCTCATCTACAATCTTTGTGAAGCCGACACCAAACCAACATGAACAATAAGGCGCACAACCATGATCTGATGCAAGATTTATAATCATACCAGGCTCAGACTTATTTTACAGCTGCCAGATGAGATTTTATTTCGGGAAAGAAGCAGCATTGATAAAGAGATTTAATTGTCTGTCAGCATGCCTTACACTGCAGTTACTGCATTTACTTCCATCCTAAATCTCATTACCACTTCAATTCCACAGGTCCCCCTCTGTCTCAAGGTGGGTGTTTAATTAGAGCAGCCCCCATAATGCAAGTAAATACAGCAGACTTTCACTCTTTTCTTTCCCTGTCAGCCTGACAAATCTAATAGACTATTGATTTTCCATCCTCAAAGAGATCAGCCTCCACTTTTGCCATTCAATCATGATATTAGCTGTCCATTAACTCCAATTCCCTGGCCTGACAGCTTGTGAACACCTCCAAGGCTGTTCAATCAGCCAGTCAACACCCAGACAACAACGCAATTACAAACCTCTCCTAGACCATAGCCCAGGTCTTAACCTTCTGCTTTCTCTCACTTCCTAAGAAGTTTATGCTCCTATTGCTTTTTTGTCAACTTAATAATGCTATTGCTTATTTATTTACTACACTTGAAAGAAAATATATCTCTGATTGATAGGATGATTGTGTTATTCCCAGGAAAAATCATAATTTTTGAGTGAAGTTATTCCTACATCTCTGCTGCATCTGTAATGGCTCAAAACCAAGGCAAGCACCATAAGCACTTGCTATTTGTCAGAGGAAATAAATATGTCAAATCTCAGAGTTCTTCATTAACTTCAGCAGTGCAATCTGTCCTGCCACTTCAAAAATCTCAGTCAGGCATGATTAGCCCACTGAAGAGACCACTCAATATTTGGTGAAAAGAAAAAAGGGATGATTATTTTTTTATTGTTTCCACTTGCTTATTAGTTGGTCTGTTTTGTGAAGCTACAAGGAATGGTCAAGAATTCTCTGACAACTGCTCTTCCCTCCAACATTTTGGCATTAGAATGTACACTTACCTAAATTAACTCCACATTATTGGTACACCTGTTCTTTATTTTTTTAAGTGCTGACAATCACCAGTACTTATCAGCCCACGGCATTTCTGCCAATTGCAAAATGAACGCTCTGAGCATTTCACTCTGAGTTTTAATAGCTTGTAACAACTGTGGCACGGATGACCTCAGTTTGCTAAGCACATCCACACAATTTGGCATGGACACAAAGAAAACTCTTGTAGCTCACAGGAATTCCTTGTACAAATAAAGTAATATGGAAATGTAAGTAAATTTCCATCTGATATATGGAAATGCAAAAAAAAAAAAAAAAAAAGGCTATTTTTTTGTTTCTTTTAGAGATTGACAAAACCAATCAGCTTTCTTTGAGTTTATCTCTAATCACAATAGAACAAGGCTCACATGATACTCTTCAAAGCTTTTTGTTTGTGGAGTTCCATGAGAAATGAGTCATTTGGTGTTCACTGAAGTTCTGTTTTCCACACTACATTTGACTCAAATATTTCACAACTGAAATTGTAACAGATATCTAATTCTGCATAATGCCACCTGTAAAATGCCACCTTTAATTTCTTGCTGATCCCATTGCCTGGCATCCTCCCTGCAGGTAGCACTTATGTTGATCACCATAGATAATGTACACGACGTGTGGAAATATTTTAGCTCTTTGTTGGGGGATGTGCAGCTGTTACAGCATTAAATATAATTTATCTTTAATGAACAAATGCTTTTACACACCTCATGCTGAATTTTTTTACAATTATATATAGACTAATTTTTTTACAATTATATATATGCTTTCTTTTATTAGTAGTAATATTAATAAGAAATCTGTAACAGTTTTAGACTGCATTTTCAATTAACTGGTTTTGTAAACAGATTTTCTGTTCCGCCCCAGAGATGAGGGATGTAACTAATTCCATATTACACTTTATGCATCCTGCAATCAAATACTTAGGAGTTTTCTAGTCTGGCCAAATGAATGCACCTCAAACAGGGTTCATGTCCTCTATTAATTTCTCCCTAGGATTCTTCAAAAAAGAACTCAACCTAGTGAAGCACATTTCTCTACTGAGATGCAGAAAATGATGAACTGGGAAGAATGAGACTGCCACAATCAGCCCATTTGTATTCTAGTAAGTCTTTCTATGAAGGCACAGAATACTAATTTACACAATGCCTGTACCCTATGGTAAATGTTTGACCAACTGCAGAATTACTCTCATCCTTAAATTGCACATCAGATCCACCAATATATCAACAGCAGCTCCCTTAAACACCCCTCAGAGCAGCCTGAATTTAAGATAATCCTGTTAGCAAAACTTGAAGACTATATGCACAATTCTGGAAATAAGACCTATTTACCCTCAAATTTTGACACATTGTTCACACCTCGCAGCCTAGTTGAGGGTAGACTGAGGTTTTTTAATTTCTGTAACATCTTCATCCACTCCCATTCCTCCATGGGGTGGAACAAGATGATTTTTAAGAGCCCCTTCCAACCCAAGCTGTTGTATGATTCTCTGATAAGTTCTGGTATTAATACTTTGTTTTTCATCAAATTCTAACTGGATTCTAGCTGAATATAAAGAGCCCAGAGCTTACATAAATTTTCTTGGAGGAGGGGACCAGAGGTGTTTTGTATTGGCCAACCAAAGAAAATCTGTTGTTCAGATTTTTAATTTTTAATTTCTCTTGAGAAACACTGCAGCCTTTAAATCACTGACATTATCTTTGCCCAGTCTACAATGGGGACAGAGCATGGGGCCACCAATGAACTGTGTCACCTGAGACAAAATGAACAGGACAACACAAAACCAATTTCATTGGATTTGCTATGATGACCTACATATATGAGAGTAAGTTTTGTAATGGAGCTGTAATTTAAAGCAGTAATGATACAGTTGCCAACAAATCTACTCAATATGCAAATCATTAAAATAATTTTAAGATCCACTGTTCTTTGATTTCTGTAAAATTAGCCTTTACATCAAAATAGACTTTATATCTGTGTATACAGATTTTACTATACACTTATAATCAGCTTTCATCCAGATTCACTCATCTTTAAGAAGATTCAGTAGCACGTACTTAAGTAGGCAAAAAGTTAACTGGACTACAGGGGTGCTTGAAGACTACCAAAATGAGCTAAGGTAAAAAAAAATGAGCCCAGAGAGAAGTCTTCCCTGAAAGAAGCAAATGTGTAATTAAAGTTCCAATCTCATCCAGAGACTGAAAAATTAAAGGGAGGGACTGTTCTAAATAATACATTCTATTTCTAAAACTTTGCACATAGTCCTTTTTTCATCTCCTGACCTTACCATAGGGAAAATTGCTGTGTTTCTTTTAATAAAAATTACATCTCTCATTTGCAGCCTCCCAGTCTGTTTCATCTGGAAGCTGTTTCATCTATTCCCTGTAGGTGGAACTCAGTCTTTAGACCTTTAATTAGGTGGTGTTGCCTTGACCACTGTAGCTTAAATTTCATTTAGTATTCCAATTCTAAAATGGCCACTTGTGTATTTGTGCTCCTGTATTGACCCTACAAATTTGTCTCAGAATTTGTTAGAGTTTTAATGTGTTGGTTTGGGGTTTTTTTTCACCTTGTTCCATTTCACTGCGTTTTCTCCTAAGAAGGCCAATATAATTCTATGATGATCCTTGATTTTATTGTTTCAGAACTCATCACTGCCTCTTTTGAACAACACTGAAAAAAACTGGCTGATAGAAAGCACTGAGAGTTCACTTCCATCTTCTGCCAAGTGCTGTTCCCCACACCTGAGCACACATTTCTGATTAGCATTGCTACAGGTTACAACCACAACTTGTTGTTGTGATTTATCTACTGAATATTTCATGTATTTTTGATGCTATCAGTGATAAGATTTTAATGAATTTTTTACAAGCCTTATGTCAAAGACCAGTGAATAATTTCATCCGTCTGAGAATGTGTTCAGAGTTAAAACAACAAACAAACCAAAATCCCAACAACAAGTACATAGAAGATATTTCCCAACAGAAGATCCTGTCTGATTTCTGATTTATTTCAGGGGTGGAAACTTGGGTTCATATTTTAATGTTGATCCCTAACTGTTAGGGCAGTGTTACTTTTTTCTGCACTTTGGTTTGAATTTTCATTTGTATGCAAATAAGCCTCTGATTTATGGCACCAGTAAAGATATTACTCAATGACTCCTATTTTTCAAACTTGCTTTCAGGGTATGTAGAATTAGATAAGCAACAATTTTCTCTGAGCCTGCATGCTGGCAGAATCCAGTAGAGTGTTAAACCATCACCCTGCTTTTTGCTAAAAAAATCACATTTTCAAAAGAGCTTTTTTCTTTAAAATATGAGGAAATAGATCTATACTTCAAAAAGTTCAATATCTTTGATTACCTGGTTCTCTGGTATAGCAGCAGCTACCCAGGCTCTTCACTTACACTTTGCTTCCAAGAGACTCGGGGATTTGCAATAATACTTGAAAGTCACTCCTGAGTTTTACTGAAGTTCAGTCATTGGTGACAGAACTGCACCCACACAAACTAAAGCAATTTAATGAAAACAATAACTATATTTATGGTATATCTCTCTTCAAAAAATTCACATTTCCAAAATCTTCTTTCAACATAATCAATCCAAAGTTGGATTGATACAGCTGTATTTTAAAACAACCATGACATGGTTGTCATGATATGTCTGCTGAAGAAACTGGGGAGTAAATTTTTATCCATGGAAATCATCTTTATACAACACCTTC
Source organism: Ammospiza nelsoni (assembly GCF_027579445.1). Classification (NCBI taxonomy): domain Eukaryota; kingdom Metazoa; phylum Chordata; class Aves; order Passeriformes; family Passerellidae; genus Ammospiza; species Ammospiza nelsoni. The sequence continues at coordinate 5,441,012 of NC_080642.1, read as the reverse complement.
TGTACCTTTACAAAGTATTTGAAAAATGTGCTAACAATCAACGTCTCAATGTTCTTTTACAATATTTAACTTTGTGCTGCACCCAATCTATCACAATTAAGCTTCTGGCTGCTTACTCATTACACCCAGAGGAAATGGAAAGAAAAAAGGGACAGCAGCAAGGGCAGCATGGGAGGATTTGCTAAGGAATTTTCTTGCATTGTCCTCCCTCTGTGGAAGTAGCTGGAAGCAGTCTCAGGTCTGATGGTCTGACGTACTTGCTAAATTAGAAATTAAAATAATCTTCCTGTGTGCATCCCTGGTGTGATTCACAGAGCTCCATTTCCTCCGTCACGTTACCTCCAGCTGGAGGAGCTGTCATTCCTTACATGACTGAGCTTCTGCTGGAATGAGTGGGCAATGGATAATTGCAGCTCAGGGTTGCCTCTTCTCACTGCCACCCTGCCAGGGGAGGGAGAAATCACCCCTGCTCCAGTTCAGGGCAATGGAGCTGCACAGAGAGGAGAGGTGGGAAAGGGCAGCAGGAGAACAAACACAGGCCTGTCCAGCAAAAAATGGGAAATGCAGAGTGACTCTGGCCATTCCATGCTCCATAGGTGGGCATCACGGTTGTTCATTGTAGCTCCTGCTACCCCCACATTTTACCACATCACTTCACAGACTGATAGGCCAGATGCTCAAACTATGTGATCTAATTATGCAGAACATTATGTTTTGAAATGAGCAATTTATATTGGAAAGTGCAGACTGAAAATCCTTTGATTTCGCCACTCTTCTAAACACAAGCCTGTCATTTATTGTGTATATGGCATCTCTTTTTATGAAAAAGCATTCTTGTAGTTAATTTTTTTTTTGGTGTTTTTGTTTAGATTTCCCCAGGGCAACAACCAAATTAATATGTTCCTCATGGGAAAACACATGTTGGTAATAACACTGTAGACAAATTAGGTAGATAACCTGGAATCACAGTCAAAAGTAATCAGATCAGTGCTGACTTCTAAGACAGAAAACGGGAAGTTTTGCCTTCTGTAATATTTCTAAATTAAGTTTCCTTGTATGACCTAAAGAAAGCATTATAGAATACTTTATGCAGAGCACCTGGTACTACTGAAGAGATTTTCTTTGTTGAATAAAGAACAAACTTTTAGATTTAACTCCAAAATCCACCTTTTGATGTGTAAAGTCTCAGAAGGAGATTTTTTCTGAGCTACAAAACGGGTCTAGCACTGAGAGAGCACAGAACTAGGAATGCATAAATGGTACATCTTCACCTCCACCTGTTCCTTTTAACTACAGCCACAAATGTGTCTCTCTGTTAACCAGAGGAACTTTCACCTTGAGCCACAGATGGCTGAGCCACAGAACACTAAACCCTGCTCTTCCCTAAATTTCCTGTGCTCTGTTATAGCATATTACACTGCCTACAACCCCTGAGCCACTCCAGATAAATCTCACTCTATTTTGTACTTAGACTCTCTGGACATCCAGGACAGTTATGCTTTCCCTCCCTGCTATCTTTACAGCTTGATTCTCCTTTCTTTACAACAGTGTAAATCAAGGGCTACTCCAATGAAATCAGCACATTTGTGCTGATGTAAAATAGGCATTAGAGATATATCAGACCTATTGTTCAGATTATGCAAGGGAAAAAAAAGAAAAATCAGTTATGGTCAGACATCAGATGAGTGCAAAACACCTCCTTCAGTATTAGCTATTACTTCAAATTTTGCTGATTATTCCTCATTTTCATGTTTGTCTGAGCTACCTATGTAATATATATTTCATTTCCTAACCCTCTAAAGAGATTGGAAAGGATTTGTTCACATGAATATATGTGCCAAGACAGACAGAGAGGAGAGACGGCACAAAGCATGAAATAACTCACTGTCTGATTTTATACTTAAGTGCCATTTAATATGATCCATTTACAGGGAGAAAATAGTTTCTTAGTGTGAGTGGGTGCTACAGAGATTATGAGGATCTGAATATGTATATTTATAGAGAGAAGACAATTTCTTCTGTTCTTTCAAGTCCAAAATAACATGATGAAAGAAAAAGATAAGTCTCAAATTTCAAGAGAAGCAATTCTCTAAATGATGGAAAATGTTCTGGCCTCTACTGGAAGCTCTTCTTAACCACCAAGAACCTCTGAGAAATGGGCGAGACTCAAATCACATTTTACAACTCACCACACCATCCCACCATCACGCTGCATTTATACTGCTTCTAAAATCAGCAAAAAGCGCCCCATGATCAATTAGATTATGTGCCAAATAAAGAAAATGCATTTAATAAATTCTTTATAACATGGCTGTCTTGGTATATGACACCTTCCAGAGCACCTCTAAATAAGCATTTGGGAAAAGCAATCTGAGTAAATGGTTTTAAAGACAGGTTATTTATTTATTACACAAGACACAACTTCTCACATTATTGCCTCAAGTAAAATGAATGCTGATAACACTCCCGCCTCTGAAACTGAACACATTTATATTAAAAATGTAGAAAGTACAGTATACACTGAGGTGCAATCTATTGACTGTGTCAGTAATAGCAGCTTTTTCATTTTTCCCCTTGTAATAGAAGTCATTGCTTGCATTCAGAATGTATTGTCAAGCTTTATTAATCTCAGCACAGAGGCCATCCTGGGCCTTGAAAGCTATTGGTTTTTTTAAAGAAATGGTATTCTTTTTCTATGGCCTCCTCGAGATCTATTTCAGACCTGTCATAAAAAATCCCCTCAAATTACAGGATAACTTAAACACTTAATCATCACTGATGTGTTGAAAGTCTTTCTTAAGAAGTTTGAAAATTTATTATGATATTTTTAATTTTAAATAAGGAGTTTCTTTGCAGGTTGGCAATCAACATTGTAAGATGCTTCGTCTCATTATTCTCAAAAAAAATTTGATTATTAGACACTGAAGGTGATAATCTGAGCAGAGATGAATGCATCATCTCAAGGAAGGGTTGAGGAAGGGTTGAGGAAGATTCCAGCCTGAGCTCCTAGACAGAGCAGTCACTTCGGTGTCTAAATCCCAAAGCTGAAATCCTGACCCCAGTGAGGTCACTGGCATTTCTCTATCCCCAGGGTTGTTTGGTTAGGTTTTTATTTCTAAATCTATGAGTGCACAGAGGAAAGCAATCCTAATATGATTTGGACTGCCCCAATGTGAAGCTGAAATACCAGGTAAGCCTGTGGGATTGAGGAAGTTTTAATAAGGTTTAATATCTGCACTGAATTTCTCTTTTTCTCTAGAGGGGAAGAAAGCAATGGTATAGGGTCCATCAGTAACCCTTCAATAGTTGCCATTTATATTCAGACTTCTTACAAACATCCTCCCCTTAGTCTGCAGCCTTAATAGTGTAATATTCTTACAGTGGATATCTGTATTTCTTGTCCAACAGCCACAGAGGGACCAGAGACAAAGGATCTCACAACCATTTCAAACACTGCTGCTCTTCTGACACGGCCCTGACCTACCCACACCCTTGGTTCTGCATCTGCTCCAAAAATTATTTTGTCATGTGATTTGCATGAAAGATCCTACACAACTCTTATGGCTCCGAACAAGGACCAAATTTCAAACTATATTACTAAAATACAGGATTTTCTACGGCGGGTGATGGTTGAATTCAAACCCATTAATAGTAATATAGAGTGGTAAAGACCCTGAAATATGAAAACACCAATTTAATTGTTTTATGGATAGTCTGAATCACTTGTCTTTGGCAGGACTGTGTGCTTCCCCCTCCTGCTGTCTCTGGAGAAATGGTATAAGTGTTTCCTAGCTTTGAGTAAGACAGCAAAAAAATTCATGTCAGGGCTTGCAGTTTTGTGGCTTTACATGCAGGTGGCATAGGCAAAGTTATCAACCTGTTCTTGCTACTTGAATATAAAATAAAATCACTCCACTCAACCAGGTACCTCTGCTGCTGAAACCCAGTCCCTGTAAAATCTGATGGTTTGTGTGTACCATTTTAAAAGCAGGACCAAGCAAGATTTCACTCAGCATCTTTCAGTCATTAGGTCATCTTTGAAAGTAAAAAAAAAGGAACTCCAATAGCAAAGCACAGAGATTTAAATCTTGCAAGGGATGAATACAAAATTAAATGAAAAATCAGATGAAACAAATGCAATAAAAGCCAGCTCAACCGCCCCACGATAAATCAAAATTTGATAAGCCAACTAGCATTTATGCAACAACTGTTGTGATTATTTTTAGGCTTGATTTTCAAGTTTTCTTTTAAAAAGTTGTAGGCAGCCTCAAAACCTTAATACAAGGACCTCAGATTCAAGGCAACGTAACAGAAAGCTAATGCTGTGCCTTGGTGTAAAGCTGGATAATTGGAAGTGCTCTTCACCACAGAAAATAACTTCATGTCATTACACTAGAAGAGATTAACTTATTACTAAATTGGCACCTTTCCATTTAATAAATTTATTTGCTATTACTTTGGGGGTGAATGTTACTGACATTCAACCAACACACTTTCCAGGAATGGGCTGCAACTCCCTTGCACCATTCCTTGCATATAGGTGGCACTAAAGGTATACGAGTTATTGCTACCTGTTTATTATATTCCAGTTTTTAACCTGTTTTACTTAAGGTACACACTATGCATAGCTCAAATATTGCCACAGTTTACTGTATTTGATTTTGCACATTTTGCAAACATGAGAGATTATAAATTCCAGAAATCAGTTCTCCTTCAAGCTGGAATTCTCAAGAACTACATTTGAGTTTGGTATAGTGTTTTCTTCTTGAAAGCAATAGATTCCCCTTTCCAAACCTTTGGTCTATGAAAATCAGAGTGCTTTTCTTCTATAGGAATTATAAAATCACACCTTAAATAAATGTGTTGAGCAGCCTTTTACAATAATTTATACTTTTTCCAAAATGGACTCACAAAAGAGAAGCTTTGCTGCAGTTACAGAGTAAGGGCACTCTGGCTGTTTAATACAGGGAAATGCTGTTGAACTCAGCAAGAAATTTTTATGCCAAAAAACCTTAGAACTGAATAAATTTTGGGTAATTTGACAATTCAAGTAATCAAAGCACTACCATATTCTCAGTTCCTTCCGGACTGAGTGCATGATGACAATATCCTGTTTTACTGCATTATGAGATGCTGAGAAAAATTAAGATTCTAGGAAGAACTTGTAGTATTAAATACCACTAACAGCCTTTAGCACTATACATTGGTGGAATGACATTTTGTTGTCTTAACTTTGACCACAGCAACTCTTTTTATATCCTAAAATTTCTCTTAGTTGAGAATTTTTTTTACCCTTCAGTTTTCAGTCTCAGTGCTAGTAAATATGGCATATATTGTTTAAATCTACTCTGAAAGTATCTTTTATTGAAAAAAATCCACTCATTTGTACATAAAATATAGAATATATATATATAGGAGTACCTATATATGTAATAATACATGTCTTTTCAACTGAAAAGACAAATTTCCTCAAGAAATAGGTGACTAAGACAAGTGAACAGATAATGATTGAACTTAATTTGCCTCTTGAGCTTTGCAACAGGTTTAATCAGCTCAAAGAGGACTCTTGAAAAGCACTGAACACCACAGGGCTATAAATGTTATTCCATGGGCTAAAGGTGGAGCTGATGATGAAGGCATTGTCTTCTGCTGGATGCTGTACAGATTAAACTGCATCTATTCACTGGGAAAAGCAGAGAGACTTCACCATCTGTGAATCCTGCTGGGAATAAAAGTAATTTGCAAAGAGAATAGGGTGAGAAACTGCTATCAGACCGTGCTGTGGAGAGCAAGAGTGCCATACAAACTATTTCCTGTTCACAAAGCAAAAGAGAAGGGAATTAAAAACTCCCGATCACTTCCCAAATTAATGGAACATTTGATGAGGGTGGTGGGGAAGGTGCTTGCCTGATACTGGGTTTTATTGGGTGCAGAAGGAGGATGTAGAATGGGAAAGATTGTGTTCATTTTAACACAGAGAGATCCTTGCAATCACACAGGAATTAACTGATCCAAAAGGAACAAAACAAGGGCTAAAAGTAGTTAAAAACTCAAAATGTTTTTTATCATTTAAGAAGCAACTTAGCCTGCTGCATTTGTCATAGGATCAAGTATTCTTGATAATTACTGTCCTCCTCAGGAAGAACTGCTATCACAGAATTTTTGACAGTCAAGCAGTCCCAGCCCAGGGTGGAGGGTTGTGCCCAGCACATCTCCAACCCCAATCTTCTGCTGGCAACCTCTGTCCTGGCACTGCATTGCTGTGGTTGTGTTGTGGTGGCAGAAATAAAAAGAAAATAAGAGATAAAAAATAGTTACCACCCAACAGTGGGGCACAAACTATCCATCCTGCGCTATTTATTAATAAAAATATGCAAACATATATTTTTCATATAGCTAAAGCTTTAATAAGGCCTATGAGTTCAATATTCCCTTTCTTTAAAAAAAAACACCCCAAGAGCTAGGATTACAGTTCTTCCTGCTTTTCCTCCAGCAAGGTAAAAGATGCTAATGTAAAAAGGCAGAACAAATGGGCTCTTTATTTTTGCAGGACAAAGAGCATTTGAACTCCATCAGTGGCTCTTTGACTGCCTTCAAAGCTTGTCTCTGACTAAATTAAAGCCTCTGCTCGCTTCTGATTTGTAGTACACTGTAGGCTTTCCATGGCACTAGCAGCTAGATGCATGTAATAGCTATCTTACAATAACACAGCTAATGGAAAAAAATCAGAATTAAGATTTAGGAAGGGCTATGTCCTCACTCGATGCAAAGGAGCAGAGCTCCCCTAAGATCAATTTTTATGATGCCACTTTCCAGTGGCTCAGAATCTGCCCCCTAATTCAATGAGCTAGCTCAGAGAGAAAAGTCTTAACCTTATCCTGTATAACCAGGGTAGCACATTGTGAGGTCACTAATAACATGAAATAGTTTAACTGGAATTAAAGTGATTTTGCCAAGTTAGAAAGGCACAATTTAGCAGATGAACCAGCAAAATTGGCCCCAAAGTAGGAGACCACTGATCCTCATCTCACTTAATTTAAAAGGCACTCCTGTGAAATGTGAGGTTATCTGGGTACAAAGAAACCTCAACCACAACAACAAAGAGGAGAGCAGAAAAACACACAGAAAACATTTACAGGGCCATGTACCTAATGCATTGGCATTTTTACATCATAACATTACAGTAACTGGGCACCACCTAAAAATTTACATGTGGAGGGGTTAAGGGGTTAACATGTGCCTTTAAAGTAAAAATGTACATTATTTTCCCCTTTCCTCACTGCAAGGCTGCCACTGCACTCTTGAGTGAGAATAGTTGTAGACGTTGGAAGAGAAAAAAGTGACCCCTGAGCAACCTCTTTTAGATGTGAGAAGAGGGTAAACAGCACTGGTTTACCCTGGACCCTTCCTGCATGTCAGCGTAAAGTAATGGGAATAGATTGGCATTATTGAACTAAAGCAAATAAATTTGCGGTTTACACCTAAATTACATTTAGTCTACTCATACCAGCATCACTGCAGTTTCCAACCAGGTTACACTGCAGCTAATAAGTTCTGAAAATGCTTTAAAATCACTCATTGATTTTCATTAAAGAAATCCAAATACCAACTCATGAGAAACTCCCTAATGATAACTAGAACAATAACCTTGAATTGCTGCAGTGTTTTCTTTTAGGCAGTGCAGTTTACCTTGTCTTCAGTGTTTAGAAAATGAGAAAATATTTCAAGGAGATGAGCCTCAATGGAGATAATATTTCTATAGTAATACCAAGTGCTCTTATGATGAGAATATCCATGAAAGAATTCACTCACAAATGCGAGGCTGCTCCCAACAATTTGAAGTTTCAAGATGGTGAAGAGAGAAAGCAGAGGTGAACTTTCTTTTGGACCCATTGGAAATAAAGCTAAATTGTTTGAATTGGAACAATAAAAATCATAAAAGCTCCATACAGGAGTCATGTGTAAGGTTACTACCATAGGCACTTGTTAAAATCATGAACAGAGGACCAAAGCAGCAAAGATTCACTGGAGGCTGCAAGTCAGGAATAGAAAACCTTTCTGTGCACTTTGTAGAGAGAAAGAACAATATGTAGTCACATTCATTTAAACCTATATTTTATCATCTATTTTATTCGTTCATTATATTATCATTCAAATGATGAGTCCTAAAGCAACTGATTATTTCATTCCTGTCATTTAGAGCTGTGCAGTTTGAGAGAGACATTAGGAGAGCAGTAAGCTGGGAGACAGAGCAATGTATGAATCATAAATAAAAGAGAAAATACACATGCTTAGTGTGTGTCACAAATTTGAAATAAGTTCCTTTGGCACAGCCATGAGACAAGTCCTTCCTGGAGGAAGCAGAAGGGATTAGTAATTTCATCAAAATATTAATGTCCCAGTTGACTTCAGTGCCCAGCAGGCAGATGCTTCTCCAAAAGTTTTGAGAGCTCACGTGCTGCCACATGAAATACATGAGCTGAGCAATAAGGGGTAGGAGGAGCTGGATTGCTTCTTTTCTCCCCTTCCCACTCTATTACATTGCATACAGTGGAGGATCTGTATAGGCCTCATGGCTCAATTAGTGCATGAAATTAGCAGAAACACGTGCAGCATAAGGTCCTTCTGCACTTACCATATACCTGGATACTGGGCTAGTTATTTAATGAAAAGGAAATTTGATACCTTCAGCTGCCCAAGTCTATGGTGTGGCTAGCAAATAAGGTCTATTGTAATTTTAGCCTATTCAGAAATTAAGATATTTACTTATTAAAGCATAAACCTGAATTTAAAACATAGATCTCATTAATCCAGTGAGATTGGGATTTCACCTGAGGAGCACAGTTTAGATGCTTATAATTTTCTCAGGCTCTGCACTCCTATAATTTTCCAGCCTGCAGCTGGAACCTGTTGCAGAGCTCTGCACACTGGGGTCAGGGCACACTGCAGAGAGGGGATAAACTGGAAGGAGGCATTTCTGCAGGCATTTCTGCCCCAGAGCCTGATAAAGCACAGAGCAGGTACTGCTTCCAACCACATCCCTGCAGCACAGCAGACACAAATCCTCCCAAACCTCTCTGCCCCCTTCCCTCAACAGCACTTCCAAAATGTTCCAAGTTTTGCGTCTTGCTGCTCATAAAGCACAATAAAAGAAGTAGTGCCTATTACCCAGAAAACACAGCAGAATCCTGTTTGTTCCTGCAAAGTACCTTTCAATTTGCTTTTAAAAGGGATTGGTTTTGTTCCTAATGATACCAGGCTAATAATCCTGAAGGTTTATTTTTCAGGTAAAGCACTAGAAGTGTAACCAAAATGTCTTTATTAAGGCCTTTATGTTGGGATCATAAAAAAAAGGAAAGTGTTTCTGCTTTGGAAAGACCAATATACCCACAGCCTTAAGCAGTCTGCAAGTCTGAATACTAATAAACAAATAAACAGGTTGGGGTTTTTTCCCCATTCACTTCAAGACAAGCAAATCCATAAAGAGCCATCAAACAGAAGTTTCTTTGGCTCCTATAAACTCTGTGCTCAAAACATTTCAAATTAAGATGCTCTACCTCAGCTCAAATTAGCTCACATCACCAATGAATGCAAGTAAATAAAATGTGTATTTTGATCAAGATGCCAGTCTTTGCTCTGATCACTCACATCTCCTGCTGTCTAAATTGATTAATAGTCTATTTACTGGGAAATTTGCTGCCTAAAAGTTGCAACTGACAGCTTAGAGCTTTCTGAAGGCTGCTGGTTGCCAGTTCTGGGACTTCTTACTGTTACAGGTCATTGCACCAACATGTTGGTACATTCTTCGTGACATTTTGCTGCACAGCACTAAGAAAGCAGCTGTACGTATGTGAACAGGCATATAATCTTGTGTTTCTTAGAGTTCAGAAAAAGTTTTCTCTTCTTGAGCTCTGTCAGTCACAGAGGAGAGCACAGTTTATACCTGAGTGCCCCAAGCATGGTAAATTATTCCCCCACTCCCATTTTCTCAGCAGATTCTGTGAAATATTGAAGCTTGGCTGTAACCACGGCTCTGTGTGTGATTGCTGCAGGCTCCCCAGTGCTGTGTACTGAGGGTGCACGGGAACAATGTAAACCCACTCTAAAAATGCATCATCTGTCAGGATGGGAACTTATCTCTGCAGACTCCCTGGCTCTTTGCCTTGAACGCTCCGCAAGCGGTTTTGTGAAATATTTTTCTCTGAAACCACCGAGGCCGTGATTTCTCAGTGATCTTACTGAAAACCAGGAGAGAACGTGCCAAAACAGAGCTCTCCAAGGATGCAAGCCCTGCTAGTTCAAGCTCAAGCCACACTGAAGAGCATCAGCAGGTCTGGGAGCAAGGCTCACACCACCACCCTGCAGGATGCAGCTGAAGGTTTTTCCATGCAATAAGGAGGAATTATGTGGTGTCTCTTTGTCTTACAGCAAGCACACACAAAATCTGTGGGCAACTGAAAATTAAAGGAACATATTTCACTTGACTTGCAGCTTCAGTTTGTCACTGAAATCCTACACAATAAGGCTTTAGTTTCAATAGCTCTCCAATGATTAATCATTTTCTATAGTTTCATGCAGACTGTCATTAGTATATTCTAACTTACTTTCTCTACCTTGTTTAAAAACCCCAGACTGATTAGCTCAATGGCTGGTGCTGTGCAGCCAGATTTTCCCCAAAGAATTGGAAGTCTTGGTTATAATCAACAAGGGAATAAAACAAAGGAGAACAAGAGAGACAAACTAAAAAAAATTATTCTAGAAACCTTTCCATAGAGTTAAGTGCTGACCTCTCACTTGCAGGGTTATTATTTAAGAATCTTTACAAGTAATTTTAAATGAGCTTTTAGAGGCAGAATACAGTGCTATTCATCTTCACCAGGAAGGAATAGAAATGGGTGAGGGAATTATCTTTTAGATATGATGAATTTAGTTTAAAACTGAACAGTCACGTAAGATCTCTGGCATTGCTGGGGTGTTAGTTTGGACAGATGACAGGATGATGGATAAGGTTTTGATTCAACAGCACAGAAGAGTTTTTTTTAAGCGTGTTGCAAATAAAACCAATCAAAGATGACTCATGCTGGGAAAAGGGAAAGCAAACAGGACATATAGCTGCAAAAAACCCTCACAGAAAGCAGGATGGCTTCAAAGAACAGCTTCCTGAAAAGGAGTCTAAAAGAAGAGAAAGAGGAAAAGAAGGAATCAGCTGTTGTGACAACTGCAAAGTCATCCAGGCTAAGAAGAAAGAATTCATCCTGAGGTTTGCCTAGGAAATTAATATATTTTCATCAATGTAAAGGAAATACAAATTGGACATTTCCTTCAGAGCTCCAGAAGAGAAGTCCTTGACAACTTTTGGATATACACTGGCCATGAGCTGAAGATGAAGAGAAGAGGGAGGTGGAGAAGCTGTGAGAAATAACTCAGCACACATCCATGGGGCCCTGCAGACTCCACTTGGTCTGTCTTTTCTTGGTGTTCACGTGCCTTCTCCAATCAGCAAGACTGTCAGAAGTAAGTACACAACTCTGAGAAAAGCACCCTCTTACTTAACGATTTTTGCTGTAAATTCAGCAAGAAAATAAGTGCCAAATGTTTCCCCTATTATAGCTTCAAGAAAAAGAATGCGATTTCTCAGATGTCAGTGTGGGGTTTTGCAAATATTGCTATTTACAGACTGGGCTGCACTTGAAACTCTAAGAAGAGTCACAATTTGGGTCTATGATCCTTGAAATGGTATTTTAAAAATGTCCTTCCCACCTCTCATAATGCTCTTCTCAGAGGCAGCATTAACTGAATGCACATAATGTGGCATGTAGGTACCTTGCCTGTTAGCAAAGTAGTAACCATGTATAAAATATTCTAGCCTGGTTTGATAAATTAGAAAACAAAGTAAACTAGACAGGTAATTAAAAGTAATAAACCAGGTTTAATTGGTAGAGTAACCATGTAGAAATTCAGTGCCAGCAGCAAAGGTATAAAATACAGCAACTTGGGTTTTGATGTCATAAGTATCCCTGACGCTGTGGAGCCACAGTAATTTCAGATACCGTGGGGAAGCTACTACTTCATTACTATGAATATAGAAATCATTACCACATCTCATTCTATACACTTCAATAAAATACACAGTGCAGATACCTGACATCCCAGACAGATCAGGAAGGTGATTAAATAGCAGGTACTCAAGAAATATTGCCAATGGGGCCCAAAAGGCATTTTTATTTTCCTGCTGGGCAAGTTAATAAGTGGCCTGATGACCCCTTCTCACAGCAATACACCGTTAAATCTCAATAAGAGTGATGACAAGCTGCCATAAATAAAATCATCCATCTGCAATAGCCCCCCACTAAACAGGGGTTAGGTGAGGCACTTGGCTAGCGTGAGTACTTGCAGCTAAGAGCTTTATCCTTCAACACCACAAAAAAAGCTCCAGGAGACTTTCACAGGCACACACAGGCTGTCCAGAAGAAGGGGATGTTCTCAAAGCTCAGTGATGTCCTGAAGGCCACAGCCAGAGCTAGTGAAGGTAAAGCTGTCAAATTCCATTAAATGTAACACCATTATTCCCTTTTGACTCTCTCAGCAGAAACGCGGACGGGCCGGGCGCGGAAGGTGGGTAACCCGAGGAGCACCAGTGTGATGGGAGAGATAATGAGTAACTCCACAAGTTATTGGCTCATTAACAATGCCCTACAGGAAGGAATTTTCTGTCTAATAATAGAAGGAGCACAAGCACAGATTCCCAGTGTGATCTGCAGCCTGTTTAATTCCACTGCTTTGGGAGTAGGGCTCTTGATTCCTCCCTTTCTCTGGCACTTACATAATTTGGGCACTGAAGTGCTAACTCTATTATATGGTTCAACGTGAAAATGGAGACTTTTTTTCAAGCTTCATTAACGTACTGTTGCAAAAATTGGCCTCAATTGAAGCTCAGTCATTTTCCAAGACTCACAATCCCCAGCAGAAGCTGTTGCTGAAAATAATAAGATGCATTTTTGAAAAGCAAAAACAGGACTACAAAATATCACATGTGATTCAAAATGGAGAACTCAGAATAGATAAAAACTCTGGAATATAATTCATCTGAATAGTATTCCTTTTTGGCCACTATGCTAAATTTAATCCTAGCCACAGTTGCTATGCCAAAAATGGCCTGAGTAAACAGTCCACATTTTGGCCAATATGATCAGTACCACCTTCATAATGTCTATCCCAAAATACTGACCTAAATTTAAAACTGTAAAGTAACTGTGAGAACAATGCTTTTGCATCCTAAAAAATTCTGATTGCATCTGTTTTCATGGAGAACAAAGAAAACTGCATTTTTCAAACCAAAGGTATTGCAAATCTCAATCTTATAAAGAGCCCTAGGAAAAGAAATCATCCGCAGTTTCAAACCCAACGTTTTCTGATTACTGAACCCAAACAAATGTTTCTGTCTTACAAACCAGTTTGTACTTCAGGTTTCTCTAAATATACATGCCAAGCATTTTTATTTGGGTACGAATCACATTTTAAATAAGAGGGAAAAAAAGGAATCAAAAAGTAGTTTTTAGTTTCCAGTGATTGTGAGAAAACAGATTATATGTATTCTACACAATTCAAGGCACATGTATTCATTATTCATTTTTATTCCGAAGGTGCTATTTTTGATAACTTATCTTGTTTTTCATACATGTTGCACTCTCCAGCAGTGAAATAATTGCACTGTCAATAGCAGAGATAACTCCCTGAAAGAATGATGCTGTAATGGGAATAATGACATAATGTTTCATGTATCTTAACTGATTCTAATTAGCAAAACATTTACAACATGCCAGCAAAAGAGAATTGATACACAGAACTGAAAGCCTTATTACCTGATGCAATGGACATTTTGAGAAGTGAATATAAGTAGACAATATTATCACAGTGCCATATACATTCTTCAACGCAACTAAGTTTTCCAAACAACCAGACTTAACCAAGTAAAATTCTGATTTAGAAAGAAAATGAGACAAGAAGGTCCTACTTACTCAACAGAAGTTTTATGTGAATGCACAGAGCGACAGGCAACTCTTAATTCCTTCCTTTTTTACTTCTCTACAGCCTTGTACTCCTTTCATGCTTTACAGATCCTAAACAGGGAGGTCAGAGCAAGCAGAGTAGAACTAATGAAGCCTCTACCTGGATATGCTGGTTTTGTTGGCATAATCCAGACTCTTAACCCTTGGCAGCCCAACTGGATGCTAAAATGCCACATTGAAAGTTTCAAAGAAAGCATTTGTAGATAATTAAGACTGCTTGTACCAGATTTGGGTTAAAATGCAAAAAAAAAAAAAAACAAACCCAAATAAACCCCAAAAAAACCAAAAAACAAAAACAAAAAACAAACCAACAAAACCAAAAACAACGCATTTTAGCTGCAGGACAGAGTTTGAGACTCTGCAGCTTTAGAACCAAACAGATTCGCAATGACAATGACAGGGGAGCAGCAGGCATGAGGTGACACAGTGGCATCAGTGCCCTCCCTGGCCTGAATGGATCTGCAGCTTGGTCTTTATCCAACACTCACATGTTCTGCAGGAGCCTTTTCAGAAAACAAGATGCACAAACAGAAGTGGTACCTCTAGGACAAGCAGAATGATCCTTTGTGCTCTGATAAGCACTGGAAAGGCTTCATCTAGAGAGCTGCCTCTGCTTTTGGACATCACCTTCCCAGACAGGAATTAAAGGAGGGAGAAATATTCAGGGAGCAGCAGTAGTGACAAGAAATAATGTGAAATGCTTAAGCTTTAATGTTAAGGAAGATTATATAGAAGAGATTTGATAATATGTAAATGACTCCTTCATTTAATCCATCCTTCATGGAAGGCAGTATCAGGAATAAGTGAAGCAAGAAAGATTTTGGCTAATAAATAGGGAAAAGAAATCTAAAGATAAGGAGAGGTGTACACAGTCATCTCCTCTCTAGAAGTGATGTTGACAGCTGTCAGGAGTGACAGCAGTATGGTTGATCCTCCTTGGTACAAAGGAATGAATCAGACAACCTCAGGGAGCCTGGCTCTTGAGACTGCACTTGAAATACCTGCAAACTGGGTGTCTTTGAAACACGATCCAAATGCACAGATATGGCTCAATAGCACTGCAAAGAACTTCAGGGATTTGATTTTGTAATACTGTTAAGGAAGAGGAGCCATGCCAAGATATGAGTTCCTTCCATATTTGAGAGAAATACTGAATAAAGATTGAAATTCTCAGTTATTTGAAATTGTTGAAATTCTCAGACACTATTTATGATGGATCTTGAGACTAAACAGATAAAAGCCTCCAAAAGGGATAATATTGGATGAGTAGGACTGTCTCAAGTTCATAGGATTGGCAGGCAAGTGTTAAAAGAAATCTTCAAGCTGGTGTAAAAAAAAAAAAATAGAAAAATCTGTAATTTTCCATTATCACTTCCTCAGTAATGTTTTCTCTATTAAAATAACATCTGTTGATTAATTAAACACCTTAGCATAATAATCAATGCACAAAAGAATAAACCTCCAATATTGATTAAAGCTTGCTTTGAAAACCGCTTTGAGCTCTTTAATCACAGTTTGTGGAGAGATGGTATTTTCTAGAACAAAACAGAACTGCACAGCAAGTGTGAAAGTGTGACAGAAGAAAAGTACACAATATGTAACTGTTTAGCTGGGGATATTGAAACAAAGCATGTTGAGCAATGGAATAATGTGACGGGTAATTTACAGTGATCTGATGGAAGCTGACTGAATGCCAAATAACCTGGCTTAGTCACTTTTTTTTTGTCTTGCAGATACTTTGAGTATCTTTTTTCAAAGCTGGCTGTAATGGACATATTAGATTAGTTACTAGACCACTTGCAAGGAACAGAAAAGTGATGAACGTTGATGTTTATGCTCGTTAGGGCCATTCAAGAGCAATGAGCTTGATCCTTTCTCTACCATCCAAGTACAGAAAATTATGAGCCTCCACGTGGATAACAGTGAGGGTGATAGCAGCTTTTGTGCACATTTTCTCTTATGGAAACTAGTTCCCTAAATAATATATATAAATTAATAAATATTTGGATGAAATGCAAAGACTTTGGAGGACAAGCTGGGAACATTGCAGGCTCTGGTCACTGAAAGCCACAGAAAGACTCTTGATGACTTCCATAGAAAATAGATTAGAATTATAGATATTTGGCTTTTTACTTTCCCCCAGTGAGAATCTTTAAGTAATTAACACAAAATGTCTTAGATTGGTCATTCCAGGTTGGTGCCTCATGTTAAGGAAACCACATCCTAGAAAATCAAGTTGATAACATGGCAAAAAATTAAAAGGTTTTTTTTTCTTTCCATATGTATAAAAAATTACCTAATTTTATAAAACAATTGAGGAAAGTCCTGTATGTAAGACTAAAAATACAACAACACCACAGCCTTTCATATGACTTTTTGTCTATGTCCAGACAGTGACAAACTATTCCAGGATTTAATTCACTGAATCCAGAGAACTGGAAAGCAAAATTGTTCCATATAGTTTAGTTACTCACAATTTTTTTTAAAGGCACAGCAGTTGCCATTTAGATTTATTCTTCTATATTATTAATTTCTAGTCAATTACAATGCAAGGAAGTTACACAGTCTGTTAAGTGTTGCTCTGATGAGCTTGGGGCTGTTTTTCTGAGAAACAGGGAATGATGAAGTCTGTGGAACTGAATGATACCTTCCCATGTAAATATGATTCTGCAAGGCCACTGCCCCTTCCTATGCTATGAACCAAAAAAGCAACTTTTGTAGTTATTATCCCAACATTCTACATATATATGATAGAACCTGCCAGCCAAAACCTGCAAACCTACAATTATCCAGTGCAGCAACTCCAATTATTTCCATAAATGTTTTTGTTTGGTACAATACTTCTCTTTCTGTCACCAATACCCTGTTTTTACAGATGAGCCACATCCAGTTCTGTTTATCTTCTGTCTTTTTACCTACAATGCATTAACTAGTTCCAGTGGCTTTCTTGAAAGCATAATGACTTTTCCTGTACTCTAGTGAAAATATATCCCCACAAATCAAGAAGAAGCAGGTTCAGACTAAGTGGTTGAGAAGATTTACATTCTATTGCTAACTCAGTTATTACTCTGCTGAAAACCCCATAGCATCAATATAATGAATCCCTCAACCTCTGCTGCTAGCACAATTTTTCTTCCCAACCTCATTGGCTCCCAACTTTCTGCTTGACCTTTTACAATCTGTGTGTGGCAGAGCTTCATTACAACCTTTTAATGATGCACAAATGGCACACAACACCAAGGTCACAGCACATCCCCAGTGAGAACTTCTCCAACACCTCCTGAGCAGGCAAAGAATTTGCATTTAAAGAGACATTTCAGTGGGGAAACAAAATCTTACAATTTAGCACGAATCTCAACAGCTACTAGTACCCACCAGAAATGCTCATGTCATAAAAGGAGTATCTGCTCCCCAAAAATGTTTTTCTTAAGAAAAGTCGAAATCTCAAGCCATCAGTGACCAAATGAATAAAATGTGTTGCTGAAGAAACTCAGGAAAATTACAGCGCTTTTCTGTATAAAAAAATTATTGAATTCTTAAAAATGGAAAAAAATATACAGAGGGGCTAGAAACACTCATCCATCTAGAATACCTGAAATTTTTCTAATGTCCCAGCAGTCAGGTTATGCATTCTACACCAAATAATCACCAGCTCTTTGTTAATACAGTTCAATCTCTGTTCAGCAATTTTCTGACTGGGATGCAGGGATACCCATGTTTAGGCCTATTTCAAAAGTATTTCAGGTTTTTTGTACTGAGAGTCCTATATAAATTCAAAGCATCTTTCTATTCAAGCATGTGGACTGTAAAGCACATTATTCAGTATTGGTTAATGCAAAGTCACTGCATACATGCATATATTGCACCTCAGTTACTGCTCAAGCACAGTACAATGTTTCAAGTGAATATTTAATATTATCTTCTATGCTTTTGATATATGGAGCAATTAATTCTCAAACCCATAGAATTCCATCTAAAGTTACCTATTAAGCAATGGCATGTTCCTTTACTTTCGGCACTTTGATCTTCTCTTTACAATACATATATATGTATATATAATAAATATTTCCATTCACTGTGTGCAGGTACCTGCATGCAAAGGTACACTCGGTGCACTTGCCTTGCTCAGCTCTTTTCTCTTACAATGGGGGAAATTAGGAATAACGAGCAATTCAGTGCAGCCAGACATTGCACTGTGCAGCTAATCGGTGAGGAAATTCAGGACCAAGCTTGTATCTCATGACTAAAATTACAATGTTCCTGGAATCACAGAACACTTCCAATGACAAGGATCCACAGCTTCTCTGGCCAACTTGTTCCACCACCATCATTGTAAAAAATATCTCCCTAATGCCCAGTATAAATCTTGCCTCATTCAGCTTAAAACCATTGCCCCTTGTCCTGTCTGTACTTGGCAAAGTCTCTTTCCATGCTTCTTACAATCTCCTGTTATATATCAAAAGGCCACAGTGAGGTCTCCCTCTTGTCCAGGCAGAGCAATTCCAGTTCGCTCAGCCTCTCTCCATAGCAGAGGTGCTCCAGCCCTCAGAGCATTTCCCTATCCCTTGTCTGACCCCATTTAATGAGTGCACATCTCTCTTGCACTGGGGGCCCCAGAACTGGGTGCAGCACTGGAGGTGGGGTCTCACCAGAGCAGACGGGCAGGATCACCTCTCCCATGAGCTGATGACCAATTAATTGAATTAAATAGATCACTTTCTACTGCCTGAATTGCCACTGACACTTTTGAATCTCTCATTCTACTTCCATTTCCCCATTTGTAAAATTACATTAAATTTTCTACCCATAGAAAAGCATAATTTAATGATTGCTGAAGTCATGAAGATCTCTGAAATCCTAGGACACACAGCAATCTAAAAATGCCATGCTTATGATTGTAGGTATTTGTCTATTATTAAACATCAAGAAACAAACAATCCCTGATACTAGTACAGTTTTACTACTGGCATGCTGCCCTGGATCTGAAACAGTGTGGAAAAAAACCCAAAGCAGCAAAAACCATTGATCTTGGACACTTGAACTCTGCTTCCTTTGGACAAAGACTGCCAGGGTCAAACTCTCTTTTCATGACTTTCAAAGAAGTAACTACTAAATTGCTCTGGATTTACAACAAGATAAATAAAAGCAGATACTGGCTGTGATCCTTTAAACAGCTTGTACAAATACACAGATTTGGTGCAAGAATACAATGTGAGTTTTACTGCCCTTGAAAGAGTCTTGAAAAGCAGCACATCTAATGCACTTAAAAAATGACACCAAACAAAACCAAACGCACAAAACCAACCAAAACACTGTGGGTTAACCCAAAAATCTGGTCTCTAAGTCTGGCCAGAGAATCCCAAAGGCTCCTTTGTCACACTGCCCCAAAATCCTCACCCAGCCTCCAGCAATGCATAGCTCAGAAACATTGTGAGAAAGACTGATGCTTACAAATCATTAATGGATCAGTAATAATTAATTTTTCTTCTTACTTCCCTCTTTGGTCCTATTTGGCTGGCTTGCTATTTATACCAGAGAATTAATTTGAAGTAGTAGGAGTCAAATATGCATGTGAAATATATTATTTTTTAAAAGAAGGCAAGCTCAATATAATGCCTGACATAGCCACTAATAAAAAAATTCAAGTTCAAGGATGGATTTTGATCTTGCAATCCTGTAACTAGAGTTGCATCTGCACAAGGTAATACACGATATGGAGGCAGTAAGAAAACCAGTAAAGGACAGAATTCCTTCCAGAACTGGAAAAAAAAATCCCACAACTAACAAAAACCCTCCAACAGACTAAGAAAGTTCACTGTGAGTTACTTTGCAAAATGTTCTACAAGTTTCTTGCTAGAATGACTACTACAGCTATGGCTTCTAAGGGAGAAATCCAGGATTTTATTTTAGGGACTACAGCTAGACTTTCCATATGCCACTCAGACAGTAGGAGGTTCATACACACTGTATAAAGCAGCCATAGGCAGATGCCTCAATCCACTTTTTGAAACTTTTCCTCTTCTTTTCCATATTTGGAAAATTGTATTTCACTTTCCTCGCATTTTTAAAAATATACTTAGTAGCCCCCAGCTGTGCATCTCTATCCAAGGTGGGAGTTGAATGCATTTCACAGGATATGTCTGGTCTGCATCTGCAGATCTTGAAACCAAAGAGCTCCAACCTTCTGAGTTTTTTAATAATGGAAGTACCAGGATTTGTCTTTTAATTAATTAGATAGAAATTACAACTGGAAATCTTGAAGGTTTTTTTTTTTTTCTTTGTTAGCAGCCCCTAAATTACAACAAGATAAGACTCCACATAAATCAATCCATAGTCCCAATACTTTCATTAGCATGGTCATGAAATTTTAGCAGAATAACAAAGAGACTGTATGTAATTAAGCAGGAGGAGAATAGAAACATCTCAAACTGTCAATCAGCAAATAATGAAGCGTAATGTACGAAAACAGGAAACAGTAAGTGGGGTTTAATACAATTGTTATTAAAAAAACTTACACCATCAAAACATTCCCTTAAGGACCTGGCATTTCTGAAGTATATTGGAAGTTGATTTCTTATTAATTTTATCAGATTCACATACAAAAGGACAATAAAAAAATTGTCATTTGATGAAGCTGACACTTCTCTAAGTGTACAGCATATTGCAGTTCACAATGGTAGGGTTTTAATACATTAATGTGCTGGGAGAGGCTTTTTTGAAAGAAATAAAAGAAATCATTAAGTGATATACATTAATATATACCCCTGCAGAGAATATAAGGATTTCAGTTTGTGACTTGATTACAGAAAATTCAGGGCTAAATATTGTTATTTATTTTTTAAGAGCAGAGGAAGATGTGCAGTAGCTTTGAGGAAATGGAGAGGTTGGAGGCAGGACAGAGAATGGAGATTTATTTGTGGTTGGGAAGTAAGGCCCAAACCTTCATGGAAAACAAAGCTCAACTTCAGTCTAAAGCATGGAGAGCAAATTGGAGACCTGCATCTGCTGCACATGATATCAGGTAATGAGATTTAATTTATCTTCTTCGTACATTAATAAGCAATGAAAATCACTAACATTAAAACCTGTATAAAACTACACTATGGAAAGATGTGGTTAATTAATTTAATGGTTCAATTTACTGAGAATTTTGTATGCATCACGTAACATACCTTCTCTAAAGTTTTGTGATGTCAAAGACACCCTAAGGGACCTTGAAGAAATCCCATTGCTGGATGTTTACACAACCACCCTGACAAGAATCTGAGCGGCCTCAAACTTTGATGGCAGCCCCCTGTTTTGGCACAACACTGGAAAAAAAAGAGACTTTTGCAGGTCCTGTGGGTCTTAAATGATTCTGTGGCTGGTGGCCTACTCCTAACAATACACTTATACCAAAGCTGTGATAATATTTTAAAATTATTTTTAACCAGAGTCAGACTTAATTACTGTGGAGCCATTATTAAATTTTTCTTTAAGGTGGTCACTTTGTCTCCTAATTTGTTTTTCTTTTTTTTAATTCTCACTTTAGTCTGGTGGTTTTAGCCATGTCTTTTGAAGAAGTGAAAAAAACCACTCTTCAGTCTTGTAAAGCCATGGTTGGTACTGAATACCAGTAAACACAAGGAAGTGCCTTTTCCTGCAAGTCTTGATCTAGGAAATTCACTCTGCCATCTCACAGGAGCAAACCTGAACACAAAATAACTTCAGAAGATCCTGCACAAGCATCAAACATTTACTGGCATGGCCACATTCTCAAACTCAGGGCCTTTTGTCTCTTTACTCCCATCTAGAAAGCAACTGTGCATTGCCAGAAGCATCTGTATTCCTAAATCTCTTGCACCAAAATTGCTTTTCATCTGCTCAAGTGGCTTCTACAGGATTAGAACCTTTTGAAAACGTACAGCTAATATACACATGGATGCAGCCAAAATAATTTACTGAATTAGAATATGGTTTAGCCTGAATTTCACTATTAGTGTATATAGTAATGGGGGGAAACTCAATAATTAGTACATTGATTTTTACATTATCTTAATTACCAGAATGTGCTTACTGCTTTTCAGAAGTAGGAAGGCCTTTCCTAACTAAAATACAGGTTTTTTCCAGAACAGGGAGTCACCCACACACAGGATGATGCCTAATCTCTATCTGAGGTATTTTATTATATTTTATTCCACTGTTAGTCCTCCTGAAGGTGGATGAGACTTTTGTAACGTGTAATATATACTTGACTCCATACTTGCCATAGCAGTCAGTTTACAATCATCAAGACTATGTATGTGCTCATATTTTATCAATTACATATGTAAAATTGATAACATCTATAATTTTATATCCACACCATATCTGTAAGACCCTAATAAATCACATTTTTCATTAATACAGACAATGCAATAACCACTCAGCCATATCTTGCACGAGGCTGCGTACCAAGTTGGAAGGCTGAGCTTTCACATGGCTCTTCAATTTTTTGTTATTCAAACTTATCCCTTAATTTTTCATATTAAAAATTGGTAATGAGGTTCCCTTCTTGCTGAAGAACTGGCAGAAAGAATCCTGTTACTCCCCTAATGAAGTCCCCAGACAGAACCGACAATTTTCTGAGGAACAAAAGAAAAAATGTTGCTCTAAGCTTCAAAACTGACCCTATTGACTGAAAGCTGTGTCTTACCTTGTTGCAAATTAGTGCACTGAGCAAATTATCTCATGCCAAAAAGACAAGAGAAAAGGCTTAACAGCATTCATGCCCCACTTTTCCCAGCTGGTATTGTCAGCAGTTGTTTTGTGGGAAAACCAAGTAACATCTTAATAAGAGCATACAGCTGGAAATTAGAGACAAAATTGCCATCTTATGGCAGGGCTGCCTGGGATCATTTTGAAAAACTGTCTAGCACACGTGGTGCTCTCCAGAAAGGGAAGGAAACCATTTTGTAGAGGTGTTGGAAAATGAAAATTGTAAATCTGGGCTTTCTCAGTGTCTGTTCCTTTTAAACTGCCTGTGCGCCTGCCCCATATCAGGAGAGTTAAATTTTCTTACACTAAAAAGTCAGAACTGATTTCAAGAATAGAAACTGTTCTCATCAATTAATGGTCAGGTCTGTTTTCATATTTTATTCTTCTGGTTCACATTATCTTTTCATTCCTCCTTTCCTTAGCATCAAAAGTGCAGTGTTACCTTCCCTGTCTGTAGTACTGCTATTCCTCCTTGCTCTGAGGAAAGCAATATAACCTGACCTCCCAGCTCTCAAACTTCCATTCTCCCACTCCATTTAATAACTTCATTTCTTTTACTTGTTGCTTTGTTGCTACTCTGCCTCTCAAGCTCTGTCTTTTTTCCACCTTCCCCTCTCACTCTGAGAATCCACTAACATCACGTCTCAATGTTATGGACATTTATTTTTATATTGCAATTGTTTGAGACTTTTAGCACAATAAACACTTCAAAAACTGAAGCACAGAAAAAATACCGAGTATGTTAGCAAAAAAAAGTTCTTCAAATGCAACTGGTTGGCATGGATTAAACAAAAGTGGTCTTGGTTACAGAAAACGTCCAAACTAAACCAAGTCCTTTAATTTCATGAGTTAAATTTGTTTAATTATGAATCTCAGCTTCACCTTTTAACCATACCCCTCAATGTCACATTTACTTGGGAGTTGGTTTTTGCACACATTGTGCAAGCAGAATCAGCTGGGAATTTGGAGCACAACCTGAGCTCAACCTTACTTAGAATCATAGTATACATGTGTCATAAAAACTATTCATCATTTTTGTTGTATTTATTATTAGAGAGCTAAAAATTTATACTTTCTCTAAGTATTGACTTTCAGGAGTCAAAACAGGGTTTCTGCTCGCTTCATTTGTTAAAATCAATTTGAAATCAGCATTTTATATTGCAGGACCAAGCCAATCTCATAATATTGCCACAGTATAATGACAAACTGTTGAAAAGTTCTACTGCAATTCCTTCCTTGTAGTAATTAGTAACTAGTGTTTTGCATTATAGCATTACTTAAATTCAATTGCTTGACAGACTTGCTGCATTATTAAACTCTTTGCTCTTGGGGCTTCAACTTCAATTTCTGGTTGTGAGGGCAGAACGTCAAGTGGCAATTTTCTGAAGTTCATTCTTGCTGGTAAGGACCAGAATCCCCTCACTGATAACAAGTTCATTTTCTTCCAGGAAAGAAACAAATGATTAGGGTTAATTCCCTCTGGCCTTCATTAGGGAACAGATAGGAGGTAGCAAGTTGGTAACTTCCACTATTTAAACATATTTAACTTGAGCAATGCAAGGCGAAGAGCTTAAAAAGCAAGATGATTATTTGTGTCCCTATTGCATGTGTTGTCTAGAGTTGGGCTGATAAAGGGGAATGGAAGAGTACTTTAAAGAATTGCTTTTATTCATCTGCTGTGAGGCAGCTGGAAATGAAAATCTGAGTCCATCAGTGGCAAGATCCCCAATGTGGGGCTGATAAAGGAATTCCAGACCCACTGACCACAAACAGGAGGCAAATCCAGCCTTCATACACAGAAAACCCAATGTGTGCTGAACAGAGAGAGACCACCAGGCTTCTGCTAAGAAAAACACCCTACTGCTAGCATTTATAGTATGAAATATAAAATTAAAAACATAATGCAGTGATATGTAGTATAAAAATCACATTGTACTATATAATACTTTAAATATTCGCTCATACATTATACAAATTTAATACAAAACACATACACACTCTTCTGAAAGGCACACCAATTATTCCTAGGGAGTAGACAAAGCAACAGGGCAGGATATGTCTGGGATAATGTGTTTGGGAATGTCAGGGAGCCTCCCTGCTGTGATAATGATCCATCTCAACATTTTATGGATAGGAAGGGACAAAGAGAAGCTGCAGTTTCATTAAATAGAGTAAATCATTTAAGGAGAGTAAAATTGTTCATCCCAGAATAGTTTCCTTTAAAATATCTGCATGGCTGTGAAGCAAACTGCAAATCCTACCTTGTCTGATAAGAAGGAAGTCAACAAGACTGAAAACTGATTTCCACAGAAGTTTATCATGCAGTGATTCATTATTCTCTATTCTTTTCATTAGGGGGGGGAAAAAAAAGCTCAAACTGTACTTTGTCATTTTATCTCTGTCTGTTCCTGGAGTAATCCAGGTGCAAGAAGAATACTGACTCCACCACAAAACCAGAGACAAATTCCTAAAAAATGTGTTTTAAGAGCATCCCTCAAGTTGTGACTGTGCATGGAGAGGTGTACAGGAGAAAAAAAAACCCACAGACATTCTGGGTAAAAGAAAAACAAAGAGATTGCTTTGATCCTTCAACCATAAGCCTCTAAGATGAAGTTTTTTGTTAAAATGAACAAGTAATTTTCAGCTTTTATAGTAAATATCTATGATCAACTTTGAGATATCCCCAGGTATCTTCTCTCAAGGCCCTGCAGTTACACGATGCTGCAGAGGATGAGATGTACACACAGCTTTCCCCTGTTCAGCTCCCCTTGTTACTATTTAAAGATATTTCGACCCTTCACAAACTCATCTGCAGGTTTTTTTTCCCAAATGCTTCCAGGTTTGGGTTTTTTTCCCCCAAAATGTGATACATTACAGATCCTTTTATTATGTAAAATCTTCCTTTTGCTTATCCCTGACTACTCATGCTGCTGTCCCTTTCCCCCAGGCATTCCCCTGGATATGTGAGACTTTGCTACATCAGGAAACCAGCACCAGGAGCCCTGAAAACCTCAGAAAACCTCAGAATCTCAGGAAATTCAGAGATAATCCCTAACCCACCCTCTTCACAGGCTCTTTGGGAAATAAGCACGAGCTCCAAAATAAAGAATTCTATTGTTTTGCTGTTTCTGAGAAGAAAGTAATCTTTGAAAATGAAGCACAAAATACAACTAGTTCTATGGTCAATGGAGAAGAAATCAGGTGCAGAAGACATTGTCACCAAATATCACCAAACTTCCAAATGAAACTGATGAAGTTTATTACTGCATCAGTTCAATACCCTTCACCAGCAGGGATTGATGCTACTGGAAACACCTGCCAGAACAGAGGGAATAGCACTTCTGCCTGTATTGTCCATCTTCTACATGGAAAATATTTCAGCTCCCAAATCTGCCCATTTATTTTCCTAAGTGGCAAATTACCTTTAGGAATACATAAATAGAGTCATAATAAAACCAAAATAAGGAGTGTTCATGTTTAACAAAAGCCAAAATGAAGAAATTGTTATTAAAATTCTGGTTTTGAGGAATACTTTTTTTTTTTTTTTACCATGGGGATGGCCAGATGCAAAATGCTGGGATTTTGGTCCTGATCTGATTTTTACCCTGTGTGTTCTAATTTGAAGTAAGCCCATGACGATATTTCCAATCTGTCTCTTGCTCTTAAACTGATCACATCGTCCCACGTGGCACTTTCAGGAGAGCCAGTTTCAATTACACTGATTGGACATAGGCAGGATGAGAAAACACACATAGAAAATAGCATTTTAATAACTAATGAGCTATACAAGTGATGAAATTATTAGCTGTGTCTTTCAAACTTCAAATTTAGAAGCCCCAGGATTACCCCTGGCCTGGGCAAAGGTGTGACACTCCTGCAGCTTAGGAAGAGGAAGGTTTAATAGTGGAGAAACACAAATTACTGAGAGAACTTGAGAGTTCACAGACACAAGACTGCTCTCTGTGGGTTAAATCAGGGAAACTTGTTATTCAAAAGCCATAAAGGAAAATATTCCCTCATCTGAGACCTTCTGCAGAATTTAAAAGAAAACTGTTTTTCTTGAACAAATCAAAGAAAATGTAAAACCAAGAAGCTTTTTTGCAAGAAAACAAAGAAATGAGGAGAAAGCTTCAGCATTGACACGGTTCCCTGTCAAGCTATAGATCTGAAGCAGAAGGGCTCTTACTGGGATGTGTGCCACAGAGGAATTAGAGCATATCTAGACCTTGCAGCATGGTGCATCACTGTTTCCTGCACAATGTCATGGTGAATCTGAAGTTAGAAGCTTCACTAAGATTTTATAATATTAATTGTGTTGCTGGTTCTGTCTTCCAGAGTGAAATAACCAAATACTCAGTTGCTGTAAGGGAGACTCTCCCTCTTTGGAGGTCCTGTGCTGTTATTGCAATTTGCAGTTTATCAATCTGTTCCATAATCTATGCAGGACATTTTCTTAAAAATTGCCAGTGACCTATTTTATAAATATAACACACTGTGGGTTGAAGACAGGAAGAAAGGAATAAATACTGGCGGGGGAAGTGAAAAACTAAAGCACAAGAATAAGTAGTCTTTAATAAACACCAGCTGGCAATAAAATCAGGGGTCTGAACAAAGTTCTAGGAGCTTTCCTGTAAGTGATGGAGCTAAGAAAGGCAACTCATTTCAAAACTCGGTTGGCTGCACCACTACAGACCATAAACTTCATGAGTCATGGTGCTACCTTCACTGCATTTATCCTAAAATCAACTATTTCACTGGAAAAATGACCTTTACACTTGATGTAACATGAAGCATGTTTCTTATTGGTTTGAGCATTGTTAGACATTTATACACATGTTGGTACTTGCTAAACAACAGAATAATTTGTCCTAGGTTTCAGTTAAAAAAAATAAATAAAAAACCCAAACCAGAGCAAAACAAAAAGAAAGAAACTCAAACCCAAACCTCTGCACTCTTGCAACATTATCTTGCTGAAACCTTACAGCAAAATTTAAAAACACAGAAGCTGTCATTTACCAGATTCTCCAGCACTCTTCTGAAGCCAGATAAGATGAATACCAAAATCTCTAAGGACAGTATATAAACTGCAGTATAAATGGGAAAATGTGAAACAGAATTCATTAAAATACATCAGTAGCTCTACTACCAGCTCAGAATGGATTGATTCAGGAGAAAATCCTGTGCACAACTGACTGAAGTGCTGCTGGCAGGCAGCAGAGGCTGAACATGTGCACAAGTGATAACTGGGGAGACTGCAGAAGGCCTCGTGGCAATTTAAATGCAAAGGCTGCACGCAACCCAGGCTGATTCTCCACAACCATTTTCACTGTTTTATTTCATTATTTTCCACAGCAAATGGCTGAGGACAGAAGGGTAGCTCCGTTCTTTTAAAAAGTTTCAATACCATTGCTACCTGCTCAAAAATTTGGCTAAGTCAGCTCATCACTTGGGTTGTGTCCTTGCAAGGGGGGAAAACTTCTGTGATCATGATGTGTCCTGCCAAGGTTGCTGGTGGTTAAAGGGACCCTCAGGTGAGGGACACAAATACAGAGATGCTGAGGATCTATTTATCTTTGCATGCAATGAACCTTTCAGTCTAAATTCTCAGGCACACTGAGGCAAAATTAAATTATGAGTTTTTCAACCAAACACCATTCAACAAACTAATGGTAAAACCAGATTTAATACCCTGAATCATTATCCCATGCCCTCGATCCTATGCCTTCACAACAATATTGGACTCTGGTACTTTTCCTTAACTTATGAATACCTAGACTCAGAGTTGAAATACAGAGGTATCTGCAAAACACATTTGAAATTGTATTTTATCCCAGTCATCTAAATGCATTAAGATATCCTAGAAAAATTGCTTGGAGGAGGGGAGTTGGCTCTGGGCTGTGTAAATTGTATCCAGTCTATCTGGATTTGCTCATTTTATACCTTGCCAATAAGCAAACAGATAAATAATATCCACAGCTGATCCAAATGGCCACATCTTCAAAAGTCTTTAGGGAAGAGCAGATGAACAACAGATGTTTTGGAATTAAACCTATGTTAGCAGGGCTGTATCAACAGAACCTTCAAATGAAGACCATGAGCTGAAATTACACACCATCCTACAAGAGATGCCTTTTGAATAAGACAAAAATGGATTTGGATATCCAAAGTAGTTTGTCCAAGAACCCAAGAACACACAATTCACAATTGCCACTGGCAGCAACATTACTATCACTTCTTAGCTAAGGAAGTTTACCTCTGACAAAGTCCAGACCATCTTCTGGATTTTCTTTTCCAACCAACTAGGAATTATACTGTATTTTGGAACATCATTCATTACTGTTGCTTTCCTTAGCCATGTTGGTTTTGCTTGCCTGATCTTTTGATATTTATTCTTTACATTTTATTTGCTTAGATTCTTCCACTAATTATCCTAAGATATTTTCATCCATCATGGACTCATTAGAGTTGTCACAAGACCAGTCCTCCCATGTACAAGTAGATATTTTTGTGAATTAGACACGCAAATGTCCACAGCCTATTTAATAATTCCTAATTCTGCATTCACAGAAGTAATGCAGAGACAGCCAACTAAACCCATCAGTGCTCTGCTTCATGGTGTTTTTCCTGTAACAAAAGCACAAAATATGATAAAGGGCTGAAATGAAGGCAACAGAGCTATGCTTTAGCTAATTATGGTTAGGGAAAAAACTCAACTTCATGACTGCCATTTGTCACAGCCCTAACTTTGCTTTATGGGAGGGGTAACAAAACACCAGTGTGACTTTGCCATATACCAACACACGCCACGCTGTCTGTCCCTTCTCGGAAACTCTTCCTGAGATAATACTTCTGGGAATGACACTAATTAGTCACCAATCAACATTACCAGCTCTGTAACCCTGTTCCCAGAAACAGCATCTTTCTGCAGTGGTTTTTCCAGGAACAGCCCATGGTGTGTTAATACAGGCAGGCAGAAGATGCAGTAGGTACTTAAATATGCACGAGGCCAACAGGACCCAGGCTCTTAAAAGGCAGAGACTTTGCTAAGGCCTGTTCTTTCAAAACAACACTTAAGAGCATGTTTTAGTCAGAGAAAACATGACTATTGATTAAACTGATACAATTTTTATCAAACTGGGCTCCTTTGCAGCACCAAGTGCACACCATCCTTTGTGTTGTGCAGCATACAAAAATCAGGAAACTGTGACTGATCTGTTTGCTTTGGCACAATGGAAGCTTTTGCAGCTGATCTGGAACAACAACCCAAGTCCTTTACCAACATTCACAGACACCTACCACAGTTTCCTTAAGTGAATTACAGGATTTGGACGCCAGGAGCAGCTTCAAAGGTAAACAGGAAGGAATTGGGATGCTTAAAAGGCAGCTGAACAGGTTACAGACATTGATTTTATAGGGAATTAGGTCCCTAACTCGGTTAGGTGCCTTATGAAAATCCAAGCTCCTGCACAGTTAGATGCTCAGGCAGCAGAGAATCTGGCTCTTGTTTTCAATAATTAAAGCTATTGCATAAATTACCAACCCATTTATCATTTCAATGGAACTCCAACTCCCTGCACAAACTAAGTCTTCCAAGTCACCACATCTGAATCCATTTTCCTACCCAGATTTCTGCAGCTGTTTTTTTTGCCCCTTAGATTCAGGCTCAAGCAATGATTGGATGGGAGAGCAGTGCTTAAATAGCCAATGAATTTAATTTGACCACTAAAATTAAGGTGAAAGTCACTCTACTGTGCAGCATATTCACGGTCACTTAAAATCAGCTGAAGTATTCCAATTAGCATTTATGTCAGAATATGCCATGGAAGCTAATGTAAAATGAATCCTTTACAAGTTTGTATGGATTTACTTACATAGCTACTGTAATAGATTTCCTTGCTAAAGCAGATCGAATTGCAACTTTGGGAGGAAGAATATACCATGAAGTAAACATCCACATTGAAAAAATTAATCGGAATTACTGTATTAAATACCTCAGACAGATTGAAGAGTAAGAGCTGTTTTAATCAGTCTGCAAAGGTAAAATTCATACTGATAAATATAAAAATATATCAGTTTATATAAATATATATATATACACAACAAAATAGAAACAAAAAATCTATTTGGTCTACTTTTCTTTTCCAGAGGATACTAGAAGTTCTTTCTACAAAATGGAGCCAGCCTTTTTTTCTTTTTTGTCCCCTTACTGAAATGCTTAACATTTGGTAAAAATATACAATAGGTAAATTTTGCTTCTGCCATGCTTTTTTTACAGAGAGAATCAGGAATAAAGCTAATTTTGAATGATAAAATTGCTAATTGACTTAATCAGTGAAGAAGGACACCTTAAAACCTTCACTTGATTCCAAGGGTAGATTGTACCAGGGATAACTTCAGGAACTCTGCGCCAGCAGAATGCTGAAGAATCCACTTGGAATGAAACCTGCAGAATGCATGTGCTAATTTTCATGAAGGCAATGCGAATTTACTCAGTTGCATCTTGGCTTTAGTTTAAGGCTTGTTGGAAGATCAAAATATTTTGGGTAATGTGCCTGGCTGAGGTTCAGAAGGCATCCTTTGCACATCATCTCTTCCCTTACTGACCAGACTCCAACAGAAACCACAGCAACAAAGAGAAAGTGGAAGCAATCAAAGCTATCATGATTTTACTTCTTAGCCCAATTAAAGAATGTGAAGAACATTTTATTGAACTTCTGTTGTTTTTATTGGCAGTGACCATGAAGAGGCCAAAATGTTTTGGCAGCCATTAGACAATAAAATATTGCCAAAATATTACATCTTGAAGACCCATCAAATGTTAGAGTTAATGTAATATGTGCTCAATGCTCTTTTTTCCCCCTGCCATTTGGAATTTCTTCTGTCTTTTCCTTTTATGCTTGTTAGGGATAAATGAAGGACCAAAATTATTTAAGGATTACTGGCTCAGACAAGTTAAAAAGGAGTTTCTTTGATACAGTCCACGGGTAAGTGACCACACTTAGCAAAATAAACCCACAAACAAAGGAAAAAAACCCCATAAACTATAAATCTTTTGTCAAAGATGTGTATCAAGAAAGCCTACCACAGTTTTACCTTCACAAATGCTCTGAAGTGACCACCAATCAATGAATATAAACACAGCTTTAAGTCAATCTTTTGGCTATTTTGTGATAGAGGATTTGAAATACTGGAAATGATAAAGACATTGAGGATTGTGAGACTCTGTTCTTCTGGTTATTTTATTTTTTTCCCTAGTGATGATCTTTCTGTTTTTCCAGTTCCATTCCTTCCATGCCCTACAAGGAAATGTAACATGGGGAAAAGGACATGTGCCAATTTTCTGATCCTTCAAAAGGGCTTATTCACCAAAATAGTCTTTAAAATGTAAAGTAGAACATGTATCAACTACAAACAGAATTTTCTAACAAGACTGTAAATGTAAAAAGAAATCTATTCATATCAAATTCTATTATCTATGCAAGATGGCTCAAGAACATATATATTCAGATGTGGCATATAAAGCATCAGAAACTAGTAAAATACCAGATAATTATGAAGAAACAGCCTGCAGATTTGATTATAGATATGAAGCCCCTCAAGATTTTTACACTTATTTTAAGCAATGCTGCATTATGTATCTACACTGTTATTTCCAGATCTGAAGGAGAATGAACACAATATTTTTTTTTAGTACTGCTCTCTGTGAGAATGCTACTTCACATTTTCAGCTTGGGCTCCACTGAAATGCTAATGAGGAATTGTTATTAGATGTGGAGAAGGGGAGACATCTGCCAGGCAGAAGGATCATAACAACCTTCAGTGTCTGCTAGACCTGGACCTGCATCAGGACCTGGTGTGAGGCCAGGAGCAGCAATTCAGCCAAGCCCAGAGGAGAGGTTTCTGCTTGAAAATTCCCACTAAAAACCAGCCAAGCCAGGAGAAGGAGCTTGAGCAGAAAGGGGAGGATGCTTGAGCAGAGCTGTGTGGATATGACCTGTGCCAGCTCTCTGTGCCTCCACTATGATTGTCAGCTCTTATTGTACACCCACAGTCTCCAGAACACAGCACTTCTGCTTTAAAACCCAATATTTCCTTTGATTGGGCTAACCTTCTGCTAGAAATCTGAACATTTTTTACATGGGAAAGACCATTTCAAAAATTGTATTTGTTAGAACACATTCCTGTGACGGTGGTCACAGGGGTTCTTGGATGAGGGAAGAGACAAGGATCTGACTCCATATTTCAGAAGGCTTGATTTATTATTTTATGATATATATTACATTAAAACCATACTAAAAGAATAGAATAAAAGGTTTCATCTCAGAGGGCTAGCTAAGCTAAGAATAGAATCTGATAGTATGATAACAAAGGCAGCTGCCTCAGGCTCTCTGTCCATTTCTCGAGCCATTTGACTCTGACTGGCCATTAATTATAAGCATCCAACATGGGCTTATCACAGATCCACCTGTTGCATTCCACAGCAGCAGATAACCATTGTTTACATTTTATTCCTGAGGCCTCTCAGCTTCTCAGGAGGAAAAAATCCTCAGGAAACAATTTTTCATAAAAAGATGTCTGCGAAATATTCCCATGCTTTCCTTCAAGGGAATGAAAATACAGTAATTTATGTCAGGATCCTGAGATGACAGTGACAACAAAACAAGATTAATAACTGCCACAAACACCTTGCCAAAGAAAGTCATTCAGTTAATGCTACAGAGGATGCCCCTGCCAACCCACCAAAGAAAAAAAAGCACAATTCAGAGATTGCTTCGTTTACTCAGTGTAAGTATATTTAGCAAAGGCCCTGGATCAGAAACAGAGATGACAAATGTTGGTGTAAATTACAGAGTAGGAAATGGGACAAAGGCAGAGAAAATGGGCATAAATTGAAAAATATGCAATTTAGAATACAGCTCCTAAAAACAGCTATGACATGGAATGTGATGCCAGTGATGGCCCTCTGGCATTTTGGTGAGAAAATTTTAAACTCATGAAACTATTCTTATTCATGTTTCTCTCTACTTGGAAACTGAGATATTTCCATGATTTTTAAGTTTTCTAAGTGCACATTTAGAGATTTGTCAAAGTACTTACAAAAGACTCATATTCCTCAACAGCCACTCAATTTATTAGGTCAAAATTACAAACATGCAACATTGCTCAGCAGAATGCAAATGTACAGGGTAGGGGCAAAAGAAAAAAAAAAAAGCTGAAATTGTCCTAATAGCACTATAAACTTTACAGCACTTTTTGTTTCAGTATAGACTCATTTTTTAAGGAAACAGACATGCCACTCTAACAACATGACCGCATACATTTTAACCCAAACTTAATAAAAAATAAAAGCTATTCAGTGAATAATAATGGGAAAGAATTACATTTATTTAATCCCTCACACAATGGAGCCAATGTGCCTACCAATTGGGCTATTCATGCATAAATTGTATTTAATGGCTTCCTGTTAATATGCTGTAGTTTTATAATGAAACCCCAGCAATTTTGCAGCTCAAGCATCTGTGTTCCTCTACTGCATCAAACTGAGCAGTAATGGAGTCAGGAAAAGACATCTGACCTTGGAGCTTTAAATTTTGATTATTCCACCATGTCACAAAAAGAGATGTAAAGTCACCTGTAATGCTCTTTTTCTTAAAAGGGGGGAGGCAGCAATAGACCTCATATTTTAGTAGTAGTTTAGAACTGATGCAATTTCACAGGAATTAGTTAGAAAATTGAGGTTCATTTCAATACAAACTGGATCTGGTGATTTCCACAATGGTCTTTTGGCACAAAATTGATTACGCGAAGAGAAAAGACAATAACTCATCAATAAGTTCATAAATTTTCATTCAGAAAAACTAGAAAAATGGATGAAGCTGAGACTTAGCTCACATAGATTAAATTTTTTTTTTTTTGTGTGTTTTACTAACCATAAACATTTTAACTAATATGCAATTCAGAAATCTGTCAGAGGAGAATTGGTTGCTGTATTGTGTTACAGGAAGCAGTTCAGAAACATGTGCAGCATTCAGCAGGTAGGTTTCATACACACCTTATTGCTATTTAAAGAAGAAAAGTCTGGGCCATATGATATTTTCAGGGAATTTTCAGAGCTTTGTGTTTTACATTGACTACATGGAATGTGCAGCACGTGGGCACAATGAACCCTTGGCCGGATTTATCCACTGGTAATTTTTGATGTTACACAGAAACAATTATTTTTCTTGGCCTAAAGGTCTGTCATGCAAATTTGTCTAGCAGAAAAAGCTTCCTCTGAGCCAAAACTATTACAAAAAAAAGCAAGCCCCCTGCCAAGTGGTGTTCCATCTCCACGTCTGCCTCGCTGCAGAGAGGAAAGAAATGCCTCCTGTCGTAGACATCTTTTTGTGAAAATCCTAAGATTTTTTCTCTCCTGAGAAGCTGAAGCCTCAGAAACAAAATGTAAACAATGGTTACCTGCTGCTGTGGAATGCAACAGGTGCATCTGTGATTGGTCTCATGTGGATGTTTAGATTTAGTGACCAGTCATAGCAGAGCTGACTCTCTCTCTCTCTCTGTCCAAGCCAGCTGCATTTGTTTTCATTCTTTTCTATTCTATTCTTAGCTTAGCCAGCCTTCTGAGATGAAACTTTTCCTTCTATTCTTTTAATATAGTTTTAATGTAATATATATAATAAAATAAAAAAAACCAAGCCTTCTGAACATAGAGTCAACATTTTCGTCTCTTCCCTCACCTGAAAACCCCTGTGAACACCGTCACAGCCTCCACACCCCAGAGTGGTGTCTACAGCAGAAAACTGTCCTGGTGTCACATCCCAGCCTGTGACAGCTCAAATGAAGAAAATTCCAACTCTGCTGAGTACATCACACATCTTACAGGCAGCTCTGGTCCCCTGCACTCGAGGAGATGAAAAGCAGCCCGAGTACAGATGTGGCTGCTGGAGAACAAAGCTTTAATTAACGAGGCTGAGACGCTGAACTTCAGTAGACTCTAAATGGTGTGTTTGATTCTTAAACACCAAACTGACTTGCAAGTTCTTGAGTTCATGCTTGAGTACAGCATAAGGGCCTTTTCATGTAATTTGAGATTCAATCAAGCAGCAGCATCTCACTGCAGTGCTCTTCAACACGGAGTCATAGGATGGCTTGGGCTGGTGTTAGGTAACAGATGAACTAAATTCCTTTTCTTCCAAGCTAACCAGTGTATGTGACTGACAGGGCTGTGCTTACAGGGGGACATAAACTGGAGTCATTTTGGTATAACTCCCTGCAGAGCTTGATACAATTCATGCCAGTAGCAATGATTGCTAATCTGAGTTTCTTCTAGACAAATGTCTCCCCAGAGAAATTCAACAAATTCATTTTCTGTATATCAGTAAGGTTGCATCTATCCACTTTATTGGACATTCCCATTCACTTTATCCACATTTCCTTATGATGCTGTGAATTTGCTAATTTATGTCCAATGCTACTCTCAGGCATTATTTATGAATTTCAAAAGTAACTCATCACACTTAAAGCCTAATGAATTTCATCTGAATTTACTAATATCAATTAAACATGACTTAACAATAACTTTACACTATTAACTCAAGTACTGGTCAAAATTATGTCACATAGGAAAATCAACATGTTTGTAACCTGCTGCACCATCTACTGACCAAAAGATACTACAACAGACTTCAGAAAAATGCTACACCAGCCAAAGAACATACTCAGAGAACAATAGGTTTATGTGTGATAGACTGGCTTCTCTAAGGGGCATTGCTGATGACTCTGATACTTTGGACTTTGTTGCAATGATATTGTAGACAGTACATGTATGTGGGCCATAATTGCTTGGAGTTCTATATGGAAATAAGTATAGTTTGGGGGTTTTTGAAATTGTTTTAATATTTGACTAAATTTCGAAATAGCTAACCACCCATAAACACTTTTTATGGGAATTATTCATTGAATCTTTAAGGAACAGCTGTCACACGACTCAGGCTTCCCACCTTTTGTCACCTTTTCACTGTATATAGGTCACACATCATAAAAATGTTGAGTTTTCCTTGGTGACACCAAAAGCAGCTGTAAGATGTCTCCTACTTATTGACATATTAAAAATAAAAACCCAAGAAAAAAGAAAAGGACCATTAATCCATTGAGCCTGGAGAGTCTCGTGTTCTATGAAGCTTTACAATTATTCATTGTAATTGCTTCACTTAAAAAAAAAAGTGAAAAGCATAGAAAAATCAGCCATTTTTTTCACTAGGGAGGAAGATACATACTGCAAGTCCAAACTGTCCATAATGATATTCTGTAACTACAGATGGGCATTTTTCCCTTCCAAATGATTACTGGGAAGATGCAGCAGCACATGACACATTAAAAGTATTATTCCCTCTTTACAGAGCAGCAGCATAACTGCAACACAAAGAATGCACTTATTTCCAGATATATATATATAAGGAAGAGACTAGAAAACTGTAAGGCAAAAGGGGAACTGAAAAAGAAGTAATTATGAAAATGGAAAGAAGACTTTATGAAGTAAGAGTATAAGCAATAATGTGCATAGCTTGGCTATTCAATTACTAAATGGACTCATTGTACTGTGTACAAGTTTTGCAAGGATGGAAACATGAATGAATTTCATTGACCTTGTCAACATTAATGGGTAGAAGGAAAGACGAAAAAAGTTTAATAGTTTATATTCTTCATTTGTAAGCAATCCTAGGCCCTCTAATTCCATTCTATATTCACCAGTCTTGTTGGTAACTTCTCATAAAGATTATGAAACACCAGAACTAAGCACAATTTTTCTCTTTTATAACACTGCCTTGCAGTACTACAGGTGGAATGTTATGACCACAAGTTTGTTAGATATTTCAATTAAAATTCAGGGGGCAAAATGGCACCAAATTTCATTTAGAGTTTCCAATCTTCTAAATAGGAAAATTAAGGCAAGAAAGGAGAGCAATGCTATAAAATATTTAATAAACTAAAACATTAAGGATCTTGACTAGTAACTTTTTGATCCAATCCCAAATTCATAACACTTCCATCAGTAAAGTGAAAAGGAAAAGCTTTTTAAACACTTGACAAGGGCATGCACCCTTCCTAGAGCTGATGGCAGCTTGCACAGACCTACAGGAGAGGTTAACAAAGCTGAGCAAAACAAATCCTGCACCACAACCCATCAGCTAATGCTTAAATGGTGTGAGGATTTGTGAAGGAATTTTGAATGAATTAGAGATGGGACCTCTGAGTTGCTGTAGATGATGTGATTTATTTTTCTTGTCTTCTACATAGGCAGGAAGGGCGAGTTCAGCTCATATCTTCACTGCATGGCTCAGGAGGTCACAAGACCTCCAGTTACAAGACTTTTTAAGGATTTATTTACCAATAAAACAATGCCAATAAGGATGCTTACAGTTTTGACCCAATCTTTAAATATTTCATCTTATGGACTCATGCTACAGTCTAAGTTTTCTTAGCTAATTATGTTATGACACACAAAGTATTGTACTCTAAAACTCCAAACTTTCTTCTACCTAGCTTAATATACCTCTGCTTTTAACTACAAATCCACATTCTTGCTTCTAGCACCTAAGTTTGGAAGCCTTTTCCAAGGTCTCAAATGAAATTCTGTGTTTAATTCTAAGCTTTGGCTTATAGGCCCAAAGTTCTGAGAGTTCCCTACATTTCAAATTTCAACAAAATAAGTTGGTTAATAACTAGATGAGAACAATTAATTTGTTCCATGACACAGAGACACTACCATGACCAGACAGATATCACCAAATGCAGTTTCTCTCTCTGCATGGTATGGATAAAATCCTGTTCTTTACAGCTGGAAAAAGGGACAAGAGACCACCATTAAAGTCACACAAACCAGCTGGGGAACCTACAGACAGGCTGCTCCAGATAACAAAATTATTACACTAAAAAAGGCTACTGAAAAGTTCTCCAGGAGCGCCATCAGGAGCTGTTGTGTATCATCAACACAACACACCCTGAAGTGCACCAGGAGCATAAAGTCAGTGATGAAAGGACTTTCTTATTCGAGTTTGACTTTGTGCCAGCCTGCAAACCCAAACCAATAAACATAGCTAGTTGGGTAGAGCTTTGCCTTATGCTCTTCAGAGGTATAGGATGTACAGTCCATATGGTGACCTAACTTGAGATCTCATGCTGCCCAAAAACTTCTTAAAAAGCCTAAATGATGCTCCAATTTAGGCATATCACTCCTCCTTTCTGCTTGCTTACCTCTTTTAGGGCTTTTATATAAACCTAACTATTCAAGCTGAAGTTCCTTTTCGTCTATACTCGGAAGTTTACAGGATTTTATAGACTTCAGTGAAGCCTGACCTATAGCCTCAGCATGAAATGCAACATTCCTCTATCTAATTATTGTGATTAAAAAAAAAATAAAACATCAATCTGATTCCTTCCAGGACAGGACCCCTAGCTCTGCTAGTTAAGTAAGCATTAAGCATAAACATCTTAAGGAAAAGCCTTCCTTTTCAAGTTCATTGGTGTTGCCCTAAATGAAATTAGTACCAAAACTAGTACCAAGGAAGCCTTCATTACCTGCATAACAGCTTTTGCTTAGTGACCACCCCACAAAATCTAGTTATACCTAAATTAAATTCATTTATATAATGGTCCTGTTCCCCCTCAAGGCTGATACAGCACTGAAAAAATCTTGAAGGTGCTGGTGTTCATATCAGGCTCCCCCAGAAAAATAAAATAAAACCCATCATCTCAGCTGTATAACTTTACACCAGATCAACAATTCTTTTAAGTCAAGGATTCCAAATGTTTCTCAGCTGCCACTTGAGAGAAAACACACTGTGAGAACCTAATTGGATCCACATCCTCTGGGAACTTAGGAAGAAAGGTGAAGTTACTAAACACTAAGTGTTCAGTAAACCTAAACTTTTTTCTTTTTCAAGAAATAGCAGAACATGTGAACCATTGACTTTAGGCTGCTTCACTTTATTGATTTTCAAGTAATCAAAATTATAAAACTACCTACAAGCACTTGAAAACGTACATTGAACAAGGCTATTTCAATTCAAAAGTCAATCATATCTTGCAGGTGAGAAGGGAAGTTTTAATTTCATATTCTGACTTCAGAAATTATTTTCTCTCAATCACACTTTACGCTTTCAGGACCAAGATGAAGAAATACAGTTTAAGTCTCAGAGAAGGAAACAGCAGAACATAATTCCAGAACAAGCCATAAATTCGTAGACTTTCAGCAAAAATAACCACCTGCACACACACAAGATACCAAAGGGTTGGTTGGGCCTCCACTGCTGCAAAAAAGCCCCCAAATGTCAGAACTACAATGAATCATAAATATACCTCAGGCGTATCAGACAAAATAGAAATCATAATGGGTTATATGGCTAAGGCTGTAGGAAAAAAAGCTGAGTTTTCCATCCCATCCCATGAATTCCATTGCTGCAACACAGCCCACACAACCTGAGCTCTCCACAGAAGGCACAGTTCAACCAGGTTTGGAAAA
The DNA here is from genome assembly GCF_027579445.1 of Ammospiza nelsoni. Lineage (NCBI taxonomy): Eukaryota > Metazoa > Chordata > Aves > Passeriformes > Passerellidae > Ammospiza > Ammospiza nelsoni. The sequence continues at coordinate 5,400,689 of NC_080642.1, read as the reverse complement.
CATCCTCTAAGCAAACAGACTCCAAGAAGATATTTATTGTTAAAATGGGATCACACCAAGAGGAGCCAGAGCAGCAACATCTAAATATGCAAGATGTGGCTGAAAAGATGAAAGGGTAAAAAAAAAAAAAAAAGTCCATATCTTACATGGACATGAGGCAAATAACAGTTTAAACAGCAGAGATGAACTTTTGGTAGAAAAGAGTGATTTAGATTTGCATGTCCTGGAAATCACCTGGTGTAACCTACTCGAAGAGGATGGATCAGGTTATATCTTTAAATTTATACATTAGGAAAGAAAATCTGCTTCATGGAATGGCTCTAAGAATAGATTGCTTCCAACTACTGGTATCTCCCCTGCTTGAAACCAAGAACAGATTCCATGGGAAGAGTTTGGGAGCTTCTGCTATGTTTGGGAAGAGAAATGAACCCCTTGGGTTCATATTCCACAGTTTGCCACCCTGGTTCTTTAGCCTCTCCATACCAAGCACAAAATAAAAAAACCAAACATTTTCCTCGCTGATATTTAGATTCTGCAAAGCTGCTTTTTGTGATGTTTAGCAATGAAGTAAATGTAGGAAGATTCATACATCACTGACACCACCAGAAAAACAAACTGCATTATTTGCCAAACATCAAGTTATAAAGTATCATTTAGTTGTTTCTCTGCAAAAATCAGATTAATAAGCATTATTGTATGAAATATTCATGAATATGCATTACTATACAAACATTTTGCACAACAGCTGTGAGTTGTTTACTAATTCCTGGTTTAAATCATAATGACATTATTTTGAAGAGGTGAATATGGCTGTAACCATGATTAAAATGAGGCTTAATCAAGTAGCCAATGGAGTAAACAACCGCATTATCACCGCCAGTATGACAGGATTTTGAAAGTCACAAAAATTGTCATTAAAGGTAGAATTCAAATTTCCATGGAAGCAAAAATTTTCTTTTTTATTTTTTTTTGATGTAGCTATCACAACAGGTAGAAACAAAAAAAAGGGCTTTCAACTGTCTCAAGGAATATTTTTTTCCAGACACGTTTCAATGCAGACTCTGAGAACAGAACAAAATTTACAGCAGGAAGATATGATGGGAGCATGAAAAATGAAGGACTTGTGGTTTTCACCTTGTTGAGACCTTAAATTTAAAAATAAAACAAACTATGCACTTAATGCAAGGCAGTGGACAGCTCTAAATAGCACAGTTGTTTAGTCAAGTCAATTATTATTTTAATGTTGTTGATCCCTGTACTAGAACACGATTGCCTCTGCCAAATGAGATCCACTACCAGAATTTGTGCATGTCCTCACATGAAAGCAAGACTGTGTTGAATTACAAGAAGAACATGAGTTTGGTTGATTTTTAAATTCAAAGTTTCCTCTTTTTTCCCATTTGCACTCAAAAATTTAGGAGATTTCATGCAGGAACTATCCCTGTACCACTGATTCTGTTTGGACATCCTTGAATTCTGCATCTTCCTCCTTGATCACTTCAGGACCAATAAAACCTCAGTAATTGTTAGAGGATAGTGCTGAGATGGGACAGTGGCATTGCCATGCCAGAGAACACCCAGAGCCTGGCACAGCAAGATTCAAGCTTTAGGACTGACAAAGAGTCCTAAGAAGAAGTTACAAAAACCTGAGATACAGCAGTCTTGCAGGACTGAATTCTGGGTCTCACATTCCCAGAATTTTGCATATAATTAAAGGCTAAGATATATTTGGAAGCTAAAGACTTCCTTAAGATTATGGGAATGTAAATGATGCCGAAGGTAGGCTTAGGATAATTTGCATCTCTTTCTGAAAGCTGCAGGAGTCCAGTTCCAGTCCCAGCTGCATTACAGTAATGACATTAAAGCCTTTATTGCTCACTCAGTGAAAGAATTTCTCAGGAGTTTCGCTTCAGTACCTGAATTTAGCTCAGTACTTGAGTTTAGCTCAACACCTGAGTCTATACATACAGCAAACTCAAGCAAGACCCCAATCCTAGACTTTCTTATGGATAGACCTTGCACAAACACTCAATACCATGTTTTTGCATAGGGATTCCTAAGACAAGTTCTTTTTTGTTTTCCAGTCAGAGAAACATCAAAAGAAAACAAATAAACTACATTTTTTTTTTCCTAAATAAGTTTGGAGAATAACTAACAGCAATTTGTCTGCTGTTAAAATGGGGAACTCTCTAGTCATTGCCTCCCTTTTTCCTAGATTTTCTCTCTCACCATTTCAGGGCAAAGCTGGCTTTATATGAAAAAAAATATATATATACACACACAGACACATACAAAATTCTCTGTATCTTCCAGTGTACTTCTGAATGTGTTATGAGCCCCTACTTTATACTGGAGGAATGGGAATATTGGATGCAAAAAGATCTGAACTTCTCAAACCATTGGCTCTTCAGAACCACTTTTCCTCAGGAACTGAATTTCTAGTTTTATGTGGTAGGTATTTCCTATTTCTATTTTGTCACTTACTACTTTTTTTAATCTGTTGCAGAGGTTTTCATATCCATAAAGTTATTTTTTTACTTCCATTATTAACATACCAGTATTTTGCCAGCTGTTACAGGAATATTCATTTAACACACTTATTAGGGAAAGTGATTAATATAATGCAATAAAGGGCATGAAATTAATCTTTTATGGAATATTAATGACGAGCATACATAAACTTTGATCTTCTGCCATGAAGTATTCTGCAGGAATTGATTTGAATTTTTTTGTTATAACCAACAATGTGTTTACATGTCACGCGCATTTCAGGCAGGAAACTTCCAATAAATCTTTCATTTAACACACATCTGTAACTATGCACAGCAATCCTATACATACCAGATGATTTTTATCAACTCTAATTATTCATTGATAACACATCTGATTATGTGCCTCAAGGCAACGTTATAAATTCTAAGTTGTTTTTTCACAGTTGTAATTACCATATGTTCCCATTAATCTGATTCTATTAGCTCAATCTTTGCCTACCGATCTTGGTGTCAATCAATTGTTCTTCCAGCTCATGCATCAAACCAATAAGAATGGATTTTGGAAGCTGGAAATGGAATTTTTTTGGTTCAGAGGAATTGTTCCAACAATCTGAGTCACAAAACCTGATTTTTAAACAAAAGTGACAATACAACCCCCGTGTTTCCAAAGGGGCTGTAATTTATTCATCTGTACAACATCCAGCACTTCTCTGTCCATGCCTAAAAACAGCCAGTAAGGACACAGACAACTATTAAAAATATTGGTAAAACCCAGAATCTTCTTTTATATTTTGAAGGTGTCAGGAAGGGTAAAGGAGGAGCTGCTCTGGAGCAGCTGCACACTTCATGGTGTTCCTTAGCAACAACTTCTCAGGCAAAGTTTCAGGGAGCTGGAAATAGGATTCTAGCAGTACTTCTTATTTTGGGAATTCAGTTCCTTATTCCTAACTAAAATGACCCTCAGTCTCCTCTGTTTATGAATAGCATATTTAATATAGAATCTATGCACCAAAGAAATTTATAGTTAATATATATGTGCTGAATGGTTGGGTAAGATAATCGCAGCATAAGTGAAGAAATTCTGTACTCAGCATTTGAAGCAATTTAAACAACATTGACTGCCATTAAAAAGTAATTTTTAATTTGCTTTAAAAAAAGCCTATGAACAAATTTTTTGCTAAAATATGTTTAAAAGTGTTTACATGACCTTTGTTTACTGTAATCACTTAAAAAATTTAAAAAGCCCTTTTAGTTTTTGTCTTTTATTATAGTAATTTACCCACAGAGCTTTATTCTACAGAGTCTAAATTACTGGCCTTAGAATTGATCCTATGCGTAACACACTGAAACTATTTCATTACTTTTAATCTAATGATCTAGGAAATCAAAAATTTTTAAGAAGTGCCCCCTAAATACATCTGCTGTCATCCAGAGATGACAAACTCACATACTGCCAAAGCAGAGTTGATATAGAACAAGATAATATGAATTAATGCTAAAAAAAAAAATAAAAAAATCAACAGACAAATAGCGTCACCATTCATTTCATCAAACTTAACTCAAGGAAAATATTTTTCATTGGAAAATCATTTTATCTTGATAGTATTAATTACAAATTATATGGAATTATCTGTCTTCAGTAAAAGGACATTAATGAGATGATTGTGAGGGAAATTGGATTGCAAAAGTTTTGGTGAATATCTTAGTTCTTGGTATCTTTCTGCATCATGATCAGAACCATCAGCAATCCTACTCCTCCAGTAATTAAGAAAGAGATTCACTTTTGAGTCTTGGTGGCCTGGGGGTGTTTCTGAAGCCTCTGGAGCAGCTAAAGGGCTGCTCCAGTCTGGAAAATCCCTTGAATGATGCCAGCAAAATGCAGCTCCACACCTTCCTCTGGGGCAGCATCACAGCTCAGCTGCTCCTCAGGGCAGAGGAACCAGCTCAGAGCATCTCCTCATCTCCTGCAGCCATCCCAGTGCCTCTGTGCTTTGGTAGTTGAGAAGAATTCGAGTATTTCCTTTCCAAATGAACATAAACTGAACAGAAGCCCAGTGCCTCCATGCCAGCAAACAGCAACTTCTGATTAGGTCAAAAACTGCTTCATGTTTTGAGAGCAATGGAATCTTTGCTCAACTATGAATTCAAAGATGATAAATAAAAAAAAATTGAAGATACAGCTCTGAGGTGGTACAGATGCTTCTCAAATGGCCTTCATTAAACTTAAATCTTAAATTAGCCAAGTTAATTCTCACCTTTTTTTTTTAATTTCATAAATGGACACACAACTCTAGCCAAACTTATTTATATGATCACCAACTGCAAAATAACAAATATTAGAAATCAAGCCTCCCAATACTATTTAAAAAAAACAACAAAATGCATCTCAAATGATTAGAAATATAATTTCCATGCTAAGCAGTGAGCATTAGTAACCATTATTTATATTTCTACATTAGCAAACACCCTTCTTTGCATTCCTGACTTCAGTACAGACCATAAGTACATTTATAATTACAGCTTCTGTTCATGCAAATGACAGTTATGCCTCAGCATTTATCAGTGGAAACACTAGAGAATTCTAAGTGGAGCATGACACATCCAAGATCATAAAAAAAACTCTCTATCAACAATTGACATACAGTAACACATTGAACAGAGTTAAATGCTTGTCTTTGGAGATTCTGGCATTAGCTAAAAGTGATTGATAATGCCAGAATTCATGATGGATTTGTCTGTGGTTTGCTGTCACCTGTTTATCTGAGATGCATTATTGGAAATAATCTCTCAATATAAACCCAAGCTTAATTAGAAATTCAATGCAAGCAAGCCATTCACCAAAGCCAAAACAAAACTGGGAAAATTTGTGCTTTAAAAAAAAAAAAAATCCTGCTGGATTGCCTCGTACAGAGATAAACACTTGTGTGTCAGACTATGCAGGTTGTCTGTTAACCCAGCAGATATTTTTCCACACAAACATTCACACAGAAAAAACACATAACCACTGCCCTTGAAACAATAGTTTAAGCCAAGGGAAAACATGTCAAAAGCCAGAGATAAAAAGATGAAAAATCAAAGTTCACATTTGATTTCACATTTTGTCTTACCAAGATTTTGAATTCTTTTCAAAACCTCTTTCTGAGCATTCACAAGGATGTGTGGGTTAAGGCACACGTACCTGAACCCTCAATAGAGCTCCCTTAGGTGGCAATTCAGTGATGATGCTGTAGCACAAATTGGCCAAATAATTCATAAATTGCAAAATTCTTTTTGCGCAACTTTACATGAAACTTCAGTTGCTCCATCACTAGTCCCATCACTCATAAATAACATAGAAGTTTGTCTGAATGTGCTGCACACATCTCCAATGATATTCAAATATGTCCTGGCACACCTGCTGTCCTAGACCTGAGGTTCCTTATGACAGTGGGGCCTTGATGCACATTTAGGTCTCAGTGTTTTGATGAGTGAAATCCTGGAGAACAGCACAAAATAATTGGAAATTTCAATTTAACCTACTTCTCTTTGTTCCATTTAAATTCTTTTAGGAAAAGCTGTGCCCTCCAAAATGTTAAGATTTACGAAAAAGGTATTTTCTCTTTCTTTAACAACAACCTTGGAAACTTCAGTGTTTAAGGGGCTTCCTAAGTGGGATGGAGGAGGACTTATGGCTTTTTTTCACCCCAGAAACTATAGAAGAGATGACTAGGAATTCCAAAATCATCTAACAAAAATACATAAGCCAAGCATTCTACAAAAGGCATAACAGCATCTCTGTGGAGCAAACAAAGTTAACCAGGGTCTTTCACATGATACTGCAGAAAAAGCAGGGTATATAAATATCTCAGAAGCAAACACACTCATGGCAGTTTCCAAGATGCAGATAGAGTTAGCCCAGCTGAGCAGATCACCTACACTGAAACAGAAAAAGAAAACTTGAAAATAATTTGCTCTGCACCTATCACTCTAAAGGACCCAATTTCAACACTAAAAAGACTCAATAGTTTTTAGAAAAAAAATAGTGTTCATAACATTGTGATTTACAAATATGGTAGAAAAATTGAATCTTTTACTTGTACAGTAGTAGAATAAATACATAAAAATTAAATCTTAAAATATATGTATTAGATTTAATCTGCATATTTTTTTGAGAAATATATTTAGAAAAACATGTTATCCCCGCTTTATTAGCATCATCATCATCTAGAGCCACGTCTACATGCTAGCAATAGCTTTTTACAATGTTCTGGTTTTAGAGATGCTTTCAATTGTTCCTCCCATTAAAATGAGAGTTAAAAATATTAATTTATGTAATCTGAGCCACGGAATGACTTCAACCAGACTAATTAGCATAACCTTCTTGGGCATCATCCATATTCATTGTGCAGACTGGGGCAATGCTTAATGGCAGAACTAGAACTGATGGAGCCTTCAGCTGTGTCAGTGCCACACTTCACAAACCTGTGAGCTCAGCAAACCCTCCCGTTGCCACCTACAGCAAGCTCTGTGTATAGTGTGCTGTAAGCTTCATTAGAGGGTTTGTGCAATTAGTCACAGCAAGGAGCAGGAATATCACTGGGGTGTCCGTGCATCACCTGTCCTCAGTGCGGGATCCTCTGGGCTGGTGGAACTGGGGTGGCTGTGGCCTCCAGGACAGGATGGATCACGGCCAACAAGGCAGCTCTGAACCTCTGGTCACACAGAACGTGCCACAGCAATCACCAAAAGGCAGCAGGGTCAAAATGTCCAGAGCCCCATGACCTGCTCAAAGTTTTAGGTGCCACCACCTGAAGCAGCTTCCTGGGCTGATATTCCTAATGATGTGGCTCATTAATATCCAAGCCATGCTGGGCATTGAGAGGTTTGGTAGTTGCCAAACTAATGGTGGTTCCTTTTGGAAAATTAGCTTTCATTAACATTCCCATCCAGTCCTGGGACCAGCAAATAGGGGCCATTCAGTTCTGCTACAGACAAGTAGATTTGTGGGAAAACAAATCATATAATCACAGAATGGCTGGGTTGGAAGGGACATTAAAGATTGTACAGTTCCCAATCCTTGCCACAGACAGGGACACCTTGACTAGACCAGGTTGCTCCAACTTGTCCTTGAGCATTTCAGGGATGGGTCATCCACATCATGCCTGGGCAGCCTGTGCCACTGCCTCGCTACTACCACAGGGAAGATATTTCCTAATATCTGATCCAAACTTGCTCCCTTTCAGTTTGAACCCACTCCCCCTTGCCCTGTCACTCAATTCTCCGGTAAAGAGCCTCTCTGCAATTGAGAAGAAGATATTCTATTCCTGTCCTAAGGTACATCTTCCTGAGGGGTGCCAGCCAAAAATTTCAGTTTCCAATTGAAGTGTTGTATCCTCAAACTTAAAGCAGGAGTTATGAGTTTAACATTCCTTATTATTAATATCATATAAACATTCAGATGAGCAAACTCTACAGGGCTGCAATAATACTCCTCATCCCCTTGGTTTTGAGGACAGTATATTGGAAAGAAATCCCTGATATTACTATTTAGGATGAGGGTTTTTCTCTGAGCAGCCTCTCCTACACCTCTCTCCAGCCAGCCTTGGACAGAGCTTTGTGACCAGCATCCAGCGGCAGAATTTCCACCCTTAAAAACCCTTGTACACCCTTAAAAATTACAGCCTCACTGCTTTTCCATAACAGTACCTCCCAGTCAGCTTCCTCAAGTATCAACTTTGCATGAATCTCAACAAAATAGAGCCTGGTTTCATTAATGTTTATAAGGTAATTCAAAGTGAGAATATCCTTTACAAACAATTCAAGTACATGTAAAGTTGTCACCAAAATAGAAGGTTTTACTTTTATCTACAGCAAAAGTTTTCTCTTTTATCATCTACTCTCTTATTTATTTTAATCCTTTCCCATACCAAAGGGCAAAAATTCCTATTAAATACATTAACCTGCCCTTTTATACACATAGTCCAAACACCATTACAGGAACCAACAATTTATCCAGGAACCCTCCAGCCCTAATCCTGCTTCTATACCTTGCTATACATTAATGCTACAAAATGTGAACACAATTAACAAGCAAAAAACCTTTCTAGTGGACAGGCATGTCTGTGGCTCCCAGGGCAAGAGGCACAAACAGCAGCCTTCCTCTTGGTGAATTTTAATTGGAATTTTAATAAAGGCTTTACCACACTGGAGAAAACTGCCGTTAGCACAGCTCTGACTCTTTTAATCAAATTCTTTGGTGATTGTTCCTGGGACTGAATGGAATTCAGAAAATTATTTTAGCAATATTTATATTTTTCTCTGATTTATAATTAAAACTTTTATTCTAGTAAAAAGATCATGAATTGTATTGCATATATTATAGTGGATAGCTGAGGCTAGGGGGTCAGATCAGTTTTTTGTCATATTTCCATTACAGCACACAGATTCAGTAAAAACCAGATTTCCCAGACAAGTGCCAGAGAGGTTCATTGTGAACCATTCTTCCACACACACTTTGCTCTTTACATGGAGCTATAATTCCTACCAAACTTCAGTGCATTAATATCTTTCCATGAAAATTTGTCCCTTATCATAAAAATGATTCCATGATAACAATAGTTACAGTAAATTCAAATAACTTCAGTCTTCTTTGAAAGTGTCCTCCTCAGTTTACCAATTTCATTTTATTTTTAAAAAAGACATGGAGTGGCCACTACATTAATTTTTTAAAAGTAAACACTTTGTACTTCCTGTCTCAACCAGAATCCAAGAGGCAGAGAAAAGAAAATCTTAGCTGCTTAGTTGTAGCTTGTAGAATGTGGATTTTTTACATACTGTGAATCAAACTAGGGGCATCAAATGATTTCACTGAAGGTTTTTGCTGAAAAGATTTTTGAAAACTGCAGTTAGATGATGCATATATGTTTGTCATTGGTTTGTATTCAACAAGCACTTGGGTCAAACAGCATTTCATCTCTCTGCAAATTAAAACCCCTAGCAAATGGATGGCTAATATGCTTCAACAGGAAGAGATGGAATTTATTAGATCCTGTTCTTCAGTGGCACAGTGAATCAGGTAATTGATGCAGTAATGCAAAATGTTATTAATGCCATCACCTCTCCTTTTTGTAAACCTGCCATGCAGGCTTTCAAATCCACTGTGGCAATTTCTGTCGCTTCCACCACCCATTCTTGTTGCCCTGCTTCAGATTTCTGCATCGGAAACTGCCTTACAAAATTTTCTGACACTTATTTCAATGAAGACAAACTTGTGAGTTCTGGCATACACCAGTCAGACGTTTTCAAAACTAAGGAATAAAATGGAAACTACTCCGAGTTATAGATCCCATGTCCATTAGTTACTCAAAATTATGACTCAGTGTAAGTTATTTTTGCATCTAAAATTTCTATTATATAATTAAGATATAAAACTTACAAGTCCAAGCTAACTTCCCAAGGACAGTTCACCAAAATAATTTTTCCGTAGAGAAAGGTAAGTATTTAAAGGCTTTGAATTAGACAAATATTGCTGAACCAGCATCGCTTTGCTAGCAAAATATTTTGAAACAATTATTTTTAAAAGGGAAAAAAGACAAGTTGAACAGTCATTTCTTGTTTCTGGTTATGTGAATCCAGTGTTTTAGGCTGCCATGGAGTGGGCACAGCTCAGCAGAGGGGGATCCCTGCAGCAGGAGGGTGGGCATGGCCAATGACCCTGCAGTAATTTCCCTCCCCTGTTTTGTGAGGAGAGATGAGCAGGAGATGCTCTGCGTGGCTCAGAGGAGGCGCAGAGCAGCTGCTGGGAGGGAAGCGGGCCCAGAGGAGCGTTGGGTGTTTGATTTTTCAGGACCGTGATTGTAAAATCGGCCTCAGCTTCGCTTCCCACGGGCACTCAAACGCGTCCCAGCTCCATCACTCCAGCAAGGGAGGTTAAAAATAACACAACAACCCCAAATCACGTGTGCACAAAGGCTTAATTTACAAAACCTGTGTTCAGAGCCAACAAGAAACAACTTCAGACACTGTGACTTGGATAGGTGTATGGACTGCCTCAAACTCCAGAAAAATAAATTAATCACTAACTGCCTTCCATCCCCCCTTTATTTTCTCCTGGTACAAGAAAAATGAACACTTAAACCAGCAACTTCTCTGGCAGATTGTGTTGACTTTGGGATTGCAAGTGCTACACTTTGAAGATTTAGCCACTTTAGCTTGACAATTTGAGCATCTGCTGGTTTTTTTCTTTTACTGATTTCCAGTCCCCTCTCAGAGGTCCACATCTGTCCTCCCTATGAAGTGGAAATAATACAAATAAGAGGTATCTGACTTGCCCAGGATTTCTTTGGTAGATGCTCAATCAGAAGTTTAGTTCTTCCCTACATTCTGAAAATGAAATAATCCTCCCTAAGAACTAAATGGCCCATTGAGAGCAATGAAAGAGTGAAGGCTAGAAAGAAAAATCCCCAGAACAAACATCTGATTAACTACTTTAAATAATACTTTATTTGTGCTTTGAATCTTTGACTATTTCTTACCCTTAAGAATTCACAAAGTTGTCCTTCCATTTTTTAAAAATCCATTATTTATGCATAAAATGACAAGGAGGAATCACATTGCTTCAATTGAGCTTTGCTCTGGAGTAAGTGCCTTTTTTATTTTTAAGAAAAGACTGTTTGATTTGTTAATATTAATATCTGGAGTAAATGCCTTTTTTATTTTTAAGAAAAGACTGTTTGATTTGTTAATATTAATATTTTAACACCAACTTTGAGCATCTGAGCAGTTGTTGATTATCACAAATTCTAAGTCCTGTAGATGAGAATTCTGTAAGAACTAGTATTCAAAATGAAGAACAAGCAATGGAAATGGTTTTCAAGATCATTAAAGATTCATGCATTGTTATTATGGGAAGCATTTTAATTAAATGCTGTTAAATAAGTTCATTTCCCCCCCTTAGTTTGCTACAGTGCATCACATCCTTCAGACCTTGTTTAACTGGCCCTGGTAGCAAACCCAGGGTTTTGCTCCTGATCTGACTTCTCAGGGCTGCTGTAACATTAACTCTGAGGTTCCCATTCCCATCTTCAGCCCTGACATTCACTTAACCAGCCTGGGTGCTGAAAAGGAACCAGCAGCACCCATTTCAGACAGGCTACAGGCTAAACCATGAGCACATTTAACACCTTCCTGATGATCTTCATGGCCTTTCCCTGTTCCCAGCTGTGTAAGCAGAAGGGAGAAGATGTCTTGCAGCCATGAACAGAACCTGCAGAACCCTGGCCCTGCAACAAACACAGCCTGGGGTCGTGCATTTACACACACTTCATGAACACACACCTTGTAACATCAGAACAATAACCAGAATCTGCTGGTTACATAAAGAACCCACCTAAACTGAGGGGCAGAATAAAAAACTTGTAAGTGCGTTCACCATACTCCATCAATAACATCTAAAATTATAATTTACTTTCATCTCTTTAAATACATTTAAAAAACCCTCGAACTTAATGAAACACCAATTATATGACACAAGGAAGTCTCAAAACTAATACTGCAGGACTAACACCTCTAATCAACTCTGAGCTGAGAGACAAGGCACTTTTCTGATCACTGACAGCAACAGCTCAGCAGAATTCAAGATGCATTGACATAGTTCACTAATGCCTGTGTTACACACACACAGCCCACCTCTCTGATACATGAACAAGAACAGCTTCAAACTGAACCAGAATCTCCACTGCAGAGAAATTCTGGCCATGGGATGATGGGAAAACAAAACAAAATAACCCCCAAGCTACTGCACCCCATTCTGTTTCATCTCTATCCATGAAACTCTACCAAATCATTTGGAAGCTGCTCAGGTATGGTTTGGAATAGCAAAAAGCACAGCTTCATTTCAAAGCTAATGTTGACCACTATTTTCAACAGGTCAGCACATTGAACACCCTCAAACCTTGAAAAAGCTTGAGCAGAATGTAACTTCTTTCCTTTTTTTTCCTAATGCATTTTTGACAAAATCAAGAAATAGCCATCCCACAACACTGCCACCTCCATTTACTGCCTCACGTGGAATTCTGGATCAGCCTGTGAAGTAAGAAGGGAAAAAAACTCTCTTTGTGGAGAAAAGAACAGAAGGCAGGCAGGATGGGGACTGCAGAGCAAGTTCCTCTGCTGGCAAAAATGCTCCCTCTTCCAGATGGTGGGAGATGGGAGCCGATTATGTTCCTGTGGGAAGAACTGCACGGCCAAATATTTGCCAGGTGCTTCAAGTCTCCTGCTCTGCACAATTGTCCTGCCCTCTCCTACTCCCTGTTGTTTAGCACAGAAGCTCCACTTCCAGGACAAATTGACAATTTAGAGATTGGAAGAGAGCATTCCCACTGAGGCCAAGGCTGGCAGACACTTTTAGGAGTATGACTTGAGCACACTTGCGTGTGTAGGACTCAGAAAGCCAAGTAAATAATCAGAGGGGAGGTTTGGGTTAGCACATCTCCTGTCTGACATCCAGGAGTGCTGAAAGGCAGGAAGGAAACTCAAGACAGCACTGGGGAACCCAGTTTCTGTGGCTGAATTCTAAGTTGTCATCAAGTCCTCTATTTTCCTTTAAAAAGTTGAACTACATATAGCAACAGTTAGAGGGAAAAGGGCTCCTCATCAGAGGTTTGCTGGGTTGGGGGCATCAAGAGCCACTCCATGACTCCTGCACTAGTGCCACTTGAAAAATGACAAGTGCATTAACAGAGCCGCAGTGTGAAACTTCAAAATCATCCCTTTAATCACATGCCACTCAAGATCATATAAAAATCCTAATAAACATCAGGCTGACCACTCTGGAGTGCCCACTACTGCTTTGAAGCATGTCATTTACACTGCTGAGATGCAGCAACAACAAACTGCTTTTAGCAGGGTAATTCTGGTGAATAAAGGAAAGCTACAAATACAGTCAAATCCAATCTTTCCCTAAAGAAAAAAAAACCATCTCCACCAAGTTCAGACAGGGGAGCTTGTGTAAGCAGGTATGAGATTTTCCACGATAAAAGAAATATTCCTGAATGATAGCTGTGCAAATTTCAACTTCTTTATTTCATAGGCCTGAGAGAAATAAAGAAGTTAGTGCTAACACATGACCCTAGCAATTTTTCATGTACAAAGACAAAAAAAAGAGCCCTGAAATTTGCAGAGCAGCAAGTTTTCAAAGATTCAGGGTATGAGAACACACTCAAGATCCATCCCTGCCCTGCTGCTGGAAATCCAAGGCATGGGATGAGGACAACTCTTCACCAGTGAGCAGCACATGGGCTGAACTAGAATTCACCACTGATTTGCCAAGTTGTGCCTCATTAGCTGCATTTCTTGTCATTTCATTATTTAAAAAAATTTAAAAAGCAGTTTTCTCATTACCAGCAATAAATATAGGAAAGACTCTGTGTGCTCGTAGCTACATAATGAATAAATGCTTTTAGTTGCTATTAAATCTGAAATGGAAGTAAAAGACCATTTTTCTCCTGACACAAACATGTCTCTTAGACATACCAAGGCTCCTTAAGCTATATGATATAAAAAGAAAAAACTTTGTCTTAATCTGTAATGATATTTCAGAAATTACTTTTACAGTACAGTAATTCTGGAAATGATGAGAAATGAAGACTAGCAGTGACAACTGAGTTTAGAGTTAAGCCAAGGTTCCTCTGGGGAGATCACAGCTACCAGCAGAAAAATTTTCTTGTCCTGGAAGAATCCAGCCCTCTCGAAATAGGTTTTTCTCCTCAGTTTACAATAGATTCACTTCAATATTGAGAGGAAAACTAGATACAGCCCAGAATGTTCAAAACAGATTTGAAGGAGGTTAAAAAATCAACCTGGAATGCAGAAGAGCTGCTTATTTGAGGTGTATTAATGCCCCGGCAAGGTGGTAAAGACAGTTTTTATGGAAAGCTCGGAATAGTAGAACAAATTTTGAGATGTCTCCTCAATGCAATCCTAAACATGATCACACTTTGTTCAAAGTCCTGGCTCCTGCAGGAGTATAAACCACATCCATTTACACCAGTGCAATTTGAACTTAAGGCAATCTGAGACTCTGAGAGCCAGGAGACTCATGGAAAAAAAAAGTGGAAAAGGAAAAAGAATAAAAAGAAGAAAAAATCATTTTGGAGAGCTGAGGAAAAAAAATATTACCTTATTTCTCCTTTCAGATACTTGAGGGCAATTTCATTCTTTCTCCCTCTCTTTGTACATGAAAAAGAAATACATGAAATAGGTCTAAACTTGTCCTCTTTCCTCAGCAAATTATCCCAGTAACTCCAATGGGAGTTAAATGCCAGTAGGAGCAAAGATGATGAAGCATAGCTGAACCTGGCTGAAAGTCCAGAAAATATTGAAAAAAATTGAAATGTCTTTATTGAAGGATTCAAAACATATCACAGACCAAGGGTTCAGCACCATTGTGATTATCTGATCAATACCCAAAACTCAAGTATATTTTGACTACCACAGTTACATTTAAGATTTTACAGTCCAAATTCAACTAAGCATTAATAACTTTTCCATGAGCACAACTTTATGGAATATTTTCTGTATAGCTAAATCCTTCTCTAGATATTGCTAAAAATATGTAGGGATAGGAGAAATGCAAAGATTTTAAAGTAATTCTATCATTCTATGTGTCTAATAATGCTCCTGTTACTTCACCACAGTCCAGGAATTACCACAAAGAAATTGCTGTAATTAATTACAATTAATTAAATTAGAGAAGAGGAGAATCCAGACAATCACTTCCAACATCCCTAAGAATTATTATCATTCTACCTTTTCACCCCTTTCTCTAGGAGGCAGATAATATCTGTTAATACCTTTTATCCAAATATTTCGGACTCAAATCCTTATTTTCACACTAAGGATACCCCTACCTCAGCATAATCCAGGGAGATAATTATTTGAAGAATACCTGGGTAAGGTACCTACTGCTTTTAAATCCTACTGACAGGAGACAGAATTTTTAAATTAAAAAATTCCAATTTACATTTCCTCCAAAGTGCTTGTTGGAGATGTGCAGCAACCTAATTGAAGCCTATTTGATTTATTATATCAGATGGGTTACTTTTTCCAAGAGCTAACCAAAATCACAATGCTCACATTCAGACCAAAGTGTTTTCCCACAGCAAGACACTGTAATTTTGCATCTAAAGAGACTCCACAGCAGGAAATGTGTCTTTATTTATCTTTGATTTGGTGGGTTGTGCCGGTCTTTGTTGCAGAAGAAGCATTGTCGTGTGTTTAATTTGATGTAAAGGTGTGAAAGTTATGTTAGCCAGCTTCCCTGATGCAAACTGTGAGATTTCAGACTGCAATTCACAGGGAGGTTGGGGGAGGACACCAAATGATCTAACCTGTCAGTCACAGTCATTTTGAGATGCTTGATACTAATTAAGCCTATCAGCTCTAATGCCAGACTTCTCTAAGACAAAGGGTTCCATCAAATTGATAAGACTCTGCTAAGCAGGGTTTAAAATTAATTCATAATTTCTTTTATGTTTGTCATGTTTTGTGAAAATGAACTGCCATTCAATTTTTCATAAGCTCTGCACAAGCAGAAGAAGCCTAATTTCAGGCACTGTGCTGACAGGCCTGGGTAGGTTTATGAACAAATTATGATTACACACAGTGATCAAGCTTCAGATAATTGAAGCAGCAAACCAAACTATACAGCATGCAAATATTAATGGCTGTCCCCAAAGTCTCATTGAATCTGCATAATATAAGAACTTTTCAGCTTCCTGTTGCACTTGGAATATTTTCAGCATAAATAATTAAAAAGAATTAACTCAAGGATCTTCCAGTGAAGAGCATTCCATCTTGAATTTCTCAGTGTTTGGAGGTGGAGCTGAGTGAGCTGCAGCCTGAGCAGGCTATTTCTGCATCCCGTTCCTGATTGCAAAAAGGAACATTCTCTGAAGTCAAAACTTTGTCCATCTATTTTTAGGGGTGCTGAATGCACTGTTCTCTAATAAATCAGCAGATCTTTGAGAACACAGCACCTCCAAAAATACCAGAGCGAGGGTTTCTGATGCTCTAAGGCAGAACCATGGCATGATAAACTAGAAAAGATGTAGGCCAATGGCATTAAATCTGCCTAAATGCCTAATATCTGACATATGTTTATTTTAGGCTACCTAGGACTTCTAGAATTAAGGTATTTTTCAGTGCAAAATATTGGTATTATTAAGAATAATCCGAAGACCATTGAGAAGATTTAGTTAACTTCTACATCTCGTCTACTGGTGAATATCAAGCTTGTAAATTAACCAATCATAGTGAAAACGAGTAAAGGAACCTGTCTTTAATATTAAAGTTTAAAGCCACAATTTGTTTCAACCTGGCAAAGAAAATGGCGAGACTCCTTGCTTTAGGCATTGGGGAAAAAAATAGCATTAATATTGTCAAGGCAACAATGAAAATACTTTACTATTATTAGGTGGAAAATTGAAGGTGCAGAAATCCTTCACTTGCTTTGTAATAGCTTGTTTAATAAAGGGGGACTGGAATAATCGTTTTTCAACTTTAATATTATTAGAGAGAAAGAGAAAAATGGTGCCTGTGATCTAATGCTGAAAACCAGTTTCCTGCTGGATGCAAAGAGCTCTGTCTGGTTTGAAAAACCTATTGCTGCAGTAAACAAAAAAAAAAAACCCAACCCTTTCACTAACACCTCATTAAGAGAGTCACAAGTGGTTTTCATTGATTAGCTCCTATTATAGCAATAATCCTCAATATGCTGCATGCTGCACACGAGCACTGTTTTGTGTAAACAACTGCCAGTGATTAGTGATCAATGAATAATTTTAGCCAAATGTAATTGGATGGGAACACATTAAGAGCTACTCCATTTCATCCTCCTCATAGCAAAAGGAGGAGGAGAGGTGCACAGTTATCCCACCTTGCTAATTAGTATTTCCTTCTGAACCCAAACATTCTATTAGGCAGTATGCCTGAGCTGCATCCCCACAAATAAATTTGTAATAATAAAAAAACCCTCCTGTATTGCTGTTTTGTTGCCCAGATTGCTAAAAGATTTTTAGTTATTAGTTCTGTATATTTTTCAGAACAATTTCACAGAATGGCTGTAAGTGGTACAGTTAATAGCTGCAACAGCTCCAGCTTCCACATTGGTGAATGGCAACATTAGAAATGGAAAGGGGCTGCAAATGCAGCATCTCCTGGTCAGGTTCTTCCCCCAGAGCCCTCCCATATTGCACCATCAGACAGTCTCAGACAACCCTCAAATCAGGGGTGATTTCAGGTCAATATCATTTCTGTTTCAGGGTTTGATAGCTCTGGCAGGTGCCTTCCTACAAACACACAAAATAATGCTTCTTAAATCAGTGAGATGCACGAGATCGTTTCTTCCCACACCTGGCTCCCAAACAAAAATCAACTGGAATTGAGCAAAACACAAATGTTTTACACTTTTGTGAGAAGCCAGAGAGGACGAAGTTCAGCCTTTTAGCCAAAAGAGTTTCCAGTCCCTTGCAATGGATGTTCCAACTTTCCAATGGTGTTCTTATGCTCTTGTGGAAATAAAAATATAACATGATTGTCAGTGGCATACCCTCCCTGACTTTTGTCTATTGCTGGAGATACTTGTCCACGTTTTTCCCCTGTCACTCTCCCATTTGTAAGGTGACTCACTCTTTCATAGTTCATTTTTCCCTTTTGCTTGAAAGCAAATCACAATGCTGCCAATGCCCACACAGTCACACTCAGTGTGTTCTTAAACTAAGGAACAGCTACATTTCAGATTCAAGTAAACACACCAGGAATGTCACCAGCAGTTTAACTGTCCTCAAATTAGCTTTAAATGTAAATAAGGCTATTCTTTGATGTTCCTCACTGCTTCTGACTGCTTGGGCTCTGTGATGAATCCAAAGGTGTACTTTATTCTTAGTCTCTCTTCCTTCAGGCTCAAAGATTGCATAAATTACTGAGAAAAAAAGAGTCACTGCAAAGTGAAAGAACCAACTTTTCCTTTTCAGAACTGCAGGATCTCAAATCCTATGATATACAAGTCCTGAGCTACAAGATTTGATGTAAACTCACTGAAACACCTCACAAGTTCTGATTTAAATTGAGAATCCACCAAGTCAGCTGTGGGGATGGTAACAGAGGTGACTGCAACAACGGGGATCTCTAAGAGGAACTGAATTTTAGAAACCTACGTGGCTGGAGCTATAACAATTGGGTGTCCTGCAGCACACCCAAGAGTGCAGAAGCACAGTTATCACAAAGATAATGATTATACTGAAGAATTTATATAAACTGTGCTGTGTAACTGCAGTGGGAAAAGAACAGAGGGCAAGGGAATGTTTGTCCTACCCACACGTGGCTTCCACCCCGAGGACAATGAGATGGGCACCCTGCGGGCACTGAGAGAGCAGCTCTCCTTATTTTCTGGGACATTTTTACCGCTCCTCTTCACAAAGCCCAGCAACATCTCTGCCTTCAAAAGTGTCATCTCTGCCTTTTGTGCTGCCCTTGGTGACAGAGGATGCGCTGTCACCATCTGAGCTAACTCCCAGAATGGATCAGTTCCTTCCAATTGGTTTCAGCTGGGCATTTATGACAAACACCAATGCAGTATTTCTAGTTTCTCTCCTCAATGGTCAGACCTTGAAGCATTCTGTCACTTCCCTTCCCCTCAAAATTAGTCCAGATTTTCATGGTGCTTTCCCAGGTGAGGAGAACATCCATTTCAGCATTCCTTGCCAGGATCACACCTCCACTAAAGAACAACTGACAGCCACAAGGCTGCCAATATCATCCTGGGGTATGTACCTTAATTAGCTTACAAGATCAATCTACACAAACTAACATTTTCATTTGTGAATGCTAAATACTCTTGACTTGAAAATTAGGAGCCTAAATCAGACACTTTGAAGTTCTCATTGAAAATCATGGTCTTCTGTTACTGTATACATTGTAAATTGCTGCAGATAAAAGCTTTGTCTTTCATTTACAAATACTTAGTTAACTAAATTCCATTTTATTAGTTACAGCATGTGAAGTTTTGCGAGTGTGTTATTAAAAAACCCTAATTGTTCTTTGAAGCAACAAGTACATATTTCTCTTTCCAATTTAGAGGTAAATTTTTAGAGCACCAAAACATCCTGTTGTGTACAGCAGTTTATAGAGTGTTTTAATTATTTGTGCAAAGCCTCGGAGTAAGGTCTCAAGCCTTTAGCTATCTTGCCTAATCTAACAGGGTAACAACCAGGGTAAGAATGAACTTTGGGGGAAAAAAAATAGTAACAATTAGGTCAATAATAGTTCAAAAATCCATTTTGCTTTTTGATCACCTACATAACACACAGTAGTGATAACAATGCTGAAACAAGAGTACCAATTTCAGTGGCAGCTGCACTGAAGGGAGAGGTGTCTCTCTCCAGGCTGTAACATTATTACAGGAATGGCACTACAGAGCCAGGCACACACCTCAAGGCCTGCAGCAGTGATAGATGCAGCACACTAATTCCTGATGGCTAAAGGATGTTATTGCACCGTAAAGGTCGTTTGCTCAATCCTGTGATACATCTTCAGCTGAGAATGGCAATTTAGAAAGTTTAGTTAGGATGCTACAGTCAACAAGCAAGCTGAAATGGCAGCTCTGCAGGTAAACAGAGCACTGAGGAGGACTTGAAAATTCAGTAACTCTCAAATGAAGACTTCAAAAATCAATAATACTCTTGTTTTGAGGGACAGGAAAAGGATGAACTACCTGCGTCAATTTATTCTCATAATTACAACACCTGTGATTGTTTCAAAATGATGGCATCAAAATTGCAAAGGGCAGTAGAAACTGAGACAGCATGGATTAGTAATTAAGGACTCAAAATACTGCATCTGTTAGTCTTTGTCTCAAGAGTATAAATCCTCATGGGTCCCCCCAGCCCTCCTTTGTAGTTTTTGCAGGAGATATATCCAGAGAGAAAAAGAGTATTTGGCACAGCCTGCGTAATATTTAAAGGAAGAGAAACTTGTCATGACTATTCAGCAATGTGAGTTTGCACAGAGTACAAAGCAATTGAGAGAGAACTAAAAACTTAGAGAAACTTTACAAAAATTAAATTTCAGGTCTGTTATGTAGACACTGGTGTGGAATAAGAGGGAAACGCATCAACACAAAGTCTCTTTCTCTGTGACACTGCCAAGCCAGCTGCCATCAGGTCTCAAGACAGATATTTTAATAATCCCTACCAGGAGCAATGCTCCACGACCTCAGGTCTTCTCCCACCACTTCCATGCTGCTTGTGAGAGCTGCTGCACACAAGAGGACTCTGCCTGGGCTGAGCAATAGCTAAAGCACCAAGAGCTGTCATCAGGGAAGAGCTGTGTCTGCCCTCAATTTGCAGCCCTCCCCTTTTTTGCTTGGGCAGCAAAAAAAAGAAAAATTAATGAGATTTAAACAGGAAGTAGTTTTCCTTTTTTTGTTCCCTTAAAAAAAGCTGTCTGACCTGAATTATTTGTAAAATAGAGCAAATTGAGTAACAGAAGTTTTGCTGAAATATAGTCCATATTAATTTTTCTTCTGTTAAACAAAGAATCACTTTGCCTTGCAACATTTAATTAGATTTACCTAGAGGTTTTAGCCAAGGCACCATCTTAAATAATTAAAGAATTACACGGTATGCAAATTTATATTATTTACTCATAGTTTTTGTCAAAGTTGAGCAGTAATGGTGTAATATATACACAACTCAGTATTTTTTCATTATATGGAAGATGAACATTTCCTTTTCTGTTTCCAGACAGCATGACACAATATGTGCATCCTTTATCTGAACACAGACTAAACTAGCTATGAAGGCATCGGGAAAAGAACAAATGCAACACTGCAGCAATGCCAACTTGATGGGATATTAGGGGAAACACTGACTCCACCTGTTCTTTCAGCAGACAGCTTTTCACTCGAGAGAAGCAGGGGAAAATTTCTCAGTTCGACCATGGGGATGCCACGTATTTGTCCAAAAATATTTTCTTCAAGATTCAGCTCCCTCACACTACTCCTTGTCCAAGCAGGGTGAGGGTATCCGTGAGGTTGACTTGGCAGCAGAAGACCCTCAATGCCAACCAGCTCTGACACCTGTTCTGTGTGCTCCTGCAGTTTAGGGGAGTCAGCTCCGAGAAAGTCCCGTGTCAAATTGTGTTAAAAACCTGCCCTTTCCATCTTCTTCCAGGTTATTGCACGGCAATGAATAGGGGATTTCTCAGCTTGGAGACATTCTGGAGCACAAAATGCAGGAAAAGCACAGGAGGCACCAAAAACTCAAGGCACTGGGATGCCCAAGACAAGCAGGGAGCAGAACCAGTGTCAGCTCTTGGGGGACAAATGTTCACGTGGGAACCCAAATTTTGCACACATTCTCCAACATACTGAGCCACTGAAAACTGCTGGATGTGAGAAAGGAAAAGGTAGAAGGAAAATTCTAAGGCATAGGGAGGAAACTTGCCCTTCTCAGCTTTTACTTGAATTTGTCTCATCCTACAAAGTTCTCCCCATTTCAAAAGTCACTCCTTTCTAAGAAAGCCAGTCTCTGGAGATCAGCAGCCCAGCAGTAGCTGACAGTTCCCTTATTTTAAGGAAACAGAGCTGGCACTTACAATTCAAAGCCATGGCTATCTCAGGATCCTGTCAAAACTTCCAGAAACGCCATCTGGTTAAATATGCAACACAAAAACAAAAATTATACTCTTTCTGGAGGTCTTAATTAAAAAGAAAATATTACAAGTAAACAAAACCTTGTTTTGAGTGTGGACAACCTTGCTAATGGCCTCCACAATGATCATGTATTATACACAATCACATGTATTGTATTCTTGATGTAAAGAAGCAAAAATCCTGGCACAATGCCATGGAAGGATGTAACAGCACAGGCCCAAGAAGGCAGAAATTCCACAGCATTTCCATCAAAAGCTAATGTGGCTTCATTAACAGTAGGACAAGGTATTTCACTGCCATTAACCCTATAGCGCTTTTAACTTCTTTCAGCACAAAAAAGCAAGTCAAACTTCATGGTACTTAACTTTTCTCTTGCCTATCCCTGTTTTTGAACATGCCTAAAAGAGTTTCCCAACTACTTTTATTCCATTACCTTAAGTACTTAAGTTTCATTTTCAGCAAAGCTCTGTTTAATGAATATTTATGAGCAAATCCTGCAGTGTTCATTGAAACTGTAGAACATCCCTTCACAGCAGGCTACAGATTTACATTTTGGGGTTTATTACTGAAATGTTAGCCACACAAATCGATGTCACTCAGAAAATACAGTGACAGCTCTTCCTGCAACCCCTGCCCCTTCATCCAAGTAATGTTATGTATCATGTTATTCTTTGGCTCTAGAGAAATATAATTTATTTTTTTATATGCAATATTTAATTAAAAATACATAATTATAAAACATCCAGCAGCCATAATTTACACCCGGCAGCCTCGAGCTGGCAAACCACTGTGAGCAGCCTCCCCGAAGTCACGGGGTTCACTGGTGTGAATAAAATTACTCACTTGCATAAGCGATCAGAAGACAAGATCTTCATTACAGCTGTACACAACATGATAAACAGTGTTAACTCTGAGGTTTTGCCTTCCCCAGGCACTGCTCAGAGGCTGTTGAGCTGAGCAGTGGTGATGCAGGGCAGTGCAAGTGCTTGCCAGGCCCAGAAATGCCAAACCTTTCTCCCAGCTCTCAATGGCCACTTAAAGAAGTTGCTCCATTCAAACAAACAGGGACAACTAAAATTGTCTGAATGCATCTCTTTATTAATTTCACCTTTGCACATGGTAAGCTGATCTAACTTTATTTAAAAGTATGCCCACCTTCATAGGACAAAGCCCATTTATTCTAAAACAGGGAAGTGACCCAAACAATTCACACAAACCTATGTAGCTAACCAGAAAATAAGCAACAAGTTATTCTCTATAAAAAGCTGCACTCCCAGATGAACTTAAACAAGATCAATTCAAGTAAAGCAGTGCAGGAAGTGGGGAGAAAAAAAAAGTGGGAAAAAAAAGGACAAAATACCATAAAACCAGATTCTAGTGTTCCTCAATTTCTTTAATGTTTAAGTTAAATTGAGTTTATTTCTCATTTTTGTTAGAGTAGTAAAAGGTGTGAATACAGTAACAAAACTTTTGTGGTGTCAGACAGAGCTTCAAACATATATGCTTTATAGTGTTTGCTCAGGAGTGTTTGTTTTCTCTGACTAAAACCATCCCTATGGGCTATGAACAGGTTGCAGCTGCCTGCAATGCAGAATTTCTATGGAAGATGTTAAAAGCATTCTTTTGTTTATTTATTTAGACAGCCTTAGCTGTCTTAAGCTATATACATATATACAAACATCATTTCTGAAGGGCGAGATGCACATTCCACCCGGGGTTTGAGCAGGGAAGAGCAGCATTTCCATTGCATAACCTCCTGGGTAGAAAGTTCACTGAAATGAGAGTAAAGAATATTCACTTGAAATAAAAAACAACTGGGCATTGTCATTTGCCAGTTCTGGAAATACTGCGGATGCAAATGATACAATATAATCTGACTTTCAAATTGCAATCAATGTTTGATTTGTAAGCTCACCACAATAGTTTAACTCTTGCTACTCCAGTATTTTCTATCCTATGGGGAAAAATAGGATAGAAAATCCTATTTTTTTTTCATAAAGTTGAGACTGAGGAGACACCTGTTTACCCAACTTCAGCAGCTGGAACCTGTAGACAACATCATTCCCTTGAGAGTGTGTGTCTCAATAGGGTTTCACAATAACCTGTGCCTTGCAGTTATTCATGGAAAAATTACAAATGCTTATTCTACAACTGTAACTGCACAGTTAAAGCCAGCTAGCCCTAATTGCTCTTGGAATTTCTATTAAATTGCAGCCTTCCTTTCTAATGTGAGATAATTTTTTGGACATGAACATGGCTTTGGATGACAAACATCAGCCAGGAGTTCCAGATGCCACTTGAGCCAGAGAGTAACTGGCTATGGGCCCATTCTTAGCTAATTGCTAAACCAGAGTAAAATGAACACAAATGAGAACCAGGAGACAAAAGTCCTTGAAGTCATTAAAACATGAGTTAAAATGATACCTCAGGTAAGCTCAACACTTGTGTAATGGACAGGGGAATTGCAACTCATGGAAACTGACAGAACAGGAGTACACTTTGATGTTAAGGTCTACATTAAAAAACAAAAACAAACAAACCACCAAAAACCCAAACAAACTTTTTCTTCCCTGCCCCAAACAGCAAAGCCAACAAAGACAACCAGTTCCTGTATTTCTCTTTCAACCATCTCATGTGCTTTCCTGTTGAGTTACCTCTACAAAAATGGGTCTCGAAACTGTGAACCAAGTATAGGGGCAAAGCCATGGCTATCAATCTAGTTATGCACAAAGTGCTGGCTCTTAATATACAAACTCTGTAAGATAGTCTAGTTTCCAAGTAACCAAGGAAGAATTTTCTACATAATAAAACATGTTTTCTATACATAACAATGTCTAAGCAGCCAATGTGCTTTTTTCCCTGATGTACCCTCTATTTTATCCATTATCAAGGAGCTAGGAGATATCTAGTTCCCAAACTCAGTGGTATTCCCTAATCCTTAACATGAAGTACAGGTAAAATATCTTACTGATCAAGGCAGTGGGATGCTGCAGAAAGAACAAGGCTGTAAAATTACTTACAGGCATAACCAGATCCTATGGCAGACTCCCTTTTCATAATCAGAGAGATAGAAATAATGCAAATGCCAAGCAAAACACACCAGAGGTTTATATGAACACACAATTTTACAGCATTGATCTTCTGCCATCAACAGATGGAGAGATTAAACTGGTATTGTTGCACCTCAGATTTGAGAGAAGCACAGCATGAGATACCAAAGGATTTTCCAGGGAACATTGTAACACAAGAGTCTCAATGGGAATTCTGCAGATAAACACAGAGGAAGAAGCTGAACATAAAGCATGGTACACATAAGGTTTCTCCTTTTTGGAATTCAAACAGCCAAACTGCCTCCATAGAACAAAACCAATTTTTCAAACAGAATCAACCTCACCTGGAGATACACAGCTGTCATCTGCACTTGCATTTAGCAGCCTGCCTGGAAGAGCCTGGCAAAACGTTTGAACAATTACTACAGTCACATTTCACTTTGTCCTTCTGCCAGATTTGCACTTTTTTTTCATTTCTGAGCCTTCTGCAAGAACAACTACTTTCTTGCCAAATTGCTCACTTCCATTCAAAGTTCACGAAAATCAGGCACCCTAACAAAGGCTAAAAAGCTCTCAAAACATCCAGGGCATTTATCAGCATCAGATAAAAACAAAACAGCACGTTCCCAAGATTCCTGCTTTTTCTACCAAACCATAAAACATCAGTGGTAACTCACTTTTTCTGTATTATATTAAAATTAGCATGGGATAGAAATTCAATCAGAAGTTCATCCAGCATTAATTTCTACAAAAAAAATTCTATCATGAGCATAAAAGTAATAATTTGCTCATTAAGGTGTTTCATTAACATCCATCTTTACGAAAACCTTTGAGATAACCAAAATATAAATCAGAATTGCCTACAGAGAATAACAGTATGGAAATGACCACACTGTTGCACTTGCTAAGGAAATGAAAACTTCAAGTGAATTGCTGCAGGGAAACTTTTATGGGTCCATCTGTTATGAAGGTGAACATCAACTTTATTGATTTTTGTATCTTTTATACAAAGAAGAAAAAACAGGGTTGATGGAAGAGTATGGTCAAATAAAACTCCCCTACAACACAAACCAAACAAAAATCAGGTCAGAGAACTGGCTGAAAACAAACAAGACTATGAAATCCAAACAAGCACCTGTTGTTACTGAAATTATTAAATATGAGATTTCTATGGGGCACTGTAGGTATTGATGTCAAAACCCACAACAGACTGAGAACAAATAGCTTTCAAACAATCATGATATCCCCTGGGCTGTCAGGGATAATAATTACTATTTTTCCCCTTACAGATCAATGATGTAAGGACCACATTTGCCCTCCTTATTCACATTCAGCAACTTATTAACTCAGAGCAAACCTCACTGCAGTAAACAGATGCAAGTGATAAGGGTATCAGACTCCATCTGACAGAGATAAATTCAAGTTATTATGTTTGTTAGCAGAATTAGTTTGGTCCCATAAATAAATAATTTCTCCCAAATACACAATATGAAGGCGAGGAGAAGCCAAAGATGATAACATTTTCATTCCTTAATCAGGATACTTCAACATTATAAAGATAACCAGAGAGAGGGGAGAAAAATGAGAGAAGCCAATTTGAAGCACTTACTGACAGCAAGCCAGGATTAAGCACCTTGTTGTAAAAAGCATAAAAAATATAACATAATTTTAAAAATTCCTTTTTCAGAACACCACTCTCTAGACATTTGATTTAATGGATTACACCACTAAGTGCTGTTACTAAAGAGGAACCTTCCAGCCTGCTGCTACTTCTCCCACTACAAGCACACAATATTTGCTTGCACAGAGGTGTGTTTCCTCTCGTGACAACTCCCCATGAAATATCTTGAAGTCCTCTTCTGCATTTCACTGTACCTTTTACACCAAAACATGTCCAAGGAGCCTGAATAGGGCTCTAACAACTCTGCTGGGGTTCCTGGTTCCTTGTTAAAACTGGAACAGAATCATGTTTCTCCCTCAGGCACTGCCTTAAAAAAACTTTAGGCCATACGTTCTTGAATTATTTATCAGAAGTTATTATGCAAACAAGGATTAAATAATTCTCTTTGAGCTGCTGGTGGTAAGCACAGCAGCTAGAGGCACAGTGGCTGTGTGATATGATCCAGCCTTCCTGGCAAACCAGCTGCATTTTGCTAGGTAGATCCAAGACCTGCTTTTCCTTTTTACTCACACTGGTGTAAATGAGAGAACCTCCTCAAAATTTGATGCAATTACATCAGCATAACGCTGCTTAAGTAAATCAGGGCACTATTTGTTTCCAAGTGCATTTCATTAATGGCTGTTGGACAAAATTAGTACAGACTTCAACTTTGCTCTCTCGCTCAATTCATCTGGCCTTGCTTTAAAGAAACAGCTACTCTGGTAATGAACACAGGATATAAACAATAACCACAGAATAATTTCAACTTTTAAAAAACAGTTAGCTGTGACATCCACCATATGCAGTAGATAAAGTTATCAGTGTTTCCCAAAATAGGCATCACTTTCTAAATAACTTACAAAAAATATTTGTAATCTATATATACTTAAGCAACTGCTGCTGAGCTCAGTTCAAGAAAGTTACAAGCCTGTTTAAAAATGTGGATTTTAAAATAAAAGTAATCAAATAATAGAAGTTATGACCTTTATCTTTGTTATGTGGCAGAAAAGAGCTGGACAAAGAGTTAAAACAATTATTGCTTCTGCCTAGGGTAAACACTACTTTATTGGCCTTTTTTTCTACAGGCAAAATTAAGAGTGTATTTGAAACACTTATTACCTTTATTAAATTCCCTAAGAGGAGAAATTGCTTTGCCTACTTCTCAAAACTGACTTTTTTACACATGCACATGAAGCTTCCAGTCTCTTGGTTTGGCAAGGCAAACATTCCATCTGCCCCTGAGAAAAGGAGGGACACCCTAAAACTAACCACAGCCCTCCCCAAAACACTGAGCCCATGCTGAGGCAGGAAAGAACACCCAAAACACAACACACACTGGAGTCAGAGCTATGAAAGGCTCAGCTGAACTTCCACCACCTCCACCAAAAAAAAAAAATCAATGAAGAAAAACCACTGGTTACTTACATTGCAGGCAGTAAATCCAATTCTGTGCCAAACTGCTCCATCTCCACCAGGGATCCACAAGCTCTTCTCTCCATCATCAGAAATTTAGTCCATTTAGAAATCATTTAGTCCAATTGAAAATCATTTAGCCCAGTGGCTTTTTAGCCCAATAACTACATAAGCTCAGACTGAAACTTAGTCTAATCTTTCTCAGGTGAAAGTTTAACTGTTAAACCAGGCTCCCCTTCCACACCTTCTGCCAGGCTCACAGGACACATTTTCTACCTGAGCATCCTCCCCTGCCAGGAGAGCACAACAGATCCCTGCAAGGGCAGCAGAGACAGGGGAAGCAGCTGGAGCACAGCCAGCAAGTATTTATGGTATTTATGGTGCAGCCCTCAAAGTGAGCCCCACTGACTGGAAGGGCTGAGGAGCCACAGCCCTAAAACTCCCCAGCAGCCTCTGGGCACCTGTTCAGCACC
Source organism: Ammospiza nelsoni (assembly GCF_027579445.1). Classification (NCBI taxonomy): domain Eukaryota; kingdom Metazoa; phylum Chordata; class Aves; order Passeriformes; family Passerellidae; genus Ammospiza; species Ammospiza nelsoni. Next base: position 5,371,911 of record NC_080642.1, on the reverse strand, counting down.
TTTTAAAGGATGCTTCCCACCAGATCAGGCTCAGGTGCTGCAGAGGGAGAGCCCTGAGCCCAGCAGCTGTGTTGGAAAGGCAGGTGGAAGTTCAGGCTCGTCTTCCAGGCTTCAGATGATTCAATGGGTAACTATTCCCCTGGCTGATTCTGGCCCCAGGCAAATGCAGTGACTGATAGCTAAAATGTCTTAATTAATGTCAGTGGGTACAGACTGAAGTCCTTAAAGAAGTTAATTAAAATTGAGGCGTTTGGTGCAATGTAAGGATGAATAATGTGCTTCATGTATAAATACAGAATTAAAAAGAAACCCCAAAACAGTGCCTCCAACATGGCTCAGGATTATTACAAAGCTTCAGAGGCGAAAGAATGAAAATCCAGAATGCTCTTTACTGCTTCTTAACAATGACTATTCAAAGGAAAATAATATCTCTAAAAAGAAAGTTTTCGGCCTACAGAATTTCACCATTTGGAGAGGAACAGTGGGAATAGTCAGAGACCTTTTACAGTTCATACAGCTGTTTGCTGATTCAGGTTGAACCCTTAATCTGTAGCAGCAATTAAAACCAGATCCAACTGAGACACAAAGCAGAGCAAACAGCCCCAGTGTCAGGTCCCACATGAGCTGCCAGCACTTGCATCTCAGGCCATGGAACCTGTCCCTGGATGCCACCCTGCTCCTCTGCATCTGCTTTCTGCTGGAACTTTCAAAGAAACATTCCTAGCAACATTTCTCTCTGATTTTTGTCCTTGAAAATTAATGATCCGTGAGCCACTGCCACACACGGGCTGGTCTTGCCAGATATTAAGTGCTCTCTTTCTCTATGCACTAAGTGCCTCTCAGAACCAAAGATAGGAATCAAAATAAAGCCCACAATCAGATGCTATTCAAGTAGATTATTTTCTTTTCCCATATTTAAGTTGTTGATAGACAGATGCAAAAGACTGCATTTCTTCACACCTCATTAATTTTTATCTTTGGCAGCTTAAATTTAAAAAGCCCCCAGAAGATTAACACTGTTATTAAGCTTTTTAGAAGGGGGGAAAGAAGGTGTCATGTATTTTGGAGATTTTATGTCCTGGATGAATAATGATTCAAAAAAAAAAAAAAAAAAGTGTGCTGGAAGTAACAAATATACCAAATATATGAATAAGTAATTGATTTCAGTGTTCTCTGGGCATTACTGCTTCCTGTTGTTTCTGTACACTGAGGGGAGAGAAATTCCTCCAGCTGCTGAATTGCAGCTTATCAAATATGGAAAGGGCTGTTTGCCTTGTGAGCAGGTTTCTGTGTGGTCTGAGGAGCTGTGGGTCTGTGTCAGAAGACACATTACAGGAGAGGTTAATGGGGATTTGGTTTCAGTCCAGTCAATTCTGTGTTGGCTGATAATGAAGATAAACTGCTCGATTTAGAGCTGGGCAGGGGCACTGTTGGTGCTTGTAATGGCCCAAACAATTATTTCTTGTAGACTAATGTCTTCCTGCTGTGTTATTTAAGATAACTTTCATATGAGTCACCAAATTTGATCTTATTTTGGGCTTGTTTTTGTAAGTGAGGGTTTTCCATTTTTCTTTGTATCTGAAGCTTTTTTTAAGTAAACACCTGTGCATTAATCCAGAGATAGCATGAGATAACCTTGCTGCTGCAGCTACAAGCTTCCCAGAAGACTAATGCTTCCAGTGTAAAAGAATCTAATTATTCCACTCATACTGCTACTTGCATGTTAACTAATATTAACTAATTAACTAATATTCATTCAATTTGATCCAGCAGCATACCCAGTAATTTACACACACACCACCTCATGAGAGCATCCCATATATTCCACCTTCAGGAGCTGGAGAGCACCTGGGAGTTGTTATTGCTTTCATGGAGGCCAGAGTAAAATTTGTCAGACCAACCATCCCCTTGCAGACACACAATTCTGTGATAAAAAGCAACTTCTCCTTATCAGCTAAGTTATGCAAGCTCTGAGGAAGATAGCAGGTTCTCTGAACCCAGTGGTTTAATCTTCTCTGAAGTAAATGGTTCATCAGTTTTAAGTCCAGATCCAGTACACACTGGTGGGAGCAATTTCCAGTGATAGGGAAGCCTCCCTGTATGGATGCTTTTCCCTTCATAAATAGATATATAGTCATTTGGATTGGTGAGCTGAATGCATGAGAATGCAATATTAGCCATAAAATCAAAAGAATTCTACTCTGAATTGGTTTGAATTGAATTGAACTGGTTTGTCCCTCACCTGGAGTTTAAATTGTCACTACTGCTGCTTCATGCAGGAGAAAATACAGGTAGATGCTCTCTCTCTTCAAGCCAGACCACTTTAAAAAGAGATCTTAAGTAATACATATGAGATTTGTTTGGGGATCCTAATGCTTGCAACACTTCCTCATGTGAGTCTCAGCACATTCTTAGTACACATTTTATACAAAAAATTGTCCCAGCAGGTAACATGGGCACCACTTAGTTTCTTGGTATCCAGCAAAAAATTCCAAAGATGAAGTGCTGGAAGTTAGTTATAAAATAGCTACACAGCTTTTAGGACTCATGTCTGAGCATGTACTGCACTCACCATTTTTTAAAGTAGGGCTGAAACTCATAAGTGAAGGCATACTGCCTTCAGTGCGCAGTGAATGGCAAACAGAATTAACAAGTTTTGGCTCACATGAATCCACAGGGACTCATGACTTCTCCAGCCAGTCCATGTTTCCATTACAAAACCATTTGCCGCAACTTCCAAATCATTTAGATCTGGATGGTGTTGGATTATGTGGAGTAATTCTACTTTTATTCGATCCTTTCTTTAAAATTACATTCATATAAAATCCATGTTCCTGTTTCACAGACACCAGTTGCACCATGACACTCAAATTATTTGCAAGACTAGATGTGTTTGCATTCTTTAGAAAACTTTGTCTGATATTAAAGCAGTTCTGACTCTAATTAAATTTAGGAATTTAGGAATGCACATAGTCATGATCACATCTGATCTGAGGCACCCTCTTGATATTTTTATCTCGTTTCCCCTTGCTCTAAGTGGATCCCCTTCTTTCTATTTCCTATCCCTTCCACATAATCTCTCATTTCATTTCATTTTCTTGTCTCTTTGGAGAAAAAAAATTCAAAGCATAAAACCCATCACTTTGGAACAAATGTGATATTAAATATTTTTCATCTTTCAAGTTTTGTGTCTTAAAAACAACACACCCTCTTTGAGAGGAACCTCTTTAGCACTGTGTACACACAACAAAGGCGCCATGAGATAATAAGCAGGAAATCTTTATAGCAATTAATGGCTTTAATAAACCTTTTTCTAACTTTTTTGTAAAAATTTGATGCAACCAGAGCTTTGTGGTTAGTTATTTATATCTTATATTATCTTTGTGGTAAGTTATCTTATACCGCTTTGCTTTCATTTAACAGACTGGTGAGTACATAACTTGGTAGAAAAGCAAACTCAAAATATTATCAATATTATCCATGTACTGCTGAAGATTGAAAATGAAGAATTCATTTGCCTCAGAACAGGCTCCTGCACACATCTCAGCCAATGTGAGTGAAGCAGAGTGCTCAGAGAAGGGAAAACAGGAAACTCAGCAGAAGAAATTGGAATATTTTGGCATCCCCAGCACAGTGGACACAATTGTGCTGGGATGAGAGGTCCATCCTCCTGAGCTATGGGAGAGCCAACCCCAGAGCCAGCATCTGTGCCGGAGCTGAGGGCTGGTTTCCATCTGCCAGAGCTGGGGCAGCGTTTTCAGGGGAGATCCAGCCTTTGGAGCAGATGCAGAGCCTCTTCTTGGCTGCAAAGGCCACGCACACATGCAGGCAACAGATGTAAAGACCTTTTTGAATCCTGGGAGAGCAAGACACAAGATTTTTTTCACACAATTTCCTTCTTATGTCAGGAGCTGTGTTGTGTTCATCTCCACTCAGTTTGTTGTGTAGTTTAACTTCATATAATTGACAAACTGTCCTATAAATCTTCTTGCCAGCATCTTAGTGCTTTAGAGGTCATCAATCTCAGCCTCCTTGGATGTTTCTATTCCATAAATGCAAGCCAGTACAACAAAAAAGGAGCAAGGGTGTGGAAAGTCTCATCTCCTCCATTTTTGCTTTGCCAGGGCTGATAACTACAGGATCTAGTTGCCCCAGAAAGAAGCCCCAAATTCCATCATTGACAGGGTAGTTTAATTAGTGGTGAGACAGGTGTCATTGTAGACAGATGTGAACAACTTTTCCAGACGTCATTATGCTCTCCAGGTAAATTGGGAACTTTCTAGCACAGATGAAAAATGAGCAACAAAGCAATGCTTAGCCCTGGAAAATCAGCTTTGCCTGTGCCAAATGAGAGTTGAGGTGAAGAGGGCAAAGATTTCTGTGAGACTGCAGGAATCCCTTGGCAAAAATAGCTTCTGGACTCTCCAGAGCAGCAAGCTCAGCTCACTAGCCTTTGCTAGGAGAGAAATGGTGATGATGAGGGGATTCTCAGCCTTAGACAGGCAAAAACAGCTCCACCTGTTCTGCAGTGAGTGTATTCACCCTGAGATTACAGATCAAATCCTGCTCTGCTTCACTGCAGGTGTATAAAGCCCTCACCTCTCATTTCTTGTTGAAACTGGATATTCCAAGAAGTGAGACTACATCTGTGGACTACTGTGGACATTTAATGGCATAATTGAGAGTTGTAAGAGCAGCTCTCGAAGATGACGTGCTCCTTGAGCAATCCATTTAGTGGGAATATGACTCACACCTTGCTCTGTCTGACAGAACGTAGCCCTTGGCTCCCTGGTAAGGGAGATGGATATGCAAATCCACCAGTGGCTCTTGTAGAGCTCAGTGCCTTGGGGCTCCCCAGTTTCCAATGGATGCACTTGGAACAAGAGCTCTTGCTGCACACACCACGTGCGGCGGCTGGAACGAGAGAGATCCCTCCATTTGCAGAGGGCTGTGCAGCCCTCTGTATTTTTTATAATAATTTATATTACCATCTGACATTAAAGCACAGAACAAGAACTTCTATGAATGTAAATCTGATTGCTGGGATGGCTCAATCCAGTCCATGCCAGAGTGCCACCCCACCCCTCTTGTATTGATTCCGAGTTGGAGCGGTCCGTGCACCACAAAACAAATCTATTGCCACACTTGTAGCATGAAATCCCTGAAGCTTGTACAGGTCAGTAAACAGAACTTCCCTGCTGTAAAATTTTTATTGCATATCCTGCCTTCCTCATCCATTACAGTGCTGAGATGCACCTTATACATTTTCCAGTGTATCACAGTGTGGTAACATATTTACTCTATTAAGCTGTGTCGTCTGATTCCTTTCCTGAGCAAAGGAAACATAAATAACGTAAACAGCAGTCAGGACAATAGAGAATGGGGATTAAAGCCTCAAGTCAACAGAGGAAAATTTCTGGATAGACAAAAGTTTTGTGGAATCATAGAATTATTTGGGTGGGAAAGCTGTTTGAGATCCGAGTCCCACAACTAAACCATGTCCCCAAGTGCCACCTTCACACATCTTGTAAATACTTCCCAAGGCTGTTGAGTCCACCACTTCCCTTGGTAAGCCTGTTCCTGTGCTTAACAACATTTTTGGTGAAGAAATTTTTCCTGATAGTCCATCTAAAATTCTCTTTGGTGCCATTGGAGGCTGTTTCCTCTGGTGCTGTCCCTTGGGAGCAGAGCCTGAGCCCCAGCTGGTGACAACTTCTATGAGAAAATTAAAGAGATTGAGAAGGTCTCTCCTAGCCTCCTTTTCTCCCAGCTGCTCCTGATTAGACTTGTGCTCCAGACCCTTCATCAGCTTCATTGCTCTTGTAAGTAGAAGTAGATTTAAGTAAAAAACAGGTGCTAAAATAATAAAAAACCCCAAACCAGTAAAAACATACAGTAAAACAAATTTGTCTCACTGACAGCCAGCATGATTGTCCTGGCAAAGATCTGTCTATATGTTATTTTTCTTCCTTCACTGTTTCTTATCCCACACTTACTCCAAGGGTTTCATATCTACATGCTGCCATTGCAAACCCACAATTACAGCTTTTTTTCCTATTGAATATTTTCAGTGATAATTCCTATGTTGAGAGAGACTTTCTATTCCTTCTCAAATAACATAACAGACTCCTGGGGGAGAGAGAGGCACATCCATAGCTTGTTAGTGGAGATCCTTTAGCAAGGGGTACCATCATAACAATTAGCAGAGGGAGCTCTGTGCCACAGCCTGCAGTGCTGAAGTAATAATTTTAACCAGTGAGGCACAAGGACTGGATTTCTGCACTTCTGTCACTATTAGCATTTTGATATCATTTTTATTAACACCATTATGTCAATATTTCCATTACAAATCCATCACACAAATGCTTTAAAATAGAAAAGTCCTTTTAAGTGTAGGCATTCATAAAAGTTCAGACTTTGAACACTTCTTTAAAATGCAGAAGTTTTTGAAAGGCAACACTCTCCTAAGTCAATGCAGCTAGTTTCAGAATAGGAAAGGAATTGAATTGTGTTTGTTTCTCTCATGTACCATCCTGATTTTTTAAACACTGAAATACAGAAATGAAAAACATTTTCTAGTGCCACAAAGCACATAAAAAATCCAAAGGAAGAGCTGAAACATTATAAAGTCTCTTTTAAATGTTTTCATTTTATGCCAGGCAGAACAGCAGACCTGCAATTATAATAGCAGAAATTCAGAAAGTAGGAGAATAACCTTTCCCAGACCACAGCCCAGCACTGTGATTTAACCCATGGAAAGGGTGAGAATCAGGATTTCCCCTTGTGCTGAGCCCATTTCAGAACAGCTGGGACTGGAAATTGCCTCAAGCATAAGCATTTATATCAGCATCTCATGTTGGTAAACTGGGTTGTCTGCATGCAGTCTGATGGAGGTTTTTCCCATTTTCAGAAGTTATAGTTATCCCATAAATTGTGTGACCTTCCCCAGTTTACCCACCAATTATTGCCTATGAGATATTTTATTACAATCCAAACTATAAAACACTCAAACAGAAAGGATTTACCATTCCATATTGGAGCACAAGGACAAGAAGTGATACTCATTTGCAGCTAAAGATGAAACTACTACAGGTCCCAATTTAAGCTTAATTAAATGTAATCCTTTAACCATTTAGCAGATGTAGCCAGGCTTACAAAAATCAGTGAAGGAGCCTGGTCTCACACAGCATTCCCACAGCAGATTTACATTTTCTTGAACAATGCATTTTAAATATAATATTCAGGTAGTTTTAACACCAGCAAGTGCCCTTGTAAGGTCAGAGCTAGAGTTGCTCCTCTTAAATAACCCTTTTAATCCTGTACCTGCTGCAGTGACCAATCACTGCTTTTCCAGCATCTTTCCCACTCCTTTTTCTGGGATGCTTTTTGGCCTTTAACACAGTAACCTGATTCTATGGCAAAGAATTGTACTTAGTTCACTTAGTTCTTTCTGAGGTCCTCATATAGTTTGTGAAAACCAATTTTTAATCATTTGGCTTTGACCCATGGTGCTTCACTGTAAGTATATGCACATTATATCAATTCCTTCCACAAGGCTGCTATGGAGCTCAGTTAATATGGAATTATTACTTTAGCTGTTTAGATGGACTGTGGTGAAAAAGAAGCACCATTTTTCCCATATTATCAGCAACTGAAATCAACACTGAGAAAATGAAAATGTGCTTTCCCACACCAGGACATCCTTTCAGTAATCACCATGCTGCTGCTACAAATTCATTTTTGCCTTCCCTGTTTGTCCTGGAATTTCTCAGCTGTCTCTAGAGAAGGCAGAAGTCTAGGAATCTCTCCCAGAATGTCCACAGAAATAGAAATGTATACTGTGGACCATGCTATATGAACACAGCTGAGGTCAGAGAGGAAAGGGGGCTGCTAAGGTAGGTGGGCACATATTGTCATATTGTTCAGACAGATCTCCTGGCTGCTGTTCTGGCCTCTAAATTATGCCAAATGTAAATTAGCTCTTATTCCTGCCACATTCTGTGAGCTCCCCAGTACCATCCATTAGAAAGGAACTATTTTATAGAGAATATTTTTAATTTCTGGCCTCTAAATTATGCCAAATCTAAATTAGCTCTTATTACTGCCACATTCCGTGAGCTCCCCAGTACCATCCATTAGAAAGGAACTATTTTATAGAGAATATTTTTAATGTCTTTTCTTGATCTATTGTTGCTGTGCATCTGTTATTCAGCTGTGTGAAGTAATTAAGGAATGATCTCATGGAAAGAAGAGCAGAGTTATCTCTTAGGAACGTGTATGTGCATACAAAAAATCACTATCAAAAAGTACTTTAGTAAGAAAAATTAGTCCTGCTACCACCTTATGTCAATTCTGCAGCTAATTGCAAATGCAGATTTTAAGAGGGGAACTACTGTGCAGAGTAGACCTGTGTATTCAGAAGAATAAGTAGGTCTTAGTTGTGAGATGACAGCAAGAATTCTAATTTCCGAATAAAACTGTGCTTGATTTTCCACAGAAAGTTTTGGCTTTCAGCTTGCTTGCCATGTAATAAAACCCCACCACATCTGAAGAGTTCTGTGATGCAGTACAAGACAATGAAATATAAATAAAAACCATTTTATTGTTGTTGTTTCAAGAATGGTTTTTCTAAACAATCAAGGAATGTGAATTAGACAAGTGTGCACATCCCAGGGCTGGTTCGTGTGTGTGTGTGCAACACCACGGGGTGTCTCTGGAGAGACTTTTCAATTACTAAAAGCTTCATTTCTAAGCCAACAATTCTCCACTTTAACCATCTGTAACAAAGCAACTATAGTTCTGTTTAGCTTTTTCCTCCTTTCAAGCTTTACTTCACATTTATTAAAAGATCCTTTGAAGCAAAGGCTTGCTTGGGCAAAGTCTGTTATTAAACAAGCTGAAATTGCTGCTTTCATTGTGGCACTTAATTGGGATGTTGTGCATCAGGAGCCATTAGAGCTCTCCCATGGTGCACTTGGTAATGCCATGTTGTGCCATATGGGAAGGCTAAAGCTTGGAAACGATTTTTGGGATGTTTGATTTTTGAGTCAGTGCAGGCTGTTGTGAAAATCGAGGTGAATCTGAGCTCCAGGGACTGCACACACAGGTTGAGAATCTCTTTGATGGCCCCAGGTGCCTGACAGAGTCCATGGGGTTTAGAAAGTCTCTCCTGTTATTCACAGACTTAATTGTGTAATGGGCAGATGCAACCAGCTAATTAATATTGCTTCTCCCTAGAGGGTTATCTTAAATTATTGTGCTAGGCCCAAGAACTTTCCTGTAGCAGAAAGTGATAGAAAAACTGCAAGGGACCTGCAAAGGTTGCTGGAAAGAAGATTAAAATTTAACATTTCCATGATGTAACAACAATGGGAGTAGGTTTAAAACTGCTGCAGATATTAGGAGGATCTTAAAAAGCTAGGGATATATGATCCATCTGTGTTTTTATTATTAACATTACTAAAAATATTCAGCATAGTCTTTTTTAAAAGTACTGCCATCCTTGTTTTCTGATACATTCCCAAATTTATGGGGGTTTGACATGGAACATTTTAAATACTTTTTATGACTAATTAAAATGAATTCTGTTTCCAGACAACCTACTATAAGAATCATGGATTGGAAGCTCATCCTATCTTTCAAACTAAATTTCATTAATTGGAAATAAATAGAGTGTTCAGAACTTGTTTATATTGCTACTTTAATTTCCTGCAGAAAATATCTTCTTTTCTCCCTCTCAGTTATTTCTGACTTAATTAATAAACTGCTTCAAAAATAAACTAGTTTTGCTAGGTGTAATAGTCTGGATGTCAGGGCTGGGTTATGTCTCCCTCTTTAAGAATAATAGCTGCAGGCTGGATTGCATTTTTAGTGCAGCTCTTGGATGAATCCCTCCATCTCTGCCTCTGATTCCTGCAGCATATTTTTACAACTGAAGCTCTATTACATTCATAAACCATTGCCTGACCTTCTAGTTGATAGATTTTAGGCCAGAGCTTGCTTGAACTTGCAGCAGAGCATCTAAAAATAATTTTACCTTCAACGCTGTTGCGCTGTTTGTAAATCCCCCTATGCAGCGAGAAACAACAATTACTGGAATGGTGACTGTATTTTCCTCTTTCTGCATGAAGATTTACCAATTCTAAAAAGTGATTGCTATGAAATAGTGAGCAGCCAGACTGGCATGTAACAAGGTGCAGAACCTTATTGCAAAATACATTGTCAGTATCAGTGCAGAGACTCATGAAACATTCAGTTTACTACACTGAGCTGATAGAGCAAGTTGTGTTCAAAATTAAAACCAATTTTTGCAGTAAAAACACTAGAAATAGTACCTAGGGTAAATATTGCCTCTGCTCCAAGAAAATCCTTGAGATTCAGCTCAGGTAAAAGCAATTTAAAGTATATTCATGGTGTCATGGTTGTATAGATTTATAGGCAGACCACAAGTACAGCAGAGCAGGTATGCAAAAATGACAATGCTGAGGCTTCTTAGAGACCCCAGCAAAGCATAAAATCAGGCTGGAACTGAAACTTCTCTGCTGGCAAGAGATTATCATGGTTATAATATGAGTAATTTTTAGCATGGTCAGTTTGGTGTAACATATTACAAGGTCAGAATTTGCAGTAGAGAAAGCTCCTATAATTAATTATTTTTCTGCTCCACCTTTATGATCAGACCTTTTTATTTTTTTTTTTTGACTGATGTGTGAAATAAAATATTTTTGATTGAAGTTATTTTTGATTGGCAATTTTTAAAACCACCCCATAGGAAAAATCAGGCATGGCTTCAGAGTCTCTGGAACTTCCCAGTGCACAAATCATCAAAGGCCCAACAGGAACAACAGAAAACACTGAAGCTGTGGGAGGTGTTCAGAAAGTGAAAAAACCAAAAACCTACAGGTTGCCAAAGGCTTTAGCACTGGCCAACAGTAAATAAAGGAAAAACACATCAGAAGAAAATTATTTCTGCAAGGTAGATGCTTTTGCTGAGGGCTTCTTGGAAAAACTGAAGACAACTCTTTCTTCAGCTGGAAATTTACTCCAGGCTCCTGTCCACTACATGAAGCCAAACCCCAGGAGCAGGAAGCAGAAAAGGCAGTCACCTAACTAAAGGCATTTATTTGTCTGTTTGCTTATTTAATGGACATTCTTTTGAAGGAATTAAGGGCTTCTGCAATTCTCACATTGAGTGGGGTACATCCTGAAATTTTTCTGACACCCCTGCCTTCATCAGCCAGGGGAGATGTAAGGTGTATTTGTGCAAATGATCTGTCAGCTTCCCAGGTAATTCACTTGAGTGGGAGGAGGGGAAACATCCATTCCTTCTTTTCTGAGAGAGCCATAAAGGCACTGCCATTTCTTTTAATAGATTTGCCCTTTGAATCTTGTATTTGTAGCCAAGAGCTCAAAAAGCAGAGTATGAGGGAGGAGACAATGGAGAAAAAAGGTAGAGTTGAGAAAGGATGAAAGAAAAGGGAAAGCATGGAGGGAATCTAGGCAGCTATTAGCAAAAGCAATTCAAAACATCCAGGAAATACTGTTGTCATAAGAAAAAAAAAAAAAAAACAACAGATACTTTTACCAACCTCATGGATAAAATTGAGATAAAAAGAAGAGATGTAGGAGGGAATTGTATTGCTTTAGTTCTCTGACTGTTAACATGCTGGTTTCTGGTTTTTATATTTGTGTGCATGTGTGCGTGTGTGCAAATACATTTAAGAACAGTGACTCTATTCACATCACATCACAAGTTTTCTAAAAGCTTTCTAAGCTGTTAAGAATTTGGAATATTTCAGTTTCTACAGTGAACATCCTACTTAATTAAGCAATCAAGAAAAATAAATCCCTTTGCTTATGTGGGATTCAGAAAGTGAAAATTGAAAGCAATCTGATTTTCAGCTGTTAAAACATTAAAAACACACAGGCAGAGAAACAAACACAAATCCTTGCCATGATCATACACCTGCGTTTGGGATTTGAACAGAAGCTGCAGTAAGAACCATTCCTCCCTCAAAATGAACACTCTGTTCATTGGAAGATTTCTCATATTGAGGGTGAAACATAAAGGCTTCAACACTTTCCCAGGTGGACAAAAAAGGATTGTACAGGAAACAGTACAGAAAAAAGAAAATAATTGAGAAACATTTTGAATAGCTTTCATAAGCACAGATTATCTAGATCCACGGAGATATATCTGTGCCCTGCTGCCACATGAGCAGTTGTTCTGGAATGTGGAGGAGAAAATAGTCCAGGCAAAAATAAAAGCCACCATTCTACTCTGAAATGTATGCACACAACTCTTGAAAAATTGTAACAGACTGCAAATGAGCACAAATGAAAGGATGCTTAAAAGCATAGGATAAAGATATGTGCTTTTTGGATTCAGAAAATGAAGTCAGGCTCCTATTCATGTATTTCTGGGCTAAGGAAAATGTAGATTAGAAGCCTCTAAAAGCCTGTCATTGCATGATACGTACCTTCACACATGTACATACATAATAGACATCAGCTAAAGTGGTGCCCTTGGGCCTGGCTTCAGCACTTTGTGTTTTGTTCTGTACAATGCGGTCTGGATGCTTTAGCTGAGGAAAAAAATGTGGTTTCATCCATGAATGGGTCACTGACCTTAGAATTGAAAGATTTATCAGGGTATGTTTGCATGAGAAAATACAGCGCTACACAGAAATACACGAGCTCTAAATGTGACATCTCCAAAATGGAAAAGGATTTAACTGAATTAGCACAGTCCTCTGAATTAGCAGCCTCCTCTGCCCTGCTGTTCAGCAAAGCTACTTAACTCAGACAGAGCTGTACTAACACAGTTTTACTTGTCCTGGTTTCTGTGCCAGCCCAGCATGACTCTCACTGAATTTAACTCTAAAGGAATTTACATGATGCTTTCCCAAAAGCATCCCTAAACCTCCCAAAACCTCCTAATTTCAACCTAAATAAGATCTGCAACAGTAAAGAAAAACAAAACAAACAAACAAACAAGGAAACCCAACAAAACAAAACAGCAAAGTCAAAATATTTTACTTATTACCATGGCTCCTGAGAAAGAGTTGGGGCCAATAAACTTTTCACATCCTCACTGTGGAAGAGAAGAAAATATACAGGACACATGCACAGCACCAGCACATCCTAAAAACACCTGGACTCCCAAATGGCAGCAACAGAGCAGTGAGTGAGACCTGCAAGGATAAATACCCAGGAGAAAGTGAGGGGGTTCACTGCAGCCAGAAGCTTCTCTGGAAACATAAACATGGGAAAATGAAAAATAATTTTAAAAAAAAGAGCATAAGGAGTATTAATTTTGGCCTAAATGAGATCTTGAGAACAGAATATATCCAGGACACCAGAATCTGGAAAGGAAATCTCCCCATGAGATGCCTGAGAAATGAAGGAGCACCATTGGAATTGCCTCTTGAATACAACTGTAACCAGGCTGGCACCACTGAAACTCAGTGGGAAAAATATAATTGCAAAAGTGATGTTAAAATAAGTCTTTGGAGAGGGCTGTGGGGCAACAGGGAGGCATAATAATATTCTTTGTCAGGTATTTCTATAATTGTAATAACTAATGAAGCTTGGGCTCTTAGAGATCTTCCTGTGAGCGACTGATGTTATCTAAGATTACATCGGTTGGGCTGAAAGTTTTTTTCCCAGGTCACCTTTTATAAAAAACTCCATGGGGATTCTTTGGCATCCCATAAAATAGGCACTGCTAGACTCCTTCTTGAATAACTGTTTTGCTAGCTAACATGAGTCCAAATTATAGAAAACCAATTGTTTTGAGGCTGCCACTTCTGTGCCAAATCTATTTGGAAGGAGTCCAGAGAAGAAGGACACAATCAGAAGATCCCATAACACTCTGTGATCCCATTGTATTTTACCATGGGAGAACTGTTTAAAAGAAGGTTCTATTTGACTTATGGACCCTAAATAAGAGAAGCAGAAGGTCTGGAATGCTTGTGGGTGCACACTACAGCTGAACAAAGATAAAGTCCCTGCTATCATTTGCTACACAGCATCAAAAGCCCCAGGGGGTGTGTTGAAGGAGTGCATCAAAACCTGACTGCGATATGCACAGAGACAATTGTACAGCTGTGGGAGAGCTACATCTGAGAGGTCAAGGTCTGGAAATTCACTGCTGGAAATAAAGTGGAACTTTGGAAATTACAGGAGAAGGTCTCCTACCTCAAAAAAATGTATTAGGGCTGTAGTGGCAGGTCAGAGTCCTGAGGAAAACAGATTTGATTGGAAAGGTTACCATCTCCTTCCTTCATTTCCGTTCTTTCACAACCTGAACTACATTCAGTCCTTTCTGGAAAAGATTACTGCTCCTGAGTAAGGACAACTCACCTGGCCTTTTTCATTAAAACCACTAATTGCACAAAGATTAAAATATTATGAATCAAATAGCTTTGGAGAAAGAGCTAAGCAGGGAAAAAATAAAGAGACTTAGTAGATTCTCAATCCAAATGGAAAATAAAGAAATATAATTGTCAACTGCTTAAGAGCATTTTCCTCCATGCTCAAAATAAGACACCAAAAATGGCAAAACTCAACTTTCTAAAAACTGATGGCAAACTCGAAACAATGTGTTTCAAAGCAAAAGTGAATGCAGCTATTTAGGAAATGTTAAAGGATATTATTACAGCAAATGTGGGGAAAAGGGATAAATAGCAATAGATTTAAAATAAAAGTAGGGCTTCAAGGAAACTAGAGAATATAAAATCAAGGGCTGGCAGATTTGATTAAGATGGGAGAAAATTATGAAGTGTGTAAGGGAGGAAGAGATTCTTAAAATTGATCAAAATATTTGAGCAGTTACCATAATAAAGATGAAAATGCAGAATAACTCAAGTATTTTTTTTCCACATTTTGAACCAACTTATTGTTGCCATAGAGGAGCATGATGGAAAAATATTTTTCCAGCATAAACAAGCAGAAATTCAGTGGGACAGCTTTCATAAATACCATCACCCCAGAACCACAGGGGGCCATATATGCTAAATATATTATCAAAATATATAAATACATTTTGGATGCTGAGAAAATTCAAGACAACTATTACAAAGTCAAAATAGTGTTAATGCTAGTGTAGAGAGAGAGATACAGAGAACCATTTGTATCTAACTTCTCTTGACAACCTTTAGAGAAATTAAGTTTGGCTTCTAAAGTATTGACATATTAGACAGCTAGAGTACCACAAGAGATTTTTATTAATAAAGTGGAATGATTCAAAACTCAGTGCAATAAATATTTCACATTAGTTGTAAGCTGGTTGACTCCTTGAAACTGGAATTTAAAAAGGAACAAGCAAGGATTGTTAACACTCCAATTGCACTGGGTTATGGCAATCCATGGGCATCAGAATTAAAATGCTGACATGCCAATGCCATGGTGAGCACTGCCCACACTGGGACATTAGCACAGATCCTGTAGTTGTGAAATGAAAGTCTTAAAAGCCCAGTCAGGGCTCTCCTTCAGGCTTGCTCCTGTTTTTCCACTCAAACCATAATCTGCTGGCAGGAGAGTAGATCATTTTTTCATGAACTACCATGTACTTTATTAGCAGTGTGGTTTCCTAAAAGCTCTTTGTTATATTTCAATTTAGTCAAGAAAGTACAAAAAAAAAGAAACCTCAGTGAAAAAGCAGGATGAACCTGCAACCAGAGACCAGATTTACTCTAATAGTGTGCTGTAGAGCACCATAATGTAATAAAGGTTACAAAGGAAGCCCAGGTGTCATAAAGCAGTTCCACTGACTTGGGCAGAATATTACACCTGCTGATTTTTCTATTTTCTCCACACTTAGACTACATCTATATTTATGAGGGGGGGAGAAAACGATGAAATATTTAAACAGTAAGCAGCTTGAAGACCTTCTATTTGTTTGCTAAAATTTAACACATGCTGCAGTAAAAGACCAAAGTCCTGGCAGCAAGCTGCAGGGCTGTCAGGGGGACAAGGAGCTGTCCTGGCAACCTCAAGAGCTCACCCTGAGTATTTGGGTGCTTTGCACCCAATTTGGGAGCTCTGCACCAAGGGCCGCTGCCACCCAGCCTGAAGGAGCTCATGGGCTCTGGGTGCATTTCAGAGAAGGACAAAAATAGGATGGAAAGTCCTTTTTGTCTTTAGGAATGGAGCTGAGCTGGAATAAAGAATGAAGCCACCAAAGCAACATCCCTGACTGATTTGTAATAAGATATAAAGATGAACAGTTGTGTTTCTGCTTGGAAGAGTGGTTCTCAACTTTGTGTGAACAGAGCTAGGAATGATCCACACTTTTTCTTTTTTCATATTGGCAGTTGCTATAAATATTTTATACTATCTTAGAAGAAAAAAAGCCCGGAGGTCAGAAATTCTAAAAAGTTTTAAAATTCTTGCTTCTGGGTAAGGCCATTACATGAGATATATTTGTGGCAGGAGCAGAGTAAATGAGACAGAAATGAACTCCAATCTTCTGTACTTACTCTGTGGCCTCAGTCACTATCTAACTGTGGCTAAATGGACTGTACCAGTGAACCTGCCCTTCAAAATATGAATGTCTGGGTATGAGAAACAGGGATTTGAAAATTGAAATACTCCATATAACCATTACAAAATTGCTAGATCTTTTCCACCAAATCTTCCAGGCTTTAAATGGGGAGAAATAATCAATTTCAAATATAACCAATCAATTAATCTGGGTATGATATTAGTCTGCATTAAATTAATTAACTACAATTTACCTAAGTGTTTCTAGGCAAGGAGATGCAGGCAGGAGCCTGTTCTCATTCAACAGAGGAAGCACACAAAGCCTTTGAAGCTGTATTCTCAAAGTGCTCCTGTAATTCATCATTGCAAGAGATTGCTTTGACTGGGGAGGTACCAATTTACACTGAAAAGTGCAAACATGCACATAAACACTGGAAATCTCAAGTAGTGATTTACAAAGTTTTGTAGAAATAAAAACCTCGACAAAAGAGATGATAAGACTGGATTTAAAGGCATACCCTGGACCTCTGTCTATGAAATGACCCCAAGAAGATATCTGGGCCTTCCTCTGCAAATAAGTTTGGGCTTTATGAACTATTAATAAAATCAGAAATATCATGTTAGGATACTGAGACAAAGTGAGACAAATCTCTTAGTTTGAACAAGGTGAACAGGGTAGAGTTTATCCTTATCCAGTGCTGTAAGATATGGACAGTTTCCTCACTAGCTTAATAAAAAGATGAACCATTTAAAGGAAATAGCACATATCCAAGCCAAAGAAGAGCAATCCCATCAGGAAATATTGGAACAGCAAACCACCCAATAACGAACATATAGAAATAAAAACAAATCTGACAATTCCTTTCTTAATTTCTTTGCTTTAGATTTCCTATAATAAATTTTTATTTACATATTTAAAGCCATGCATACAGAGGTGAGATAGTGAAAGGAGGAGGTAATTAAAATAGAACGTTGTATTATGAATATTAATATCAAGAAATAGTAGCATAAAAGGTTAAAAAATGGAAAATTAAACCTAAAAAGACACAGAAAGCATTAATTCTCAATCTTAATTAAAATGCATGTCTCAATTCAGAAAACCATGAAAAGAACTCCTTTATCCATAAAAAATCTGATAAAAATTGTGAAGTACATCAAATTACTTACTATGATGGTTTGTTAGAGGAGGTGGAAACAACCACTCAGGACTGAATGGAGCAGGGAAATTTGTAAGATTAGAATTGCTGTTTCAAATGGCCACATGCTCCACAGCAGAATTTGGGGACCCAATGGTTGGGTCTGATGATTTTTGACATCATTGCCTTGATGATTTTTGACCTCTTTGAAGGGCAAGGTGCCAAATACCCAACATGGAGAAACTCTCACAATTCAATTGCCAGAAATGTGAAGCCTTTCTCTCGGGAATATTCTTCACCCTGGCAATGTCACCTTGTTCCCATCAAGTCCCACCTCACCTCTGCCCTGTGTTTAATCCTCACCAGAGCAGTCAGTGGCTTGGTGCAGGAACAAAGCTGAATATTCCCACGTCCACAGTCACAACACTGAGCAGAAGAGGGGGAGTAAAGTAATTAAAACATTAACTAGATTGAAAATTAAATGGCATGGATGGCTGGGTAGCTCTGCATTGGCTTATTGGGTGTTGATAGGTTACCTCAATTATTTGCAATTTCTCCTGCAGAGGCATTAAGGGCCCTGGTGAGCCTGTGCTGAGTGTTCAGACCTGCTCGAAGTGACTCAGACTAAAAGGACAACACATGGGAAATGACACAGAGCCATAAAGAGGTTAATGGACTTAACCAAGGTTACAAGACGAGATATTAGGAGGGATGAGAGTAAAGTAAAACAAACAAAGACTACAAGCCATCCCTCCTCTCCCACTGTCATGCTTAAAGAAACTCCTTCATTTAGATAAATGAGCTTCACAGCATTTTAGACAAAGGGGTTTGCACAGCCTCAATGAAGTGCATCTGAAGGTGACCTGAGGGTTTCTGGAGGTGTCAGTGGCAAGATGTGCCTGTTCAAAGAGCTTGTGAGGTGTGACTTTGGCTGCACCCTCTGCCAAAATGTTGTGTAGTGAAGAACAAACTGCATAAAGGTTTTGTAGAATGCCCTGTGATGACATATTATTGTGACAGCAATAAGGCCAAGGAAAGGTGTTTACACCCAAAGAGCTCTTTGATTCTGAGAATTTTCCAAGTAAAAGCAACCTCAATCATAGTGGACTAAAAGTCAGAATTTAAACTCTTTTCCCCAGTTTGGATTTTTGAGTTTCTTCTGTCTTTAGTCCTAGCATAGAAAAGCTGATTTTCAGCACTGATTCAGTTACAATGGTTACATGATTTCCTGATGTTAGCATAATTAAATTAGACACGTTTATGAAAATATAATAATGCTTATCAAAACAAGGCTTTGGCTTGTTCAAACATGCTGATAAACCTCAGCTCATGTTCTTAGAAGAAACCAAAATATCAGTTTGCATCTGCTTCTTATGATTTCCCCTTGGATATTAATGAGTCTAGTTCCTATAGATATTGAGACACTGAATTTAGTGCTACTCATAAAAATAACATTTAGACTAAGTTTCAACAGATGCACCAATATGTTGAATTAAGTGTTATATTCTTGAAATTCATCATGTGTGTTAAAAGCTGAAAGTTCTAGTGTTAATATATATGAATGTGAAAAATTAGATCAGAGGACAGAATAAATTATTTTTTGTTCCTGTTCTCTGATTCTGCAATATGTCCACAGTTACTAGAAAAAATTCTCTGAGACAGCACATACCCCCTGTTGAGGCAAAAGGAGCTGCTTTTCTTGTTTTAGCCAAGGGAAAATTATATATTTCATACTTTCCACTTTTAGAATTGTTTTACTGTGTTATATAACGTTAAATTAGGTACGATTTTGCCAAAAGATTTAGCATTTGCAGGACTTTGTTGTTAAAGAAGAGGCAAATATTTCACATCAAATAAAATCTTTCTGAGATGCTACTTTTACTATTTGGTACTCAGAGTTGCTTCACATAAAATCAGGCCAGTGAAGGAGAATTTAAAAAAGCACTGCCCTTTTCATTAAAAAAATATTTCCTTTTGCTTTCCATGACCTTTGGGGACAGCTCTGCTTCCCCTTTCACGTCATAGAAAACATCTCTAGGAGGAAAAGAGAGGATTGTGCCATTGCTTTTTCTTCTACATGAAGTCCCAGATGACATTTCTTCAAATGATTTTATCTTCTCTAATACACTGTTTTCACAAAGCACATCCCTTCCAGCCTATTCAAGCTGGGGCCCAAGTAAAACACAAAGTGAGAATATCACCTCTTTTCCATTTGTTTGCTAAGTGCTTTCTTTGTGAAGAAATGGAATATTTCTTCCTGTAGCTTAGAGCACCCTGTTGGAAGTAAAACACATTCTGCTTCATGCCATTTTAAAGCTGGTGGTGTCATCTGGACTAAAGAGGGCAAACTGGCTGCTCACCTTGTGAGAGCCAGGCAGTTTATGGTAAAGCACTGCCATGAAATGAGTTCTTTTTACTTCACAGTGGGCACCTGCTATGCCAGCAGGTTTTCCATACAAACCACTTCCTCACTGCTGCATTTGTAAGTGCTTTCAGAACTTCCTTAGATTTTCAGTTTTCAGCTAGGAAGACTCTGTTTTCTGGTTTTGACTCTTTTTTTTTTTACAGCAGCAAAGCCGCCAGCCTGAAATCCATGTGTTCCAAAACCAAGTAAACTGAGGCAACAAAGGTGAGATTTATCCACTTACCACTCTTGACTTCAGGTGAAAGAATTACCATTCTTTACCAGGTAACATCTAAGTACCAATTTTGCCAGGTAACATCTCCAAGAGTCTCCCCTTGGTTTTTTCAAGCTGAACATGCAAAATCAGCAGACACTCTTGTGTGATGTGAATGTTGTAAACTCTTCCCTGCCAGAACCTTTCCCAAGGATTAAAAGAAACAAGCTGCACTGTATTTCCCTGTAATATTATTCTGAGAAGTAAAAGAAATAATTTCCTATGTTATGTAAAGAGAGGTCTGAAGAGTCAAGTCTCTTTACCATGTAAACAGAGACCTGAAGAGTCAAGTCTGTTAGAAAGTCCATTCTGTATCTTTGAAATGTGATGATTTTAAAAGGTTTATTTTTCTAAGAATGGCGATAAATAAATAGCCAAATTCTAGAATTTAAAATTCTTACAGTTTTGGGTGTTCTCTTCAGTCACAATTTCAGTAAAAGTATTTTATGATAAAAAGGGACTGCCCTTGAGGGAAGAAATTTGTCATTCATGAGCAAATAGATTAAATACAATGGAAGATAACATTCTGAATTTAAAAAATGACAGTAAATGATAATCCACTAGGCAAATTGCCAGTGTGTGCATCTATTAGCTGTCAGACAAATTTCACAGAATCAATTAAGTTGGAAAAGACCTCAAATACCATCAAGTTCAACTGTTGACCAAACACCACCATGTCCAGCAAACCATAGCACCAAGTGCCACTTAGTCATTAATTTAGTAACCAATTGTATTTTGTCAACTGAGAGACAAAGATGTTCTTCTTCATGTGAATTGACAATTAAAATTGGGGGTTTATGGGAATTCCTGACCAACACCCAAATCCTCTTTGTCCATTTAAAAATTAAATTTGCCAGTCTACCTTCCTACTATAGGTCAGATTGACCTATGCTGTAAATTCTTTTGTTTTAAATCCTGTGTATTAGTAATTTATTATAATTGTACTGTGTAAAAGATGATACAGTTATTATGATACTCACCTGCTGTTATTTTCTCCATCTATTCTTCCTTTTGGCTCTTGTCCACCAGAGCTTCCCTTTGATTTAGGCTGAGATGTGCAGTCCACAGATAAAGGCAGAGCTAATGTGATTGTTTAAAACACCACGACAGCCCCAGCCATGCTGGTATCAAACAGACAAAAATTCCAGAAGGAAAACCTCCCACAAATGACCACAGCAATGAATAAAACCAGTATTGGGGCAAGTTTTCCATAGTTCCCTTTCAATACCAGCTCCATGGAACAGAATGGAGAAAAGTTCAAAATGTTTTTTTTTTGGTAGACAGATTTGTTCATTGAATTATAAAAAAAAATAATTGTTGAAACTACTCTCAGCCAGACACAGGAGCCAACTGGCTCCACAGTACCCATCCTTTCATCCTTTCCAAATTCCAGCCCACTGCACAGCTAAATGCTGCACTCAGGTTAGCATCCTCTAACCTCTCACAGGAAAACTTCAGAATATCTTATTTCAAAATCTAGCAGCTGGGGATTTCTTTTGCTGTTATGCATTCTGGTGGTATATTGACAACAGGTCTCCAATGATGGAAGAATAATTTGAATTTTCAGGGACAATTTGATTAAAATAAAATCTGTACTAAACTTCATGTTGTAGGAAGCACAGAAAAATCTTTACAGGACACTGAGGAAATCTTTTTTTTTCTATAGAAAGCAAGCCTTAAAGCCAATAAATATTAATGCAATATTTGAGTATTACTGGACTCTTCCTTAATTTTCAAATTTAATTGTGAAGTGTGGATATCAATACTAATCAGAATAAAACCTTTCAAATCTCTTAATTACCCTGCATAGATCCTGGCTAGGTGTGTGAATACCTAACCCACTGCCTGTGGCATTCACCCAGTTGTCTTTTCTATTTCCAACTGCCCAAGTGTCCATACTAAAACAAAATGGATGGACAAACATTTGGCTGTTGATTATTTTTGTCGTTCATAATTACATTTTCCCTTCAAACAAAGTCACTCAAAATCAGTTCACTTCCAGGAGATAAGATGCTTCATGGAAGGTTTTACTGTGATTTCTTGATCAGGAACCAGTCTCAGAATAAATAATCAATCTCCAGGGTTAGTAACTCAAGACCTTTCATCAGTGTATTCAAACTGAGAGCGAAAAATCATGAAGTCAGCATGACCTCTAACAATTAGCATTTTACACACCACACTTGTCTGCTCCCAAAGTGGCAGCAAAGTTTTGTCCAAGGGCTTTTCTTAACCTTATTTTAACCATTTCTAAATTACTATTGGAGCAGAGACCAAGCAAGATAAGAGAATATTTTTTCCAGAGCCATTGTTGTAGAGAAATGTTCAGCGCTACATAAATGATCTATTCGAGACAATTTACTCCATGTGATGAATAAGGAGTCCATATAAAATATTAATTTGGACTCAATACTTAAGGGTTTAAAGTTGACATTTGAAAGGAAATGAAAACCAATAGTGTGCAGGTTGAGGATTACCATAGGAGTCAGGAAGGACGATGCCCTTGGAAATTAAAGTTGTGTGTTTACAGTAGGATAACCCATGATAAAAACCAGAGCCTATTTAAAAAACAGCCAGAGGGAAAAAGGAAAGTGGAATACCCTGAATGCCTGTCTAAATGGCAGTATTTAAAAAACAAATCTCTGTATAACAAAGGCTAAGTTTTTGTAACAGCTGCAGTGGTTCAATCCAAGAGTATTGTTATTTGGCATAATGAAGATCCTAGAAGGAGAATTAAATGGTTTTTTTCACTTTTTGAATTTGTGGATATACCCCAAAAAATGAAATTACAAGCTCTGTTGCTTTAGCCAGCCTTTAGAATGCAAAGATGAAAACTTTTAAATTAAAAAGAATATATACTATTCCAATTCAGGTGATCAAGGAAATTTTTAAATAGTATTAATAACTATTAATATTTTTTGGTTGTAGAGGGAGTGAAAATTCACTTACAGGATACAGCTCTCTGGGGATCTCAAAACACTATAAATAGTAATGAATGATGACAGCTTTATAAAAATTTATTATAAGTAACAATTTTCTATTCTACAGAAGAATAAATTATACTACAATCTTTTTTAAACAAGAAGTGGATAGGAAGCAAAACGAAACCAACTCTTATTCCTTCTACATTACAAAGAAAGTTCTTCCTTTTGTGTTTGATATGGAACCATTTATTGCCTCCATAGTGAGGATGGTGTGCCTGTATCATTCTTAGAAATAATTCTGAAAGAAGTGGTAAAAAAAAATACAGAGATCTTTTTTTTTAAACTGTATTCTACGTCTTGTATTCAAGACTCCCTGTTGGAGATGTTTCATGATCAGTAGATGGAGAAAAAGGAAGGTGGCCTTGGCTACTCAAAAAGTTCATAAAAATTAATATGTTCTTCTAATCACTATTTTTATATTAAAGATATATGCAAAGAAAATAATGAAATCACCTTGTTTACAACTCACCTTCATGCAAATCTATATTTCATTTTTGCCATTTGCTGAAGTGCTAGTTACCTCACATTTCTTTCAGAAATTATGCCTTTTAGATGTAATTTTGGGACAGTATATTCTTTTGAAAAAAAACCCCATGAAACTTAGATTGAGCTATTCACAAGCCATGATTGAGCATCTAGGGATTGATTTCAGGAGTTTGTGAGGGAGCAGTACTAATCTATAGGGGCAAAAATAAGTGTCCATGATCTTAATATGCTTTAAGGAAGTGAATAATAACTTCTTGATTTTTAGTACAATTTCTGTGATATTTCCTAGCTATATATATCTAACTCTGAAAGTCCATTTTTGCTTTAGGCCTTTCATACCAGACAGTAATTTGAGACAAGTAAGTGCAGTAAAATTTCCTGATCAGAAAAAAGGATGAAGAGATGTGCAAAATCTTGAAAAAGTCCCGTCTGCTATGAGAAAATTTTTGTATCTCCTTCAGGTAAAGCAGAGATAGAACTCTCAGAATAATAAAAACTGGATATGGGAACAAATTATCAGGCTAGGAGAGGAGGGTGAATGTACAATGAGATGGTCCTACAGGTCAGGAAAGTGAGGCTTATGATCAAGTTATTTAGTTTGACAGATCTGGATATGAAAGATTTTATTTTTTATTTTATTTTTGAGGAAATATAAGCAGTTGGGGTTTGAAGCATTTGTTCCAGATCACTCCTGGCAGGGCAAAGTTCCAAGTAGGTGCCTGCAAGTGCTTAGGAAGGCTCTCCTTTCAAAACCAGAAAGGACTGTTAAAAAAGCTTCCTTTTTCTCTTGGGAGACTTCAAACCAGAGAATTATTCACTGTTATTACAGGGATTTTTAGAGGAACAACAATGGGGTAAGGTAATAAATTCCATTTCATTGTGATGGAAAAGAGGATCAGAATTCCTTCACTCCATGGTTATCCAAGGATTGCCTGGTCTCTGTGAAAGCCCCAGAAATCCCACAAGGAGCCTGCCCAGGGAGCAGCCGTGAGTGGGGTGGGCTGGAGCACTTTCCCAGGTCTGTACAAACACAAATGTGCAAAAAAGCAGGCTGAGAGAGGGTTGCCATGGCTCCTGAGCAGTCACCAGGCACATCCAGCAGCAGGGACAGGGCTGGGCACAGGGATGAGGTGCTGGGCTGGGACAGGCTCTGCTGCTCTGCCGCTCTGACAAAAAGTGCACCCACATTTCCTGCCAGAAAAAGGAGTTTCCTCACTCAGAAAGCAAATCTGGGAGGGAAATGAAAAGCACAAGGTGTGGCTGCTTCAGCACAAAGTAGGAGATACAATTCTTTAGAGTTTAAATGTGTGCTGGGATACAACAGCTTTCCCAAACACAACAACACTCTTCTGGGCAGCTCAGGCTCTCTTGAACACTCTGCTGTAACAAAAAAGGGGAGCCCTGTTGGGAATTTAGCTGACTAGAGACTGGAAAAGTACAAGGTCGTGGCTAATTCCAAGTCCTGCACCTGCAAGACAGCGTGTCCTTGGGCCTAGCTGGGTATGATAACAAGTGGACAGAGAGACGTGGGAAATAGAGAATGTAGGCCCAAAGGAATGAGGAAGAGTTGATGGTATAGTTTGACCAGTGGATCCCTTGGCTTACAGAATATTCATGAGCTTGTTATTTGCTGTATAAGTGTCTGATGCTCTCTGCAATAAACGGAACTTGCTGATCCCTCATATTGAGTGTCCGAGTCTCCCCTCACCGACAAATGGCTCGACCCCGACAAAGGCCTCATTCCGCACCAGAACCCTTCTCATCCGGGCCATGACCCAAGCAGACTTATTTCCTCTTGAGTTCTCAATAATGCCAGGGAGCCCAAGGTCTGCCCTGCTATCCACTACCAGGCTTTTTCAGGTGACTCCAGTGACCAGCGCTCACACACACAATGTCATGATACAAATTGGCAGATGCCTGTTGCCAGAAAACTTCATTCCTGTCAGCTCAGCCTTGTGAGCAGCAGTAGGTGGTAGCAACCCACTGTCATGCACAATTATATTTCAGTGGTAATAGCACTTCAGTCAAGGTTTCACTGCTGGAAACCCTTAATATGGCTCAAGAGAGAGGCTAAGTGGTGAGACAGAGTCAAAAACTCAAAAAGGAAGGTTGGAGTCTGACTAGGGCATGTGCAGAGTTCATATCCCCAAAGGTAATCAGTCAGCAGCACAGCAGAAAATTGCCCAAGCTGTTATAAATGACATACACAAGGAAATATATTCCCATTTTTTTCTTAATTATAAATAGGGAATGGCATTAAAATTCTTGCTACCATTCTTCATATGCTGTTTTTATACAAATTACTAAAAACTAACATCAAAGAGGAACAAATGAAGAAAGGAAGTGAAAAAAACATCTATTAGGAATTTCCCCTCAAGAAAAAAAAACAACCAACAACAATAAAGGAAAACAGAAAAAAATCCCCACAAACAAAAAAAACCCAACCAAAAACACTTCAAGCAAACAAACAGATCTGTAAAACCCCCCAAAAATCCCAAGTTCAAAATTACAGCCACTTGGTATATTCTGTACCATCATAAAACCTAAAAAGAGTAATTTACTCAAGCATTTTTATGAGTCAGAAGGAAAGTTATCCTTTTAGCTTTCATATTTATCCTGAGCACTGTCATGGAACACAAGAAAAGCCAGAGGCAAAAGCAACACAAAACAAACACAAACCCAAAACCAACACTCTTTCGCCCCAAATCCTCCCAGTTTATAAAAACAACTTACAAATTATGGGTTTTGCCTCACAATGAACAGGGTCAGCAGAAATTTTTTTCTTGTAAAATCTGTCTTTAACAGAATCCCCAATTTACTCTTTTTTGCCTCAGAAAAGTGAATAAAAATAAAAGGAGAGGAAGTCAAATAATATCTGCAAAAGTTGATAGGACCAAGGATAAAATCCTAATATGGCTGATTGTGAGCCAGTTTTGCTGCCCTAGTAGGCTGCTGCTCACATTTATTTTTAAGGCCTGACTCATCCTGGTTTCCATTGGATTTCTGCATCACCTGGATTACAGAACTCTGCTTTGCAGCTGACTCCATTTATTTTGCATTATTTTATTTCCTTTATAGTTAAAAGCAAAGTAATACCCAGAATTGGAAGTTTTCCATTCAAGTAAGAAAGAAAGGATTTAAGGATTTTCTGATTCACCAAGACTTTTTCATGGTGCTTTATAGGCCAAGTGATACCATTAGATTTGGGGTTGCCAGGACAATTTGATAACAATTGGAATCTTGTTCCTCCCTTAAGTTCCTGGAGGAAAAGTGGACATAAATTTATATGATTTGTATCTGGTTTATAATAGGCAGAAGGTGAAAAAAAATTTACATTTCAGATCCATATATTCTAATTATGACCTAGAGATGAAACCTAAGAATTCTAGGCAAAAATCCAAAAACTCAGACTGCTGGGGATTTCTTTCCTACTGACACTTGTCCATTGGCAATGACATATAAAGACTTTAGAGACTGGTCACTAGCTACTGTAGGATAGATTTTCTACATTTAAAGGCACAAAGCAAAACTTGGTTGTAGCTAGGATTCCACTTCATCCATTTTTACTAATCCCTTAAAACCCTTTTCACTTTTATGCATTCCTAGTCCATGTATGTTTCAGAAATAGGACACTATTATAAGAAATCCTTTTCTGGTCAGGATCAAGAGTGTGTGAAAAACTGCTCTGAAGCAGATGGCTACTTGTGAAGGGGTTAAAAATATCATAGCAAACATTTGGATCCCCCAAATATAGATTATTTCACCTAAAGTACCTTATTTATGTTATGGATGAACCTATATTTATTTTAAAAATAATAAGTTTAATTATAAATCAAATACAATTCTAAAAGGCATCCCTTTCTGACTGACTGAAAGACTAAAAATACTTTTTCTTTAATAGTCCCCATCTCCTGAAAATTATGTGTTATCTTCTTGTTGGCTGAGGGACTTGCAAAATAATACCCAGGAATTATGAGTCCAGCTCATGAGATATCTGGACTAGTGGGATGCTGATAAGCCTGGCTCTTTCGGGCCAGTGTTTTCAGGGATTTGGTCATTATCCCTGTGGGATTGCCCTGTTGGAATGAAGTCAGGGCTAAACAATGAGCTAAACAAAAACAAAACAAAAAAAAGGTTTTGAGATCAGCCATAATTTTTCCCATTGCAGGAACAATAGACTGGCATTCCTTGAAGAAATCTCCACCCACACAGGTCTCATGAAAGATGTTTTCCAAACCCAGTGCAGGCAGCTGCTCAGGGTGCGTTTAGCTGTCTATATTTAGTACCACATCACACTGACTGTTGAGGAGATGATGACATTTGGGCTTGCTTTTCTTGCTGATTAGTAAAGCAACAATTTTTCATATTTCCCTATATTTCCTTATTTTTCCCTGTTGTTTGACAAATATTGATACTCTCAGCCTCTGATGTGGCAAACGTATCCCCATGACTGCAATTAACTGAGGTGAAACAAACTGGACCACTCACTGAGAAAAATATGCATGCACTTAAAAACTTGATGAGTACTTCAGCTAAAGAACATTGCATCAATTTTAGGCAACAGCCTTATTTCAGCAACATCTTTGATGCCCAAAATCTGTTTGAAGATACACTTGATAACACATCCCATTGTTTCCTACAGTTTCTCTCACTGTTAATCATGGGATTGAAAGCTGTGTGCTTCATTTTATTTTCATCGTCTCATATATAAATTTTCACACATAAAGATTCAAATAGAATGGATCAAAATATGGTGAATTTTTACAGAGGTTTAAAAGCTCATTTTACAAGAAAATAGTGCTACTGATACCATTTCCTGCACAGAGCATCTGCCAGTATCAAGGGAAGTATGATGATATCTGCAACAGTTTAATTTTCCAAGTAAATATAGAAATATTTTCCTGTGGTGCATCAGAAAAATCAAGCAAAAAAAACCACCCAAAAATCCCAGCAATAAAAACCTCATACAGAATGTCAGAATATTCCCAGAGGCCTAAAATATGAGAATTGCAAAATGAACAGACTTTCGTGTAAGATAAATCAAGTAAAATAATTTGGGACATCTGTAGCTGCAAACACTGGTGAGAATGGCAGACAGCGTACCTGATTGCAGTTATCCTCAAAACCTGGTTATCTTACACATGAAAAGTTGCCCAGTAACACATTGGGTCACATTTTACCTGAAATGCCCCAGCTGCTCTCACAAAATTTGGTCCCACCTTAACCAGTGTCCTGCCCTGTGCCCAGTGTGAGATCTGCACTGTGGCTTTGCCCTGATGAAAAGAACTTGTCCTTCACGTTTGGTTAGAAACTTAAACAGCTGTTTTGTTTCAAAATCATCTGAGAAATCTAACTTTAGCGTGAATATAATGTCAAAAAATGTCAACAAAAGCTGTCTCCCTCTAGAAATGATCTTTTGGAACAAGCTGTGGTTGCACTGCAGTTCAGTAGTTCACAGCTAACTGCAGGAGCACTTTGTACCTCACTTTGAGGAGGCTGGAGTCCCACAGGGAACTTTTCTTTTTTCCAGTATATTTGACATGTTCAGCTGCTAGTGCTCATTATGGTCATTATGAGTTATTACTGCTCATTATGCTGTTAGGCAGATGACACCTAGATTTACTGAACTGATGCTGATGGGGGTGGAAGAACCTTTCTTCTCAGGTACAGATCTTCTTCTGTAATCAAAAAGGAGAGCTAAAAATGGTTGAGATGAGAGGAAGAGAAGGAGGCATTGAAAGAAACACCACACTTTCAAACCAAAACGAATGACATCAAAGCCACATCTGCCACTGAGTGTCATGTATACACAGCCCTGTTACACTCACCTCCCTCTATTTGTCTCTAGGAACCAAATAGCTCAGAAACAACAATGAATCTAAGCTAAATTAAAGAATAATTCCATTATTACTGTTCTATTCTCTCTGTTCCATCACTCACACAATGACACATATCACTTTGGCTACTTACTGGTAAATTTTTAGATAGCCTTATGCATTACAATAAAATTATCCTCTCAAACAAAAATGGAAATACTGGCATAGTCAGTTTCTGAAAATATTGCCAAAGGCTGTACAGCAACAGGACTCCCTGTAAAAACTACTCAATTGTAAATTTGCTTTTTCCATTTTCCATTAATACAGATGCAAATCTAGAGTCTGAAAAAAGTAGCAAGAAAAGGTCAGTCCTATAAAAATTAACAACAGGTTAAACTGCTTAAATAAGTTATCAAGTCACTTTTTTCAACCATCATTATTTACTGTTTAAAGACTTTGATGAGCTATTCAGCAGAGGGGGAGAGAATACATGACTTGCTGTGATGTTTGATTTAGGTTTTTTTTATATGAAGAGCAAGAGGTTAAGCCTCCTGAAAACCAAATGCATCATGATGCCAGATCTCTGATCTCTCCTCTAATACTAGATGTAAGGGTAGAGTAAATTCTGCCTTTCAGAGTGACATGGGTCCTTTATTGACTTCCCTGTGTGTCACACAATTCTCAGAGCTCTCGAGCTCCTTGACAAGAAGGAAGGGAATCCCTGAGGGTGTGTGGTGCTAAAACAGCTTTAAGTGTTGTTTACTCACTGTTGTAAAGTGCCTTGGACTGGCTGGGTGATCAAGGGAAGGGAAAATGCCACCACCCTCTGCTCTTTGGTGTAAAACCAGAGAGAAGTGGGAAATAATTGTTCCCCTCTTGGGCTCTACTCAGCAGCCAGGCCAGTGTTCCCTGGCTGAGGGACAAAACAAATGCCATGGAGATGAAAAGTGTGGGATGAGATAAATTACCTTAATCTCCCTGTTGCGTCCCAGGAAACAAATATTTGGACTGTACATAGATACAGTATTGGAAGTCTTGGAGTCGAAAGCTCCATCAATCTCTCCATAATGAATCAAAGAGAAAGTCATTAATTAATTAGTCAGGTATAATTAACAAACAGATAAATAGCATGCAGTGGGATTTCTGTAATTCAGATTAGTTTTAGCAATCTGGGTATTTCCAGTGTGGTCTCTTCTGCTTGGAAATAATTGTTATGGACACTAAAAATAATTTTTTTTTTAACCAGATAAATCAAGCCAGAAAGGCTTGATACCCCAGCATTGTGATACAACATGCCAGCTCAAACTTATGGCATATAAATTCTTTCCTGCTAGCCAAATTTTCAGTGGTGGAAATATCTAAAGAGGAAAAAAAAAAGGAATAAATATGCATATCCTTCAACCTCTAACAGATTGAAATGGAGTTGTTCTGTCAAGAACAACAGCTTGTATCTGCTTTAGGTTGTTATCATTGTGACAGGAGGAATGTAAATTTTAAATAAATAAAAATAAATATATATTCTGACTCAATTTCCTAATAATTAATGAAGGAATTCTCTGAATAGCTTTTTGTTCCTGACTAACCATCGCCTGATGGCTAATCCTGCACCAATAAATATAATCTAGTGCTTTATGATGAAGAATTTTATTGCCAGATGTCAGGAATGCAGTGGACAATTACATCACATTATAAATATGGGGCTTGATCCAACACTATTAAAATTAATGAGCTTTTTATTGCCTGAAATTTGCTGGAATCAAGGACATAATTAAAAGATATGGTTGCACTTTTAAGCACAATCTATGCATTTGAGATAACCCTATTCACAGTATGTAATAATAGTGTGACTATATTGTATATAAAAAGGTCAGTATGAGGTAGTTTTAATTTGAAAAAGAAGTTGTTTTCAATATTTGGGTTTGGTTTACTTTAAAAAAAATAATACTATTGTGACCCAGTAAAATGCTAAAATGGCTTAAGATAATCAAGAATAAGTGTCCTTACAATTAATAATTATTGCACAATTGATACATCAGCCAAATATTGGTCCTGTGGAAATCACACTTTTTCCTGCACTGAGATTCCAAGGGGAAAATATTTATTTTCCCACTTTCCTTCAGAGTAAACCTTCACTATTTTCTTTGTTATATTCTCCAAGAGTCAGACTGGATAAAAATCTATTCTATGTTCATTTTATCCATGTAAGCAACCCAAGTGCAATCAGCAGAATTACTCATATTTATAGTTAATCAGGACCAACAGAAATCATAGAGGTTATAAACCCACAAAAACTATTTTAGCAACAAAGGCCAGGCACACCAAAAGAAAGGAAACATCAAACCCATGTTTTTTAAAGAGTCTAGATTTCCTCCTGGACTTTTCCTGTGAATTCTGCTCCTGAGATAGCGTTTATTGTATCTCAGACTCTCCTCTCCTTCAGGCTGATGTGAGACTGTGGGCAACGTGCAAATCACAGGATATTTAAGGTTGGAAAAGATCTCCAGGATCATCAGGTCCAACCATTAACCCTGCTGTGTTCACCACCCAACCCCATCCCCAGTGCCACAGCTCCACCTCTTTTTGAGCAGCCCCAGGACAGGAATGGCACAGCTTCACATCTGAGAGCACAAATTGTGCTTGGAAAATACCAGAGAAACCAAGAAACTTAAAAATAAATAGACATCCTTCTGAAGGAATGAATGAGGAGGAGAAAATGGAACCTGGGGCTGTCCTGAGCAGGACCAGGAGTTGGATTTTGATGATCCTTGTGGGTCCCTTCCAGCTCAGGATATTCAATGTTTCTGTGGAACCATACGGCAGATCAGTTTGGTGCAGTAGGAATTGCAGTCTTGTCTAACTAAAATAAGAGCAGCACTGATTTTGATCTTTTTCACTTAACCTACAATTTCATTCCTGGTTTTAAAATACTTAATATATTTTTAGTATTTTTAAGATCTTTAAAGTTGCTCAGTATTTGCTGCAAATCCATTCCTATAGTGCCATTTGTTAAAGATCACAGAGCTTCAAAGAAAACTTTAGCACATGTTTAAAGTTGTTTTAAATTACACAAATTGTTAAAACTCCTACATTCTCTCTTTCCATCCTTTAGTGCCAAAGAATGCTTGCTAGTTTGGCATAGAAAAAGGAATTGTGAATTTTATAGCACAGCAGACAAGTGATTGTTTGTCCTGCTGGGTGTTAGTTCTGACCCAGGTAGCAGTGTTTTATAGTCTGAAGATCAAAGTGCAGCTTACCCATCCAAATCACATTTCAGCTTTGTTTATTACTCTCTTAACCTTTCATCTGTGCTTTACACAGTGCTGAGAAATATAAATATAAAAAAATGTTCAGAAAGCCCTCTTTCAGTGGCTCATCTTTACTTCTTTACCTATCATAGGGTAACAAGCTCTTTGCTTCTCTTAAAACTCTTTCATCTTTAAAACCACTATAATATTCCTTCTGAAAAATGAGTGACTTAATATACAAAATACATTTTCAGCTTTCAGAAAAAGTACTTCAACTTGTTGGATTCACCTTAGAAATGCTGCTGTTTAAAGAGTTGATAATATGGAAAAGACAATGAAATAATAAGGTTTGTCACTAGCATTGGGTTTTATTTTTTTGTAGTCTTTTAAAACTAAAATTTTGGAGGGGAGGATTTTTTAAAGGAGATGTAGCAAATAATATCAGATATATATATAAACACTCTTAAGGGAAAACAAACTCATTTATCAGTTGTATTCTTACAGAGAAATCCTCAAAGATGTCTCTAAAACAGATTTCTGGGTTCTGCAAGTTGTTAAGCACAGGATATTTAACCTCATTTCTGCAACTGCTTCATTCCAAAACATTTCACTACTTGGATTTACTGAGAAGCTGCTTTTAAAAGTACCTTCAATCTGCTTCATTCATGTCAATTGCAGCAAGCTATTAGTTGTATTAGTTGTAATTGGCAATTTAATTTTTTCCTCTCTTTTTCTGCTTTTAGTGTATGATCAACTTCCAAAAAGTAAGGTTTTAGAATTTCACTAATGTACCCTAAGCGATGCATTCATCCATAGCCCAGGCAAATTTTACTTAAGGAATTGGTCTTTATCAAAATGTGATTTTTCAATATGCATCAAGAGATGTGAAACAAAATGTCCTCAGGAATTGCCAAATTGTCTGGAAAAGGAACAGTGAGATGAGTGACAGCACAGAAGAAACACCCTGGCATGACAAAAACACAGGAAAACCCAGGATGGAGGTGGTTGGGTGCTGAACCTAAATAAATGGCACCAAAGCAAACAAGCCAACATCCAGCTTGCACTGGATCCTTTCCTAAGAGGAAAAAAAGACAAGGAAGGGAGAGAAAATGTAGTTTTTCGTTGTCTTATAACTTACAGGCAATCTTTGGGATTCCTTAAAATCAGGAGCTCCATTCCTGAAAACCCAAATTCCAGCAGAGAAAGCTCCAGCATAAGCCCTGGCACGATCCAGCCTGTGACCATTTGATTCCTACCCACCTCCCTCCTGCTGCACAAGTCCTGGGTGATGCTGCAGTGAGGGCAGGGCTTACCTAAAGGCCTGGGAAGGCTTAGGTGTGAAAATGTTTCTGCATCTCTGCTCTGGGCATAAGCCTGGTTAAGTTTGCAGGAGACAGATCATTATCTCTCACTGCCAGGCTGTCAAAACAGAGCCAGTTTTCTCCATTGGGATGGTGGAGTAAGTAATTCCTCCTGTGCCCGTGAGCCAGGGCTGAAACCTGAGCTCATGTGAGTAGATGATACATCAAAAATAGGTAGTAGCGTGGTTATTGTGGTTGTTGCTTTGCAGAAAAGGTTTTTTTTGCCCAATACAACTATAATGGGCTAATTCATTTTCAGGCGAGCCCAGACTGTGCAGAGAGAAGGTTTAATAAGATATTCAGGCGTTAAAAAAAAAAAAGATAAGGAAAGAAATATAAAATATAATCAGGTGTTAAAAGACCAGGTAGATGTCTAGAGAATGATTAATCTGCTCCTCACAGTACTCAGGAGCCACTGCTCTGCCTCACCATCACAGAATCACGGCTGGGACCTGTGGGGACCTCAGTTCATCACCTCCCCTGCTGGGCCAGGGTCAAGTCAACCAGGTTACTCAGGGTTTGAGTAGCTCTGGGCACTGGAGACTCCCCAGCCTCCCTGGGCAACCTGATCCAGCATCTGGCCATCCTCAGAATACACGAGGCTTTTATTTTTCGACTTTCCTCTATACGTGGTGCCTACTTGTCCTTTTGCTGGATGCCACCAAGAGTCCGAGTTTGTTTTTTTAAAATCCGCCTCATTCTCTATAAACTCACATTGAAGCCAGTGAAAGCCCCACACCTTCACCTGCTTGTTTTCATTCCCTTTGGCTTTTTGCATCTTGCTGGCTTGGCAGGGAGAAGTTAAGAAGCAGGTTCTGAATATTTTTCTCCTGGGTTCTGCAACTTTGCAGGATGACTTTAACAGCTAACTGCTGGCACACATTGATCGCCACAAGTAATTTTGTTTCTTTCAGCAAGATTGATTATCTTTACCTAAATCATAGAGGTCTCCTGGGAGGAAACACTGAGAAACTGCAGAGAATGTGATGGGAAAAGCTTTTAAAGGACTACAAAGTTTTAGCGGCAGAAAAGGAAGAGCTCATGTAAATGAAAAGCACAATCTCATGACAAAAGCTCTCATCTGTACAGTCACACAAAGGAACATATCTATTTCCATCATCCAAATGCCAGCATTCAGTCATTAATGGGAAATAAACCCTCTCGGGCTCATTTTTCAAAATTGTTTTGTTGGAGTGTTGTAAGGGAACCATATAAAAGCAGAGCAAGGCTCACACACTCTGAATGCAATACCCAGAATTTGTGCAGAGTCTTTTGGAATGCTGCAGACTCCAGGAGTGCTGAGCCACAGAGGTGCCTGCAAGAATGGGAGTAAGGGACAGAAACAAGCACGTGGAGCCAGCTTTCCTTGGTGCTCCAGGCAGCAAAATCAAAACCTGCACCTCCTTCAGAGACACTGACACCAGGCTGTTCTAGAGATGCAAAAACTTGTCTGTACAAACATAATATTTCCTGTTTGTGCTTGGTCCTGGTAAGAAAAGATCAGGTTCTAGCAAAGCTGATGGTTCCCAATGGCAGCTGCTCACCTCCACCTTGCAAGAGGACCTGCTCTATGACAGCCTGGAGCTGGATCTGGTTACAAGACAACACTGTCTGCAAGACAAGGGCTTTTTTCAATGTTTTTAGATGATCCAGACTTTTTTCTAACCCTCAGCTGCGTCTTTGATACACTAGCCAAGCAATGATCTTTGATCATAGCCAATGATGTTTTTGTTCATATTTTGCACGTCTCAAGAAAAGAAAAAATAAAGGTTAAAACTGAGAATTTATTCTTCATAATACTTTTTCAATATTATCAGTTCCACAACACCTACTGAATACTCTCCTGTTTGTAAATTTGTTTGTACACAGCACTTTCAAAAGAAACCTATCAACAAGAACATCTGCTGCCATGACTGAATTTGAACCAGAGATCAAAACACTACTTATGAAATATTTATAAAAAGAAACCAGCCAACAACTATATAGAACTTTCAAAGGATAAAAAAGCAACATTATGCGCTTATGATGGGGTAAGGAAAAGAAATGTGTGCATTGTTTTAAAGCCATTTAAGAATGGAACCTTAAACCTGAAATTGTGATCACTACTTCTACAGCATCTACCTAGAAAAACTGCAAAAATGAAACTCAGGCACTTCCACAGATGTTGAATTTTGTTGTTGCTGGAAAATGCAGGTTATATCTTGTATTTTTCAATAACTTTTTTAAAGCACATCTTTAGCTGGAGGGAATCCACATTAGAAAATCTCTGCGCTAGCAAGGAAGTTGTCAAGTGATTTCTTTGTTATCAGAAAGAAAATAAATGAAATAGAAAGTACCTTTATGAAACAGTGAGTACCTAAATTAAATAGTGAGTACCTTTAAGTTATCTTTAATAGCAATTCAAGAACCTAATGATAATCAAAATCCAAACAATGTGCATCCAATCAGCTATCAGGTACAACAACAGTGAAAGGGGCTCTAAGCTTTGAAGACAAAGGATGTGCAAATCCATGAAGAATCAAAAGAAAAAAATTTAAGTAATTGAATCATAGAATGGTTTGGGTTGGAATGAGTCCTAAATATCATTTAGTTCCATCCTCTGCCATGGGCAGGGACAACTTCCACTATCCCAGGTTGCTCCAAGCCCCATCCAACCTGCCCATGGACACTTCCAGGGATCCAGGGGCATCCACAGCTTCTCCCTGTGCCAGGGCCTCATCACTCTCACAAGGCAGAATTTTTTTCTGGTACCTGAAATAAATCTACTCTCAGTTTGAGGCCATTCCCCCTTGTTCTCTCATTCCAGGCCCTTGTCAAAAGTCCCTCTCCATTTTTGCAGCTCCTTCAGGTGGTGGGAGGCCACAATTAGGTCACTCTGAAGGGTTCAGAGTTGAAGGCTGAGCAAACCCAATTCTCTCAATCTTTCCCCACAGGAGAAGTAAATTATCAGAAAAAAATGGTGGAAAGAAAGTTAATATTCCTCTTAATGTGAACATTTCCCTTCCAGTCCACCATAATTTAGCCATCCTTGTTAAGAACCATATAATGGCAAAGGGAAAATATTTAGAGAACATTTTTCGAGAGGCACGTAGTAACGAAGTGAGTAATTACAACATCCCCAGGGTGCTCAGGAGGGCATTTTCCAGGGTCATTAGTGTGGTTCATGGGTAGCTGAGAGCACATGGCCTTTGGCCCCCCAGCACACAGGGGACCCAGGGAAGGACACCCCATGGTGTCACTGCTGCAGCAAAGGCTCGCAGATGAAATACAAACCCATCTCCAATGGAGACACAGCATTTTCCTGCAGCTGAAAGCAAAATTTCAGTCAGAGAAGCAAAGCAATTAATGGGTGATAAACTACACCAACAAGTAGAGATGGGAATGAAAATTTTGGGAAGAAATTCATTTCCTTATGTGTTTCCTGTTGGAATCACTGAGATGTCACAAATAAGTGCTTACCAAACTCATTGGATGTTGGAACCTAAGTAAACAAAACAGCTTAGGGATATGTTTGCCTAATCTTTTTGAAATTATTTGGAGCTATATGGTGCTCCGACTCCTTTCTTTTAATATTTTGTGCTTCTGTACTGAACAATTCACTCTTCAATAGGAAAATAAATAGTAAAGGAATTTGTCAGCATACGTATGGCAATTTAAGATCACTCAACCCAATTCCTGGTGGAAAGCCTTGAGAAAATGAACAAAATATAATGACTAAGGGATATTTCATTTAAAAAAACATCCAAGATCTGACAAAAAATACAGCAAAAATTATGTTTAAAATCAGTAGGATTCTGAATGCATAGTGAGTCTCCCATACAAAGGTTGTTCAAATCTCTTTCATTCTATTTCATTAGGATCTTGAAAAAATAGTGAGAAATTACTGCAGAACAATGAAAAATACCAGTAAGATTTATTTCTCAGGCAATAAACCCCCTGAAACGTGGAGGATATATTTCAAATTCTTAATTAAAGTATAAGTGATCTTTCTTTTCCCTAAAATATTTTTAGCTTGCAACATATACAACACAAGACATATTCAAACTACTTTTACAAATGCATTAGTAGCTAGCATTTATATTTGCTGGAAGGCAATTTTCATACTTTGCTTAACAAGGGATATTCACCAATATACAACATTTCCTCTGGCCTTTCAGAGACCTTCATACAGCAGTTTTTCATACAATGATGTATTCAAATGCAGTTTTTGCCAAAATAATATTTATTTGCCAGTACATCTTGGGAAATAAGAAACCGGTATCAAACAACAGTCTTCTATATATTCTCCATTAGAAGGTAATGCAAATTGCAACATTTTTACTGTAGTGTTTTCTAGGTTGGCTGAGTCAGGCATTTACACACGGATCACAGATTAAATAGAAGAAAAAATTTAGGACTCTCTCTCTTGCCAGTACTGCTGCCAAGAGAGTTTTGTACCTTTAGATCTATTGTTCACATTACTCTTTTTAACCATTAAAAAGTGCTGCTACAACCTTAAAATACAGATCTTGTTCAACTGACTCAAAAATATCATGAGGTACTACATCAAGGAAGCATCAGAATAATATTTGATCTAGTACCCATATATGTAAACTAATTTGCACACGAAAAAACCCATAAAATGAGAAATTTTATGCAATTGAAATGTGTGAAAAATGAGAGCAATATTTGCAATGGAAATCCCTGTCAAGTTATCTATTGCTTCCAAAGCCCCACAGTATACAGAAGTGCTTAATTTAAGCTTCAGAAAACTACTTTAATATATGTAATTAAATGCCATCAACTGGGAATTTAGAAATATTCTATCTACTTGTCCCACTACCTCTATCATAAATGGTGAAAGAATTTTCATTCACCTGGTTTTCTGGGCATGAATTACAGCTGCATAAAACTCAGGAGTGCAGAGTTGCTGACCCACCAAGGCTGGGCACAGACCTGACTTGGCTGCAGAGAATTTCTTAACGTCTTCCTACTTGGGTTGAAAAACAGAATATTGGGAACTCAGGGGATTATTTCTGTTTGGGAATGCCGTGCAGTGAGATAAAAATCGTATTAAAATCCCAATTTATCCCCACCTCTTGGCTTACAGTCAGACAGGTCCTTTCCTGGGAAGTTTGGCATCCTGGCAAAGGCAGAGCAGCCTAAATTCTGTTTGCTTCTAAGGATGGGGCCAAATCTGGCTCCCCAGGAAGTCTCCCATCCCATCCCATCCCAAGAAAAACAAAAGCTTAGGATATTGTAGAGTGAAAAATGCAGGTACTGTTGCACAGCTGAAACATTAAGAATACAGTAGATTTAAGGTTTTGGATGGGGATCAGTGATGATGCAAAAGTAATTTGGTCAGATATTACTTGGAGCAAAGAGAAGGTAGTTACACATAGCTAGATGATAAAAATTACAAATAACATCATGTAAGGTAATAGGGTCTCAAAGATTTTGGCTTTTTTTTTCTGAGGCTGTGAGGTATTTATAACTTGTCTTCAGTGAGATCTTTCTCCTTTCTATTTTGCAAATATTATCATGCTGAAGTTTATTCTGCTCTAAAAGATAAATCTGCTATTTAGAAAAACTGGGATACTTTTATTATATGATTAAATATTGATGAAGGAAGTTTATCTTACCAAAAAGTAATTTTTCTTGACAGAAATGACACAAACTGTTCTTATGCCAAAATGAATAGTTTTAAAGTTTATTTGTTATTTTTTTGTTTATCAAAAAAGATGTCTAGAACATCAGAGTAAACATGTTATTTAAAATGTACCTGTCCCAAGATAGAAACCTATTCAATGGCAAATAAAATTATGTCTTTGTGTCCTAGAAAATAGAGAACTGGTGTGTGCATGCATCTTTCCAAGCAGGTGGATAATGTCAATTGGCTGTGCTAGAAAAAGCACAAATAGAAAATAAATGGTTCATTTCAAGAGTGCACTATTTACTCAGGGTTCCCATTTCATAAATATCTTGCCTGCTGTGCTTTGCAGTTGACCCTTTAAAGATCTCCAGTCAATAACCCATTGTTTACCTCACATCCATTTCATCATTTTGGTGGTGCAGACCCAAGCGTGGAAATTTCCCTTTCTCTACTCCCCACCTCCCTTTGGCTGGCACTAAATCACCAAAAAAAACCCCATAAATTATCATTAATGACAGCAGGTCTGAGATTTGAATGCTAATTCTATTAATGGACCTATGAAATGAGGACACTGCAAATCTAGATGAGCTGTGCTTGGGCCTCCTGCAAACTGGGCTGCCCTGAGGTTACCTGCCAGATTAAATAAGAATTGTCTAATACATTTTTAGAATTCTAAGGATGTGTAAATCAGCTCTTGTGAAGTACAGCACCAGGGGGAACAGATAACAGCAGTACTCTCTCTATCTTAACTCCTGCTATTTATCTAGAATCAAATTCATTTGGAGGGTTTCATACCAAGACTCTGTGGTGCCCCAGGCTAAGGTGGGATCAGATCAGGCCTTCTGGACACCTTCTCTTCTCTGCAATCCTAAAATATTTAAATTTCCTTTACATCTAAAGGAAAACTGTTATAAAGCTGCCAGGGATCCCTAAAAGTATTTGTGGATTAACATTCCTTGCATGTTCTTGCACCAGAAAACTTGAATGATTTTTGACTGCACATTTTGATGTGTTTTGAGATTAATTTTCCATCTTTACTTTCAATGTAATGTACTTTTAATTAGGCAATAATATATAATCTTCTGCTCATCTATCACTTTTACTCAAATGTTTTAGGAAATGGATAATAGAGAAGAGGCTCATCAGAGACCCTTTAGAGGTGCAGCAAGGCTGGAATAAAATGCCATCTCCTGACAGTACCTTTAAGGTTTCATAAAAAGATAATGGATGTGCTTGTCACCAAAGCTAATGATCAAACATTTTCCCACTTTTACTGGATATTAAATTGTGAACTATAAAAGAAAACCCCACAGTCTAAGCAATGTAGGAAAAAGAGTCTTTGCACATTTTTTATCTTCTTTGATATCTAACTAACATAAACCTTCTTATTGCACTGTTACTTTCACTGAATAGCCACTGTGCCATGAGATGCTTACTTTTACTGAAGTGAAAAGGCTTCTCCTCAGGAGACACAACTCTCCAGCTTGCAGAAAAAGAACATAATAGGATCTCTGCAAAAATACTCAAGTGAAACAAAATGCTAGTTCATCACAGTATCTTTAGAAAGTTGACCAAAGCTTTTAAATCTAATATGAAGCAATTTTTGAAAGTTTTATATATAAATTTTACCACATTATTTTTAATAATATTTTAATCCTCTTTTTAATATTTTCAGTAGTGTTACCATGCTGTCAAAATAAAGAGCAAGGCAGTAAAAAAACCCATCCAAACTCTGATGGAGACAATACAAAGTAAATCATTACCTAAATTAGGGTAAATCAAATTAATTCATTTGACAAATCAGAGTAACAGTGAAAAAAAAACAGATCTAGTTTGAAAGCAATGGGCAAAAATGATGGTATGTTACTCTATCAAAAAAGATAAAAGTATTAAAACAAAACAAGACAGTACCTTCTAGTCAATCCCAATGGAATTAGACCCCTGAAATAGGCAGGTATTTCCAAGTTGCACTGAAGCAGCTTTCATTATAATATATTCTCATCTCTGTGACCTGCAAATGCCCAGCTGATAATTCTTCATCCCATGAAAGGTTTCACCAGGCTGCATCCTGGAACTGCCATAGTGCTGATGCACATAAGCTTGCTCATAAAGGAAAGGTTGTGCCTTGTTTTTCCTGGCCTGTTGGGAGTGTGCAGCTGCTTGCTGAGAGCAGGATGGACGAGGGCAGAGTTCTGGGCTTGGCAGAGGCTGCCCAGCACTCACTGCAGGGCTGTGTCCTTGTGTTTCACGCACCTCTTTGGACAATGAGAGGTTGCAGGATGGCATCACTCTGCACAGCAGCAAATACAAAGCTGAGGTGTTTTCCTAATGTATCCAGGCACACAGCAGCAAAATATTTTATGGCATAATAAGACTCATTCTCTGTCACTAATTTATCCATAAAGCTCCAACAGTCACTAAAAAACTTAAGAAAGGGCTTCTGTGACAGTGCTTTTCTCTTTGTTCTGTTTTCTGTCACTAATGTGTGTTTTGTTTGGCATGAATGCTACAGCCCAGCACAGCTGGCTCACACAACACACTACTGAAAAATGGAATTTTGGGCTGGAAAACACAACAGAATTCTAACAACAGCTCTTCTCAGAAGCAGTTCTCTGCAGGAGGAGCAAATACCTTTCCAGTACCCTTGTTGTCCATCACATCACTTCAAATTATGGGCAACCAGGCTCTGTCACAAGGGGATGCCCTGCACTGAAGAGCCCCATTGATTTCAGTGCAGTTATTTGGGAAATAATGTACTGAGTAATGTTATCAGAGCTTTCAGCCTGCTGCAGTGGCCTTACTTGCAGCATTAAAAGTAAAAACTAGAAAGAAAAAAAAAATTGAAGTGCTGGAACACCTGGATAAGTGTTTTCTAGTCAGTAATCCCAGACAATGTTCTCAAACTAGAGGGTGACAGTATAAATGCGAGGCTAAATGACAGTAAAGGTTCCTACATCCCCCTCAAAAGGGAAAATTTCATATAATTAAAGAAGGCATAACGAGGAAAATCTTACTCATGGGTTTGCTTCCATTTTGACATGAATTTTGGTCTAAAAGTTTAGGATGTTTGCCTTCCCAAGGCAAATATTATGAATTCCTAACAGAAAATACAAAATACATTTTTCCTTTTTATTTATTACCACCTTTGATCCAGACCCTTGGAATGACAATTTACTGTTTCTGTAGGGACAACCACTGCCTCTTAAAGAGGAAAAAATGAGACATTTAAAGCAGTGCTCGAAGTAGAGATTTCTCTAAGTCATTATTTCTGCTCCCTGTTCAGTTTGTGAGCTTCAATACAAATGCTTTTTTTCTATTAATGTTCTGTTAGAGTCCTGTGGCTTAAAGATAACCAAGAACAAAGAGTATAAATTAATAAAATGAAGAAACAAATTCCCAGTTAGTATAAACGAGCTCTCTCCTTTCTCTCCACTATTGAAATTGAAAGCAGTAGTAGCCAATGGTGACCCAAAGCATTCTCCTACTCTAAATAAACCTTTCATAAGAAAGAACACAGAAAACAGCACTGACAGTAGTAAATCTGTCCATCATGATCTTTTCTGAATGTTGAGTAGACTCCTTTTATAAATCTTTTCTATCTTCTTAATGAAAATTAAATAAAATGCTCCTGCTTTTTACCAGGGGGATATATATTGAGTAAACATTTGACATCTCCTATCAGCAGAGTTTAAAAACCAAACTTTTCTTCATGCGTGTTCTTTCCCAAAAAGAGGCCATCAAGATATATCTGCACTGTCCTTCAAGGCTGTTGGACTGCTTCTGCAGTGCTCCTTCTTGGTGAAATTGCTTGCACAAGACTTGCATTCAGAAAGAATCTAAAGAAGACATAGTGTGGTTCCAATTTTTTACTTTCTTACTCAGTAGTCCCCAATTTCCCAGGGCAAGCAGTTCTCTTTTCCATCATCTTTATTAAGGACAGTCTCTAACAGACTTGCATCCCCAGACTTGTTTCAAAGACAAAGTTGGGCCAGGGAAGCCATCAGGGCTTTGGGTTTTTGTTCGATTATTTGGTTAGTATATTTTGGTTTTATTTTGGATTTTATTTTTATTTTAGATGCACTTGCTCCATTATTCTTTAATTTTTATTATTGCTTTCTCTTTACCAAATGGATTTCTCTTTTAAGCATTTTCTAATATTTTATTTAGAAATAAATCTTGCATCTCCAAAAAACACGGTCCATAAAAAATTAGTCCATAAAACAAGGGATCATTCAACTCAGAATAAACAGGAAAATAATCTGAACTGTCTGAATAATCTGGAGCTGTCTACTGTGGACTTAATAGTAATACTGCAAGGACCTTAATACCAAAATACATCCCCAGTCTCAAGTCTGGAAGAAGATGTTACTATTTCAGCTCTAAGCATTTATTGAATGATAATGATCTATCAGTTTAATTATTTAAGAAAAGTCAACATCTTAGTGAAATGATGGCAGAGGACTCACAGAGATCACCTATATAAAGACATCTATCCACAAAAGTCTGATACAAGAAACCAGATCAATAAAGGTCATGTGTAAGGGAGAAGACAGACCTTATTTCATCCCTACATCTTCTCATGTGATTAATAATTCCTTAAATTTTCCTTCTGCCTTTAAAGCCAGGCATTTTACACAGTGGTGAGGGGATATCCAGGTATCCCACAGGCACCAATCAGTGGAGCTGGACCTCTCACCTTGTGAGATGTGATCAGGAAAGGGAAGACGAGAATTTTTTCCCTATGTTTTTGTAAATCCATATCTTAATGTGACTGCAAAGGGTAACATTCTGCTGGAACAAGGAGGAACAAGAGCTTCAAAATATCAAAATGCTAAAAGCTGATATCTACTGTGATTCTGTACAGTCCTACTCTGATG
This sequence comes from Ammospiza nelsoni, assembly GCF_027579445.1. Classification (NCBI taxonomy): domain Eukaryota; kingdom Metazoa; phylum Chordata; class Aves; order Passeriformes; family Passerellidae; genus Ammospiza; species Ammospiza nelsoni. Next base: position 5,327,214 of record NC_080642.1, on the reverse strand, counting down.
GTATCTGCAGATTAGAAAACAAGGAAAAGGAGGAAAAATTTAAATGGCTCAAACTTTCTTTTCTGATTCTTGCCCTGTTTCTCCACTACCTATTTAATCATTATTTATTTAATACATGACAGATAGACATTGCACCAAATACAGTAGATTTGTATGACTTCTACATAAACAGCATTGGTTTTACTAAGGAAACCCCAAAACCCGTTACAAGGTTTGCAGAACATCATATCAAGTATTCATACCAATCGCTGGATTCTGCTGTGAATTTTAGAGGTTTTACTGTAATAGGTCCCACTTAAAATAAAATCATCTCTTTGACCCTTGAGGCTCAGTAAAGACCATGAAGCCCAAAGAATCACAAAGACATGAACAAAAAAGAAATCCTCTAAGCTGATGAGATGGTAACTATGGGTTGCCTCAGTGATCAGTGTTAATTTACAAGTGCAAAAACCATTATCATCAACAAAGGTGTATTAATTTTCATCTTTCAAGCAACTAGCCCTTTTAAACACTGCAATTACTAATGACTTAGGAATCAGACTTAATAATACACAAAAATAAACAGCCCTTTTAGATAATAGATACTTTCTTTTATACTGGCAAATAGTACAGAGAAATATTGTTTGAGACATTAAAGACAGGCACTGGTGCAAAACTGAAATGTTGATTAGAGGCACAGGTAGCAGATTATTAACTGCTGTACTAATATGTGTCCAGGACTTTAAGTTATCACATAACTAGAAAACAGGAGGAATAAAACCATACAAAATACCAGAATTCCTTACTTAAAGTGTTACACCACAAATGAAACCTCCAGTACCAAGGAAATAAATCCAGACAATAATAGTGATATCTCCATAAATTATTCAGTCCCTTGTAAAACACAATCACAGTAGACTAAATTCAAAATCTAAAGTTAAAATCTATTCCCTCCCCCTGAAGTTAGGAAATTAGGATAAGAATTTTTAACAAAAATGAAACTGTTGGAAGACAATTACCCAGATGAGCAAAGCAGAACCGACCCACTTGGGGACTGAGCTGACCAAATTCAAAACACCAAGAACAGAGCAATGACAAAAACCAACAACCCAAAAGTAAAGTAGAGTAGCAGACATTTGAAAATTAAATTGACTGGTGTTCAGAATAAATTCCCTGCTGTTACAGATGTTCCAGGGAATACCTCTATGTCAGTATTCTGAAGTTACTGTTCTGATCTCCATTATATCCCAGGATCCAGCTCCTGCTCTCGGGAGTCTTAGCATGCAATATTTTGGTAGAATATGCAAAAGAACCCTTTAACAATCATGTTGTCTCAAGAGCTTTATCATGCATGTGACTATTCTGAGAAAATAGCAGAGTAGGTTTTTTTTTCCATAAACACAAGGTAACAGAAGGAGACCACACACCTCTACCAACAGCACAAACACGTTCTATTGAATGTATTTGAAACAATCAAAATTAACTCCTTCATTCTCTAATACATTACCTGGAAAAGAAATACTGGATGTATTTGAATGACACCCATACCACTTCTCAAAACCACAATGAAGCTCAAAACAAACAGGTAAAATGATGTTTTCATAGCATCCTTCACTTTTTCAAAGCATAAAAAAATCCTGGTAATTAAAAGTTAGTCTCTTCCATTCCACTAGCAAACTCTACCCTCTATGGCTTAAAAGTTCTTAAAAAATTAATTTACCTATCTATGAATTAGAACATCAGGGTTATTCACAGAAACAAACAAACAAAAAAAAAAGTAGAAAAAGAAAAAAAGGAAATAAAAGAGAGAAACTCTTCTGCCTGGACAGTTCAGCAGTGGGAATACCTGTTTCATGCAGCATGACAGCAGGCTCTTCCAGAAAATACCTGCAATGTCTTTATATCCCATCTCCAGCATACAAACCTTATATTTGACACAGAAAATTTAAAAATACTTGATGCCTCTCTTCTGCTTTTTTTTTTTCCTTTAAAGTACATTCTCACATATAATATGAATTGCATTGCAGATAGCAGGGATTAGTGGAAAGCTGAAAGCTTCTTACCAAGCACCCCAAGGCGATAGTTGACTGTGATGACTATCACATTCCCATAACTTGCTAGAACACTGCCATCATATAAATTTCCAGTGCCTTCCATGTAGGACCCTCCGTGAATATACACCATGACAGGCTTAGGTCCCCCACTGTCCCGAATGTCTGGAAAAAATATTAAGACACATTTTATCTCAAGAAAGCACCAAAGAAGATACATGCAATATTTTGAATTTTTTTTTTAATTTTTTTTTTTTTTTTTTTTTAGTGAGGTTATTTTTTTTTCCAAGTGTATCTCAAGCAACATCTTTTACATAAGGAAATGGGCAGGTGGGAACAAGCGGTCCTTTGTGGCTTGCTCGTAACTAAAACTCCTTTTTTGTTTTTGAAACACTCTGAAAAGCAGAAAGGAACTGAAAATGGTAACACATTTGCTCAAAAGCAGTGAGGCATTGCTCTGATTCTGGCCCTGCTTAGTTGGGTGTCTTCTGTGTAATGTCTGCTAACATAAGAGTGAGCTCATTTTGGCTGAACACTTCTCAAGCTCACTGCAACCTTCTGTTATCTTAGCTAAGGGAAATCTAACATATTAAGAGAAACAAGATTTCTGCTCCTACATAAAGTGTTGATTTCTTCCACTTCCCTAATTTTTAAAAGGCATGTACAAACAGCAGTCTTTGCATGGGTCTGCAGTTTGAGTTCAAAAAGTACTTGTAAATTTTTTAGCAATTAGACCTTGAATTAAGATTATTGATAACTTCTGCAGTTTGAGTTCAAAAAGTACTTGTAAGTTGTTCAGCACTTAGACCATGAATTAAGATTATTGAGAACTTCAGGGTAGCCTGAAGTTTAAGGTGCATGTGTACTTCTTAGTTTCCTAAATCATGAAAAGGACTATTTGAAAAAATAACTGCCTGAAACAATACTGAAAAATCCCCATCCTGCATTCAAAAAAAAAAGCAGCAAGGCTATCAAAAGTGACATCAAAGGCAGGGAACAGTTTTAAAATGTTAGAAGCTCTGCCATTCTCTCTGACAAAAAAATTAGATATTGTCGTAGTGTTTTGAGTTTGATTTAGGTATCCCTCCACCCCTCAACAGTCCTATTTGCAAACGGATGCATCTACTCAGAATAAAATTCTGAATATATGAACAGTGTTACTGCTCTTGAGGAGAATTGCTCCTGAGTATCAATCCAAAACAGTTGGTATGGGCTGATATGTTTTAAAAAGTTGGGGGTTTTCTGTTGGACAGGAAATAAATCAGCTTAGGTGTAAATTTAAACTGTTACATCTGATTAAATTGCATTTTGTTCTGATTTACTGGGTTCCTGAGTCTCTCCCACAACCCAAATCATAATATGCCATAATAGTCCCTCAAAAGCAAAAAAGCCAATAGCAAGACAGCATAGGAAAATTTCCCAGTGCTGAACTGTTCTGAACATTCTGATTCAAAACCACTTTTTTTGTCATTATGACAGTATTCAAGTAACTTCTCTGATTGCTTCCTTCAGCATTTGAAGAAACCTCAGATGTATTGTTTATTCCTTTGATTTGGGAGGATCTTAGTTTAGAAGCTTTCAAGGGAGCTCTCTGCAGAACTGTTGGAATTGTTTCTGGAGGAGCAGGTGGGGGCAGCTTCCCTAAAAACCCTGCTTTTGGAATGAGTTGAAAAACAGCAGCACAGATGTTCCTGTTTATAAAAAGCCAACTGCTACTATTACTTTGATATTGATTCTGATTTGAAGAAAATGCCAGAACAGTCAAGATCAGAAATTGGACCTTCAATATTGGAAGTACTAGAAAAATCACTTATTCAAGACCAAAAAGATGATGAAAGGTTGTGCATGAAATTGCTCTCCTTGATTGTGCTTTTAGTGAGGGCTTTACAACATACAACTTTCAGAGTGTAAATTTACAGAGATTATTTATCTTCACTGTCCATAGGATGGAGTTATGAGCTTCTCAGGCTTAAATTCTACACTGAAAAAATTCTTCCAAAATTCATACACTGTTTCTAGTATGTGCTTGTTCCTAGTCTATGCTGCCTTTTTTTTTTTTGATACAAATACAGAAGCAATAATAAATTATTAATCTGAAATCACTGTGTGACTGTTCCCAGCAGAAATTGTACACAGTTAATTGTATGCTTGATGGTAACAGGGGGAAACTGTCTCAGAATTCTTCTTTAATTAAAATTACATAGAATGTTACAGAGCACCAACTGTGAACAGCAATGAAATGTTGGTATCACTGGCCTGTATAACTGGAAAATAATATTGGAATATTTAGAAAAGAATGAGTGTCCTTTATCAGAGAAAGGAAGCACATATTCATGAATAAAAATCTCATATATAAGGAAGTTATTATTTGAGTAATTTCTGTCTCTACAATACTGTTATTTTCCACTACTAATATCCTTGTAAAGATTACAGATCAGATAGATAAAGGAAGGCCAGTTTTCAGCTCTCTCTGTGCCATGTCAGAGCAAATGACATGCAGAATGAATTTTCCTCATTCTCTGCTTTGCCAAAACCATCAGTCACAAGAGGAATCCCTCCCACAATAGGAAAACTCTGCCTCTGAGTGTCTTGGGCAGGGATCTAGTGCTGGGGACATCAGCCAGGGTATGCAGCATTCAACTGAGGCTGGTGGCACTTTGGGCTATGAATCATACAAAGGTTTTCCTGGGAAAAAGAAATATCACTGCATTTTGGTCAGAGGTTTCATATCAGTAGCAGTCTACAGCCAGGAGTATTTGAAAGGTGCAAATATTCAGCTGGGAGGGTGTTGTTTGAGCACATATGTTATTAGCAACTGAGGTTATTAAATGGTAAGATTGAAGAAAGAGAGCAAAAAATCAAGAATTTTAATTAAGAATTGATTCCTACCTTAAAATGTTCCTCCATGAAAACTCTCATCCTTTAGAACTAAACTGGAGGAAGAATTAAGGTAATACTCTGTGAGGAGAACATTTTTATGTATTAGTACAAAAGTGGCAGAAAGATGCACTTTTCAAATTGATTATTGGAGTTAAGTATCCAACTCAATGAAGTAAATAATTGATGTTTTTGGTACTCAGGTACTTTTCAAAACCTGACCATAAATGATACATCCTTTTTTGTTCTCCTGCAGTCCTTTATATGCATGTGCTGGAGTGATCTCAGGACACTGTAGTTACACTTTCATATGCAGATTAATAGTAATTCAAGGATGAAGATTAACAGTTATTTGTGTTTGTAGCTCATTCTGAACCTGAAGACTTTAGGTGTAAATGTGGCATTTCTGCCACCGGTAGATTTATAGACTGATTTAATTTAGTTGTGTTCTGCAATTTTGTTGCCTTTTATTAAGTGTTGCTTTAATTAAAAACAGACACATTCATCTTTTCTAAGACATATGCAAGGATAGCACTGTTAAAAATCCTTCTCAAATTCAACTCAGTTCTGGTTTCAGTCACTCCTAAGATCATTTTTGAGTGCTGTGATTTGTTTGGCTTTCAATTGCTAGTTCATAAAACATCTAAGTAGTTCTTACTGTACAGCACAGAATAACCTTATTTATATTACATATACATTAATTTTCTTGTAATTATTTCTATTATTCATTCTCTTCTGTACCTTTCTAATGTTTGTTGCATCTACTTTTTATGTCTCATATTAATTGTTACAGACAATTTAGGAATGGGGCTGACTTTTATTCCATGTTTGTTACATTACACAACCAGGTCTGACTGTGAATATCAGTCACAATTGTCATATATAACAAAACATAATTATAGCTTCAGTCATTCAAAACTGCTGTGAATTGGCCATGTGACTTAACAAGCATAATTTGCATTGGAAAACCAAAATGGGAAAGGAAAAAAAGCCTACCTTGAGACAACTTCACACAAAAAGATAATTAGTTTAGCACTGATGTCACAAGCATTGCTTTTCTAGATGGCATAAAAAAAATTGTGACAACTTGATGCAGATTGTTAAGTAAATCCTGGGTTTTGAATGTGAAAAAAGACTAGAACAGAGGAAAACTTTCAGATTGGTGAGTGCAAAACCTGTGTGTGCCCTCCATAGGATGCTATGTGGATATGTGTGTAACTCTTCCATAACCTTCTGTAGAAAATATTTAAGTAGAGCATGGTACCAATCATTGCTACTCTTAATAATTTTAAAGCCTTTCAACAGCATTTGACCTTTCAGTTTGAATCCATCAGATGCCTTATAGATGCACTACCATTTAATAAACTAGTGCACTTAGTCCTAATATTTAAACATCCATTAATGCCAAGATTTTAAAATGAGATATAAAGCTAGATATCCTGAGATTTTCAAAGTAACTATTGAGCTTCTGTGAGGAGTTTCCAATATGTTTTCTATTTTAAAATATAGCCTGCATCCATCAGGCTTCAGACAAATAGAATTCTCTCCCTTTGTTTGTTTTCCTGCCTGTCAAACCAGGGGATCATTTTGTGCACTCTCAAACCCTTAACTACCTTCACCTGAAAATTATTTGAGATCCTGATGGAGGACTATACAAACGTTATCCTAGCATGAAAAAGGCCAAAGCTTTTACAGGTAAACATCTGGAGCAGATTCCCATTAGAGTAGGACCTCAATAGCCAGGTAAGCACTCATTTTAAATTATTAAAGGATGATTAGAACTGCAAAAGCTGACAGACTCTTCACTGTACAAGCAATGCTTGGCAGCGCTGAAAGTGAAATGAAGCCCTAAAGAGGTACTTAAATTAAAGGTCTGTCAGGATTTTATCATGCATGTTTTCAAGTATTAATAACATCACCACAAAAATTTGACACAACTTGAACAGAGTGTCTGTGCATGAAGGGAAAATATAATCAGCACAATTTAATGTGCAAGTGGCACTGGAAGCTGTGCTTTGGAGAGGAAATCAGGGAGCTAACATGAATGGGTGACAGGGGGAACAGGAATCATTAATTTGGCTAGGTGCATCAGTCAATAATCACCCAGAGTGGTCAGATCTGTGCTGCCCCAGCCTGGCTGGCTCTCATTTTAAACAATATGTTTTAAGAAACCATTTGAAATTGTAATTTCAAGGCTGGAGCATGTGGTTGCTTAGCAGGACAGACAAATGTGTTCTGCTGTTTGCTGATCTCCCAAGCCCAAAAACATGCAACCAGTGCCAGACAGAGAGAGTGCTGCTCCCCCTCTTTCTTACCATGGCAGCTGAAGCCACATGAAATGCCAAACTTGGCATCTCAGAGTATTTTAGGACCAATGGAATGACAGGGGGCTGTGGAGAGCCTCAACTCTGCAATGTGCTCCTTCACACCAACGGCACTGCAGGCTGTTAAGCATAAGGGGGGATCTGTAGACAAATTCTGCATCGTTAGGAACTTAAAATTTGAGTTGGTTTTTGGCTTTTTTGATTTAAAACTTGCTCCGGACCAAGAACTTCCTTCTGTCAACAAAGTCCAATAGCCCATACGAGACAGAGCACCAGACTAAATTATCAGAATCATCACAGTTACAGCCTGTGAGCAAACAGCAGCATCTGCTCCTAATCTATCTCCTTTTCCACAGGAGAAATTGAGAGGGAGGAGGGAAGAGCAGAAGCATCCATCAACTGCAGTGCAGGCCCCGCTTGTGAGGCATGTGCTCCCAGCAACAGACTTGGTGTCTGCCTTCCTCAGACTTGGCATCTGCACTCTTCCTTTCTAAAAATGGAAGAGCAGCATTCCTGTGCTGCAGGGGGATGCTGTGAGGCTGAATGCATTAAAAACTGAGAGATGCTGAAGCAGCTCTGGGGACTAAATAAGGATTTAAGATTTGCAGGTTGATGTGCCAGGCAAGGTGTGTGTGATGGAGCAGGGGATGGGAATTCATTTGTGAGCAATCCTTCATGGATATTTCATACAACACTCACTGCTTAGAAGTCCAGCTCTGGTCCCAGAGTACGTTGGCTGGTTAATGGTTTGTGTTGCCATATTTTAGGTCACGCTTAGGATTTTAGTGGATAGGAACTAAGGGTGCATAAGAACCACTGATTTTTGCTATTTATTAAATTTTTGCCAATTAAAATTATTACCTGACCAAAATTAAGATTGAGAGAAGACAGTATGATTAAAATATTTTACTTTTTAAAACTAAGCCTTGTTTCCAGACTGGGGAAGGCAGACTTTGTGTAACTGCTGAGCAATTTGAATGCAAATCTTGCATCTACACTAGATATTGCATACCTGCAGGTCAGCAAATGGGCAAATCCACCACTGCTATAAAGAGGGAAAGCCCCAGTGCTCACTGGTTGTAAATGCTTTTGCCACTTTTGGTTTTGGTGCCTGCTCAAGTTGTTCAATGTTTACTGAAAACAGGTAAGCAATAGAAGTGTAGGGATGAAAGGGTTAAACAGAAAGAATAGTCCATCCAGACTGAGGGAAAAAAGGCATTTATGTGATTTCTGACTTTTCACACTCATAGAATTTGAAAACACCTTCATTTTTTAAACAGCAAATTTGCAGATCATTAGCTGGTAATGTGCACTACTGTCTTTGGGTCTTTTGAAAACAAAAATGAAAAATGATCTCATTAAGCCCGGTCCACTGGTTGCAGCACATACCAGAGATCCAAGTTTGATTGCTGACTCCAGTGCCTGTGCAGGCAAGGCTTGGACCACAACACTGTGGTAGTGGCATGCAGCAGCTGATGGGAGTAGAATTATTGAATTTTAAAGGGAAATCTTCTAATCAAGCTCAGATATTTGAGTGGCACGACACAAAATGCTCTCCAGACATTTGCTACAGGAAGCTGCTATGGAAGATCTTTGTTCAGAAAGATATAATACAATAAATAACGTGAGATCTCTAGATTTTTTCACGTAGAGACCATCTTGGGCATTTTAGAAATCACTGAGCCTTGTTTATATAACATGGACTCTGTGGATATCTGGTAGCAATTCTTTTGCATCATGTACAGCCCACTTTCCCTAAGGCTCCACTTTCATCATTCATTCAGTTTAGCATTTATTTTATTTTTTCTACAGCTATTTGTTTGAAGGATTTTACACTGCCTAAAATCTACCATACTAGAAAAAGGGAAGGCTTTGAAGGACAAAGCAGAAAACTTTGCTTGGCCTCTCTCTTTCCTGCTACTCATACCCAAACACATGACTGAGTTTGTGAACTCTTCAGTTCTGCGCGTGCAACAGGTGCTGGAGTTCCACAAAGGAGCAGGTTCACAAAAATGCAGGAGTTCACAAAAATGCAGGACACCTGATCCTGCTCCTCCCCTGGGAAATGCATGGTCTCAGCAGAGAGGGCTTCTATCAACCCAGCAGACACCCCAGCAGTCTTGAGTGTCTAGTGATCATAAAAATTTAAATTTTCCCTGTCTCTCTGTGCCTCTCAGAAGCAGTAAAAGTCTAATTACTGCCTGCACTCTTCTATTGGCACAGAAAGGAGAACAAAACTGTCACTTGTACGCCAGAGAAAATTAATCCCAGGCCTATAAATTACAGAGATTTATTAGTGTTGTAAATGTGCTTCTTCCCCCCTAGTTGGAGTGCTGTGTTCTTATAGCCCTTCCTCTCCCTCCTGCAATTGTCAGAGCAGGAGACAGGTTTTCCCTGACATGGACACTTGTTCTCAGCAGGCTGAGATCCCTCCTCTCATCTGAGCCTCCCTACTCCAGCGCTTTCTGACAGCAACCACTCTCTGCTGAATTTCAGTACACTGAGGAGCCTCTTCTCAGCAGAGGAGGGCTCCGCAAACCTGATGTTATTGGCATCTGTCTTGGCAATTATACAGCAATTTAGGAGAGCTATTAAGGCCCACTGGGTGAACAGCCCAAATTTCAAATGGTTTCTTAAAACATGTTGTTAAAACAAGACAGAGTCATTCTTGTAATGGCTAACTCACTATCACAGATTTTTGAGATTTCATAAGAATGCCCCTTGCAATATTCTGTTATGGACTTGGGTACAAATGTCCTGACTACATAAAGCTAGGAGGATCTGAATTGTCATAATTATCTCTATATGGCCTGGTTTCAGCTGGGATAGGGTTAATTTGTGCACTCAGGGTGGGAATAATGTTGATATTCATTTTTGTAATGACTAACTCACTATCACAGATTTTTGAGATTTCATAAGAATGCCCCTTGCAACATTCTGTCATGGACTTGGGTACAAATGTCCTGACTTCATAGAGCTAAGAGGATCTGAATTGTGATAATTAGCTCTATGTGGCCTGATTTCAGCTGGGATAGGGTTAATTTGTGCACTCAGGGTGAGAATAATGTTGATATTCAGTGGTTGCTGAGCAGTGCTCACACCAAGGCAAGGACTTTTCAGCTCCTCACCCCCCAGCAAATAAACTGGGGGGGCATGAGAGGTTAGGAGGGGACAGAGCCAGGACAGCTGAGCCCACCAGGCCAAAGGGAAATTCCAGATATTCCATATCCCATGGCCTCATGCTCAGCATGGAACCTGGGGGGAAGCTGGCTGGGGGTCACTGCTCAGGAGCTGCTGAGCATCTAAGCCAGGGGCTGTGAGCAATTGCTCTGTGCACCACGTGTTTGGCATATCCTCATTGTCTTCTCACGATTATTGCTATTATTTAATTTCATTCCTGTCATATTGAACTGTCTTTATCTCAATTAATAATTTTACTTTTATATTTCCTTCCCCAGTTCTCTCCCTCAGGGAGGAGTGACTGGCTCTGTACTATTTAGCTGCCTGCTGGCTTAAACCACCACAGGAGAGCTTTCAAAGGAGATTTCCAATTTATCAAAACCATCAAATCTTGCAAATTTTGGCCCAGCTGGTGGGCTTTCATTCGTATGCTTAACATACAGATCCAGTAAAGGATCATAAATCAGTCATAAAATTGTGACAAAATCTGTGTTCAATTATTGGGTAAGAAGTTAAATGCTCAAATTTGCCTTCCTTAATCTTTTCTAGAAAGACTCTGTGCTTCTGTTTAAGTTAGAGTAGTTGATGTTACCTGTGATGAAAAATTTCTTAGTAAAGAACCTTTCAAGCCTACGAGTAAATTTTCATCTGGCCAACTTCCCCCTGCCACCTCAAATATTAAGAGAGAAGCAAGCAGCAACTCTACCAGTCCTATATGGTAATTTGTTTTACTCATTGACCATAAACCACTCAAAGTGTGTGTTTAAGATTCACAACTCTGAAGCACATCTACCTGAAGGGATGAGACTGCTCAGGAAAAGAGCCCCTTGTTACCATTTTCATAGCCCTGAAAAAATATCAAATCTGCATAGCTTCATGATCAACAGACATAATTTATGAACAGAATAACATGCTTGACATTTCAAACTTTTGATTTTACTTGGTAATAGGGTTTTCTAAGGGTCAGCTCAAGTAGATCAACATCTTTGTATGCTTGCAGAAAACAGAAGTGGTGAGGGTTTTTTTTTTAGTTTTAGTTTAGCTCCACAGAGCTTCACCAGCAGGCAATGCTGCCTCCCTTCTGGAGGGAGGTGGGGTAGCCTTTAATATTAAATATTTTTCATTGCAGCCTAAATGCAGATGGGTTGGCACTTGGGGAAGTTCTGTTGCTTAAGAGACACTTTTAAAGAACGTTCTGAATTTTTTCCTTTTATAAACACAATATTTTCTATGTTTATCAAACTGAGATCAGTCAGTGAAAAAAAAAAGAAACATCTTTGTACTTGGTGAAATACATAGGGTTAGAAAACATGCAAAAAGGTGTACAGAGAAACTTTAAAAGAGTGTTAGTTTAAAGAGTATGGACAAAATTCAGTCAAAAGGTGGGATGCAACATATCAAAAGTCCATTTCAAGAAAACAAAAACCCTCCTTTTTAAATATTGTTACTTTTTTGTATCAAAACGTAGAACTTAACAACATTCTTTCTTTTAAAAAATTAAAAATATATATGTATAACAACAAGCAAGAAGACAAAACACATCAAAAATGGGAATTAAAAAAAACAAAAAAACTCTTCAAAAGAAGACAAGAAGTCAAAAAAAGAGGGGAGAAAAAAGATTTTCAGGGATCCTTGTCATGCAAATCAGTTTGGCGGCAAAAAATACCTTCATCTTCAGCACCGTCATTATCACCTAAATCATCTGTCTGTTTCTTTGTAAGGGGACCTAGGATTAAGAACGGAGAAAATGGAGGAAAAAAGACAATTCAAGAATATACAAGACTGAGGAAAAAAAACAGTGAATATTAAATTCCCACGGACGTCTCAAGAAAAACATTTTCAGGGAGGGAAATCTTAGTTTATAGCAACCCATTTTTCATTAAGTTTTTCAAACATTACAGCAAAACCTTCCCTCGGGGGTATGGCTATTAGAAACATCCAGCACAAGAAGCTGAGAGTGCCCAGTGCTTTATTGTTTTTAAATGAAGAATTAAAGCTTGTTTACTAAAAGCATACCCCGCCATAGACTGTAGTTATCCACTTCATTTAATTGTTTTTTTCCTGTTGCTGTTATTAGGAATAGTGGAGACAAGAACTGCCAAATTACCTCTTGCACTTGATGCAATAAGGTGGTTAATAAAAGGCTTGACAGTTGGTTAAAACAATATTTTCTGTCAAATGCTAATTCACATTTCTAAATTCAATCATTTAAGCTCATGCTTTATATAAAGATAAGCACAGGTTTAATTTTGGGATTTTTTGACACATTCATCACATTCTCTTTTAAATAGAGCTGTAGATATCCTTGAAACCTTTGACTACCTGCTGAGATATTTGTAAAAAACATGAAAATCCATATGTAAACCAGAAACAAGAGTGAAATCCCAGACCAACTGAAGACAATGACTTTTGCCATTGGTTTCAATGCGCCAGAGTTAGTTTCATGCAAAAAAGTTGCATTGAATTGAAATTTTAGCTTGGGCAAAGCACCCAGGTTCATAATTCCTTATCTCCATGAAAGGATGATGAGAAAAAATTTCTTTATACCCAACACCTCTATTATTAACAAGTATTTATAGATTTATCATGTTTTCCAATGGGAAAAACACCCACTCTTTTACTTAGAAATAAAAATATACACCAGAAGGAAAGTCAAAGGCCATTCTGAAAATATTTCCACGTCATATATTTTACACACTTACACACAAACAAAAGACAGTTGGAAGTCAGCATTATCTTTCCTTTTTTTTCAGAGCTCTCTCATTTCCATGACATTCTGTAATTTGCATGCGAAAAAGCAATCAGTAGAAACACAGGGCTAAGTAACAAAAAAAGAAAAAGCCAGCCAAGCACAGAGTAGAAAACAAGAACTTCCTCATGCATAAAATAGCAATAGACAAAAACAACAACAAAAAAAGAGATGAACAGTATGTGTTGATATTTGCAGTAGATGTAGGCAAGAGACATGCATTAAATCCAAGCACTGTGGAGTATTAAAACATTTGTATTTAAAAAGCTCTCTGTTATTTTACAGGATATTAGTCATTCAGCATTAAACTTGTCTTTTATAGGCAAAGTACCATGTATTTGAGTGATGCATTTTTAAAAAAAAATCATAAAATGCTTTTACCAGGTGCATGGGTTTAAGAAACAGAAAAAAAATCATGAAGTACCATGAGACTTTAACTGTGAATGTAGGAACTGGACTGTATTACTGAAAGCCAAAGCTCAATACCTTAATTCCTGCATCAGTCAGGAGTATAGTTTATAAGTCATTCTAAATACAGAACACTAGAATTATACATCATAAAGAAAACACAAGCATTTTTATAATCACACCTGAAACAATCACTCTCTTCAACTGAAAGCCTTGGTGATGTAGGTTTTTCCTACCACAAGTCCTGGGCATAATCTTGCAATATTTGGTATCTGGATAATGTGTCCTGATCCAAACACACACATTCAAACATCTCTCTGCCCAGCATTTTCATACCATAACAAATTTACTTCTAAAAGAGTAAAATCAGAAGAATAAAAACTCTAAGCAGAGAATGACAATATTTTCAGGAAGGGTTTTCAGCATAGAGAACAGGAAGGGTTAATTTAAGAATGGTGAGAGCTGTGTACTTAAGAATGGAGATGCAGACACAGGCAAGGATATATGTATTTATACACACACACATGTTCTTAGTAGCTTCTTATATTTTGAATTTTAAAAGTCACCAGAAAGGTACAAAGTGGCATCTGGAAAGCCAAACAACACACATTTCTCCAAACAACTTGCACAGAGATGGGCAATTTATTTTCTAGATGAAACCAAGATTGTGTGTGTTACAATTTTTTTTAATAGCTGGCTTTTGGCAGGTATTTTGTGTAGATCATGGTTCCAGATCTCAACTTCAATTACAAAGTGCATCAACCATCTCAAAGTAAATGTCTAGTCTCATACCATTTCTGATTTTATAATATGGTAAAGCATGACTGGGGCTAGCTTTAAAAATGACCTGGATATTTATCATGTTTATGCAGTTCTGAAATTCTCTGAAAAACAGTAAAAAAAAAACGCCAAACAATTAGACCATCTTTCCTAAAATCATAGAATTGTTAAGGTTGGAAAAGACCCTTGAGATCCAGCTCAGGCATTAACCCAGCACTGCCAAGGCTGCCACCAAGCCATGTCCCCAGGAGCCACAGTCACACATCTTTTAAATACCTCCAGGGATGGTGACTCAACCACTTCCCTGGGCAGCCTGTTCCAGTGCTTGACAATTCCTTTTTGCAAAGGGGCTGACCTATTTTTAAGCTGTCATAAATTAAACATGTTTTTTAATACAGCCGTAGCTCTGTTTCACAATCCAAGGGCTCTCTGCTCCCCACATCCCCCGAGCAGGAGGACTCATCCCTGTGGAGACACGTGGCAGAGCCACCAGGCACCACTCACAGTGCCTGGGAAACAGATGAGAGATTATTTCTCCCACAAGCTCACTCTGGCCTGCAAATATCATTTATTGCATCTTCAGAGAGGTTTTCTGCTTCCTGGAACTGTAATGCTCCGAGTCCAAGGGACCAAAGCAGAGTTTGGCCCTCACGCAGCAGGTGTGAACTCCTCATATTTTATCTAAACACAAAGAGGTGCTGTGAAGATTAATTTAGATTTGTTTTAATTGCTGGGCTGTCTAAAAGGGCAAAATCAAGGGGTTCAGGAGTAGCTGAACCCTTGTTTCAAGTACTGAGCCCTATTATGATCTGCATTCCCTGCTCCACGTTCAGATGCTGAAGACACTTTCTGAAGTCATGAAAGTGGTATTAAGAGAAGCTCTGGATTAGAATTCCACCCCTTTCAGCAATAACTCTCATTCTGAAATCAGTAAGAAATGGCTTTTGCTTCTGATTCTCCAGATAACTGATTACTCTGACTAACAGCCTCGCCATGTCTGGATGATCATAAAGAAAGATTGATGTTTTGAGTCCTCACACAGGAAAACACTCTGAAGTCACAAGCAGATAAACAGAATAAAAATCTTATGGCAAGAACCTACAAAATGTAGCAGCAATAGCCTTTTTAAGTAAAAATAAATCAGAACTAAAATTGCTTAGTAAGTGTATAATTTTTAGATATTTCCTGCAGATTTCAATTAATATTCTACAGATAGCTTATGATTTTGTAAATTAAATATATCCCCCAACTAGGTTTATTTCTTTAGCACTGACTGTTCATTCAATATATGATATTTTAGGGTTCTTTCATCATTTTAATATTCTTTTCAGGTAACAGAAGCTAATTTTAAGAATATTGATACTAAGACACAATGGACTATGAGACAATGAAACAAAAAGGAATATTTTACAAAACTATGATTGCCAGAAGTCTTTTGTCCTCAGTTACTTTTCACTGTTGTTCTACTCCAGCCTTCTCTTCACCTTTTGTGAAGGCCCAATTAATTTTACTTTTTGAGCATTTCAATTTCAAAAATGGGCATCCATTATAAAAAACAAAGGATTTTACTATGTTTAACTCACAAGCCTTCAAACAGCTAATGCTGCCTTACTATGCCAGCCTAAATTTTAGCTAAAGTTTATGTAATAAATATTAAATATCAACAAAGTAATCAGGTACCATAACTAATGGGGGAAAAAGAGGATACTAAAGCCTCTAAAATGCTGATGCAAAGATGATTTACTTATCAAAAGCCTCTCTAAGGTTTAGTCTCATGTTGGTGCATACCCTTAACTCTCATTAATGCTAATGGGAAATTGGACCCCTAAGTCACTTTAAAAAGGGGGGAAAGTGATTACTGCATTTTATGTTTCCTAAAGGCAAGGAATAGTCTTGCTACAAAAGCTGAAGAAACTCTGAGAGCAGGAGGCGCTCCTAACGAAGCCTATACTCGCTTAATTTAAAAATAGTTCTTGCATTATTTAAATTATTATTCAAATATTTATTCTGTTTGTGTTGCAATCAGTGCTGAGGCACTAACATGATGCATTTTTAGATCCTGATGGTGATTTGTAAATGCCTTTCCTCCGCTCAAAGTAAGAGAAATAACACACCTCCTGTCCAGTTAGCTCAAGAGTAATTACGCTCTCAGAAATAATTAAACCCAGCCATATTAATTCTGGTTTTTATCATTCCCTTTGATGAAGGACTAAGGTACTTTAGCTCCCAAATACATTAAAGCTGATTATAAATTCTCTCTTTATGGGCTGGATTCGGCAGAAATTATCCGTGGCCTTTCGGGCCGCGGGAGTGCGGGAGGCAGGGAAGCTCTGGGTGCCATTAGCTCTTTGGCCTGGGAAAGCTATTCATCATCAAATAGAGTCATGCTGCAAGTTGACACCATTTTGTAAAACAACAGTGCAAATCCTCTAAACTTAATAAATCAGGGCTGATGTATACAGCCATTGTTAGGGCCAAAATGTTCTCCTTCGGTAATGAGGGAAGTGGGGAAGAAAAAAGGACCTTTTACATCAGGTTAAGTAGGCTCCATGGATCCAGTAATTTAGAAATCACCATAGCAATAATTATTCTTTGAGGTAAGGTGTCTCTGCTGGATGGAAAGGGGGAGAGACAAGGCTGACTGCTGAAATTATACTTGTAGAAAAATTCACCAGGTTGCAACACTGTGCAATGTGTCCCCAACCAGCTACTGCTTCATTAGCCCATTTCTTAATTGAGCACTGAAAATCCATGAAGTGAAATTCCCTCATCTTTTTAGACTCTACCTTTGGTTCCAAATATAAAACAATCAATTCTTTGTTATTTCTACCATCATTTTTGCCCAATAGATTCTCCAACTAAAAAGCCCCACAAACTTGTATTGAATTACCGCTGTCTAGCGGATATTAGCTCAGGCACAATAATATGTTGCACCTATATCTAGTTTTTAATTTCAAAGAAATTAATGACAGGTTATAATTAACAATCTTCACACCTCAACATTTTCTGTGAAGAGAAATCAAATTTGTATATGTTGAGATGGAAATATAACTCTCTCTACATATGCATATATGTGATGACAGAAGAGAAAGTTACAGCACAATAGTTATCTGATGAATAATTTTATAAAGTCATCATCTTTCACTTGAAAATTAGAAAGCTCCCAGCAAAAATAAAAGAACTAGGATTCCTTAGAGAAGACAAATTTGGAAGGTACAAAAGGCAGCTGGGTCTAAGAAACACTTAAAAAAATTCTTTTGTTGTACTTTGCTGCAACAGACAGAACAATCTTTTGATTTCTTTTTTATTTTTCTTTTTATCATCCTGATTTCACCACACACTCACTGCTTTCCTTGTTATTCACATACCCCCCCATCTCATTAAATTCCTTTTATTTCCATATTGCACTTATTTGTAATATTCATACTTATCAGCAGGGCAAAGCCCTGGCCGACTTTGCTTTTTGATGGCAACATTTGCATTCATGTTTTAACAACAAATGATGGCACAAGCCTCAGTAGTTTCACATCTCACTACCTGATTTGTGATGACAATCAAGCTCTGTAATTAGAGCTGCAAGTAACTCAAATTTGCATCTGCGAGTGAGTGACAGGTACAAATTGAACCCACAAAAGGGTTGCCAACTTTCTTTGAAAATTTACATGTATAAATGCTTTGTCACTAAAGAAGCTATTCTGACACTTCAAGACTAACTCCTGCTGTGCCTTTTATAACAGCATATTGCTGAAGTGTCACACAGAAAGAATATCTAATCCCAAACCTTTTTATTCCCAAGATTAATCACACTGGCTGGATCTTGATTTCCCTTAAATCTGAAGGAGTTTCATTACTGCATGCTAGATATGTGTGAATTTAAATAAGATTAGAATCTGGGAACATGGGGAGAGTTTCACTTCTGCTTCCCGTTTTAGATGCAGGCTGAAATTCTCTGTATTCTCAGAGGCTCAGGCACTTTATGCTCACATGTCCTGGGAACAGGCCCTTGGTAAATCCCATTCCCTTC
The DNA here is from genome assembly GCF_027579445.1 of Ammospiza nelsoni. NCBI lineage: Eukaryota > Metazoa > Chordata > Aves > Passeriformes > Passerellidae > Ammospiza > Ammospiza nelsoni. The sequence goes on along the minus strand of NC_080642.1, from coordinate 5,308,842 downwards.
AAAATAGGTCACTCCCTAAATCCACTTCCATTTCCAGGGGGTTTTGGTTCCATGATATGCCTTGCATGGAGCCATGCACCATTCCAGGGAGAGCAGAATAGGTGCAGGTGGGTGGGTGAGGTGTCCCCACACACAGAGGGGACAAGGCCAGCCCTGGGGATATTTGGGTGATCCTGACAGGCCTGGGGTGAGCTCACAGCTCATGTCTCTACATCATCTAGCACAGGAGAGAATTCTAGGACAGGAGACGATTCCATGGAAGAGCCAAAACCCTGGGAGTTATTCCACACATCCTAATTTCTGAGACACTCCAGCTTTAGCTCTAGCCAGTGGAAAAATAATTTGCTACAGAGGGGAAAGAGGAAAGACACTTATTCACTTCTTTATCCCAGTGGAAGTGAGGAATGGAGCAGACACTCAGAATAAAGGAGTGGGTGTCCCACCCACCAGAGATTGAAACATTCCTTTTCTCCTGTCTAAGGGACCGAGACTCTGCTGGCCAAGGTCGGCACAGAGCAGCAAAGCCCATGCCTTTGGCCAGGAACAGTGCAGCTGCAGTGCTGCAGAGCTGAGGGATGGGTGGGTGAGAGACACGGAAAATGGAAATTGCAAGCTGTTATATTGGCATTAACATCAGCATTTACGACTCCAGTGCCACCTCACATGCTTGTGTCACAAGTTCACACAGATTCCACCATTCTGTTTGCATTAATAATTCATGTTGTTTTACAGACACTCCTACTCAGGGTGACACTGTGCTGTAGGGAATTGAATGCAGCATTGCATGCTGTGCCACCACCTGAGCTGTGAGATCATGAATCAGTTCTCCCTCTCTACAGGTAATGACCACAATCCAGACCTAATGAAGACTTATGGACATGCTTAACTTTAAGCCTCTGAGTAAGTTCTCTCAAGTCAACAGCCTAAATCCAATATTATTAAGATAGATTCACTACCATTAACACAACTGCTCAATTTGCATCTGGGCCAGAAGGTCAGCTCAGGGGTAAAAGATAAACAGACAGGAGCATCCCAAATTTCCAACTTCCCTCAGTTATTCTGTGGATAAATCTAATCAACAAATAGGATTTCAATCTCTTGAACACACAACCAAAGCTCTGCAATGAAATTAAATTGTCTTTTTAGAAATGCATTGCTTCTTAGTCTGTGTACATACAAATAAAAATCTGCTTTCATTTTCCACAGCTCTCATAATCAAATCGCTTCCTAATTTTAAAGAAGATATGAACTTGTTTTAGACTACCAGGTTATAAAAATTGATCATATTTAGTTCATGCAATAGAACTAAAGATCTGTAACTTTAAGATCCAAATTTTCAGTTCCCAAAGGAAGACTTACAACTACCATTAACATATCAACATTAATCTTCACTTTCCCTTGAAGATCTCTCTAGCATTGTTGTAATAAGTTGAAATCCTGCAAGTCAGGATGCAGTGAGTGCATCCTTTGTATAAGGACATACAAAGACACAGCTGAAAAAAACACCATCAATTTAGGTAATCAACTGGTAAGGTTTGTTCTATCTTTTTGTTTGCTTTTTGGGGGAATTTTGGTTGATTCAGATGGGTTGGGTGGGTCACCTACAGCAATAAGCTACACTATGAAAAATAAATACAAAATAAACATATACTTACACGCAAAAATAACATTAAAAATATTATTTCACTTTTATTTCATTGTTGCCTTCTGTTCTCTGCCCAAAACAATAACTGGATAAATAAATTTTCTAATCTTGTCCCTAAATCTCTCTCTTACTGCAAAGAAAAGATCCCAAACCAGCAGTCCCAACAGATGAGATCACTTTGAGATTTCTGCACAAGTAATTTCCTTTGCTAGGGACTGGAAAAACCTTTTTCCTGACTAATTCTGCTAACTGCCAGGGCTGGTGTTGCAGCAGCTCCATGGGTTTGTTTATGGCACAGCTGAGCACACAGTCCAGCTCTCCCAAGGCCCAGTTTCAAACACCCAAATAGCAGAACAAAATTGGTCTTCATGTAACCATGTAATTGAACATTGCAGAGAAAATGAAGTTAATTGTGCATAATATTTTCATACAGAGTTTGGAATGAAATAAGTTCTCCCACCCCTCTTCCCAATGCACTTCATGTCATCTGGTTTCAAGGCACATGCTTGGAGCTCTGTGTAACTCACTGCAACCTGTGCAGTGTTTTACATCTGGAAACTCACACTCCTGCAACCACGGACATCAGGGATGATATACAAGTCTCGTTTCTCCATTTTCTGAGTGAGCCACTATCAGTAAAAGGAATCCAGCTACCTCACAGGGCTGAATTCCTTCAGAAAAGTGGCAAAGGGGAGAAGAAACGTGTACAGCTGACTGCAATCCAGCCCTGTCCTCACAAATGCTCAGCAGACAGAAGGGCAGGGAGTTCAGAGACAAAGCTCTTATGGATCACCCTTTCAATGCCCTTGTGCTGGCTCTGAATCTCTGCATTTCTGGCCACATTCTGAGTAGCATAAAGAAAATCTGATGCTATAGCAAGAAACCACAGTGGAGGTCGTGTATTCTGAATCATTCCCAGCAGGTTAAACTGGGCAGAACTGCACCCTCTGTTATCAAATGTCAAGGAATGTCTCCAGCAGGGACCAGAACTTCCCAGCCTAACGCTGATGCTGGTCCTAAGTCACAGGGCTGTTCCTTGTTGGTCTCCTGTGATCTCAAGGGCAGAAATAACACTTCTGATAAATTTCCTATATTTGCATGTACAGTCATGTCCAAATGCTTTGAAAAACATTCACCCAACACAGTTTCTTCCTGCAAGGTGGAGGATTTCCTTTTAGTTATACATGGCTACATAAATATGTGTACATATATAAACAAGCAGGCTTTCCTACGTGCCTTTTAACACAGGGATTTCTTCCTACACTTCTGAAGCTCTGAGCAACTGTGAAACAGAAATACATTAAAGAAATTAATACTGATACTAATAGCCTGGTGTTCAGAACCACAGTCTTTCCATTAACTTAGATCCTGGAAAGAATATAATGTACTTTAAGTCAAATGTTTCTCTGCTATTTGATGCTTTCAAAGCATCCTTTAAGGCCATTTATTTGGAGTGTGGTCACCAGCTTTTAGAAACATCATTATATCTGCTCTCATTACCACACCTTTTGACAGAATCAAAGTGCATAGCTCTGAGAAATGGTGATGGGAGAGCTTAGGGGACAGCATTTATGCAAAAGGCTGTCAGAAGGAAAGTGCCTGGCCCCACTTATCCTCTCATATTTACATTCTGTATTTTTAGAAGAGCATAATTTTAGGCAGGAGATCGCAAAACATCTCAGCAATGAAGCAGTCACAAAACCAGAACAGCACAGGCAGCACTTGAAGATTAGTGGGATCAAATACTTGTCATAAGGAAAATCATTTTCATTTTGACATGTTTTCAGTGTTAGCACAGTACCTGTTTTGAAAGTACAGTTGACTTGCTCTGCATGTTATATTAAGGATTCCCAAAAGAATAGAAAAATAAGTCCTTACACTGAATGGAGCATGAAAGGAAATCAGCACATCACTTCTAATCCAGCAGAACTCCAGACAGGCAGTGATACCCAGTTTTACCAGGTTTTATTTACAGAGCTACTGTCGACTCCTATATGGACAGAAGGCTCCAAACCCTTCTGGTAGAAACTTTGCCTTCATGCTTCCTGTTTAATAATTGAGTATCTTAACACAGAAGCTGGTGAATAGAAAATGATCATCAAAACGAAACAGATCTAAAAAATGTCAAGTCTAGAAGTACAATATATTATTTACAAAAAGCATAGCAAATTTAAAAGCAAAATGTCAGAGTAGCCCTTGCTTCCATTTTCACAACAGCCACTTAGGTGAGAGCTGACAGGTTTGGGACAATATGACATTTCTAATTCTTTATCTGCTGACAATAACCCTGCTCTCTGGAGGAAAGCAACAAAATGCAGAGCAGATAAAGGCATAACATTTCTCAGTGTTGGACAAAAGGTACTCTCACTTCTGTTTTTGTTTGTTTTCCTTCTGGAAGTCAGCTTGCTTGGGATCACAGCAGGGGCACAGTTACCAAGAGTTTCACACTGACTAGTGGGGGAAAATGTGCTTTTTTTTTTTGCCTAACAAATACTGATAAATGAAATTAAGAGTATGCACTACTAAATTACAGTGATGGTCCAAGGTTTCATGAATGGGTCCCTTTGGTAACAAAACCACTAGCTGAATTAAACAGGGCAAGGACTACACACAGCAGTTACTTTATAACCACTTGAACCCTTTAGTGAGTTAATTGTCAACTCCTTAATTGTTGGTTGGTTTCTTTAGAATGGCAAATGGCATCTTCTATTTAGAATGTAAAAACAAGAATCTGTGAAGAATATTTTTGAGACTATCTGAGCAAACAGTGTTTGTGAGCCTTTCCCAAGTCAACCAAGTATCAGAGTACCCAATCTCCATCCTGCTGGGCACAATGAATGCCTACAGCAAGCACAGCCAAATACTGGCACCAGGACTGTACTTTAGACTATCAAACTACCAAAACCACTGAGGGCAGTGTAGATCATTCCTGTAACAGACAGTGCTGGTCTGTTCCTATGGGGCAGCAAAGATTGTTGGGTTCATAAGCAAAAGCAATCTTGGTTCTCATTTTCACTTCCACAGCAGTAATCAGTAATTTCCATAGTAGGAGGCAGAATTTAAAATGTAAAGTTTTCCTGTACAATTAGTTAGTTTGTTAGCATTGTGGATTCAATAATGTTTGGCAGTGTTAGACAGATTCATTCCAGCTCTTTAGCTAAGGGATTATTAACTGAACTGTAAATGCAGGGTATTTAATGTAGACAAATGGGAACAATCCAATTAACTTCAATTGTTTCTGAGAGCTTTTAACTCATGCCTTCAGAGATATACATGCACTGAGAGTATATTAACATTGTGATTTAAATGTAGGAGAAAGTTTTAGAAATGTATGTGGGCATAGATGGCTTCCACATATTTTTGCTAAAGTGAGAGCTAAAAAAATAATTCTCTTTCTCCTGGGATTTTCTTTGCACAGTTTATGTATATCTGCTGGAGGAAGACTAGATGCAGACAGAATATTTGAAATCAAAAGAAAAGGAACCTTTTACTGACATCAACTCCCCAAAAATAAATAATAAACTGTGTTTACTTGTCTTTTATTGGTGAAACCTGGTTTCCTGGAAAACACGCCAGCCAGCATTACTGATCAATAATATTCAGTAAGTCTCTTTGTGTTGAAAGGTTTGTAGAATAGACAAAGACTTTTGTCTGCTTCCAAATGTTTTGTAGAAATGGACAAACATGAATTAAATGGTCCATTTAACAGAAGAAATTTAGTAGTTTTGTATTATCAGAAAGCGTGAAAAATTAGAGTTGTTTCATATTTCAACGTAAAGCAATAACCCAACTTTGCAATTAGCACTGTTTGTAAATTAAAAGCATTTTTACATAAAGTCACGATTCGCTGTGGGTTTGGATGAGGTTCCAGTGCTTGTCTGCTGAGCTGGGCCACGTCCTCAGCTTGGAGCTGCTCTCACAGGAGTTTCAGGCTCTTCCCTCTCCTTCCCCATCACTTCACCCTCCGACTCCATCCCAGCCCACTGCATGACCCCAGTGCAAGAGCAGCTTTGGCAGATTTCGACTGGCTCTGGATTCCAGCCAGCTGCAGCCCTTCCTTTGCTGCTTCCCAAAACCAGAGGTGTGACTGACATCGGTGCGAATCCCACCTGAGCTGGCCCTCCTCTGTCGCAGACATCTCTTTATGAAAACCTTTTCCTTAGGATTTTTTTCTTCTTGAGAAGCTGAGAGGCCTCGGAGGCAAAATGTAAACAATGGTTATCTGCTGCTGTGGAATGCAACGGGTGCATCTGGGATTGGTCTCATGTGGTTGTTTCTAATTAATGGCCAGTCACAGTCAGCTGGCTTGCACACAGTGTCCGAGCCACAAACCTTTGTTATTCATGTCTTCCTATTCTTAGTTTAGCTAGCCTTCTGAGAACCTTTTCTTCTATTTTTTAGTATATGTTTAATTTAATATATATTATAAAATAAAAACTCAAGCCTTCTGAAATATGGAGTCAGATCCTCTCTTCTCTCTTCCCTCAACATAAGACCCCTGTGAACACTGTCACACTCCTCTGCTCTGAATAACACACACAGAACTCAAAATTCCACTGGTGGTTGTAACTGTGAGGAGCTGACACAAACCCCGTAAGAACTGGCTCACAACTACTCAAAGAACATAAATGCTGCAATGAAATACATCATTCTCAGCAGTGTTAGAGCATCCTTTGTTTTCTAAGGTGCCCTTCCCTGGGCCTTCCACCGGAACCACTGATGAGCAATGAAATTTATGTCACAATGTGACCAGAAGCCACTGGCACTTAATTACCACTACTGTGACACACCCAAACTATAAACTCTAAATGTAGCTCCCCACATGTGAGCTATATAAGCAAGGACCACCTTGATAAGAGATTTTAGCAAGCACAGACCATACAGACAATACAGCTCACATCACTGCAGATCCCTCCAATTTCATTACTTGCCACAATCAATTCTACAGTTCCATAAAATTGGTTAATTAATTGTTAATTTCTTTCTGTGCAGTTCATTTCATGCAGACAGGATGGACTGAATATAAGCTCTCATTAAAATGAGTGCATTGTGTAGCATCACACCTATATAATAGTCTGATATTCTATTGTTTTGAGCAATTAGTGCACGTCATTGAAACACAGATGGGTGATTCAAATCAGTGTGTGTCATATGCAAAATTCACAGAACATTTAAAGTCTTCCAACTAGTTGCATCTGTCATATCTATTATGTCAAATATTAAACTGCAGAGTCTATTTTGGGTTTCAAGCTTGAAATAAAGATCCTCCTCTCCCATCATCCTTCAAAGTAAAAATAACCCTTCATTACCTGTGAAGGGAAAACAAAATATCTAGAAACCTATATCACTTTAGCAGCAAGAGGTTACATTTACATCTGTCTTGTTACACCCACTTGCTCAGGCCAAGATAACCTGTCCTTTTATATCCCCCTAATAAAATTTCTCACTTGAAAAAAATGTTTCAATTTCATTTTGCTAAAAATTTTCCCCAAAGTTTCATTTCAACTTTGAATTTTAATTTTCTTAAGAAGAAAATTATATATTTAATGGACCACAGCTGTCTGGAAAGTACATATTTGATAGGCATACAGTACTAATTTGGAAAATGAGTGTGATTTACTTGATGAGTCACAATGAATGTCTGTAAATATGTATCCAAGTTTCTTACTAGACCAGTAAGCTGTATAACACAGAAATCACTCTTAAAACACAAATATCTTCCCAGAAGAATGGATGCCAACATTAACAGCTCCATTTTCCTCACTGCTTTCATGATTTTGGTTGATGGAACACAGAAATAAGATATCCTCTAAGGGGGCAAATATTGAATGTAACAGATTTTCCCAATTTAACATTTTTTAGAACGTAAAAACTGTGGCATGGTGTGACAGTGTTCATAGGGGTCCCAGGATGAGGGAAGAGATGAGGATCTGGCTCCATGTTTCAGAAGGCTGATTTATTATTTTATGATATATATTACATTAAAACTACACTAAAAGAATAGAAGAAAAGGTTTCATCAGAAGGCTGGCTAAGAATAGAAAGGAATGATAACAAAAGCTTCTGTCTCAAACAGAGTCTGAGCCAGCTGACTGTGATTGGCCATTAATTAGAAACAACCACAAGAGACCAATCCCAGATGCACCTGTTGCATTCCACAGCAGCAGATAACCATTGTTTACATTTTGTGCATTTTCCTGAGGCCTCTCGGCTTCTCAGGAGGAAAAATCCTAAGGAAAGGATTTTTCATAAAAGTTGCCTGTGACAGCATGGCACCAGGCAGGCCCTGCTGCAGACAAAACAGCAGCTCCAATAAACCAAGTTCTGAGTGATGGGAATGGCTCAGGCATCCTGCAGCACATGTCTGCTCTCTCCTCTGGGTCCTGTAAGCCTGGGTTTATCTGGTTTTGTGTCAGGAGGAAATGTGGGGGGCAGGCAGGGTGGGCAGAATAAGGAAGGGAAAAGGGCAGGCATGTGACTGCATCTGAACATGACAGAATCACAGAAAGAATTTGGGTGGAAAAGACCCCTGAGATGGTCAAGTGCAACCTTTGACTAAACACCCTCCTGTCAGACCATGGCACTGAATCCATGCCCCGTCTTTCCTTAAACACCTCCAGGGATGGTGACCCCACCACTTCCCTGGGCAGTCCATTTCTTTCTCTTCTTTAGAGAATTTCTTTAATAGGAATTTCTTTAATTCCTCCGCATGTCCATCCTGATCAGGCACTGAACAACACTGATCGCTTAAATCACTACCTGGTACAAATCAATAAAGTTTCCCTCTCAAATTGTTGTGAGCAAAATTGTGCAGAACAATTCTGGTAGAACCAAAAGCCTTCGGATTTCCTTGCTTTCAGCGCAAGGAAGGAAAATGAGGGCACTTTGCATCAAGTCATCCTCCATCTAACAAAGACATTTGAGTAATTATCGCAGCGCGTCGCCAGAAATACAACGTTTCAAACTCAAATCTGAAAACATATCTATTGATAGCATTAATTTAAGATAATCAGGTGACTAATTGGGTGACTAATAGTGCTAGTGAATAGAAAAAGAAGTTGAGATTGTAATCAGAGGCAAATCTCAGCTCCTAAAATGGTACTAGGCAGAAGAACATTATGCCATAATGATCACATACTTGCTTATTTGCTAATATAGAAGTCTGAACTGTTGAAAATTAAGAGAAAGTATGTTTTATTACCATCATAAGCCATCAAGCTGTTTTAAAACTGTTGATTTTTTTGTCTTCAATTTATAAAGAAAACAAACTTTTCAAAACAGTACAACTCAGGCTCAAAGGAGGCATTTCTTTGAGCAGTTTCTCATAGAAAGTAAAATGAGGAAATGAAAATCACCTCATGTACCTAAGGCAGGTTGTACAGATGGGAAATCAAGGCTACAGTAATAGTGTGGCAAACCATTTAAGACATAAGCATTTGAGCAGCTTTAAATACACAAGTAACTCCTGTGAGCATCATTGACTTCATCCTGCTTACATGAACAGGATCTTCTGAAAATACTTCAGAGAAGACAATTCAGAGAAGCCTTAAAATGTACTTTGAGGAAAAGGAGAGAACAGATACAGTCTGTAGAGAGTTGCCAGCTGATTCCTTTTAATTATTTTACCAATGCTGGTGCTTTTCAGTTAGGTTAATAATTATGCATTATGGTGCCTAAAGCTCAGTGTAGACCTCTCTAAAAAATAAATGTAAAGTTGTAAAATTATACCTTAACCACACTTTTTTCTTAAATACTTTGCAGAGGCAGAGATTAAGCCACTGCATAGCAGCAGAATCCTAGGCAACCTAGAAAAAAATTCCAAGAGAGCTAATTAAACTTTAGGACATGCTATCAAAAGCAAGTTAATATTTCAAGCTATATAAAATAATTTCCCTTTTCTGATAGCATAGTAAGCTCTTCAAGTGGGCAAATGCATGAGAATAAAACCACCATTACTTTAAATGTATGAAAAATTCCCACACCTACTGATACTTAAGTTAGTCAAAGGTTAATTAGCATCTGTGAAAGGAAAACTGCAGTTACACTGGCAACTTTGGAAATATGATTCTTTTAGAAAAATAAAAAAAACCATGAAAAACACACTTGGATGAATATTAGGAATGTGCTACAAGATTATTTACTTGTTACCAACAGTGATTGACATAATGAAGGAGAATCACAGAAATTTTGTGTCTAGTGCTAAATCTGACACTCAGCCAGTGCCCTGAGACCCTGGAGTTGCATTTACAACTCCAGATCCATTTTAGTAATCCATGACTCCCTGATTATGTAAAATGCCCCCAAACAAATATAAATACAGTCTTTTCTAAAAATGAAAAAGGCAGAAAGCCAGTACAAGGCCACATTACAAAAGCAAGTTGCAGTTATGCCCTACTTTACAAGGCTAAGTGGAAATCACGTGGCTCATAAGCCTTTGGTAGCCTTTTGTAAAAGGATGAATTCCTGTTTTGCTGTTTTCTGAAGCACACCCCACAGTCCTAGGTCAATATTTTGCTATTAAAAATAAAGTAGTTCTCACAGCACTCAGATGTCTGAGATCATTGCAGGAATATCACAGGCACTTAAGCATACATTAAAAGCATTTCTCAGAAGCTGCCGCAACATTTTATTTTTGGAAGAGTTAAAGGATAAGAGAAACTTTAGATGTAGGTTTCCTTTGGCTGTGGAGGATGAAAGGGATTAACAGAGGTCACAAGAGGAGGACGGAAGAAGAAATGGGAATAAGAGTAGAACTGGATGTGGCTTATTCTTTCCCTAGGCAGTGGTTAGAGGTGTCTGCAAGAGGAAAAGGGATTCACCACTCACTGCCTGCTCCCAACAGTTCTTCCAGCAGCAGGATGAGCACGGTCAAAATGGGATTTTCCTGTGCTCTTTGTTAGGAGTAAGGCTAAGGCTGGATGTCCTTTATACAGAATTTGGTTTAGTGTAACACTCCCAGCTCCTTGAGGCTCAGAGTTCCTGGAGCAGCTGGGCAGGACTCGTGCTCCTTGTCTTATTAGGGGATTTGGAATAAAGCTGAGAAATGTACATCAGGCAGCTTTGTGCTGTTTCTTCAGAGGGAGCATATATTAAAAGGAAGACTGCCAGGATTCCTTGAGATTTCTGCGCTTAAAACTGAACTGGATTTACAACAATTCAAGTTATTATAGACAAAGTGGTTCTGTGATTCTACAACAAGTGAAAAAAATGAAAGCAAAACAAGGAATTCACTGCCTGCTTGCCATGGCAGGAGGTGTTGAGCCATCTTCAGGAAACCCCCGCTCTGCCAGGTGTAATGGTGACTTGCAAAGACAAATAAGAATCCTGTTCCAATGTCCAAATCACCCATATAAGCCCCATTGGATTGGAAAACCCTCCACTGCTACCACAGATCTTTGTACAAATAATGGCAGGAAGCCGTGCAAGATGCACTGCTCTTCTGCAGCAAAGCAAAACAGAAAATTCCACATTTGAAAGAAGAGAACCCATTACACCATGAATATTTGATAGATTCTGTTAATACAGTGAACACAGAATTGCAATAAACACGTTACTTTTTAAATTCTGCCTTTAACGCCATTTGGAATTGAAAGTCTTCTCCTAAAAACATTGAGCTATGCCCTTTGCAAGCCATTATTTTGCGTTTTGCATTAAAAAGTTGTCAAAAATGTTGCTGTAATTAATGCCTTGTTTTTAAGTCTATGCACAATATCAAAGTTAGAGAAAAAAACTCTATAAGCATTTCAAAAAGCAGAGTGGTACCATGCATTTTGTGGGAGAAAAGGAAATTTAACACTACCTGGCAGGCCCCTGGGTCTGATAAGTGCATATGAGGCAGTATGGAAATAATGTGGCTGTTTCTGATTATCAGATTTTAGGCAGCACAATGCAAAGATTCCAAGTGTGCAACAGATGGCACCAGAAATGAGTCAGGTTCTGTGAATGCAAGACATGATAAAACCATGCTAAAATTAATTTCTAGAGTTCAGAAAACAGGAAACTGAACAGATATGTAACAGAAATGAGAAAATAAACATGTATGCCAGTAAACTGCTTGAGATAACCCAGAACATACTGGCATCACATGATGTAAGTGGAATAGCAGGAGGGAAATATATCCAAGTACTGAACACAGGCTTAACACAAGGTGACTTAAGCATAATTCTCCCTGAGTGGTCGGAAACAGAAGCTTTGGGCAGCATTTAAAGGCTGAGCAGGGGGATATAAAGTCAAAGATTCAAGTACTGTGCAAATTTAATACTAAATGCAATGTATGGGCTTATATAGACTCAGGGACTTCTGAGATATGAGCTAGAACCATAGGAGGAATTTTCAGAGGCCCACAAGTGAGTTTTGCACTCTTGTTTTCCCTGCCTTTTGAGCCTCAATTCTTTTCTGGCTTCAACATTTCTTGTATTTATTGCTGTTCTTACAGCACTCCTGTGTGTGTGAGTATATCTTAGAAATGAATGACTTTACAACACAACTCACCTCTGAAGTACCAATGTTTTTGCATTTCCATCTGGAGAATGGAAAATAGGTGAGTGATGAAATGGTTTGCTTGAGGCCACATAAAAGTGTGGCAGAAGTGGTTTAAAAATCTCTCATGTCACTGTGCATTCCTCTTCACCAAGCCTGCACACATTCTGAGCACTGAAAAGTGAGATCATTATACCCACCATCTGGCTCATTTGCAAAAAAACCCCCAAACCTTAAGAAGGTTAATGCTATGCTGCTTATTTGTGCACCATTTTGCAAAATAAAAAAAATTTTAAAAAATCTTCAGGTAATCAGTGACCAGTTTTAAATAGTTTTGTTTCTGGGAAAAGTGTTCAACATCCTTTTCTCTATCTTCCTGCAGCAAAATATTACAGCAGTGCTATTATGCAGTATATTTTTTCTTATTCTTGTTTTTGCTAAGTCCTTTCTTCTAAGAAACACCAGTGAATACATTTCTTTTCAGTCATTTGTGGTATGCTTTGACATTTTCTGCATTTTTTTTTGTGACCTTGGGAAAAGTAACTTCATGATTAAGAAGAAATACAGATCAAGAAATACAAGACAGACCTCAGGAAGAAACAATAGTCTAAACTCTTTCTCACAAAGCCTCATAATTAAGCCTCTTTATTATAAAAAATCTCAGTGCAAACTAAGTTTTTTCACATTCACTGGAATTGGATGCCCTTTGTCTTTTTTTCTCTGCTGTTAATTGCTTCCTTCATCTGTGTGGCTTAAATTCTATGAATCTCTTGACAACAGAAATATTCTAAGTACTACTTTTTCTAGTCCCCGAATGGAAAATTATGAGCACTTTGAAAAGGTAAACATCCAGCTGCTACTTGTACTGCTTCATCTCCCTTCAGACAACACAACAGTGCCTTTCCCACTTGGTTTTAGCCACAGTCATCAGCACAGACTCACCTTACTCTGTGTCAATAGATGCAGTGACTGCACAGCCCTCCACAGGTAACATCTGCTGCTGTGCATTGGGCACACACCAGAGTGCTGCTCCTCCCTGGGCTGCTGGAAGGTCACCTTCAAGGTCCCTTCCAGCCCAAAATATTTTAATATTCTGCGACTAAACACAGCCACAGCCTGCTGGGAGCTGCAGGTTCTTTGGCCGAGAAGAAACAGAGGGTGGCTCTGCCATGGATGCGCCTTGCCCTGGGGACAGCACCATGCTCACACACATGCATGTCCTTCTTTTATCTGTGCTCTCACATGTCAGCTCTAGGATTTAATTTTGAGAACCTGTGGAGCATCTAGAAAGCACATTTTAAGCTTAATATACCTGCTAAACTGACAAAAAAATTTCTCTGCATTGCCTGAGCAAACCTAGACCTGCGCCTGTATCTAACGCAAAAGTGGTACAGGTGATACTGCAAAAGGGGAGGCTTCCCTCTCGTTCAGACTTGGCCTCAGTCTCCCACACTTTGGTCCTGGAAAAATCCCTCTGTTAGCACCTATACACTTTTGGTAACACCTAGGATAAAAGAGCTTTTGGGGCTTCCTTTCCTGCTAACTGGTTGAAATGTATTTTGCAAGGCTTGCTAAGAGAAAGCTACTGTAATGTTTTTGATTCTCTACACATCACTACAGTGGGAAGAAAAATAAAGCAAAACCTCCAGCTTTTCTGAAAGCTGTGTGTTAAAAGGGATACATCAAAAAAACCCAATTAATATATCCCCTTTATTTCCCATATCCTATAAAGGCAAGACAAATCTCTGGTAGAGGGTCTAATAATGAACAGAGATAGTAATTTTGAATACTACATTCTTCACACTCCTTTCTCCTTCTCTTTCCACTTGAACCTTTCCATATGTCTGTCAGTGTCTTTACAACCATTTTAAATTTTAAAGCATTTTAATCCTTCTCTATTTGCTTTCAATTACATTTTACTATGTCAATAGAATATTCTTTCACCTATATTTCCATGCCTCGGTCCCACTTCAACCCAAATCTCACCACACTTGTGATTCTGGTTCTGTATTTTGCAATTTCCTGCCCCCTTAGGGAAATCTCAGTGGTTAATCTGTGTGTGCTGCGGCCTCTTTTGAAGTCCCATCCTAAGCAGTGTTACACTACCCTTGCCACAGTACACGAGAGTATTGTTTGCTCAGTTCCCTGAAAGGGTAAGCACAGACAGATAAGGAAAGGAATCAAGATATTGGGAATTAAATCCAGGTCTTTATCATTACAGTTCAGAACACTTTATCCTGGCAATTGACGATTAACTTTCAATTCATCATTATAGTTGGTAAATCAACTTCAAACAAAAGTTCCCTGTGGGGATCCCAAAATTGTATGGTCATATCCTTTTCTTTTTTTTAATCTTATCCTTTAAGCTGATTTTCAAAGTCCTTTCCAAGGTTCTAGGAAAGTTATATCTAGGCCTTGCATCTTACAAGTGCTTTTATATGTCACTGTAAAGTATATCTATTTTAAGGAATAAATGTTTATTCTTTTAACCCCATCAAACCTACTCCTATTTTCTTGTGACTCCTGGTGATTTCATAGCATGGTTACAATGGATTTTTAATATCTTTCTCAGAAAGGGAGAGCTGAAGCTCTCATAGAATACAAAATGTTAATGGGTCACTAATATTGGTCGCCCAAAAAAATAAAACAGTGTAACTGTAAATTCCTACTCCTCTTATTTATTCCCCGTCACACTATCGAGCTTATAAAAGTCAATTACAATGTAGCTGCTCCCAAACCAGCAAAAATCAAACCTGGCTCTGTATTTATCCAGTCCATCATGATTAAGGGATTTTTCCTCACTGCTGTGTTAAGGAAGGATCTTGCCTGTTACCAATTTCCCATCCAGACAGCAAAAGTCCTCACTCAGGTGTGGGGTAATGACAGCATTGCTGTTGATCCTTTTAGGGCCAGTCCAACACCACAGTGCTGTTCGCAGTAGAACAGTAATCCATGTGATGCGCACTGAGCATGCTAAACCTCTCAGGTTGAAAATAATCCTCCACAGCTATTCAGCATTTCTCCACGGTCCCCAAAACACAAATTTCCCTGCGCTTCTCTGACACAGCAGAGTGGATCATCCCAGCCCAGAGGGTCTCCATGGGCTGTGGAGGTGACACCTGACATCCTGTGGACCCAAACAAGGGCTGCCAGCACCAGGACAGAAAAGCAGAACTTGTCCATGGGTGGCTGCTCAATGCAGCTGCCAGAGCAGAAATTTGTTTAAAGGTCGATCACTGAAACCATCTCCTGTTCAAAAGACTCTTCTTCCAAGGTAGATCAGATTTGCAGGGGAAACAAATGGATGCTGTTTCCCTGCTGAAACAAAGAGCGTCTAAATGCCAGCTGGCTGGTGAGATTAGAGACCTCAAAGCTCCCTTTTCAACTGCTAAAATCACAATGTGATGCCATGTAACACTTTGCAACGGCACAGAGATGTGTCCAAGGCAGATATTTGAGACTATCAGAGAAACAATGCAACTTTTGTACCCATTCCATCAGCTGGTTGTCCAGAATAGAAATACTTCACTTGCAATTACTGTGGCTGGAGATTCAGGTTCGTGACACAGATTTTACTAAAGAAATGGTTTTGTCTTTCCTGCTTGTATTAAATTACCTGTCACACTCATTTTTATTCAATTTGCTCTTTATTACAAGAACCTTACTATTGGTTCAATAGCATGGATTTTCTACAAAATAAATGAGAAATATATAACTCTATCTACAAAGTCACATTTCCTGCTAGCGTACTTTTCACATAAAGATCAGAGGCAGTGAGTGTTAACCCCACAATAAACTAACTGGAAATTACAATTAACAGGGGGAGGGAGGGAAAGGAATCTAAACCAATATTGAATTATGAGCTCTAATAGCACCAAAAAGCTAAAAAACTGTCAAGATGACAAGAAGTAAAAGCCCAGCATCTTATAAACATCAAAAGGCTGCCATACCAAGAGCTCTCTGAGAGCACCCACCAATGAAACCTCATAGTAAGTTCCATTCCAAAATTATTATCTTTGCAGTGAAAGTAAATATACCATGGTGGGCATGGTCCTACATTAAAAATAAACATCAACTCCGTGATGCCTGTCATCCCTTGGCTAAGCCATGACTTCTTTTTTAGTACATTTTTATACATATATACAAATGAAAGGCTTCCATGTGTTTAAAATGCAGCCATTTAATTCCTCAGTCATATCAACAGCTTACAACATACCAGCCCTCTTTCTTTCTTTCTCTACACCAACTCCCCACAGAATATTCAGTCAAATTCAAGGTCTTGCTGTTGCACTTCAAAAGTCTCTAAGGAAATGATTTAAAACACCCCTGGGAGCTCTCCCCTTTACCACACGAACATCTCACAAGAACAGTGTTCCCCAGAAGCTCTGAAGCTGCCATCCTCAAAGATGACACTGATGATTATGGGAGACAGGGCTCTTTCCACAGAGGACTTCAGCTTGGGTCTACACCACAGAAGTTTACAGTAATAAATAATAACAATAAATACAACAATAAAGTAAAATTCACTTCTGTAGCTTGGTGTTCTTATAGGTGGGAAAGACGTAAGGATAAAGGAGGGGCATTATTAGCAGAGGAATATTATCAGCAGAAGGAAAGCACAAAAAATTAAATTTAAAAGCTGTATGGCCCCAAATATTATATGGGGTGCAACACAGGTCAATACTGAAGTTTCTGTTATCCCTTGGAAAATTGTTTTGCAGTGAAGATATGTGAAGAGCCGCAAGTACAGATAGAAGCAAACTAAAAAGTATTTGCAAGGAAAACTTACGCTGCTATTAAACAGAATTTTTTAGCAAACACTTGCTGATTTTTACTAACAATCATTAACACACATCCCATTTGTACCATGGGTAAGATTTTGGCCCATATTTTCCCCCGGGTACTGGGACCCAAAAGGCTCTAAAGCTGCTTGTCAGCTTAAAGGTTGCCTTCTTTATGAATTAAATGGCCAAATAAGCAAAGGTTTCTATAGCACTGATACAACAACACAGGAACTGCTCGTTGAGAAGGGGTTTGAAATAAAGCCATGAAACCAGGCCATTTCAGAGTTAAGCCTATCAGTCTATCTGTACCTTATCTCCCTGTGTCTGGCTATTGCAGTAATCTTGTACAAAATCATTCAAGGGTATTTTGTCCCATGTGTGCTGTAACACTGACCTGGAGAAGGCATAGTGCAGAATTAATAGATAAGCAAGAGCTCTAACTTCCATTTTCATTGATTTTATGGACTTAAGTTAAAACCATTTACTTATTTGAAGGCTTCTTTCTTCTTAATGTTATTTATTTAAATATGTGTCAAGGATACAACCTTCTACATGATACAGGAGCATGGCTCATTAACATGCAATATTTCATTAATCAGTAGCATTGATTCTTGTGGCTTGTTATAATGATAATGGGCACTGAGACTTTTACAATAGATGTTACTCAACATGAGACTTTTATTAAAAGGAAGTGCCAAAGACTTTTCTTGTGGCCCTTATATTCACATGAACAGCACTTCTAAAAACCACAAAAGGAGCAGACACATGGCTGAGCTATCGACAGGATACAAAATTGTATCCACATTTGTTTGCAGTAAAGAGAAAAACCATCTTCACTCCTTTATATTGAAAATGCACAAAGACACAAATAAATTTTTTCTTTCCAAAAAATGGTTAGCTATTTCAAATTAAGACCCACCAAAGGCTTCTGCCTAAAATTAGTTGTCTATTTTGCCTCAGAGTGCTTGCTGATACAATCACACAAAGCCATGCTCCAGGCAAAGCTGCAAAGTCAAGTATTCCAGGAGTTAGGATTTCAACACATAACTCAAAGGTTGTATTTTCTTGGGAGCGTTGCTATACCAAAAACTTGTGGAAACTTCTCAGTTTTCAAGTTATATCTATTTTCTTTCTCCCACTTTGTCCCTGCAGCTCCATTGCAGAGCTGCACTCTGGATTTACCAGGGTCAGGCAAGGGCTTTGCAGCCTCCCCCTGGCCCTGTGCAGTGGATCCACTCTTTTATCTGACATGGCCAAAATTGTGCAAAATCCACCCAGAAAAACACCCACCAGGACCACAGGTACAGCCAGAATTGTTACCTGCTGCTGCAAAGCCCTTGCTGAAACCAGGCAAAATGACAAAATCAATGGTGACACTCATCCCTTTATTCATATAGGATAAATATATAAGCTCATTACTGGCCTATTCTATCCTATTTCTACAAAGCCATGTGGAAATGTTTCATATCAGGAACATACTCAGATTACTTTCAGCTGTGGGAGAAAGGAGCCAAACTTGTTAAAAGCAGCACTGTGTGTGTAAATGGGAGTCTCTATGTGTCATATATATATATATATATATATATATATACACATGTATATATATGCACAAGCCACTTCTCCCCAGTGCCTGTGCCTCTCTGTGCCAGCCACTTGTTTTACCTCTGCCACCTGACTGACAGAACATCTAACCCAAGGCTGTGCCTCAGCCAAGCCTGCACAGTGACATGTGTGATGTGCTCCTGCCAGAAATCCAGCTCTTCCTACAAAGCCAGCAGGTAATGTGATCCTGACATACCATCTGGAGTCACCGGGCTATTTTGTCTTCTCTTAAGAGGTATTCCTCCTGCTTCTAAAAGGTCAGATTTGAACCATCTGGGATGTAACTGGTTGGAGAATTCATGATAAAAAAGTTAAACTTCAGCTCAGATAGATCAAGACCTGAAAATAATCAGGGAAGGAAATAAATTGTTCAACAGAATCTCTTTTTCTTTTTTTCCTTTTTTGGTATGAAATACCTGACTTGGATTAATTTGGCAACATTATTTGAGGTAACTCACTGCTATTTTACTTTAAAATATCATGATGATTCTTTTAAGTTTTCCCTTCAGCTTTGATCAAGGATGAATAATTTCACATTAAATTTAGGTGCAATTTGGATCTTCTTTTATTTTTTTTTTTTGCTCCAGACTGTGCTATGCAGCATTAGAACCAAACCCAAGATGAGCCAGGATCCAAAAACTGTAGGATCTGTTATCACTACCACCAAGGTTGATGGGAGCTGTTGTATAATCCCTGCAACCACAGATGACATCTACATATTGGAGAATTGGAATTTCATCAGTATTTCAGATAGATATCCACACTTTTGGATACTCACCTAAGACAAGCACTGTATCACTTTAACAATCAGATATTAGAAAAGCAAGGTTTATAAAGATGGTAGTATCTTCTAACAGGCCTAGCTTCTAGCAGGCTTGTTGGAAAAAGAAGGAAGGAGATAAATAAAAAAATGCAATTTGGCACAATTGTTTAATATCACAGAATTGAACCATACACTTTTCTTTCCAGCTTTAAGTTAGCATGAATTTAGATGTCAGTTTGACCAGAGGAAAAAGGACCCTTGAATAAAACCCTATCTTCTTTTCCCTACTGCATGAGCAGAAAGCAAAAATTGTGAGCTATCATTGCCAAAGTAACCTTGTAATTTAGTTACTATTTATCACTTCATGAACTTTCAAGGTAAAGGAGGAAAGAGTACAGAAATAAAGCAATGAACTAAGAGTAGAAGCTTGCATTTCCTAAAATATTCTACCAGTCATGCATTTCACCTCATTTTTTTTCCTTAAGACTGTACCAGGAGAAGTTATGCTAAATTGATAGCAGTCACAAATCCTCAAATACAGAGTCAAGCTTTGAAAAGCCATGCAGAAGTAAATGAGCCCTCATTTCATTTTACCACATCACTAAAATTTCTTAATGGCCTTTTCCCTGCATATTTTATATGCTCTCTGCTTCTTTTCTTCTTACACAAGGCAATGCTTCCACTGCCATAGGAAAATAATAAACAAACCTTGAACGTTATTTATTTACTGCAGTGAGCAAAAAGCCGATTCAATGTAATAAGGTTATAATTGTAATAATTGAATACTAGTGAAGCAATTTCCTTAATATATTATGTTTGTGCTGACAGGAGTCAATGAATTTAAGTGCTGTATATACATAGTATAAATACATTTGAAAATAATCTGTAAGTGAACTGATGCTTCCAGTGTTTTCCATATGAATCTAAGCCAAGTAACTGCATGCCAGGTTGTATGTGAATCTAAGGCAAAATGTCCCCCTCACCATTTAAATTCATATGAGAACAAAATGTCATTTTGATCATAAATAGCTCATGCCACAGCAAAGCCGTAGAGTCTGCTCCTACTTTTAACCCTTTCAGGTTTTGGTCCTTAAATTATTTTTTTTTTTGTATTCTCCCTTAAATCTGTTGGTGTTTGCCGACCACAGAATGACAAAAGCAGCTGGGCTGGATTGCTTTGATATTCCATAAAATATGGGATAAATGGGATAAATTTATCCCATATGGGGTAATATTATTCCATATATACAATTCTGTTCCATAGGCAGATTATGAAATGCAGCTAATATGTATACATTATTAGGAATATTATTTCTTATAATTTATTATCAGGAATAATAATTCCTATTATTGGTGGGAAATAATCCAATATTCTCCAATTGAATTCTGAGTAGCAGATCCTAAATGATTATTATGGCTCTTGCACTGACAGTGTTAAGTTTATCCACATTATTTACCAATTGCCCTAACATCATCCCAGACTCACTTAAAAAAACCCAATACAGCAGGAAAACACAATGGATTTACCTGTTTATCTATTCTTACATTTATCCTATACAAAAGTTTGTTTGAAAACCCATCATAGAATACAGAACATAACTGCCCTTTTATCTTCAAAAGGTCAGTTTTTCAGTAGTTAAATAAAATTGGTGAAAACAAGTGTTTTTCAACCCATTATATGAAAAGCTTTTTCCACAGTTGCATACTCATCCCTGCTTGTGGCAGTGTATATAATTCCAACCTTTTAGACCTCATAAAAACACAATACATGAAAATTACAAAATATATAGAAACATAGCACTCTGCTGTTACCTATACTTTCATACGTAGGAAGATGTCAGTCTAAATTTCCTCTTTACCTAGGAAAAGAAACAAAATCTAATTTCTGGTTTTTAGCATTATACCTCACTAATGCTAATCTGGTTCCCTGAATGCCAGGCAATAATTCCCAACCCTCCTCCTTCACTACACAGGAGCTGGGGTCCACTACCAGATTTACAGCTAAGGTACAAAATTAAAAGGCAATTGTGTATTTCTGATTTTATGAGTCACTTACAAATGGTGAGTTGGGATGACATACTCAATAAAAAAACATCTGTGTGATTTCATGTACCTCCACCCCCTATACACAGCAAAAATAAATTATCTACCTAAATATATTACTGGCACCAAATTTCATCTGTGACAACAATGAAAGCAAGGACAGAAACTTGGAGATGATCTAATGACCATCATAACATCCAAAAATCTCAACCCCTAAACCCACAGATCTCTTTAGATACACAAAAGATTACAATCATGTTTTAAGAACAAAATAAACAGCTGCACTAAAAGCAACGCCAAATTCTGCTTTGTCAGATAAGCAACAAGAGACTATTGGCCAGATGCGAGGGATGTTACTCATAGCACTAAATGCTCTTTTAGAAGGAAATATTTTTAGGTTGGTAGAGTAATGCCCATAAACAACATAACCTGGAACACAAAGTACGAGTTTTCAGCAAGTGTTTAGTGGCTTCTCACAAAAGTTCAGCGCTCACAGAAAGTGCCTCTGAAGCTACACTTAAACACAAGACTTTTTAGAATGTAAGAGGCTTGAAAGATAAACTAAAAGCACTTTAAAATGGAAAGGTACTTGGAATTGTCTGGTAACATCCATTTGTAGGATTCTACTTTGTATGAACTTCTCAAAAAGTGGAAGGACAAGTTCTTGCAAAAAAACCAAAAAAAATTAATCAATGAAGAGCCAGACATAAAAGTCAGTACTAGCAAATACAGCTTATGGTTTAAGAAATAAATATATATATACATACATATATATAGGGATATGTGTAAAATAAATAAATAAATAAATAAATAAATAAATAAATATAAAAAGAAATATCAAGCAAGAATAAGGGAAAACAAATTTCACAACTGTCTCTTTCCACTGGAGCTCTGGCCCATGACTGTTGGCTGGGGGTTTATATTCCAGGATGCAATAATTGAAGGTCATGAGTGGAAATCCCCCATTGCTTTCAGTTCACAGCTAAACCAAAATGAAGGTGGATGACAAACACTTCTTGATTGTTTCTGTCAATCATTTTTCCAGCTGAAATGAGAAAAACCACGCAGGGTTAACTGAGGAAGCAGAGTTGGAGCTCCTTTGATGTAGATGGGAATTGAACTCATGGGACTGGGCCGCTGAGAAAGACTTTGCAACACATTTTCATCTTTCCCAGGATTTTTTTCTTTAATTCTCCAGGCATCTTGCAAAGTCCACATTTATTCACTGGCATTTAGGGAGCGAACCAAACCCGCTGCAGTCAATAGGAGTCTTTTCATTGACTTCAGTAACCTTTAGATCAGTTTTTTTAGAAAGACTGACAGAACAGAGATGGGAGATCTGATAAAACTCCCCAGTTTGGTGCAAGCTCTGGCCATTGTGTTTTTACTTATGAAAGGATCTATAATGTTAACATTTTTCCAGCTATATGTGACAAAAATAAGTAAATTGAAAAAAATAAGTAAATTTACCACAGTAAAATTTACTGTGGTAGGTATTATGAGCACTGGATAGCTGTCTGATGAAATATAATAAATTAATCCTAGGCAACTCATGGAAGAAGAAAAATATGGCCCCAAATACAATAAATACATTATAAATACATTTCTTACTGTTCTTGAGCATACATTGAATTAGCTGTTGAAGAAATTGAATACATTGAAATGTTAAATAAATTTAATTTTAACCAAAATTCACATGACAAAACCATAGTGAACTTGATATTAAAATGACTAAGTATAACAACATGACAAAATAATATGGTTTATCAGAAAAGCCTTAAATGGGAAAAATTAAAGCATTTGTCTTCCATGGTTAGACAAGACTTTCTATTCTGTTAATTCAAACCATTCTTGCTAGCTGATACAGTTTAAATATTAATATCAACATAAAATTTAAATGAGAAAAATAAATTTTCAACACCCAAAAGCAATTTTCAACATTCTAGTACTAAAGTAGAGCTTATTACTTGCTAACATGTCCCTTCCCAAAGCTGTGCATAAAATACACACTCACAAAAGGCACCAAAACCAGAATTACAGCTTCCAGCCCTGCCAATTACCATGGAATACCTGTAGTGCCAAAGGGCACATCCCAGTTCTGTAATCAGCCCTGAACTCTGCCTCCCTGATGAGAACAAGGAATATTTTGGTAAGGACTTCTCTAAATCTGGCCTAAGTATTCCAATATGTCTCACATCCTGAACAATTTTCTTGCTTTTTAAGGAAAGGATTCTTCAGGTTCTTGCACCCCATGAAAACCAGGCAAGCTTTCCCAAGATAAATATTCTACATCAAAGGTTTTATTACACTCTTTAAAGGAAATTGCAAGTTTCAGGCCATTCAGCTGGTATCAGCAATAGAAACTGAAACGTTGAAGAGGAAACACAGCTTTTTACTTTCCACTGGGTAATAAGTTACCTAGAGCCCACTACAGTGGGTTTAGTTTTCAAATTATTGAAGGATATACGGCTAAATTAATATTTCATGTTCTTCTCTATCAAAACCCATAGCAAGAAGCTACTCTGCACTGGCACAGAGGAGAATGATCCTGTAATTTCATAGACTTTCAATGCCTCTCATCTTAGACCATCCAACCACAAGTCACAGATGCCAACATCAAGTGCAAATTGCAAATCTCCAGGGTTTAAGACATGGGGGCATCAAATGAGTGCAGCAAACCCAGGGTTCTGAGACACCTCCACACAGGCTAAGGCAGAACACATCTTCTTGACCAAGAAATGGTCACCACAAAAGTTATCAGCTTCCTCTAAGACATATTAAATTGTCTCGAAGCAGATGAAATCAAGAGCTTTTCCAAGAACACGTGAAACATGTTGGACTCTGGAGGGATTCTCTGAATTCTATATTCCTTAATTCCCCCTTAATGTTCCTTTTCCCCCAGCTTTTTAAAAATTAAATTAATTCTTTTATGTGTTATAGACTTCCTTTACTATTGTCTTTATCCCTCCCACTGCCTCCTCAGCACCTCTCTGCATCCTCTCATGTTTTCCAGCCCCACTCTATTATTCCTTTCCCATCCTTTACCTTTGCATTTCTTGCAGTTCTCACCTTCCCATTTGCTTCCTCCTTTATCTCCTTTCCTTCCTCCTTCAGCTTTCTCCCTTTCCAGAATCATTAATTTCCTCCACCCTTTTATTTGCTGGGTTTCCAGGCAAGCCTCAGTGTCCCCACTGCTGACAGAGCGCTGCACTGAGCGGGCAACAAACTCCAGGCGCGCTCAACATCTGCACCCCCAGACAAGGACTGGCATTACAAGTCTGATTGCACAAGACTTCTGACTTGTTTGTACTGTCTGAAGGGTTTGACATGTTCTTTGCTTTTGGTTTTAGTCTTGTGAGGGTTTTGGTTTTATTTATAATAGTAGAGACACACAAAGTTTAGCAACCACTGCCTTTGTTCAAGCATGGCCCGAAAGAAAACGGAGATAACCCCCAAAGTCCCCTGTGTCACATTATTTTCCACATATTTCACCTAGTATTTGAGAGCATAAAATACAATCAATCTCATCCTGAATTGCACAGAGCTCTTCCCAGCTCTTTAAAGATCAAGCAGGTCAGTGATTTGTCTTATTTATCCCATACTTCCATTAGGTTTTTAAGAGCCAGCAGCTTTATTTTGCAGTAACAGTACTGCAGAAGAGAACAGAACACCACCTTTCAGCAAACCTCTGAGCAGTTTCAAAGACTGCAATATTGATATGGGAGAAACCAAGTAATTCTCATTGTTTGTCACGATGCTGTAAGGTTTTAACACTTTGCATCTTGAAGATGAGCAAAAATTACATCCCATTACATATGGGAAGGCCGAATTAATTTTTAAAAGCAATAATTAGTGAGATTGCTGTACACAAAGTATGAGAACATCATTTAATAGGATGAGTGAATGTTTGCAAAAGGATAGGGTTGTGCTCATATTTTGTCAAGAAGTTTCAGTGATTTATAAAAATCCTTTCTTAGTTCCTTTTGTACAAAGAGTTTTCATTTCTAATTTGTATAGTTCTGCCCACTCCAGTGTGGCACTTAATTATGAATTCTCAAGAAACCTCTCCTTCAGTGTAAGGAGTCCCTTCTGTACAAGGAGGACAGAAGGTGCCCATGATTTTCCCTGTCTTTTGTTAAATCATGAGCTAATAGAAGCAAACCGCATCATCTGTCAGGATGAGCTGCTCTGTTACAGGGCCACTGCTGGAAACCCTGCCAAGACGCAGCACCCAGGCCCCTCAGCCTCCTGACCTGGGCACACAGCCTTTGTGTCCTTTTGGAATCCTAAAACAAAATTTTGCCACTGATGTTCCTGTTTGTAGGTATTTTTAAATCTTAAAAGGCAGATTAAAGATTCTTGTATTACAACGATTACCTAGAAGTCTCTAATCATGCCAGACAATCTCACACTCATATCTGCTTATCATTCATAAAAGGAATGGCATGTTAATGAGGGAAATAACCTGGAAAGTTAACTCTTTCAATTTTAAGATTGAAAATTTTCTTCAATGTCTGTGATCTAGAAGCCTTACAAAAACACAAAGGCTCCTGCCCAAACAAAGTGCACAATGTCTTTAAAGATGCTGCTTGAATGATCTAAGAAGCATTCTCATTGTTGATGCATTTTTGTGATATTTTTGCTCTTTGTTTGCTGAATCCTCACAGTGAAAATGTCACCTCAATTATTGCCTTTGCACTTGGGAGAATGTCAGGGACCAAAAGGTAGCATTATAATATCGTGTGTATAAAGCTCAGTTCTGAAAAATTAAGGCCCATAGAAAGACTTCAAACCCTATTTGGTCATTTTAAAAAACCCAGATACTTGCACCTCAATTAGTTTTCATTTGCAGTCATAAATTCACTGCAGATTAGACCCTGTAAGGTTTAGGATCTATTTATATGAACTACATTTTGGCTAGTTGAGAAGTATTTCCCTCTCTTTACTATCTTTATTGATTAATAAATGAAAGACTATGTCAGAAATCTTTTCCTTGTAACTATCTTGCTGTTTCCCATCTTTTTGCAAAGCCAGAAGCTGTTATAGAACAAGTTAAATGCAAGAATTTCATAATCCTAATTATCTTCCAAGTTTAGGATATCTTGCAGATGGAATTTTTTTTGTTTATATGTACCTGTAAGTGTGAATTTTGCAAGACTAGTGGTTTCCTTATGGAAATTCTACTGAAAAAAACAGGAAGTACATGTAAATAGTGTGGCAAATTAAATGCAGATGTCTAAAAATTATCAATAAAGCAGGTTGTGGCACTTCAGTTTCATGTGCTCAAATTTTATTGAGCACTCCAATTTACGTGTTGTCATCATTAGAGTTAATATTTACATGCTCCAATCACACTAAACGAGCAGGTCCTTAATTTCAGTGATTTTTCAGCAGTTGCTCTAATTTCTGCCTCTTCACTTGTAGCTGGCAGTTGTTCTCTTTTTGCTACTGGATATCATCACCCAGCGAGGGTGGTGTATGTACTCTCTTTCTGTATCACTGATAGGCACTAAATGTTCTTACTTTGCTAGACTTCCTTGTTCTGTTTTACTCAGAGAAGTAAAAATACAAGGAATTAATAACCTGAGCACATTTATGGGATGTCCACATTTATGAGCACATCCCTGTAGCAAAACTACACAGACTGAGATGTGAGAGCAATACACAAAAAAGTGGATGTTTCATGAAAAAAAGAGATTGAGATTGCTATCACATAAAAGACACAGACAACACAATGCTAACATCTAGATATTAAATGCAGACCTATTTATTTCCATTTGTGCCTCATGTACACTAAACCCTCCAGCTATTGAAAACAGCAATCTTTTGGCTGAGCAGCATCACAGATGACAACAGCAGTAACAGCATTACTTTGCTTTATAATTCTCTAAGCAGTCCTCATCTTCAATTTGGGCACTTTGGCCTCATTAGGAGAGTTGCACCCCCTTTCTGTGTCTGGATTCACCAGGGCAAACCCTTGTGCACATTACAGGCTCCCCTCAGAAATGCTCAGTGTTAAAAACCCCTAACTCTGGATGTTGTACAGCACATTCCAGAAGCAATAAGAGCAATTGATGGCGATTACAGCAAATTTTACAAGACGGTAAAATAGACAAGCAGAAAATGTAAAGACAGCAATTTATGGGGCAGATGAGAGTGCAAAGCTCTCATTCTGCCACTGCACCCTTATTGCAATTGATCTGCAGGACAGAAACTCCAGTGTCAACCAGCTTATCTCAGCATTTTGTTGACAGCCAGCCCATGAACAAAAGCTTTGGTGCCTGCTTTAGGACAAATCCATCCAGTCATTTTCCCAGCATGGGAGCTGGGCTTTGTGACAGGCAGTGCTGAAGCAGGAACAGAGAAACCTGAACATAAATGCAATTGTGCAATACCAGCTTCTGGTTGCTGGAGGTCACCAGCACAACCTGAGGTTGGAAGGTCCTGGATAATATTCCAAGAGAGATCTGCTCCAAAGCCTCATGTACCAGCTCAGATCTGCTTCCAGAGCTGCCCCACACCTTTTATAATCACACTTTCTTAGTGTGTGTAGGTTGAAGGGGTCAGGATTTGTTTTCACACAATATTCCCCAAAGCCAGTTTTTCAACTTACTGCACAGAAAATCTTCCTCATTCCTCACGGAGGATACTGCCGCCAGAAAAGGCAGATCTCTTCACTCACATCCACAGAAATAAATAAGTACCATCACCCCTCCTTTTTTATAGAAAATAATCATTAATTCCAAGTCTTTGTTATATAGCTGTGTGCAACACTGGTGGCACAGACAAAAGCTGGCACCAAGTGCAACAATGGATTCTGACTGCAGAGTATATTCCATTGCTGTGAAGCACCCTGCAGGCACTGTGCATTATGCTCAGGCTCACCCCAGCGCTGAGAAGATGCCATCCCACACCACGGGATGCTGCCAGGGCAGAGGCAGAAATAGCCTCCAACAAAGCTGTCAAAGGAGGGACGAGGAACTTCTCCACAGCACAAACCTCAGGCAGTGGGAGGTGAGGCAAGGAGGGGGTCAAACACAGGCAAGGGCTTGTTGGGAGCTCAGCACGTCCCTGCAGCCATAATGCTCAGGTGAAATGTTTGCTTCCAACGGCTCCCAGGTGTACAGGTAGCTCGAGTTCAGGTAAACTAATAAGGGTTTAACATTCAGCATTTAAAAATCTTTACCACTGCCAGGGGTAAAGACATCTTCCCTGCCACCAGAGAGGTTGCAATTTAGCAACTGAAGGGAAAACACATTTGTTTGAACAGTTAATTTGTTCTCCTGGGGGCCGAAAGCCATCTCAGAAGTTGTTCTTTGTTTGTAAACAAAGGTGGGGGGCAAAAAGTGCCCACAGGATCTGCTGATCCCGGAATTGCATTGACCTGGATACTTTGTTCATGCTAACACTCCAGTAAAACAACATTCCTCCATTCCTGATTATCCCCAAACAAAGTCTCAGATGTTATCCCAGAGTTTAGAGCTCTGCTGAGCTAGACACACACCAATGCACCAGTGTGACAAATTCCTCTTAAAGCAGCGGTTAACATCTCCCTGTTGCCAATTCACAAGAAGAAGGACATAAACACAGAAAGGAGCAAAGTCACAAAGGCCCCGCTGTCCCCTCAGCTCAGATTATCCTGCACAACAGTGACTGTCACACCTGGGGCAGACAGCAGGGTTGGGCTTTTCATATACAGGCGACACATACTACTATTTTAGTATTTAAAAACCCTCTCTCTGAGGCACTTTGCAAAGCCTGTAGTCCAAGCATGAGCAGTTTGTGGCTGAAGGGGCCAACATCACCCTGGCAACTGCACAGGGCTCAGCACCTACAGCCATGCTAACACTTGAGTAAAACCACATTCCTCCACTCCTGATTAACCCCAAACGAAGTCTCAGGTGTTATCCCAGAGCTCTGCTGAGCTAGACACAGGGCCCAGCACCTACAGCCAGACGGGGTGTGGGCAGGGATGAGGGTCTAGCTGGGCCCCTCTGTACCAACCCCTGCTTCCAGAGGTCTGCAGCCAGCCTGGAAAAGCTCACCCCTGACACAAAGGGCTCTGTTGGTTTTCCCTCTGTTGCTGTTGTTTACAAGTCAGCATTAAACTTCTTGCTAGGGAGTGTGAAAGGCAGAGCGCAAGACAGCTCGTCCTGAAAATTATTGGCCCATGAAAACTTAAATTTGACAAACTGCTAATTCATGCTATTTAACTGCTCTTTTTAATTCAAGTAGGAATGTAAATAAAGTTAATAAAATCTGATGAGAGATTCATGTCTGACTAAAGCAGTAATTCCTTTCCAAAGAAATATAATCAACAGATTTATGACACAGACTGGAGTAGCCATTGCGACCTCGTGGGTAATGGATCTTGGGCCAAATCCCGCACCCAGTTGGGCTAAACACATTTTTGTTCTAGATACAGAGTAGAAGTTTCACATAATTTTAGCACATTCATTTTCCCACTGGTATTCCTGGGCCTACAGCAGACATGCAAAACCACTCCACTGAAATAAGCTCTATCAGGAACAGCGATTTGAGCAGGAGAATCTGGAATAGTTATTGGCATCACTTAACTGTAGTTATGAAGCAATCAAAAGCCACTGTGGAAAAAGAAGAAGGAGCTCTGATATGAGGAGAGAAAGGGCTTGGGGTGGCTGAGCTTCCATTTCATCCCTCCTCAAGTCAGGCTGCAGAAATTTTGGGTTGTTTTGGGTCCCGGGGAGGGAGAAGAGCTCCAGCCTCCCCAGGTACCCTGCAAGGGGATGGTTTGGATATAGGGAAATGTCACATCACCCTGGAGCAACTGGAAATGCTTTATCTGCTGATAACCCACCTCCCAGCAGGAGGACACATAATCCCCCACATGCCTCACCAGCTGCACAAACTGGGAGAGGATTAGTTTTTTCCCCAAAACACAAGGACATTGAGAGGTTAAATGAAGTGCTGATTGTCAGTCACTGAACAATGTACCAAATTATTGAGGGATGTAAAAGTAATCAGTTGTCCTTAGCCTGATGTCCACCCAAAAATGAGGGAAAACTTCCATTTGAGGAGAAATTAGACAAAAAATCAATTATCAAAATCTGGTGGAAGGATTCATGACTGAAGTGTATAAGTCTCTAAATGTGCCAAACCAGAACATCGAGCCCATCTAGGGCTGAGGAGAGAAAGCCTTACTGCTCCCAATTATTCACACATCAGACATCCTGGAATGGATTAAAGTCCTATCTGACAGCAGCATCATTAACGCGTGGTACAGAGCCCAGCATCAGATCAAAGAGCAGCATTTAACATGTATGATAGAGAGGAAGGAAAAAATGCATTATCCAAGATGCCATCAGTGTGGAGGACATATCTGAGTTATCTTATGCTGCCATTACTCAAATATCCCTAAAGAAGGTATAAATAATCACAGCCTGGTTACATTTGCTGTGTGCAGACACAGCTCATGCCCAACAAGGCCTAACCATAAACATAAATGATAACTGGGCTTGTTAATTCTTACAGGAGGAAGAAACCCAACAAATTCCATTATTACAAGAGAAGATTGACTGACTTAAAAAGCCACCCTGAATAAAAGGGAAAGCTACACTGTAAAAAGTATGCCTAAAACAAAAGCAACAAAAAAATCCTGATTGCATTGCATTAAAAATTAAGTTTAAAAGATAGCTGGCAAGCTCTAATAAAAAAAAACTCTGTAGCAAAAAGTGTGGCATAATAAGGAAATTGAATCTATCGGTGATGTATACATCCATTACTATATTAGGATTTTCAAAATATCAATAAACATGCATAAAAATGATTATTCACTAAGCACTCCTGTTTATGTCTGGAAAAATAAAAGATATGTGGTTATGCTACACAGTTCATTTACAAGGAGTTTTATGCCTACAGTAATTAAAGAAAACCAGTCATCTAATAATGGCAGATTTTAAAAATGAGCAAAATGTTTCACATCATCTACAAGAATTATCTGCTTTCTAATACATCTTGGCATACTGCAGATATTCCAGGAGACTCAGAAATTAAACTCTTTGGGCAAAAAATTGAAGTGCAAAGCAAATGAAATCTGTACCTGCAACTCCTCGGGTTGACTTTGATTGTGAGCAAAACAGGTACCAGCTGCCAAGTGAGTAAAGAAATTGGAAGGGAAAAAAAAAATCATGCCATTCACCTTGGTTTATGCAAAAACATGTTTTTAACTCTTCTCCAAAAAAAAAAAAATTGCTCTGAGCTTTAGTTGACAACAAAAATCTCTCTGTGAGACATTTACTGTTGAAGCACACAATGTTCTAATAAAAAAATAGCATTACACAGAATTAAAGTGGCACATTTAGATGTGCTAAATGTGCACATTGCTATGCTAGGCTGACAACTCTGAAAGTTATTGTGAGATATTCATTGCTCACTAGAGGTGCTGCTACTACGGGTCTTTGAACATCTGTTCCTGGCCCTATACAATTTCATAATACTTTTACCAGTAATTCAAGAAAATCATAAGGTCATATAGCCTAATATACCACGTTTTGTAGAGCCATGAATACAAAAAGCCTTCACACAGGGGAATCCTGATTGGAGTCTTCTGTGCTGGAAAGCTCTGAAAAGGCCATCAAAAGGGATAATCAATTCAACATTTTCTGTGAGAGCTCACATAGATCCTGGTTGTATAAACAAACATCAAGAAGCCGTAGCTAAATGGTATTATGTTTGTATGAAATTTTAATGATCCTATTCTTCAAGCACCCTCCAGTTCTTGAATAGGTGCTTTAAAAGAGTTTTTTAGAATATATGGAGAGGGTGCAGAAAATGAACTATAAAATGTCCAACTCCGAGTTAGGTGCCTTCCCCAAATGAAGAATTTCTTTCTAGAAATTGCCAAACCATCTTTTCTGAAGAAAAAAAAATAATATTCTTAACTCTGAGACACTTCCAAAGAGCAAATATTTTGCCTTTGAAATACACCTCATTGCACCAGATGGTGTGTATACACATATTTTTAAATGTTCCTGTGGATGACTACTCCCACATATTCCTTACAATAGCACCTTCATCACTGTTCAAATCATCCAGACACCCTCAAAGGCACACAATTGCAAACTGAGTCATGCAAAAGACTAGCAAAGCAGTGTAATCAGGAACAAAGCATGCCATTCAGCTCCACAAAACTCTTGAGACTGTTAACATCCCTCAGAGCAGTGCTACTATTTAGTGCTTAACACTTTCACCAAGATCCAGAAATCATACAAAAACCTAGCAGGCCAAATACAGGGAGGTTTTAAAATTGTTCATATTTATCCAGCAGACTGGAAAGACTCCTTAAGTTTGTTAATGCTTTATGGACTTAATGCACCCATTTTTTTAAGGAATAAGGCACAGGATCCTCATTCCTGTGCTCTGGGCCACCCAGACTGGGTGTGACTCTGGTACCTTCTGTAGATGTGGTTCGTTTATCACCTGTTCAGGTGTAACACCCATGGAATTAGTGCCTAGTTTCCACACAGAGTAGAAAAACAAGCCTTATGACCAGACTTCCAGCTGATCTCAAGCTCAATTATTCTGCATGAAGCGCTACCTATTTCTCAGCAGAGAAACCTTGACCCATCTCCTTCACTCAGCAACTCTACCATGTTTAATCTTATTCTTCTAATCTGCCTCTGGATTTCCCCCTCAGGTTTCTACAAATGCAATATTTTGCTGGTACAGTTTGTCCATCATGCCAACTCTGCCTTAATTTTTTTTTTCTTTCCCTTTTCCAAGCCTTGGTGTAAAAGCTACCTTAAAATGAGCATGCCTTGCTGTAAATTAAACCTCAAAATTAAAACCCAGACAGCAGCTCCCACAGAGACCTAAAATACTGACCTAAACTAGAGTCAATACCATCTCCTTTCATTGCTAGCCAAATTGTCAGCACAAAGTAATCATTCAATTCCTTACAGAAGTGTTGTCACATCATACCTGACAAACTCGCCCTGCGAAACCAGAAGAAATTTCCTCTGAGCCTGAAATGCCAGGCTGCCAGTTCTTAGCAATATTATTCAGGCCACATAGGAAATGGCCATCAAAGAAAGACATTCATTGCTTTCAATGCTGCTTACCAGTGCTTTACTGTTTAAGCAGATTATTCATCTCACAGCATAATACCTCCAGCCTGTCTCAAATACAGATAAATGCATCAAATCCACACACAGAACTGAGCACATAAGCTCGAGCACACACAACTCTCCACACTTCTGCCATGTCCACTAAAAGTGGATCAAAAATGACAGGAAAGAAGAAAAGTCCAATATTTTTTGTTCCCTGAATACTCTGTTGCACACAGTGGAGAAGAGATCATCAGGTACCTGGTAATAGCTTTTCAGATTCTCAGGGAGGCTTTCTACTGCATTGAGTGCTGTCATAAGGTTAATTTACTAAGGATCAACTGAAAAATAGGAATGATTAACAGAAATCTACCACTGTTAAGTTCTTACCCATCATGTTTGATTTATAGAAATACATTTCCACAAACCTGCATTGAATGGTAAAGTAATATTAGAAGGGAAAAAAATAATTTCTGATATCACTATGCATTTTTCTCTTCAGTAACTTCTTGAATTGAAGGCCCAGATAGAACTCTGCTTTCATCTCTCCTTGTCTAGTTTGTGCTGCAACAGTAGTGCTGGTTCAAGACTCCTAAGGTTTTTAATTTAACCAGCAAAGGATGCAGTAAAGCACCACATCACAGAATGCAGAACAAGCAAAAGAGCTTTGAAATTGTTATTCCTTTAAGGCAGCTGCTGAGTAATAATGCTGGTTAAATTATGCAAGGAACACTGCATTCTCCCACAGACACACATTTAATATCTCCTGAGGTTCAGTGTATTACATAGCCCAACGAAAAATGTGAAGATTCTCTTATAACGTTTCTTTGCAAAAACGCTCCTAGAGATAGCAACAGTTCCACAGAGAAGAATTTAGTAACAGGCTTCTTTTTTTTTTTTCTTCATATCTACAGCAAAAGTATTAAAAGGGAAAATAAGTTCATCAAAGTTCTTTTAAAGAAAACCAGAGTTACAGTGCCTTGGACTGTAAATTCCTTTCAAACTCCCAACTCTCAGTCCCAAAATGAGCAGTCCCTGTTTGTGCAGCACTTTCTAGCCGAGGTGCTGCACATCTTCATTCTGCACTGATGCAATTTTTTGCTTTTTCATCCATGGCATTTCTGCCATGATGAGAAGCAGTTTTGTTGAAGCCTTTCAAAGAGATGCTCAGGGTACAAAACTCCCTCGCATCCAAATAGAAATGCTGAGCTGCAATGGCAGCTTGAAGCAGAATTTCTGTTTAGTTGTTTACTTTTCCCCAGTCACAGAATATATTTTGGTTTGGTGTGTCTTCTTCTGTCTCCCCAATGTAAGCAACACATCTTGATCTTAGCAGGAGAATATTCACTGAGCAGTGATGCAGACAGGAGTCTGAAGAAGAAAACGGTGTAAATCTGAACTGAGAGGCTACAAAACTTCACTGTGAGTGCAGATAAGTACCCTGTCTCTGCATGTGAAGTCTTAATCTCATCAGAGGACCCTACACAAACCTAAGCAATATTGCACAGTGATCCAAGCGACTTTTAGAGATACTCAATTGAGGATATTTGTCTTTAACAGAATAATTTCTTAAACGCTCTCCCTGTTCACAGGACATACAATGTAAAGGACCATCCTCATGGAAGGATACTCAAGTCTTGCTAAATTGAATGATAAGACAGAGAAAAGCCAAGGATATTCTGATATGAGCAGTAACACAGATCAGGAAAGTTCACAACAGCTTTTGGAGAAGAAGAGAACAGCATAATATAAGTAAAAAGGAGAAAGAGGAAAATGAGGGTTTCCAGGGACCATGCTGGGGCGAATCACACTGGTAATTTATTTGAAAAGAAAGGGGGTGATGGAGAGAACAGCAAAGGAAACCAAAGCTCTGCATAAGAAAATGGCAAGCTTCCCTTGAGTTTAACAGACAAGCATTCAACCCAAGCAAGATGAACAAACCCTTTAAGGTGAATTTACATCCCTGTTGAAGCAGTAAGGAAAAAAGACCTTGTATAATTCTATTTTGCTCATATTTATTGAACACCAACAGCACGATTCGACAAAGATGAAAAGTCATTAATAAGAGTTAGAAAACTCCCACACAGACCAGGACTCAGGTAATCATCATTAGCAGCAAATATTGAAGAAAAAGACAAAGTATAATGCTGGGAATAGAGCAGGGCTGATGAAAACTGTGAAATGTTAGTTGGGTGATATTGATGCAACCAAAGACACGGTATAAGTGGAAAAGATGGGCAGGGAGAGTGACTTCATAAGAAAAAACCGATGCTAGCACAATATAAATGAGTATTTGATACAGTATTTATTGAAATCAATAGATATTTGAGTATCCTCTTAATCCACAATGTAGAGGAGCAAGACAAAACAATTTTGGAAAAAGCGAAATTAAAGAGTAAATCTGTTTTCATTTAAAAAGCAACCAGAGATGGTGAAGTTTGCATTTTCCAAGACTGAACGTCTTGAGCCCAAGGAAGAACACAAAGCAAGCCAAGTGTCTCCAACCTGCATAGCAATCTGAAATGTATTGACAGGTAATTGTCCCTTATTAAAGCCCAATCATTCATTACTAAACACTACAAATTAAATCACTGTCTATGCCAAGGTTGTCATTAACCTAAATAATGTCCATGCCAGCTGCACATTAAAAAAAAAGAAAGAGACAGGGGCAAAGGTTTAAGATGAGTCTATTTTGATTGAACAGTACATTTTAAACGAAGCAATATTAAAGAGCTGGAAAAATTTTAGCTCCTTACATGTGATGCAGTCAGTTCTTCTGCCTTCTTTCCAGTATCTCAAAACAAGAAAGGCATATAGCTAATACAGGTAGAAAATATGTTGTTGTATTTAAAGGAAATTAAAACATTCACTCAATTTTAATTAGCCCAATTATTTCTGTAAAAAGTCTGGCTCATCCAAGTATGCATGAAGAAAAGGGTTTTATATTAATGTACATCTGCCATAAACAGTTCAAGTCTAAATTGCAGAATGTATTTGCATCTTTTTCAGGACTGCTGCAAAAAGAGAAGAAAAAGGGAATTATTGATGCATTCAAACAGTGTGCATCTTGCTTTGTAATGTAATCTGTTTTTCTTTTCCTTAACACCTACACAGCTTCTGTTGCTAGCTACTGCAGTTTAAAGAATAAATATGCACCCAGGGTATCAACTTCCAAAGAAAAACTTGTGAGAAGCTGTTTGCAGATTTGCATTTTTGTATTTCAGAACACAAAAGTCAAGTTCAAGTCTTTGTTTCTTGAGACACTTAAACCAACTAAAAGGATTTTTGTTGGTCTTGCAAGAGTTCATATCTAACAGACCAGTGGAGTTACTGTATTTTAAGGCAAATCCTTCCCCTGCAGACTTTCAGCAAGGCCTCAGCACCTATTAAAACATGTGAAGAATAGGAAATAATACTTTCTTCTGGAAATGAAAATTCCTGTTGCATTGTCTATATCCATGATGATCCTACAAATACAGAAACCAAGAAGAACCAGAGAGAACAGTGGCATGCAAGCTAAAAAGCTTTTATATTCCTGGGAATTACCATGGGGAAAACTTGGCAAAAACTGAGCTTTTTCAACCCATTCTTGAGTTCACTCTTAAAACTGCACCTAATCAGAAAACACTTCTGAGATGCAAAGGGAGACCACAGTCAGCAATGAAACAGAATCACATCTGAGGCGTCATGTTCCAAATGGCAGCATGACCAACTCACTGCCACTTCCAGCAGCAGCAGGAAATGTTAAACCATACCTTGAATGATGTTGAACAGATCTGGCCTTGGGGGCACAGATCAGGTAAGGGCTGGGCTGGAGGGGAAGGAGGACAAAATCTCCCAGAAGGAAACAACGAGAAAGAAATGGCCAGAAGGTCAACAGCAGCTGAGTGTTTGCTAAATGAAGAAGCAATGCTCTGCTATTCCATGAGAATTAGAGGGCTGAGTTGCCCAAATTCAGCTCCTACAACTATGTGCTCTCTTATAAATGTGATGCATTTCTGCCAAGTAAACGGAGCATAGTGAGTTCTTACGAACCTCCTCATTTAACTTTGCTTTGCAACAACTTTGCGCGCTGTGCTTATGAATTAGGCACCACTCTTTCCCCAAGTGGGAAAAGTGATTTTTAAATGAAGTGACTTGCTAGAGGTGGCTGGCACAGAGGAGTCACACGCTGAGATAACAGCACAGCAGACAGGGAAGGGAGTGGGTCTGCTGGGACCAGAACGCTGGGGATGAGCTGTGCAGATGCAGCGGCTGAGAGAACGGGTCCCGAGGGGGACAGACACATCCTGAGCACCGAGACACCAGCCTGCAGCCATCCCTACCCAGTCAAGGAGGAAACTCAGAGACTCTTCCAAGTGCCTCAGCATTCCTCCCTGGTGCTCTGTTTGGCAGAGTTTCTCAGCTGGCAGGATGCAATAACCTGCTCAGGTGTGCCTTTGTCACCTCCTAATTGTTTAACAGCCCAGAGCATCTAAATCATCACTGATGAGGCCACTCCAGAACACAAGTACAGGGCACAGAATATCCCTCATGGCTGGCAGGAGCACTCAGTGCCTGGCCAACACTCCAGATCTCGCTGCTGCATTTCCTGCATTTTCTTGAACCATACTCGTTTTCTCTTATCATATTCACAACTCACATTATGACTTTTAACTTCGGATATTTGTTCTTTGCAACTAAGTGTTCCTAATAATTACATATAAAATATCTATTTTTAAAAGTGCCTCTATTAGTGCAGTGCATATATCACTCTTTAAAAAAGAATTACGAATTAAGAGGGAAGTGTTAGGGTTTTGTTTTTGTTTTTTTTTTTTAAACTTTTCAAGCTTCACTTGCACAGGTAGAAAATTTTATGTTTACCTCTGGAAAGAGAAAGAGGAGGAAGTCTGCAATTAAATTTAATTTCCTGCCTTCTGCTACTGTACACTAGATGATATTCCTTTAAAACTTCCTTGCATCTTATTCTTTTAAACCTCCCTTGCATCTTGTAAACAATACAAGGCAAATAAAACTGCTTTTATGCAATATGTGTAGTTCTAAAATTATTCTTCTCATAAATTTAGAAAAAAAAGTATCCTCATTGCAAGCTCCCTCTCAATTTTTCAGTAAATACAACTTAAAGTCATTTTTAGAGTGATGGTAATGCTTTGACTGTAGTAGGTTTCTTTTTCTAAATTGGCTAGAAAGCAAGGATTAAATTCTAACAGGGATGGGAAAAGTCTGTGCAAACTCTAAGGTCCTGCTTTAGAAATATTTATGCAAGTGGTACTCCAGCAAAAAACAACCCCTTGAAGATAAATTTTTCTACCATCCTACCATCAGTAATATGTACATTTGACTAAAGTCAAGTTTTAAAATGCATAGACAATTAGAATGGATTTTACTGGATTTTACTGGATTTGCTTGCAAAGCTGGGATTTTAAATTGTTCTGGTTCACTGCTTTTCTTTTTCTTTCTGGGGCTTCTCTACAGGTGAAAAGCGTGTTCAGAAAGAACATTTCTCCCAGATGGAATCGGATTGTATGCCCAAGAAAGCAAAAAATGAATGAGCAACATATGTCATAATTAGTCCTAAAACTTATACAACACAAGTAGAGCTGCACAACAGGGAATGAGTCCTGTCTGAGGCAGCACACAGAGCTTAAAGTACACTCTTGTAGTTCAATACTTTTATCTCTTCCTCACTGTTTGATGCTTCTTGGCAACTCCACAGTTCAGTGCATTTCACACACTGCAGAACATGAGAATAGAGAAAAAAGACATACCACAAAAGAAAAGTCAGATGGCAGCTGTGCCAGCTTAGGGCAAGAAAAGAAAAAGATACAAAAATCCAAAGGAAAAACTTCACAGGTAAGAAAGAAGAATAAAAGTAGAATATTAGCCAAGTGGCAAGAGGCAATGGAAGGAATAAATTCATCTCTGTCAATAGGTGAAAGAAACAAAGAATTTGTGATGGCAGAGCAAGAGGGGAAAGATGGCAATGCCCAGCTGTAGAAACGAAGGAGCAGGTAGGAAGGGTTGGGAGAAACAAATACAACACGAGAGGATTCCACTCCATTTCCCTGCTGGCAGTCCATGGCAAGGCAAAGCAGAAGATGGAGCAGAAAATGTTTGTTCTCGCAGCAGCCAGGGCAGGAAGCTCTGCACTCCCAAGCCCAGCTCGGCTTCCCTTGGGCAGACCAGGCAGCTTTCCTGGGGCTGCAAAGCTCCAGGGAACCACAGCTGGGCTCCCACTGATGGAGAACCACAATATTCCTCAAAGAAAACCAGTCACAGCAGAGATTTAACTGCTTGCTCTGCCAAACTTGCTACTACCCATGTTTCTTAAATTTAAGTGTCCTACACCTCCTCTCTGACTGCCCAGGGGTGATTCTGGATCCCATACACTTCCTACTGCCTGCCACAGATTGTTTTATCTCAATTGATTGCTTTCCCCAGTATTACTTCACAAAAGTGATAATCCTGCCTCTTGGAAAGGCTATATATTTCATTTGTGAGATTATTTATTTCTTATCAGTCCTATGTAGAGAATATTTATATCATCATCATCCTGTACAGATATTAAAAAAATATCTTGTTGGCAGCTGATCTAGTGAAAAATTAGAAGAGCCACCTCAAAGGGGCAGGTTACTCTGAAGTTTGACCAGGGAACACAAAAAATACAGACCCAGCTGACTGTTCCTGCAAGCTTGTGCCTCCATGAAACATCTGAAGAAAAAGATACAATTCCTTTGAGAAGGAAGGCAGGGAAAAGAATATTGGATATTATAAAACTGTGTGCCTCAGTCCTGGAAAAGGCTTTCATTACATCTTTTTGTACCAATGATATTTTTCATTCTTCTGTAAATCTTTTATAGGTCCATACAAGGATAAAATAAACACTTCAGGGGAGATTACATCAAGTTCAGCTAATGAAGAACGGTACTTGGTAACCAAGAGTTACTCTGGCATCACAAAATGAAACTACATTGCCTAAATTTACTTCTGTCTGGGTAGGTTTTGTTTAATCTACAGTCCACAATAATGCACTGAATGGACGGGACTGAAAAGAGGTTAAAGTCATCTTCTCATCAGAAGTCATTTAATATAAAGTAAATTGTAATGGTGGCTGGAAGGAAAATCAAATACAAGAAATGAATTCAGGCTCTGCAGTGGAAGCTGCAGTTCCATTGATTAACCTCTGCTAAAACAAACTGCTGGACTGTGCTTTCTCATGAGTTGCCTTCCCCATGTCTTGGTTGCTATGATATCCTTCTAAAGAAACGTGGCAATTGCTCATCTGAGAGCTCCAGACAGAAAAAGAACAAAAGCAAAAAATAAATCCTGATTTAAAAGGTTGGCTAATAAATATTGACTAATATCCAAATTAAATTATTCTTGTGCCTATAGTGAAAAGTTCTCACAAAACCTTTGACTTAAAATCCTTATTCTGCCCCACCAACCAGCCTTTTAACTTGGAAACAGAGCCCTGGAAATCACTGAAACATGAAACCTTACAGAGCTGTTATTTTAGCAATGCACCTCCAATAAAACACTCTTAAACTGAAGCCAGAGAATGGCTTTTGAGACAACCTTAAATAATTTAGAAGTTTTCCTACTCATATGAACCATTTTCTTCCAAATAATCCTATGAAGAAAAAAATTGAATGTTTTGGAGGCTTAATTCCAGCTCTGATTTCACAAATACCTAATTGCCTTTAAGTAATATTTACTTCTATGGGTTTGAACAAAGTCCCATAATCTCCAGTGAGCCACATTGCCACTGTCTTTTGTATAAAGGTACCAGGTTCTGCTCTTAAGACATAACAGGTAGTTATGATTTTTTATAAATATATATAAAAAATTTGCTGTGTTCAGACTTCTGAATATACCAAGGGAATTTTTACCCTACTACATCTAAAAAAATTTCAGAAGAAAATTCCTGAAATTAAGCTCATTATTTAGCACTATGAATTACTGAAAAATATTTCTCTTACATTTTAAAAATTAGCATTTAGCTGTTGTCTTTGAAAACTCACTAGATTGTTGTGTAACCATCCCTTTTTTGAAAGAGTTATAAACATAATTTTGGAAATCAAAACCCCTAAAAAAGAGATGCTGAGTCACAGCACAGACGCCCCAAGGTTTTCAGTGAGCAGCTGCAGCATTTGGAGCAGAGCAATGCCTTCAGTACCCAAACCCACACAGTGTCAGCCATTTCTGGGCACCCTTTTTCTGTATTTTAACAAAAAAGTGCTTTCACTAACGCAGCTGAAAGTGACTGGTGTTTGTCCACACACCATGGCAATGCACTCACAAAAGCAAAACTGGAGCTTTTCAGCCACGAGTTCTGGACTTAAAACACCTGCATTTCCATTTGGCCACTGAAAATACATAGATAGATATATAGATAGATATATAGTCATACAGGCACATGTGTTGGCACAGCGCAGTGCTGAAAGAAAGGAAAAGGGCTCACTGCTCTCTTCCCAAGGATGTGATAATATTGTTTCTTTAATCAACACCCTCTAAGGATTTAAGTGAAATAAGGGCTGCAAGGAAAGTTTCATTAGAACAGGTAATGTGGTTGTGAGAAAAAAAAAGAAGAGACTTGTACAGAAGCTTGCTTTCAGTTTTGCTACGGGAACAGCAGAATGGGGTTAAGACAAATTGTTCACATTCACCTAAACTGTTTAAGGAATTCAGAAAAAGACAGTCCACAGAAGGGACTAAAACAAGATGGACAACAGGACAGAGGAATAAGGCAGGGAATTGTTGCCTCTGGAATACAAGAAACTAATGGAAATCAAAATTATAATGTGCAGTAAAACCTCTGCAGAGTCCCTGGGTTTCATGTCCAACAAATGTGAGTTATTCTCCCAACACAGCCTCTTGAAGGTATTTTGTAGACATTCCCTAAGAATTTGTAAGAGAGTTTGGAAATGGAGTTCTTGTCTTGGGGAAAATATGATTTTCATATTTTTTCACCAACTGTCTTTGTGAATTCATTTTAGTGCTGGAGGATTCTGTTCACCCACACTTTCCCTGGGGACACTTGGTGCACGGGATGAAATATGTTGGAGTCGGAGACAGAGAGGGATAAAGAGAGAGAGAATCCACGAA
Organism: Ammospiza nelsoni; assembly: GCF_027579445.1. Taxonomy (NCBI): domain Eukaryota; kingdom Metazoa; phylum Chordata; class Aves; order Passeriformes; family Passerellidae; genus Ammospiza; species Ammospiza nelsoni. The sequence goes on along the minus strand of NC_080642.1, from coordinate 5,266,339 downwards.
TTGTGATAGTCTCTCACCCCACAACTATTTCTTACAGGAAATGCACTTGCAGGTGCTACACTGGTTGCTCCACAAAGACTGCCTTCCTCTGGTAGCTGCTGGTCTGCAAGTGGGCTCCAACGATGAGTTTAGCAAGTCAAGGATGCTTTTGAAAGCTATGAAGAGAAATTCTGGGGAAATATCACCCAATGTGTATTACAGGTTTGCAAGGCTGTTCTGGAATTCTCAGGTAAATGTCTGGTTTTGTCTGTGAAGCTGATGACACGAATTTCCTCTCTGTAAATGTGGTGGTGTCCAGCAGGGAGGCTGCACATCACTGCACCCACCTCCTCAAAACAGCAAACACCCCCAAACCACAGCAGGAGCCTGAGCTTATGCTTCAATGGCACTGTCATTTTCTCCCCACCTGCTCCACACTCATTTTTTCACAGGAAGCCTGAATTTTGTATCACATTTTTTGTTGTTCAAATCACCTTGTTTTAGTTTGTCCTGTAAATATTGACCATCTGTTTTTCTGAATTCCCTGAATGTGCCTATCAATAACCTGTGGGACCCTTGAAAAGTTCAAATATATTAATCTATACAACAACTTTGTACAACTATTTGAACTGCCACATTTTCATGTTCTCTGAGTCATAGGTTAATTCAGTATCCTTGACAACTGAAGATTCATGTGAAAATAATCCAAAATAGTTCTGACTTATGGATTCTCAGTGTGTTTGGACACGTTTTAACCACAGCAATGAGACTTTCCAAACCAAGATCTCAGTCCTCCTGCCATCCCTGCATCATATGGATGTGAATATTTCCTCAGTGGGATCCTACAAAGGACAGTACAGTTCACAAATCTGCAGGATGAGACCTCTTTTGCAGTTAACCTGGGTGACTGTGAGAAAAAGCATGGAGACTGACAACAGCAGAAAATATTGTCCACATCATCCCCCACTGACAGAGGAGCAAGAAAGCCTGTAGTGACTTCAGAGACTCACAAAAGATGATTCTTCATAAAAAAGACAGAGGAAAGTTTGAATTAGTACAATCAAGACTTGTACTACCACTGAAAACTGTTCTTTCTTCAAATCAGTGGCTTCGGAGTAGCAATGAAGAAATAACTTTAATACACATTAACCACAACATTATTATTCTATCCATAAACCTTTTCTTAGAGTGGCATCAAGACACTCACACCAATTTACAGCACTGAAATTTGAATTGTACTCTTGAACATGTAACGCCAGTGGAAATTTCACCAGTGATTTAATGGAGTTGGCATTTCACAAATAGGATATGGGTTTATTCCTCATTAGGAAAAAAAAAGAACTACTTTATTCAGTGTCACAGTGATGTGAGAAATTATATAAGACAGTGACACTGAATAACACTGAAATGATATATATTGCTTCAGTTATATCTACACATTATAATGTGTTTTATAACAATTTGTTAGAGTAGCATCTGTTACGGATTTTCTAAAACAATTTGAATATGCTTTTCAATGAGCTGAAGAGCCAAGCTCCACCTATTAATCATGGAATATAGATCAATGAATAATTTATAAATGGTACCTTTATTCAAAGTGCTGCCAATTAGCTAAACAGTCACTGTATTCATAACCATATCAGTCACCTCTAAACTTTCAACCTTTATCAAGATTTCAAATGCAGAAGCAGAGAAATTGAATGAAAAGTAAGTTTTTAGCATAACAGCTTCACACTGACTTTGATATTCTCCGGCATCACTGACAGTTTCCTCAGGAAAGGCAATTCTGAACCCTTTAATGTAAAAAATACATATATTCCTATTTCACACCCCACAGCTTTTAAAGACAATCATAACTGCACACTATAAATATTGTAAAATAAAAATAGGCATTGTGTACCACTACAAAAGAAGTAAAGCAAGGCTAACTAAATAATTCTGCTCCAAAAAAAAAGACCTTATCCTGTAGTTCGGTATTTCCACAGATTGTTTCTTCTACTGCAACACAGGTAGGAAGCTGTAATTTTTTTCCAGGGCTATGCCTTTACTGAGATTTTCAACTGTATAACAAACGGTGCAGTTACATGGGGCTGTTCTGTCCTCCATTCCCTCTCACCCTAGCAAGATGTTTACATCAAAACCAGTGTAGAAATATTTGTGCAAGTAGCAAATTCAGGAAACCTCCCTACCCTACTTTATTTCAATTGAAAAGACAAATAATTACAATCGGACTAATTAATGTGAGATTAAAACTGCAACGGTAAATCACAGAGAGTCACACTTAATGGTGGCATAAACAGGAGTAAAAATTATCTGCGTACATTTTTAATGTAAATTGGTGTTATTTGCATGCCCAGAAACATGGAGGAATGGTAGCAAACAAAAAGAAAAGAAAAAAAGGCAATCAACTGTCTTGCCTTAAAGCTTCCTGTTGGTTTCCTTTCCCTTCTGCATCAAAGCCCTCTGGCCTCTCAGCATGGAAGCAGAGCTAACACTGACTTCCTGAGGTGCAAGATGCAGCTGTGATATTTAGCTAATTGAAAAACATGCTTGAAAGTGCATTAGTAAATTTTGAAAAGATTGGGCTATAACAAGGTGCTTTACACACAATCCCTGAATTTAGCCCCCAACATTTTTGGCTTTTTTTTTTTTTTTTAATTGGTACCATCAGTTTGTCAACACTGCAAATTTAAAATTTATTTTATCCTCCAATTTTCATAATTGGTTCATTTGGCTTAATGTGGAACTCCTTATTTCAGAATATTCCCTAAATACATGCAGCTCAAAACCATTAATTTTGAAAGTGTATCTGTGGCAATTACTTCAGCTTCTTCAGCTCACATTAACCTACTGTGGAGGGGCTTGTCGTATATTTCTGCTCCTGTAAAATGTGCAAGGCTATAGATTTGTGTAGACAAGAAAACATAATGTACATGTATAATTCTGAGTATGTGTTTGTGAACACATACACAAATAAAAATGCATGTCCTCATCCAAAATGGAAAGAAACATCCACATCACACAGATAGAGTGAAAGACAGTGGTTAGGGTTGCATAAGGAGAATGCAGTCATGGTGTGTTTGTTCTCACAGTATGGAACACTTAGGGAAAAAAAAAAAAAAACAAGCAGAGAGCCAACAGAAAAGCACCCAAAGGAAAAACAAATTCTCAAGAACATGAAGAGAAGCCAAAACAGAGGATGCATCTACTTCATCTTGTAATACAACTTCATTTTAAGAGAAAGATATAAATGAAAAGTCAGTGAACGTGCAGTTTGGTAATTGAAAATCTCTGTAATTATCCTAGTTACCAAGGGAATTTTCATCTATTTGTACTCAAAGACGCTGCTTTTTAAAACCAAGGCAAAATTATAAGAAACTATTAGGGAACACTCAAAGATAATATTTTTAAGTATGTAATAAGAGTAAGGAACATCTCTGATTTTATGTCCTATAACACCACCCAAACGGCTTCAATTAAATTTCCTGTAGTGCCTACAAACTCCAGAAGCAGTGCATTTTCAGGGAGACTTTAACTGCCTGTGTAGCATCCACAACATACAACAATTTTAAGCAGCCATCGGGGTTTTTGTCTGGGAGGAAGAATGATACCTTACAGGCACTTCCAGGCTCACCACTGCACCTTCCCGCCAGGGGAACACATTACTGTACTATGGGAGGGATGAAAATTGTTGACTCAAAATCATTTTTCTAATGGCTGCTTTGTAACTTGTAATTTCAAAATAGTTCCTGTGATTTTCAACATAGGCACACACAGTGAGTGGAGCAAACCCTCTAAGAAACTGGATTTAAAAAATCCTTTCCTCTGATTCATTTGTACTTTAAATAGCTCAAATTAACAGATGCTGGGACTTTAAGCATTTTTCCCTTAGATCTTTAGTCATGCAACAGAGGCAAGCTAAATAAGTGAACTAGATTGAACCTCTACCAAACTAAAGTTAGTAACAGGCTGGAGGCTAAAATCATGTTCACTGTCCCTATCAGCGCACACTTGATGTATGGTGCTAAACTGATGGCATACGAGAACAAAACAAAACAAAAAAATCTCATTTTCATTCTTAAAATCCATTTACCAAACAAACTAGGTATTTGGGTCCCATCAGTAAAATAAAAATGAGCAGCACAGTAAATCATCATGAGCACTAAGGCTGCACAGAGCTCACCCAGGAGTGTTGTCATACTATTGCGGAAGTTCCATACCTTCTTGGTGGTTTCTCATGGGCAACTCCTCACAGCACTTTCTACTTCTTCACAGCCCAACCAACAAACTCCAACTCTCTCCTCCCCCAGCTCACCCACTTTTTTGTAGCACTCATCCTTATTGGACACAGCTGTGGCTGTTCCTAATCTTTGGTGATGAGTACAGCTGCAGCTCCTCAGGTGTGAGATTACCTTCTGCACTATTTTCTTACATTCTATCCCTCCACACAGGAGAAGGTGGGAGATCCTGGTACTCTTAGGTCATGTGCAGAACTCCCAGTGTTGATGCATTGTGCAAATAATAGCACAGTTTTAAAGAAAAGTCTGATGCACACCAGCAGAAAATAAAATGAGAAATAACCTTGATGGAAGGAATCTGCAAAGACATAAGTAGCAGTGGAAATTCAAGCTGACTTTTTAAAGCTTTTCTGATTTCTAAAAGATCTAAACATGTTTCCAAGGGGTGAAGTACCTGCCAACACTTCCAGCTACCAACATCCCCAAGACGTGATCCTTTGCTTCTTACCTTGTCCACACCTCTCTTTGTCCTTTTATACTCCTATTTCTTAACTTCCTCATTGTAATGCCTCTATTTTTCTCCCTACCTTGTCCATTCAGCTCTACCACACAACGTGCAACAACACAGAAACTCCCTTTAGCAATTTCCTTCTTCTCAGCTTGTCTGTATTCCTTTGAACATCTTTGCTACCTTGAATTGCAGAAATAGGTAAAATTAGGGAAAAGTGAGGAATTAACAAAATAGAGAAACACAAACACTCTTTAATCATTAAAATATTTCAGTGATTATTTTCCCTGACATCCAAGAGTGCCTCTGTGCAAATTCCTGTGCTGAAGGATTAAGACACTGTGATCCAGATGATGCTGAATATGATGCTGAAAACAAAATGTGCAGAGTAAAACAACATTCCTAGTTCTGACAGATGGCACATTTTTTTCATTTTGAGGATTATTTTTTCTAAAAATATGTGGGTTTAGGCTTCGGAAAATTAATAAACTAAAGAAGGAGATATTTTTAAAGTTATGTTCTTACGTAAAGGAATAAAAATAGAAAGCAATTAGCTTTTGTTTTTTGTGATTGATATATTTTGTACAGCTACCCAGACCTCTCTTGGGCTGCCTATTTGCTCTTAGTCAGTAAGGACAATGACATCCTGAAGCTACCATTTCTCATTCATTTCACTAAATGTCACTCCTAGGTAGATGGGAAATTAAGGGATTAACCAGGAAGGAGACTGAGCTGTCACTGGAAAATTAATATTTTCAAATTAACTTTAGACAAAGGATGCACAAGATCTAAGTTATGTTGATGAAAACAAGCAGTTGCTCCATAATAAATATGTAAATCAAGCCACTGATCTATCAGTTATTATGACAGTCTGATGTCTCAGAAAAACTTGCTGTGATTCCAAGCAATGCTGAATACATATGGTAGCAGATCAAGATGGTAATGCATAACTGAGAATTTAGAATGCTTAAACCCCCCTTTTTATCAGGTAATTTCTAATATAAACAGCTTTTAAATGCAATAGCTTTATCTGTCACTGTTAATTAAACCTTTACTTTGTCAACACACAATAATCCATTTATTATAGTAAAGGCCACTACATTTCAAACCACTCACAAATTGCCAACCATAATTGCTAGGATAATTTTATTTCCAAGTGCAGGCAGCAAAGCCACCTTAAGATTCAACAATGGGAAGATAATTTTGGAGTGTAACCATAGCTCTATCTCACAGTCCATTTGCTTTAGTATTGGCAGCAGACAAGCTGTAATTTTTCATTTCCTAATTAGATTTAGCCATTAATTTAACTGTTCCATCATACTGGTGGGATGGAACAGCCCTATTTGTTTGGTCCTTTTCTTTTCCTCGTTGTTTTTACTAAACACTATATGATAAATGCACTAAATGAGGGGGAAACCATGAAGATCTGAATATAGAGAACGAAGATCTGAATATAGAGAACGAAAATCTGAATATAGAGAAAGATCTGGGCACTTCCACACTGGTCACATAACAATTTAAATTTAAGGAACTGGCTTCCAAGCTGCAACTTGTGACATTTTAAGAGGTGTTTTGTGGCAGTGCACGAAGGGGAATTGGGCACTCTGTGAGGGACTCACAGCACCTCACACTCTCAGGTAGCTCAGGGGGGATGCTGAAGCAATGAGTGCCATAAATCCCAGCTCCCTGTGGGCTCAGGTGTGTCACTCTGGGCTGCAGGAGTCAGACAGGATCTCAGAGTTCCAACAGGCCCCATGATTTAGGGAGCCAGCAGACAGGCTGAAACCCTGGCAGGAGTTACTGCTCCACGCTGCCTCAGCTTCAGTGAGGCTCTGCCTTTCACAGAGCAGAGCCCTCCTGTCAGATTGGGTGAGTGTTACAAGGCCAGTTTAATAACAAGTCAAACAGATTAGTTTAAATCACTTTTAATGCTGGTTCAGGCTAACCTGGCTGACTCTGGATTGACAGGGAGTAAGGATCTCTGCTTTGGAGGCAGTAATCTCTCACAGAGAATAGGTAACAATGCAGAAAGGCAGCGTGATGGTTACTTCATGTATTGCTAGAGCTAGTCCCAAAATAATCATCTGCTACTACATTTATGCACTGAAATAATTCCTTTCAACAAAGTGAGCAAGGGTCATTCCTATAAAAAAAACCCTCGCATAATGGAAGGAAGCAATATGAGTCACTTCTCTTTTATACACTGTGGAGAAAAAGAGGTGAATCTTGCACAGTGCTGTGAGCACAAAAGGGTTCAAACTCTCCTCTTCTCCCCATTTCTGCCATGCTGCAGCCCCCTGCCCTCGGGCAGAGGCACTCTCTGCTCTCCACAGCCCCATGGAACACCTCTGTGAGTGGAACCAAAGCAGAGCAGCACAATCTGCAGTCCAGGATGAGAACACCTATTTAGGACAAGCAGGAAGAGAGGGCTGGGGGCTGAGCCCTCTTCTGGAGACTGCTCATAATTTTTACACAGAGTGTTTTGCCCAAAGGCACTTTGAACTTGGATTAGTAACTGGGCCAAGATCTCTGCTGACCCAGGCTGCCTCGGTGAGTGAACCACAGACATACTGTGTCTGTTCAGCCCCAGGACCTGCAGGGGTTTTTAGCAGAATGACAGAGATGTAACTGGAGTGGACAATGCCCTCTGTGCTGCATACCTAGGGCGCTATAATGAGAAATGAAAGGTATGGATTTGATCTCCCCCAGGCTACAAAGAGCCCAGAGTTTCAGCCTTGCAAGCCTGGATGAGTGCTCTATCTACTGAAATATTGTATAAATTTCAGGAGTCCCGATTCGGCCATTATACACCGTGCAGGCATCACATCAACCACGCTTTAGCTGAGGAGATGCAGACAAAACAACACTTCTCTTGAGGATCCCAAAGAGCCTTGGGTTGGAGATGGATCTGTGTCATGGAACAAGCAGCACTTCAGGAGCACAGGGACTGTACTGCAAAAATGGATTAGAATCTGTTCTTGCTGGGCAAGGGATTTTAAAGTCCACTCGTATGCACTCAGAGTCCTGCATTTCATACAGCCGATACCCAATATTTCACAACAAACAGCTCTCATTGTGATGTTTTAATGTTCCCCATCTTCCCAGGGAAGTTGTAACTTAATGAAAGTATTTGTAAGTAGATGTCAGTGTCTGTTTACGCTACAGGCATTAAAATAAGGAAAACCTTCCCACAAGTCTAGTGACTGAAAACCCCCCTCTGGAGCTGCTTCTTCAATAACTCCCACAAGTGTTGGCAGTGTCCTGGCGTTAGGATGACAATAGATCTAAATTAAAATTTATCTGAGACTTGGTCAACAGGGTATAGTTAGACCACTGTCAGGACACACTAATACAGGGTGAATTAGTACAATTAAAAATTCTCAAAGAATTTGCCTTAAGAAAGGAAAAAAAATTAGGTATTTTCCTGGGGCTTTAGAACTCTCCTAGCCAGAGGGCGCTGACTGTGAAGGATGCACACCCTAGCAGTGGAGGATGCAATGCCAATGAACAGTTTTGGAAGTCTCTTAGGAATGTTTTTGTAAATGGGAAATGCAGACCTGGACAAAAGATATATAGTCTTCCACCCTGTAGACAGAGAAATGCATCTCATAGTGACTCCTAAGTCAGATTGCTATTATTTCCTACTGTGCATTTGGGACAAGAATCTCATTCTAAAAATCATTTTGAAATGTATTAGTCAACAAGAGACCTGGTACTTAATGCCAAAAGAGGCAAAATCCCTCCTCTGGAGCTGCAAGCAACAAATCTGTTAAATGTCCCTGACACACAGTCCCTTGGTTTCATATAAAACCTCAGCTTATATTAATTCTGGGACTTTCTAAAACTGAGAGACATGAGAGGGGCTTCTCCAGAGACTTCAAGACACAGCAAATGACCCTTGCTACAGATAAGCAATTCTTTCTTCTATGTGAACAAGTACCAGAAGGCTAATTAATCCTTAAGCATAATCATAACTCACCCAACCAAAAAAAACAAGGTCAAACAATGAGTTTGCAAATCACTGAGAATTGTATATGATTATGTAATAGGCTGTCATTGCCTTGAGGCTTTATATTTCTGATTGCATAGGCATAGGTGAGGTGTCCTACAAAATGTTGCAGTGTGTGTCAACCAAAGGAGATATATTCTCAAATCTGCATATTGCAAGCCCAAATGGTTTTCATTTGTTAATTATTGACATTCAGCCATTGAAATTTAGTGATATTACATCTCTTACTGGCACAGGAAAGGGAAGAAAATATAGAGGAGGAAGGAGGAAAAATAACAATACTTTGTGATTTAAAATGAAGTATCATCACCACCACCAACTGCTCTCTGAATCTGAATTGCTAAAACCATAAGATTATCAACAAGACTTGATGCAGGTAGAACAATGAAACCTAATTATTTCTCACAAAGCAGGCTATTCCATTTCAAATAGAGGAAATCTAAGAGCAATAAAACCCATGCCATTAACAATTTGTCTGCACACATGATTAGACTCACAGAGATAAAGAAGCCTCTGCATTTAATGATGAATCCCATATTTCTGGCTGGGCTCAATATTCTCTACTAATTATATTGAAAGACCTTGTGGTAGTTAAAGGTATTTAGATGACAAAACATGGCACTGTCTCCACAGATTTACTATTAACACTTGGCATTTATTATTGGGTGTTAAACGCCATTGTGAATTAATATCGACATTTAGGGTTATTTCTTTTGTTTAAATGTTAAAAAAGTAATTCTGGAGAGCTAGAGGACAGTGCCTTATGACTCTTTGCTATTTAGTAACCCCAAAATAAGAGCTGCATACAGATGCTGCCCCCAGATAGAATTTAAATACCAAAGAAACTTGGGGAAAGGAAATCAAGTGGTTCAGGACAATGAACTGAGAATCTGACATGGGATCTTAGCAATACCAGGAAGAAGTATAATTAGACTTGATGTAAAAGATGATCATAAAACAGGAAAAAACCTCCATTACATATTCAAATAAGTTACATTTTAATGGCAGCAAAATGGTTAAATATTTCCTTTATACAGAGCATTGGAACTGGCCACAGAAATGTTATTTACTGAACCTGCTATGAACAAATACCTTGTATTCTACAATTTGGCTTGCAATAGTTGTTTCTTCCTTTCATTCTTAGAAGTTCTTTCTCTTAAAACAAAGCAAAACCTCCATAGCTTAATGACAAATCTAATGGCTACTGGAGCAGAAAAAAAATATTTTAGTCTGTGGAAAAAATATTTTCAATATCTAATTTACAATTACGAAAATTCTTCTCAGATGAATTCTGCCTGAAGAGATTTTATCAAATCAGTCCTATGCATTCTACTGATTTTTCTGCAGTTGCTAATATAGATTTGTTTCCTGGCACACAAAGTATGTTCCTGTGCTCAGTGTCTGGTATTTTAAATCCCTTGAGAAGTGCAAACACCCACTTGGAACAATGTTCCTCGCTCTGTGGACGTTCACACTGCACACACACACACGCCCATGCAGGCACAGCCCAAATCCCCTCTCTTTTTGTCTTCCCTGCTGAGGATGCCCAGAAATCTCTCTGTCATTTGTGGATGGCTGGAGCTGGTTTCTGACTTGCAAAAGCTGAGAATTCTGCTCACAACCAGCAGCTCGTTCCCAGAATGCTGGGTGGGAGGGGAACCATGCCCAGCGCTGTTGAAACGGCGCATTCAGGTGCACCAGTATTTTTACCAACCTCACAAAATCTGACATTCTTCAACTGCAAGTAAAATCAAAAACATTAACAATTTAACAAAAATAAATCACTGTGTTTTGGGAATACATTTATCTCTGTACTCCTCATGCAAAATTGTTATGAAGACAAAATAAACAGATTTTGATGATTCTGATTACGAAAAAAAAAACCAATTTCAATGGCTGGAAAAATTACAGGGCCTCCTTCTTACCACAGAATAAGGGATAAAGTTACTCATGTGTGAATTATTAATTTAATTGACCATCAGTGATAATAAAACACTGCTATAAAAAGCTGTGCTGTTCATGAAGCACCTGGCACTGACCACCGCAAGTGCTTGTATCATCTCTTCTATAGCTGTCCTGGGCCTGCTCCTTGACCTCCAAGGATACACCTTTGAATATCTGTCTAGAAATATAATAATTGGTGCTACCAGCATAATTTGCATATGCAAATATATCCATATGCATAAACAATTGTCTCTCTGTATTTTCCAAGAGCATCTTCTATTCAGCTGCTTTGCAGTTCATTCAAGGTTGCAATCTACTTCATATTTCCGTCGAGACAAGCACTTAAGTTTGTACTTTTTCTCAGAAATGCAATTAAAATCTAAGTATTACAGCACCATATGCAATAGCATATTTCAATCTGTTGGTTTTACTGAATTTCACATGAAAGGAACAGTCTAGGAATACTCTAATAAATACCAAAGCTCTGAATTAATGGGTAATAATGGGTTGCCTGGATTGATGCTGATAAAGCCTCCCCAACAGGATCCCTGTCATCAAACTCAGCCATTCCACTAAGACTGGCAGGTCAAATCCCAGTGTAAACCCAGCCTTACCAGGAACAGTTTCCTGGCAATGCATACAGCAAAATCAAGGCAGGAATAATTACAATATTCCAACCTAACTTTCAAGGCAGGAATTCTGCAGGTTCACAATTGGTCATTGCTGATTTCTACCGATGCAGGGCAGAAATCTCAAGTATTAATTAAACTCCAAATCACAAAGCCTGATCTGCTCTTGCCTAAATGTTTTCCTGACATTTCCTTCTGAACAGGTGTCAGCGTAAAGCTCAAATGACGTTCCCTGGGTGTTACTTGAAACATTTCTATAATTATACGGATTAATTTCAGCATACCATAGGAAAATGCCTCAAATAAAGTGTAAAATACCTCCACCCCTCTCTTTTCTTTCCATTGCCATTCCCAGCAGCACTGACCGATTGCCAGTGGGTGCAAGATCGCCTGGCTCCACAAAGGCTGCTCTGCTCCCACCTCTGTCATCCAAAGGGTAGCAGGGAAAGCAGAGTCTCCTCGTGAACACCCTGCTCTGCTGCAGGAGCCTTTGAGCTCGGTGCAGACTGCTGCCAGATTGCTGCATTAGCTGCTCGGGGTTCTTTTGAACATTTGCATGACAAGATGAGACAGACAAACGGATCCTCGTCCTGATGCTGCGAATCATTACTCATTGCCAGCAGCGCATCCACTCGGCTCACATTCCTAAAGGCACATTAAGCAAAATTTATGTTTTGTTACTGTACAGCCCAAATGGCAACCCTGGTTTATTGGCAATAACTCATCACCTGCATCTCACTTACAAAGTGCCTCACAAAAGGAGCTGAGGCACAATGATTTAAAATTGACAGGCGCCAAGGACCAATCAAGTAAATTTTCCTCATTGTTGAAGCTGGCAGACATAAATGACAAAACAATCCTAATTAATTTACTAGATTTCTTCCTATTCCCTATATGGGGTATTTAAATACTTTCCCTCATCATCTATGTCTTTCATTGTTGTGTTTAATAGACAGAAATTCTTTACCACTATTTAAAGTAAAATAACTTTCAACAACATCCTTCCATTGATCACATCACATGTGTTGGACAATTTGCTTTGCAACACAAACATGTGATTGCTTGATTACACTGTGAATGAAAACCTGGGTACAAACATCACCCTTTTCTCTTCATAAATGTTATTCAGCAAGGCACAAACTGAAGACTTGAATATATACATTTTCCAATAAGACTCTTAACCATAATGAGTCATTATTGGCTACAATTAATTAATGGATGTGGTGCACTTACATCCATACATGCACAACCTGAAGGGCCACAACCCAAAGAACCCACAAACTGATTTACATCAAGTTCTGCATCAAAATAATTTAAATACAATCCAAAAGAAAATGTCATTACTCTCGGCCTTCTCAGCACCTTCCATTGCCCCTGGTGTCCAAATTGTTTTCAGTCAGTTCAGCACATCTCTAGTGTATAATTTGTTTTATTCAGTGGAATTTCCTGTCATGTCTTGTCACATCAGTCCTAGAATGGCTCAGTGCCTTTAAGAGATACAGAACAGTCTACGGTAAGGGGAAAATGTCAGAGAACACCACAGTCAGAGCTCACTCAATGCAAAGGAAAGCATTTGTATGGAAACACTACCTCTGACCTCCACAAAACTTCAAACTTCAAGAGATGGAGAGATTATTTTGTATTGCAAAGAAAAATGAAATGTATAGCAAGAGCTCTTTACATCAAAATAGAAAGCAAAAAGCATTTTACATATATCCCATTTGGGAGAAATGAAAAATACAATGCAGGATTCTCAGACTCATATTTAATGCAGAAATGAAAGTGCATGCAGAGGTTTTAGCTTTCTTTTGGCTCAGTATAAGTGAAAAAGGTAAATTCCTGGTCAAAGAGTACTACTATCATCTGCATTCCACCTTCCCCACTTCTTCTGGAGTATCTCATATTTCAAGCTCAAAACATGTTCAATTTGTTGAACAATTTAACAATCAACTAGTGAGATACTTCCAATTTCCTCAGAAATTATAGAATCCTTTCCTAGGATAGGAAAAAAAATTGGGCTTTAGTCTGCAACAGCAACACAGTCTAATAACTTGGGTTTTTCTAGGTTAGAAACATCAGCTTTATACCACAGGATTGATTGGGTGACGGTCTGTGGACAGAAAATCAAATTGGATTATGATGTTTCCTTCTGATCTTTTACAGTATGAATTTGTGATTCAATCCTCAGCTTTGGTTCGCACACGATGCTGGGCTGAAAACCATTTATATTTTTATTAACACCACTGGTCTGTGTCTTTCCTCTTCATTGGTAAAGCACTGGAATTTCAGCAAGGAATCGTGATGCACAGCTGTTCAGGGGTTACCTTGATCCTGAAGGAACCCTTTGGAAGAGCCTTTGCAGTACTGACTTAAATAAATTTATGCTGCTAATTCATGCTCAGCTCAGTAAGAGAGGATTTAGTCAAAAATTTAGGAATATGAAACCTGATGAAAACCTGACCTCAGACAGTTTGTGATAAATCTTACAAGAAACTCTGGCTGTTATTGAAGGGACAGGAAAAGGCATTAGCCCAATGATACTCTGCATGCACCCAGCGTGGGGAATAGGACACAACACTTAAAAAATTACAAGCTTGGGAGTTTATGCAGCAGAAAGAAAGAACTGAAACATTTGGATAAAGAAAGAATAGGGTGTCCTTCTGTTCTGGGGAGAGCTGGGGGCCATGGGACACAGAGGAACCAGAAATGAGCTTACAGCAAATAAGGTGAGGCTGGGGTCAAGCAAATAAATAGACAGGGGGTTATGTCACTGTGAGAGACATCAAGCACCCAGAAGATGAAAGTGAGGCATGATCAGTTTCCAGAGAAAAGGAAAAAAACCTACAGATTTGATTTGGCAAATCTGACCAAGGGAATGAGGAAGATTTGAGCTCAACCTGAGGTTGAAAACAATATGATAAACACACTAGAAAGTGCTGACCTCAGTGCTGTGTCAGGCTCTTCCATTAGCTGAAATACAGCCCTGGCATTAAAGCAGTCCCAATTTTCCCAATTAGAAGTCCAAGGCTGTAAAAAGTGCTTGCTAAGAAAACGTAGGGAGATTTCATGATGTGGTGAAGAATAACAATTTCAGTCTCATAAAATCCCTGAGTTATTTTAAAAATGTTCACAAATGTTCTGGCAAAGCAGGAGATAAGACACCCTGGGATTCTCATCCAGAATTCAGCTTCAAAACAGTGGCACAGCTGGGTTAGGTTTTTATCAGGATCCATCTTACAAGGCACCAGTTAACCTCCTGTGGGCATACACAGCTCCGAATGAAACGCACACCGAATCACCCGGAACATGACAAGATCATTTGGCACTTTTCATAAGCCATCAAAGGAGGAGGGGAAAAAAACCCCAACAAAATAAAGCTCCCTGCCTCCAGCCCAGGCATCTGAGCACGGCTGTTCTTGGACACTGTCCCAAAGAAGGGCATATGCTGAGGGAGCTCCGAGCTCTGGACTGAGATCCAGCTGGGCACAATTACCCCAGATTTACATTTCTTTAATTCCTGCTCTAAAGCAAGGTGATGTAGCATTCCCACTGGGCACCACAAGGAGTGAGGGAGTGGGACAGAAGTCAGGATCCATTTGCTTTAAAGAACAGGCAAATTTTCTTGGTGGCATCCCCAGGTTAAAAAGCATCTTGTTCGAGATTGCTTTTAAACTCAGGCAGCACCACTGACAAGTGCAAGCTTCCCCTGCTGGGACAGCTTGCTCATTCCATTTTGCTGGGATAATTAGTTTTGAGCTACTCTAATTGTAAAATCTGGGGGAAAAAAAATCATATTCTCAGCTTCATTTTCATAAAGTTTCAGTAACTCATGCCTGTCAGGTTCAACAGACCTGGGAATATGCTGTGTTTGCACATCAAAAAATATTGAGTGATTGTGTCAACACAGTTTACTAATTTAGCCATTTATGTCCCCATATCTCTACAGAGCTCTTTTGGCTGCCTGCTGTAATTAGTGGCTGTCAAATGTATCACACTTTGTCTATATCTAGTGTCACATTAACAGCAACTTATTTCAATTGATTCTTGATCAAAAAAGATCGCTGGAGATCCCACACATCATCTTTTGTTATGTGCACGCTGTAAGCTACTGGACAGCCCTGCTGGGATAGAAAGATGACCTTTTGGATGCTTGAATAATGATGGCTGACATGTTTGTTAAATCTGCTGGCACTGAACTGCATGATATACTATTCAAACAGCAATTTGCTGTGTGACATTAATTCTCCATCACTGCACATCATTCTATGGATTCTTGGCATTTCATCCCAAATTTACTTTCAGAATATTTAAAAAAAAATAATCTATTTATAAAAGAGTAGGGTGCTCAACCTAATGAGGAAATGCTGCCTTTGTAACATTGTTTATATATTGCTTCATTATTCATTTTTTACAGGCACCTTATTAAAATTGGAAAACAGAGGCAAGAAGACCATATAAAAAGCTCCATAACGATAGTTCACATTTCATTTTTCTGTGCCAATTCCTTTAAAGCACTCAAACACTAGAGAATACTCTTTGTCAAAACTGACTACAACAAATCATTTTTACATTTAAAATTTCATCTCCCCTCTTTGCTTAAGGAATGAAACACTCAAAATATTTAGTGCAAAATAAGAAGACCTATTACTCAGAGTTATGGCTTGCCGAGGTCTGCTCTTCATTGCATCCCATATGACCAACAGCTGCAGGAAATTGCATTAAGAAAATGAAGGATTGCAGTATAATATGGGGATCTGAGGAGTGTGCTCCTTGCACATGGATCTATAGAGGCTTGCATCTACAGAGAGCTAATGGTCTGTGAGTAAATTAGTGCCATGAACATCTTTCACATCATATTACCCCAGGGAGACCTTAGACCTACTAACTTCAGCACATGAAAGATGTATTAAATGTGTTCTGACCATTGACTGTCAGGTCTGTGCTCGTCAAAACTGCCTCACACACCAAGAAATTATAGATGATGTTTTGATCCCGATGATGCTCGAGCAGAAATTGCCTTTCCTTGGTCTTCTCTTCTTTAAGAAGTGCAACTCATACCAAGAGCATCCACTGTCACCACTGAGGTAAGGAAAAGTAGTTTTTGCCTTTTGTGCGTTACTAATTATCCAACTTTTCTTCACGTTGGGTAAAAACCCTTTTCCATCAGTGTATTGACTGCCACATGCCAAGTACTTTATCCCATGTTTAATAAGACTGTGCACTATTTTTTCATGTGTGATAACTTGTGAAGGATCACTGAGCTTTTCCATTGAGTTTTCTAGTAAAAGAATTTCATAGTGCATGTCTTGTAGCTCCTGTTTCTCAGCTACTGAGAAAGTAAACGGCAGGATTGGGAGAACAAAAGATAAAGAAGCTACAGGGAGGGAAGAAAGTGAGAGAAACAGGCAGCACATTGTCAGGAGAGAAAGAATCATGTCAGGTTTCTTTTATTTTGAGGAAGCAATGGGAAGAAATGCATATGCATGCAGGGAAAGCTAAACACATTGAAATTTAATTTTATAAGGCTGAGCACTAAAAAGCCTCAGCTGAAAGTGAAGCATTCCATAATGAAATGTGTGCCTTTAGCTTCTCCACATCACGTTGAGGAAACAGAAGGAACAACCAACCAAAACCTCCATCTACAGTGGTACAAGCACAACTAAATTCCTTATGGAGATTATAAGCTCAGGTTTCACCGGACCCTGCAGGTCCCAGCAGTGGTGCCTCGGCTGGGGGGTGATGGCAGAAGCTGTGCAGAACACGTGGGACAGTTAAACCACACTGGAAAATCCCCTTGCACAAAGGCTCCTGCTCCCTCTGGAGCAGACAGACAAGGGCATTGCCTGGTGGAAATATCTGGGTGCTTCAGAGCTTTGGATCACCAGAATTTTTGCTTTAATGAATAAGGTCAAAAGGAGCGCTGCTGTCTTGGTGTGTCCCAGCTCAATGATCAAATTCAGGGACTCCATCCTGGGATTATTGATTGTCTCTCCACTGAAGCTGCCCATGAAGTCATTAACTAACAGTTTCTGCTGTAGAGCATAACCAAAAGACCACAGGACAAAGATGACCTCCCACTTATTCCCAGAAACTCCTGGGTAAGTAAATCATATAGAATTCACCTTGTGAACTCAGATGCCAAATCTTCCTATCCAAGCACAATTTTTCTCTTCACAAAACCACCCATCCTGCTAGAAATACAGATGAAAGACTGGGAATCAAAAGTTCTTCACAACAGTACCAAGGTAACAGCCCTAGAGTTCATCACTGGTTTTAGGAAACAACTTGTTTTATAGAAAAATTGTGGAAAGGCATCAATTAATATTCATCAAGACATCAATCTTCTTCCATTCTCTTTTTAAAGCTGGAACACCAACCACAAAGCCTCTGTGTTACCTTGCCAAAAGCAAAAAAATTTGTCTTTTCTTCTATTTCCTCGCATATAAAATGCTACTCAGTACACAAAACACTTTCTCTGAACTCTGTCATCTTTAAAAATGAAAAATTTATGTGACTTTGTATAACTTTATCTGGTGACAGCTTGGTTCATACCATTGATCAGATTTGGTAGGAAAAAAACAGAACCTGAACTAAAATAGTTACTCCAACATAATGATTATATAATTATATATTTATCCATAATGGTTAAATATTTCCTTAATGGGATATTACAGTTTGTTATTCAATGTTTATAGATCATTTTCATGTCATTAACATTTAACAAATACCATCCTTCAGGTGTGCCAGTGCAGCAGGTAATCCAAGTGAACAAGACAGAGAAATTCATATATGACTACTTAATTTTAGCAAACTGGGCAGAATTAACCAGACAGAGAGGAAACCCTATGCTTAAATTAAAATAATGTAAAGCTTCAGCTACCTGAGTACATTTGCAGCCTTTTGCTAAAAGGAAATAGGAAAAACAAAACAAAACAAAATCATAAATTACTTTTCCTCTTTACTCTTTTTTAGACTTCTTCAGCCACTAAGACCACTCTCACTAAGTAGTTTAAAAGCACTGGCTGTGGGAGCAAAGCAATTCTGCAGCTTTGCTTACTTAGTATTCTCTCAGAAATCATTAAGAAGAGGTGGTTGAAACGCTTGCCAAAAAACTTGCAGCAAAAGAAAATTTTCCTTAATTTTTTCAGAGGCTCATCCAAAGCCAAAGCGAAGGAAGGCAGGTGAGGATGGAAGAGATAAATCAAGGTTCCCTTCTTCCAGCCCTGCTTCCCTGCCAATGCCATGGGGTGCAGCAATTCCCAGGTGCTGCTGAGACAGTACAGGAGCTACAGAAGGATTTAACAGGATGGTACCAAAAAAGCAAGGAACACCAAGCATTCCATTTCCCCACCACACACCTCCATACACTCTGCTTTTGGGATGCTGCTTCAGCTATTGCAGTGCCATTGAATTTAAATTCAAGAAAAGAAAAAAGGAACAGGTGCCGATCGTCCTTCTCTGTGAGGAAACATGGCACAGCAGAGTCTCATATTAAATCCTTTATCTTCATGCTAAGGTCTTCTGACATTTTAAATATCAGCCATAATGATTAACATCTCTCCTTAAAGCCAGGAGCTAAAATCCGCCAGCCTGCCACACACAGTGACACCTTTAAACACTCACACACTTCAGCAGTTACTAATTTTCCAATCCAGTACCTGGATGTGACATTTTGACAAGTTTGCAAAGGATTTGCTAAACTACTTATTACTTTAATGTATAAAAAGTGTGCTTTTCTGCAATACCTTTCGAAAAGAACTTCTGAATATGTTTTATATGTGATTTTCTAAAGCAGCTTTCCCATTGCTCTGCTTTCATGTGCCTAATGGCTCTCACAGCATTCAGGTGACTTACAACACCTAATTACGGCAGCATTATTTTTAGTGAAAGAAAGCTATTTTCTGTCTGAGTTCTCTTAAGCAGTACAGTCATTAGGCAAAATGGATGGATCAAGAACTTGCAAAGATATTTGTGGTGACTTTAAGTAGATACCCCTGGAGCTACCCAATGCTTCATGCAAAACAAGAATATGGCCTGGAGCTGCTTTGTATTTGATAGATGGCTCTGTCACAAACACCACCAAAAACTTAAAAAAAAAAAAAAAAAAAAAAAAAAACACACAAAAAACCCCAACAACAACAAAATAAAGTCACTTCTGGGGGTATTTAATGAAAAGGTACAGACACAATAATAGAAAAGATCCTTGCAGGTGAAGACAGTGGGAGTAGAGAGAGTTGGGTGAGGAAGCTGTCAGAGCTTTTTTCGTGTGGGTTTATGGGGAATAGAGAACCTCAATCCAATATTATTGGCAACCACTGAATTAGTTCTAGAAAACAGACTGTCATCTGATTGACTCAGAGCTCCTATAGACTGCCCATATTATTCTTTCCTCCTGAAGTTCTCCTAGGTCAAATGACTGCTTTCCCATTATCAGGGTAACAACAGGACATTCTATGGATCTGATAATAATCTGAGAGGAATCTAAGGAGCTCTTTATTATCTTGAAGGTAAACTGGGTCATGTGTTGGCTCTGGTACAAACTACAGGCTGATTTAATAAGACAACAGCGAAAACTAGAATCACTCACAGCGGGGTAGCATTCAGCACGTAGGGTTAGCTAAAATGTTGGCAGAGTAATTATTATGCTGTGCTAAGATAGACTCAACACTGCACAAAACATCACATTTCCCCAGCAGATTTTACCAAGTATTTGAGCTTGCAATGAGCTGGGAGAAACAGATATTAAAAATGGCCCTCCAAAAGTCATAGAGTGGACCAAAAGCTCTAGAAAATGAGGATGGCACTCATTTAAGCTCAGCTCAGAGGGCCACTTACTGACTGGGCAGTATTTCAGCCCCAGGTTGAGTCCACATGTATTAGTGCTTAATAGAAGAGGTGAAATGATGTCTCAGATATATTCAAATGCAATCCATAGTGATCCCAGCCCTAAAAATTTTCAGCATCATTAGGATGTATTATTGTGGGTTTGATTTCTTGTCAAATGTGTATCAAAACACATTCAGATATTATAATTCATATCTGTGATTCAAGATCCTAAATTAATTTAAAAGTTTCTTCTTATCTCTTACTGTCTGTCAGAGAAATGAGCTTGGTTATTCCAAAATAACCAGCACCAACAAAATAAAATAGAATATAATACTGGTAAAATATACCAATATGTTAAGCAAGACAGATGTGACAATCACTATATAAAGAGCAAAGCCCATATAAATTGCATTATTATTGTGGAAATAATGAATTTATAAATTCTAGATTGAAAATTCTGGTCTGCAGTTTATTTTTTACAAAGGGATTTTAATTAATAACCAATTAAAAAAAATAAAATTACATCATCACATCTTTCGAACTGCATTTCTGCTTTATGGGGTTTAGCTTGCCCACTGCCCTGCAGAGCAATGTCAGGCTTAGCCCACACAGCGCCTATGAAGCAGCCACACGAGCAAGAGGGAGAGCTATTCGATTGTGAGAATACCAAGACATCACTACAGAATTATGATTCTGACGTGACTGATGTATGAACCACATCCCCACAGCTGGACAGGAAATTCCCGGTCGAGACAATCCAGGCGCAATTGGATGGAAGCGTCCCATCCTGCCGCAAGCTGCTCTCCAAGGGACTCACCCACGCAGTGCCAGGCAAGCTCCTGGGTCTGTGCCCACCGGCTCTCACTCTGTGCCTCGGCGTTTTTAATAGCAGCTTATTGATTTTTGTAGAGCTACGAGATCAGGCATGCAGGGCTTTTTATAACACTCAGTACCATCATTTTGAAAAGCATCCAAGACCGTTCCAGGAGAAGGGCTGTAAGAAACAAGTCAAATAAGAGATGGGCTCGGCCTAAACGCGCTCACCACTGGCGAGAGGAGGAGGCTGTTCTGGGGTTTTTTGTTTTATTTGTTCTAACCCAATTGCAGCCCCATTTCCCCGGCAGTCACTCCCAGGAATACTCCCGGCTGCCATCTCGTGTTTTATTTCCTCACTGCAGCCCTGGGTACCAGAACAGGCTCTGTGCATCAAGCTTATCCCTGCACTCAACTAAATGCAAAAAGAATTTAAACATCAGAGAACAACAGCGCTGAACTGCTGCTTTATCCTCACCAAAGTGAAACCTGCAGCCTTTCCAGCACCAATTCTTGGGCATTGCCAACACATGTAACAGTACACACCATTTCTTCTGTAATGTAACATATTACAGACGACTTTATTCATTTTGGTCCAAGATTTAACTCTGTCCCATCTGAATCTTTTCAAATATGACTTATCTTTTCAATACAACATTAAAAAAAAAAAAGAGTCTGATATCCTTAAACATAGTTCCAGTCCCCAACATCCTCCTGCTACTTTTCAAACAAGGCTTTTGTTATGTCTTTTGTTCATTTAAGGCTCTGCTGTCTGGTTTGAAGGCCAAGCTACACAGAGAGTTTGGCAGGCACATTGTCATGCTCCCACACCCAGACAAAAGTAGTGATTTCACTTTTTCCCTATATAAATAGAAAAATGCTCCTATATTTCTGCACTTTCCTTTAAAAGTGGAATTGTCCTAAAAATAAAGGTCAGAGGTATCAGGTAGAATTACATTTAGACAGGCAGCATTAGGCCTGATATCCCTGTTTCCTTTTAAGCTGGAGACAATGGAATTTTGTGCATTTAAAGAAGACAAAATTGAGCCTTTTATTATGGCCACATTATGAGCTTCTTTCTCACCTCAGTGAATAAGCTACTCAATGGAATAGTTCCATTGACTGTAATGAAGCTATTCCAATACAGAGCTGAAAGAGCAGCAGAGTCAACCTGAAAATGCCTCCAAAGGCTCCTGATTGCTGCACAGGAGGGGACTGAGACACAGGAGGAAAAATTCTCCCAGTTTCACACCTGTGCTCACTCTGTGCCACTGCTCTGAGGGCAGAATGATTGAAAAGTTCAGTGCCACGTCCCAGAGCTCAAGGAACAGGGACCCTGTGGTGGATCAGGACCTGAAGCAGGAACATCTCACACCCTGTTAGGCAATGCAGGGTGTCCAGGACATCTGCAGAGACTGGCAGAGCACACAGGACCTGGGGATGTCTGTGTCCCTCTGGAGAGCATCCAGGTGGGCAGCACAGCCCAAATCTGCAGAGGGTGACAGCAGGTACCCCAAACATCCTTTCCCTTTCCCTAATGAACACCATGAGCAGCTTCATATTGTGCAGCTCATGCAGAAACAGGCACAGATTTACACACCGGAGAAAGAAACACACCACAGTTTGGGTACACAGGTACATTTTTCATGGCTGGTACCACCTTGATTTTTGTTTTTGTTTGTGAGTGCATGTGTGATTTATCACTATCTGGCCACAGGATTGTAGAAAAATTGGGTCTCAAGTAGGAGGAGTAAAAGGGAAATGAAACTGATCTGTGACAAACAAGCAAAGCACAGGCAAGGGAAATGATTGCTGGGTGCACTGTGTTTAAATCCCAAGGGCAGAAAGAAAGTGCAAGACCTCACTCAGCTACTGACATAGACAATAATTTCTAATTATCAGAAACTGCTCATATGTGATTAGCACAGACCTAACCAATGACCATTAATTTTGGCTTATACCATTAATTTGGGGGTTTTTTCACCCAAAGTGTCTGCATAGGAATGACATTCTCATTGCTTCACAGGTAAGTATTTATCATGAAAGATGTTGTGGACAAATATAACTCCCTTGATAGTACAATCTCCTGTTTTCTGATTTATGCAGGCACATAAATATTGTGAATCACTGTACACAATCTCTCTTAACAGAAATTCATTAGAATGGAAGTGAAGTTTAACAATGGAGATCATAAACACTAACAAACTGATTATCCATGAACAAAAGAAATGGATGCAGCAGTGGAAATTGGTCATACTTTTTTCCCAAATCTAGCTGGAACAATCTTACCTATGCCTGTACTTTGGAAACACATTAAATTTTCAAGGGAAAAAATGGACAGAAATTGAAGGCAAGTATAACCTGTAAATCATATATTCCCATTGCTCTAATGTATGAGAGTGACTTGCTGCTCACAGACCAATTCAAGAGCTTATACAGGGCAATATGAAATACAGTTTAAGTGACTGGCCATGGGAGCAGCAAAAGCAGGGATAATAGCTACATTACAGCATTTGACCATAGTACAGCAGTCACAGAAACAACACCTAGAGCCCTTCCACCCTGTAAACCCATCCAGGAGATTTTTTTAGGTCTGTACCATTTAAACTTTCTGTAAAATGCCCCACATTCCCACTTATATATCTAAATACTGCCACAGCTCCCTCTGTGTCACACCTGCAATAGGTATCCTGGCTGAGGTGAGGCAAAAAATCCCATTTCCTGGTGGATCTTCCCTTGGTTTTGCCATGTTGCTGCATTAAATTGCCCTTTCTCTCCTGAACCTTGGGCAGTCAATAAAACTGGCTCCTACAGTGTTTTCAGAGTACGTCCTGCCAGGTCAGGCTCCAACATAACACCCTACTAACACCCCAGTAATTCCATTTGCAAGGCTTTGCGGGTTTAAAAGCAACTCTATTCCTGCAGAGAGTTACCCCAACTATTTCCTACAGCACAGGAACTGTAAGGTCACAGAGCCACTGAGCCTACCCTTGTTTCATAAGCAGCTTCCTCCAACAGCTGTAATATCTGGGACGAGTGCTCGGAGAGTGTCATTTGGCCTCACTGAGTGATTCATTGTATACTGGAAAACTGCTCTGCATTCTTCTGGATGCCTTTGCAGCATAGCCAGGACAAAGCCCCTTTTAGCTGGAAGCCCAGCATAGTGGCTCATTATTCACCTGCCACGGCAGTCACAATATTGTGACGGCTTCCAGACAATGGTGGAAATTTCTACCTATTTTTTTTACAGGAACACGGTCCCTTTTCTACCTTTTTTATCCAGAGAAACAGACACTGCGTGTGGACAGGGTGTGGGGAAATGGGAGCCCTTAATTTTTGTGTAATGAAAGAAGCACTAATTGCCACAGTGCTCTGTGAGCTGCCGCGGGATGCTCCAGGCTCCCCGATCCTGCCTCGGCACCAATAAGAGGCATTTCAGAGAGAGAGGGAATGGGGAGGGAATGGGGAGGCAAGAGATGTAAACAAGCCACTCAGCCATCTCTAACCTGTCATTTGGCCTGATCCCAGTGCCCCACTGGTGCTCTGCCAGCCCTGGAGAGCTCAGCATCCTCCAGAAACCCACTGTGGCCATGCAGGGTGGGAAACACTGCTGAGCCCCTCTGCTTCTCCCTCAGCCCAAGCACTCTCAGGGTCAGCCACAGCTGCTCTCTCTGCACTGAAGAAAGTGCCCTCAAAACCAGCTTGTGCAGGAGAACTAACCCACACCTGTAAATCTTTTTCTGGCATCCAGTGCTGTAGCTTTTCCTGTTTGATTTTGGGATAAACTGAGTTTAAATGCCATGCTGAAGTAAACACAGTCACTCCAAAAGTGCTGAGTTTAACAGCTGGGGTTTTCTTAAAGTGTATTTTTTCTCAGGGCAGCAATAATTCAATAAAACTACGAGAGGGCTTTAACAGTTTTCCTCTCAGATGTGTGTCCTGTAATACACTGCTGCACAGGCATATCCTCAGTGCTCTTATGAAGGCTTTTAGCAGAGAAAGATTTCTACCTCAGCAGGGAGGTAAACAGTATCAGCAGGCTCTACAGCAATACCCTAAATGGCACCTCCATTTAATTTCTACATAGCCCTTACAGAACTTTTTTGTCTTTGTTTTGGTTGCCACTTCCTCTTTCATCAAATTCATCACTGTCACATTTGCAGAAGGTGCCTATTACGCCGCAGCCTATACACTAGTTACACTCCCTTACTGCCTGCCTGTGCTGGAAAAATCATAAAAAGGTATTTGGGAAACAAATGCTTCAAAAAACCATGCTGCATCCCTGTGGAGATTGCCACCTACTCCCTATTAAGCCCAAGCTTGCCATATGTTTTAAGGGCTTTTAACCTCCTTTCTCTCTCTTGCAGCTCTGCAGTTGAAGCCGCACTGCTAGTTCTGCTGGTGGGATGTGCTTTTTGCTGAGGGGAAGGGAAGAAAGGGAGGGAGAGGAGGAAGGGGTGGAGATTTTGCAACCAAAAGGGGATTCCTGCCTAATAGAACCTGCAATATGAGCAACTGGCTCTGGCTAAGTTGAGAGAGAAGTAATCCCTGCCATAAACCTGTCCACACGTGGACTCATGCAGTCACACCTCCCTTTAACAGGGGTGTCCCTGCTCCAGGCCAGAGACTCCTGAAAATGCAATGATCCATTTAAAAATCTCTGGGAGAAAACTGTGTGCACTTTCCCTTCTGTGCCATCCCCAAAGCTGGAAGACACCCAAGGGCCATCATGGGCTGGGGAGAAGTGCAGGCAGTGACAAATTATCACTGTCACACTAATGCTCCAGACATATTTGTTTGTAAATCACAGCCCTTACCATATTTCATGTCATTTTTCAAGCCTCCTGAAGCCAAAGCTACATGAAAATTTCAGCTTTTATATTTCTAAAAATGCCTTGCAAAGCTGAAGTCAAAGCTTTTGGAAAGAGGCAAGGTAGCTGAATATATTTTTTCTACAACTTGAAAAACAGCAAATTGTTTCCAATTTTCTATTCTCATAGAGAGGAAATTTTTTTTTAGTGTATTTTCCTTTGATTAATATGAATAACATCTGCATAACTCCTGTCATCCTGATTTATAATTAACATCACAATGAAACCCCACAAGCATTAAAATAATACAGGTATTATGGCCCTTGGCATGTTTATGTCATGTGAGCACCAATACATGCATTAGCAACAATGCTAATTAAAACATGGACTGCTGTACTGTCTGATACTTTAAAGCTTTACACCAGACTAATGTTTAGTTGTAGAAGATCAAGTAGATAATTCTTATTGTGGATTTCTTAATCCAATGTTAATATAATCTGTAAGGAAATTACAGAGTTTCCACCCAGTACGCCACTCAGAATTTAAGTGAACACGCAGAACCATTCAGGCACCAACTAACACATGAAAATGATGGGTTTTTTGAAGGAAACAGTCTAGAATGTGCCTTTAGAATTTAAATAATTCAAATAAGCATATTTAAAAACTGAGTTGCTGCAGTGAGAAACGTGACGGGATTCTACCAACACTACTAAGAAATCTACAGAACTTAATAGTATACCATGTCATTTTAAAAGGTCTGTTAAAAAATCCTTCTGGTTCTACTACAGCAGATATCTTCTGTGTGTTAATCACAAAAACTCTCAAGTAAATCCCTTTGATTTCAAAGAGATGAAGATTTCACTCTCTTTTTGCAGTGGCTGGCAGGAGTTTTTCTGAAAGCCACCATTTCCATGTGAACAAGCATTTTCCTTTTCTCTCTCAGAAATATCTCCTGTTAGATTTTCCATGGGCTTATCAGATTTGTAGGACCTACGGGGACTCTTTGTCTGTATTAATCTCCAGAAACTACATTAAAATAACATTAAGGTTGCTGAGTCAAAGACCGGGAGGTTAGGAAACACCAGAATTAAGTTAAATTAATCGAATTTGGCTCCTTATGCAAATGCCTTATGAAACAATCTGCAGTCACATAATTACATGCTCCCATCTACATCTTGCTTCAGAGCATGGGGGACCTTGGATCTTCCAAAAAACAGCTCTAATTTCTTTGCAAGGCAAAATATTGCAGATCTGCCTTCTCTTAGCAAACAGTTCCAAGGTCTTCACCGAGCTGTGCCCACAAAATCCAGCCACATTCGATGGTTTTAATTGCTCAAAATGGAATTAAGGAAAAATAAGAAAAACAAGGGAATGGGTAAAGCAAGGCTGCTACAGGAATCCCTGCTTTCAGTACCTGTAGCAATCCTGGGGAGGAGCTGAATGCCATCACAGGGGCCATGCTGGGACAAGGTGGTGTGTCACTGTCATAGTTTCTGGAAAAATCTCTTTGCCCAGGATCCTTCTCCTGGGAAGCTGAGAAGCCTCAGAGAAAAAGGAAAACAATATTATCTCATATGCTTCTCCTGTGTTTTGCTGCTTTGGAATGTGGATCGGAGATTGTTTATTGGTGGTTGTTTGATTGGTTTCATGTGAATTGTTTTTACTTAATGACCAATGACAGTCAGCTGTGTAAGAACTCGAGTCACAGGTTTTTCACTAGTATCTTGTTAAACCTTCTTAAATATCTTTTCTCTATTATTTAGTATAGTTTTAGTATAGCATTCTATCATATCATATATCATATCATATCATATCATATCATATCACAGTAAATTAGCCTTCTAAGAATGTGGAGTCAGGTTCTCAATTCCTTCTCCATCCAGGGGACCCCAAAAATATCACAGTAGTGCACTAGGATGAGATGTTCTGGATCTGCCATGATTCCAAAATGATCCCACAAAGCACCCTGGGTTTTAAGGTGTTGGGTTGGTTTGTTTTTTTTGAAAAAGGGGTTAAAAATAATACAGCTCTAAGTATTGACACAGTATGTTCCATGGCTGTTCTATATCACAAATTTTTAATTGTTTCAGAAGCACAAACATTTATGTTTTGTATTGTTCAAAGAAGTAGCTGCTTCTCACCCCAGTCCTCAGCTTTGCACCACAATTTGCTGCTGCCTATGCTCATGGTACTCTTGCATTTTCCACTTTAAAAGACAACTGGGTTTTTTTCACTGTTTCTGCCCCAACGTTAATTTTGATTTATAACCAAAATTTTCCGTCTAAGAAGAAATATGACTAGGCAGAGTAATTTCAAATATGATCTGCAGAGGAGAAGGAAAGAAACAAAGAGGCTATGCCCTTTTCCCTCTCTTTTATATATAAAAAAGTTTGCTTTTGAATTCAAAACTCTTTCTAAGTTCACAAGCTCCTCTTGTAGTTTTTCCCATTAGAAAAAGGGGCCTACAGGAGTAAAAAGAGAGATTTTATTCAATGAGGGGCAGAGAATCAAATTTAATATCGGAAAGGAAAACTACTTAGAACAACAAAATATCTTAGACAACTAAACCCTATTTTCTTAATCAAAGGTAGGATCCCAGTATAGATAAGGGAGGTAATTTTCCCTGACCCCTAAAATCTTTGTGACCAGCTAAATCAAATATTGTCCTTTATGCAAAATAAGCAGTAGATTTCCACACTTTTTAACAGTATTTACACAGATAGAGAAAATAATGGTCCCATTTTCCCCTTTTTCTCCAATATATAAAATTACTATTGAATATTTATGTTAGGTACTTCACCCAGCACATCTCAAATTATTGTAATGAAACCACTAAACGACACACGTATAGTGATCTATAAATGAAATCAGTCAATAGAGAATGCCTTTGTGTTGATACAAAATACCTGTTTGCCCCACTGCTGGTAAAAAACCAACAATTATGCCTTCCATGCAATTGCAACACACAGGTGAGGATTTTTTTTTTTTCCTGGAAAATCTGGAGTTCCATAAGTTACTGCCCAGAACAGTACAGAGGATGTGGACAAGAAGACTGACACAACATGGCAGTAGCTCTTTGGAAGGCTGGATTGTAATCCTCAATGTTGCATTGCTTTTAAATTTTAATAGCAATACAAGATTAAATAGGGCTTTTCATCTTACTTTCTTTTTTAAGAACTTTGCACATCTTTATTCCCAAAACTATCCATGATGTATAAAGTAGCAAGGACTTTTCAAGCCTAATTACTATGTTTTTCTGGCTTTTCTGCTTTATGCAGTACTGTCAGTCTGAGGAAGGAAAATAAAACAGTTCACTTTGATTTCAGTTGGGTCCAAGCTAATTTTCGTCGCAGACAAGCCTGTGTTATTTCATGACAGACTATCTGAGACACAGAAACCCAAAGAATTGAAGCTTAATAAATATTAATAGGATTGAAAATCCATGAAAATGAAGTCTTGTTTTTTATTTTTAGTTTGTTTTGATTTACAAAGCCTAAAAATTCATCTTAACTTCATCTAACAATGGTTCTTCAACAACATCTATTTTCTGTATCATCACTTTACCAATGATTTCAGCTACTACAAGGCTAACTCTCAGGCACAAAGTAATCAGAAGGTTACTATGAGGCTGTCTTATAATTATTTAATCTCAATACCATTTCGTTAAAAATATATAACACAATTTCCTTCTCCCTTCTTAGGAAAAAAAAAAAGAAATAGAGAGAAGGAAAACCTACATCTGCCTCCTGAACTTGCACCAGTATTTTCAGCTGCTATGCTCCACTTGGAACAGAGTTTTCCCACTAACAAAGACACAGATATATCCAAGAATACAGAGCAATATATCACTAGTGTATCAGTAATAATATTCAATTTTAAAATTTCAAGTAATTTTGATTGTGGAAAGTAATAGAATATATTTCCAATGTGAAAATTGTCTGAAAGAATTTGGTTTTGGTTTGGTTTGGTTTTTTGTTTTTCTTAAGAAAACTTAGCTCTTCAGTCCATGAGAGTGGTGAGCACTTTTTCACTATTCACATGAAAGGAGGACACGATCACGTCAGGATCTGGATTACATCAGACTGGCAGCAAGATAAGGTCACTTAGGGATCAGATTTTTGCTAATTCAGGTCTCTGCTTTATTACTGTGAGGAATTACTCTGATTCACTAAAAGAGAGCAAAATGATAAAGCAGTTCAAGGCTGCCTACCACAGACCATAAAACGAGTATGGATATTTTAAAGGCATGCTCCTACAGACACTGGCTTAGTGCAGCTGTCGTTGGGTGCCACACACTCTAAACCTCCTTTAAAAAAATCCTGGGCCATTAAGGTAACATAGAAAAATTAAAGTAAATGCAGTAATTTTGTCACATCTGCTGCCAGAACAAATGACATGATGACTCCGAGAAAGTCATAAAAGCCATTTTAATTATCTCTTCTTTGAAGGAGGCATTGGCTCAAGCCAGACAGTCTGGGTCCAAATCTGAAGTGTTGCAAAGCTCAAGGTGAAGATTTAAGTCAGATTTAAGGAAGAAGGTTTTTTTGCAGTTAGGCCCTGGCACAGATTGCCCAGAGAAGCAACCCTGGAAATGTCCAAGGCCAGGCTGGACAGGGTTTGGAGCAACCTGGGATAGTGGAAGTTGTCCCTGCCCATGGCAGGGGGTGGAACTGGGTAATCTTAACCAATCCATTCCATAATTCTGCGATCCCCAGATGTGTTAAGACCTTTCTACTTTCAGTAGCCATTTGTGAGGGACATCAGGGTGGGGCAGCACTTCAGTGGAGCCAGGTGCACACCTGAGGAGGTGTGGGCAGTCAGCAAAACACTGCATTATCCCCAATTTCCCATGCAGGAGGTGTGATCATCACACCAGGTTTGTTCTGTGCCTTCAGCCTATTTAATGCCACAATTCCAACCTGAACCTCCTCAGTTTTGCAGGATCCCTTCCCAATTTTTTCAGCTTTGCATGAACGCCTTTCTAAATAGATGCAAATATAAAGCTGTACAGGTGACACACTAAAAATATAATTGAAGCTGGTGCTTTCATAAAAGCAATTAGCAATCGCTCAGGTTGCAATAGATGACAGCCTCAAGAGGATTGCTGCCCTGGCAGGGAAGGAACTGCAACTTACCTTACACTCAACGTTCTGTTCTTTAATGCTATTTTGTTATAACAGACAAGTACAAGTTGCTGATTATGTAGTCATTCTCATGTAGAGCTTTTGGCTGATATTTTTGTCCACAGGCTTAGATGTATATGTATCTCGCTCTTCTACCTTAAAGTATTCCCTCCTAAAGCTTGTGACAAAAAAGTTACAGTAAATAAGCAAATAAATGCAGCTATAAGTAGAGGCCAACAGAAAAATCTTTTTAGCTCAGGGTGAAAGTACATGACCATACACATCTTTGTTTTGCTCAGAATTCATGCAGTGACTACAATTATGCCTATTTTATAGTAACGTTATAGCCAAACTTGCAGACATTTTACAACCACTTTAAACCACTTTTGTGGTCCCCAGGAGTCATCCTTCCAGTTTCAGCAAACTATGGGACAAATCCTGCTCCTATAGCAGTGAACAGCAATGCTCCCACCAGGCAAGGCTGTAAATCAACACCTGCCTTCAGCTATCCCTGGATAAACCCCAGGTTCCACAACTGCTCTCCACAGGAACATGCCTAAGTGAGGGCCTTAAACACACATGGATTGAGTATCTGAATATACTCTGCAGCATTTCAGTGCAATAAACAGCATTTTATCAGAAAAGGAGCAGTTCCCAGCCACGTGGTCAGCCCTTCACACTGAGCAGAACAAGGTGTGAATGTATGGCACCCAGAATCATTGGGTTTTTCCCCTAGGAAAAAATGTGCAGTTGAACACATTTTTTTAATGTGGTGCTTGATAGTTCCGTTGTAGATTACACCTTTTAATATTCCATTATTTCAAGGGATCTCCATAGCAGCAGTTGCACCACGTGGGGCAGTGGCAGACTGCCACACAATGAGCACTGCTACGCAAGACTTAGGAACATAACAGAGTCACTGGCAAATATCATCTGTGGGTTTCTGTGAGCTGAGTCTTGCCTGTTCACCTCTGCTTACCCTGTGTTGTTTAGATGCACTTGTACTCTTTGTGCTCATGCATCTAAAAATAAAACCATATTAGAAAAACAAAGAAAATTGTGCTGGTTCTACACAAGGATACGGACTAAGTTTAAAACCCATATTTGGTGAACAGTTGATGATGCTCTTTGCCTCTTTGAGGGACATATCTGCAGTGGCCCAAAGGCAGCCCTGTGCTGGGGGCTGGATGAGTCACTAATGTCCCTGAAGGGGCCATTTCTCACTGTTGATGTGTCTTTTTGGAGTCCCTACCCAGCTCACACATGAGCTCCCCGTGGTGGGGACAGAGATCTCAACCACATCCGTCTCCATCCCAAACCTCCTCTGCCTCCCCTTGAGCCCAACGATTACATCCAGGAGCTGAAAGAGCCCTGCTAAGATGCTGAGTGGTAAACACACAAATCAGGTCAATCCTTTTGCTTTCCTTGTAATCCCTGTGCATTATTTGTTGCTGGCTTTTACTGCTGCCGCCTTCTCCCCTTCGGGCACTCTGTGCACGCACCCGGTGCTCCTGCTCTCCCTTCCCTCACTCAATGGATTGTGGCAATCCCTTCTTATCAAAACTCCCCTGCTCTGCACAACTTCACCGCATCCACTGCCTTTACATCTTCACCTTTCTTGTCTTTCCTTCACTGTAAATTCTCCAGAGCGGGGAACTTGCTTTCTCCAAGTTTGTACTAAAGCCGGTAAATTTACGGCACTCTAGGAATGTTTGATAACAGGGCTTAAATAATTAATGAAAGCTGCAGCAGCCCTTTCTTTTTTTCCCTATTTGGAGACTGTAAAGGCAGCAAGACAAGTGGGAGGCAGCAAATATTTCATGGGCTAAGATTAGATGTGATTCGCACCCCTATGGGGGGCAACTGACTGACAAACACTTGCATTTAAGAAAGAGCCAGATTAATTTGTGCAGGAATTAAAGAAAAGAAGCATTTCTTCAGCTACATCAATCATAAAAGTGACCCAGGAGCATCATAAACAGCCCAGCCCCAAAAAATCAACTGCAATAAAAAGAATGGGATGTTTTATTTCAGTTCAACAACAATATTCTCTCTTTCCCTCTGTGTGTTTGACTTTGCAGAAGTCCACTATTTGTCCTAATTTTTCCATCTTCAATGGAAAGGGAAAGAAATAAAGGGTATAATGGCAAATATTAGCTCATGATTTTGCAGTCCTAAAGAAGCAGGAAACACTTCTAAAATTAAAAAAACTAGGTGGAAACATGGAATAAAGACAAATAAGGCACAATAAGACTATGAGAGCAAGAAACAGGAAAAGAAAACGATACAGAAAAAAGATAAAAGAGATTTTTTATTATAGGAGAAACTGTGAAATGAGACAGATGTGAAATCATATCAAGAAAATTAGAACGGAGAAAAAAGCAACAAAATAAAAAGATGTTCGTGTATCTCAGGCAAATTTTTCAAAATCTACAAAACATTCAAATTCCATGCATCTGTCTCTAAGCTTATGTAGGTTCATGTTTTAAAAATGGGAATTCAGGCCTGATCTTGTAAAACATGATTTGAATTTCAAGGCTGACTTTTCTGTAGCGATGAATTTACCCACTGAGTGCACATGGTTCCAGGTGCTTTCCACTGGAGCACAATGCAAAGGACTCTATGGATTTTTTTTGTCTTCCAAATAATCAATAACATAATCCTGATGCTTCTGTCAGTTTTGCTGCTAAATTTCCTGGTTTATGAAGGCAATCAAGTACTTTGGCACCAAAGAATAATAGTATCTGCACTTAAAGAAATTTGAACCTGAATTGTGCAGGGACAAAACCAAAAGACACTTTGTCTAATACTGAATGTTTATCAGGCAAACATCACAAAAACACAGGGGAAAAAAAAAAAAAGGCAGTAAATTGCTTGATTTTAGGGCAGTGAAGATTCCAAAATTATTACTCTCCTAGAACAGAGGCATAATGACCAGCCTCTGAATAGATATTGGCACAGCAGGCCACACAAAAGCACTGATTAGCTGCTGTCTGAGGGAATATTCAATTCTATTTTGGCGTTGATTTCTGACCTTTCTTCTTTGACTTTAATTGGTCAAGATCCAAACCTTTTTGAATTTATTTAACACCAGACAACAGTTTCTGAATTGCCAAATTCCCAGAAGAGATGGAGGGGAAAGGCACTTCATAGTTTTTTCTGTCGCTTCTTCAAGTTCAGCTAATTCTGGAGTTGTAAAAAACATTATTTAACAGCTGCAACACGACTCCCAGTGCAACAGTTCTTCAGCTGGTTTTAGGGAAGGAAAAAAACCCAAAAACTGGGAGATATATAATGTCAAGCCTGATTCAGATGTCCTTCACCTTCCCTGAGAAAAGGGCAGATATTTTGAAATTCCAAACTTGTACTTTTATGGCAGTATTCAGCGAGAAAAGGATGTGATACAATCTGCTCCAGATTTTAATATTAGACAGAACCATCAGAAGCTTCTTTGTTAACTCCTAAGCCAGTGATAATCCTGCAGTTTGTTTCATCTCTTTGCATTTACAGTTAATAATATGGGAAATATTTCTTGACATTTCAGAGCTGTAGCTGCTGTTTTACGAAAGCCTCCTCACCCATTGATTTACATCCTCAACTCCCCTTCCAAGAGCTTCTTTCCCAAATTAAACATGCTAATGATTTTCTATGCAAAATTTAACAACCTAATAGGCTGAACAAGTCAAATGAAAATACACTAATTGTTGCCTTTGATGTATACCATTCTGCCAATTCTCTCATGAAAGCAGTATATTAGCATTAGCTGGAGTAGTTACTAAAATATAGATTAATAAAGAAAAGCTTATATATATACATGCTAAGAAGATGACATTGCAGACTGCAGAAAACACAACTTCAAGGCTCAGAAGTGACACAAATGGCTATTATACACTAGAAAACCATTTTCAGAGGAGCCCAGAAAACGAGCTACTAAAGAATGAATCACAAACCTTTATCTGAATTAGCCGGCACTGGTTCATAACACTGGGTTTATGCAATAAAAGTATTCAAAATAAGATTACACAGTCAAAATAATAAATACAGAATGGGATGAGAGAGATAAAAGGCTGGTGAGAGAACAGGATGCTTTCTGCCTAACCCCAGGGATCTGAAATGAGCTCCCTCAAGAAACTGCCCAATTGCTTTATAAAGTAAGATTACCATGTGCATGTATTTTTTTCACCCAGAGTACAAGCAATAATGTGTTTTAGCCTATGACCAGCATCATAGAGAGAGCTTTATTGCAGAATTGGTTCATTCTGTCCTCCAGCCCAGCTCTGAGCAAGAGGTTTGATGCCGCTGTGATCTTAACATACACACAAGGAAAACAGATGCAAACAAACAATAAGGGAATATAAATATTCTACAAAGAAATAGTGACACAAAATTACTTTCTATTGCTTTGTCTTTAGGAGTTTGCTTATAATGATTTGATAATTTAATCTAATTGATCTCTCCCAGTACTTCCATGGCTCTAATCACTGTAGTATCTGATTACTGGAACAGATCCATACTTTATCTCCAGATTTAATAACTAAATCTATACTTGAAATAGAGTCACACAAGTTCAGCAGAGGGAGAGGGCCAGATGCTGCTTAGCCAGGGGAGGAGGGAGGGAAAGGGAAAAAGCTACTGAGGTCCAGAATCACTGGAAAGGTGCAACCAAAGGAGCCCATTTCTAGGGTCAGAGAGGGAAAGCAGGAATGTGACATAACTAATGGGGGCAGAACCAAAAATGAGCTGCTGTCTGTGGCCCATGCTCCTTCAACCTGTCTTCTATGCATGCACAAAGTAATTGTAATTATTATTATCAGCTCTTTGTTCTCTTCCAGGCTAGCCCTTCATCAGCCTGAAAATTATGACATTTCCTGAATGCATTTCAACAGCTTCTTAACCTTTTTATTTCCCAAGAGCAGGGACAGTGTCAGGCAGCACTCAGAGATTTTAGCAGTGAAAAGGTTAACACCCCAAATTGCTAATGATAACAACAGTATTCACTGAGCCAGATAATCACTCACAAAGAATTTCAATCCAAAGTCACTTAAAATTCAAGGAAACCACTGTATTTCTTCAAGGAAGTGACAGCAGTTAGAAGAATATTCATAATTCAAACAACGGGCCAAAATCTGACTTACTGCTGAGTTTATCTATTTTCAATGGAGCAATATTAAGTGCTGGCTTTTGCTCTGCCTTAGGTGAAACTTATTTTGTGCCATGTCCTCTAACACAAGTGGCTGGGCAGAGAGAGCTGACAGCCAGGCCTCTTGCACAGTGCAAATATCAAGCATGGACTGTGTATGGAGCATTTCTGAGAAGTTATTTGTTTCTTCCTCTCTTGTTTGACTGCTGCTTGCTTGTTGTGCTGATACTCAGCCAAACTAGCTTGTAGTTGAATATGTCAAAGCTCTGGGCAGAAAAACAGCAGCTAATATATCTTAGCAAACTCTGGAGAGAAAAATAGTTTCTGCCACTAAAAACTGCAGGGTGGAATTGTGCACTCCCTTCTTCTTCACTTTATTTTGCCTAAAGGGAAAGAGTCTTTTAATCCCATTTCTCTGCTTGGTTTGCACAGTGCCTGGCAGTGTACACCTGCTTCAACATGTGTGTCAGGAGCCTCCTTTGCTGTCAGATCCCTTTCCTTGCTGCTCCCAGCTCATCATCTGTCTCCCAGCATCCCGTCTTGCCCAAGCACATCTCAGCATCCATCTTTCAAAGGTGTCAGGAGGAGAAACAGAATCAGCCTGTCACTGTCTCACAGGCCAAGGGACAATGCTCCCTGTCACACCTGAGCAGCACAGAATTAAATGGGCACAATGGGGTGTGAGGTGTTTGCATCAACAGCCCCAAATTCAGGGTGAAGCGTGGAATTTCACCTCTTCAGCAATCATTGGTGTCTCTGTAAAACTCCAGCGCCCATTCTCATAGTCCTGTATCATGATGTGCTTCTGCCTCCAGTGCTTGAACTGCAAATGCATCAAGGCAAGGATTGCAATTAATCAGGGGTTTCATGGTGCTTCCAAGAAAAAACAATAGATGTCCCTTTTCTTTCTTCCTTTGTGTGAGACCTCATCTATGGAGACTCCATCTAATAGAGATGGCAGGTGCTCCAGCTCTTAAGTATAGCAATTATTTATTGTTTCAGAAGTCATTGTTTCAAGGAAAAGTAATTTATTTTTCATTAACCAATGGCTCAGTAAATGACTGAAAAGTGTAGAAAACACACTTAATTTGCTCTCCTGTTCCACATAGCACAGCTATTAATTGATTCATATGGAGAGCTACTTCATCTGCATTTAACATCAGAGAGAAACGGGGAAGGATTAAGATTGTAAAATCTAGGTTTGCAGCGAGATTTCTTGTGAAATTTCTTTAAATAAACCTGCCTCTCCAACAGCCATACACAGCAATATTTCATGCATCCAAAGTATTGTATAGAGCATGGAAAATCTTATTAATAAAAACAGTCTTGGGATTGGTAAATGTGCAAAATGTTCTGTTTGTCTCACATAGGTATCTTAGACATAGCCTTCAGTTATTAAGTCCTTTTTTTAAAAAAAATCCATTTCTTTTTGCTACTTTAAAATAAATATGAAAACATATGAGTCAATATCAATTTTGCAATCAAGTAAGACAAATTGTACCAGCTTTTCTTTGAGCTCTCAGATGTGATTATGGCTGTTAGATGTACATATATATGCAGACAAATGCAGGTTTCATATTCCCTTTCCACTGAGTCCATCTCATTAGGACTTTATCTTTGGGAATGAGGATTCTCAGAAAATGAGTTTTCACTGGGTCAGCTACATGCAGCTGGTTCTGTTTCCCTGCTCATTGCATTAAAAGTTATATACTAGAGAATATTAAATTAAGAGAGAAGAGTAATGTGGGCAGGAAACAAAAACAATCCCTGCAAGGGCACTGTAGGGAGGTTGACAAGAAGACTAGTGCAGAACTTTGGGTTAAAGGGCAACAAATCATCAAGAAAACACCCCAAAAATATGAGCAAATCATGACAGCCTCCGCAAGGAACCTTGACACAAGGTGGGATAAACAGAGAGTTTTATCCTGGCTCTTCTCCAGGCCATGGGTGGATGGTGTTCCTTCAGCTCAGGGCATGGCAAGACATTATTGCTGATCCAAGATCCCCTGTTCTTCAGAGTTTCTCTCCCACCATTTTGTTTAAAAATCAGGAGTTTAAATCCCTGCATTAGAGCAAACCCTGCAAGCCCTCCTGAGCCGAGCTGAGCGAATCAGGTGAATTAAACAGAAGGTTTGTCCAACCTGCCTGACTGCGCCTGAAGCAAATGGGGAGATTGTGGATGAATCGCTGCCCTGACCAAGCTGGGAGCAGGGGCTGCAGGAGGAGCCCAGCTGGTGGGTGGGAGGGAAGAGGGGCATGGATGGAAGATGGGGACGATGGGAGCCCCCCCAGCTGGTCTGGGCTCCCATCCTGCCCCCAGCATCACTGGGGGGCTGTTCCCAGCCGAGCTGAGGTGGGTGGCAAGGTCAGGGTGGCTCCTCATTGCCACAGGGTCAGGGCTGTGCACTCACCGGTGAGCAACACCCTGTGCCAGACGTGAAACACAGCATGAGGAAACAAGCTGAAAAACTCTACTGCCATTTTAAATTACTTCTAAAATTAGCTGAAGGAAGAGGAGAGAGATCATCTGTACGCTCCAGAAGGTTGACACGAAAAAGGGTGAGAAATCTGTGATCCTGAGGTTTTGGTAGATTCTAGCATATGTTATCCTTGCCAGTTATTCCCCACCCACTCTGCAGGAGAGAAGGGAGATGCTGTGGAGCATCTCAGGGATCCTCTGTATCCATGCTGCTTAGTCCATCTCCTGTGCCTGGACCATCACAAGAACCTGTACTACAAGAGGATTTTTTTATCCTCTTTCCCCAACACCTGGAGGTGCAAAATTTGGACACTCCAATATATAAGGAGATCTTTGAATCTCAGCACATAATAAGAATCTCATATTGAGTGGAAGTTTTTCATCATCTTCAGCCAACTGTTGGATAAGTTTCTGCCTCTGTTTAGAAAAAGGATCTCTAAGTACAAACTGTGCTTGCTCTGGGCTGAGCCTTCTAGAAACATTCAGCAAGCTGTGCAATCTTCTTCCCACACAATGCACCTTTCCATTAAAAATCTGAAGACAGTTTTTGCTGTAAAAATATGGAGAACAGAAAGTGAAGACAGAAAGGCAATAGAGACAAATCTTCTTTCACGAGCTTTGTGAAATATTTTCTCAAAATAACTTTGCAGGGGTTTTACTGCCAGTTCATAATGTGGATGATTCACTTCTGATATTTCTGATAAAACAATATTCAAAACTTCAAAATCTCTTCCAACTCATTTATGCTACCATTTAATTAGGGCTTCTGCAATATGTTACAAGGGCATCATTATCCCCTATAATTGTATAATAATTACAATTTTTAATGAAATAATTGCAAGTACACTAGATATGTAGATATAATTATGGTAATTACATAAATACCTGATTTTCAGCTAATAATTAAAGAAGGCCTTTACAAAAAGGGGGAAATTTAACAAATGGAAGCTTTTCTGAAAACAAATACAAATAATAAATAGCTGCCTCTCTCCTGTCATTTCTGCCTTACTAGGTTATATCTCTCTCTCTATATATATATATGATTTTCAACAGATTATAAAATAAGAATTTAAAAACTAGTTAAATATTAAATCATACCAAGAGACCTCAATACTTTGCCTCTGCAGGGCCTGATTTACTGGCATTAATACAGCCCAAACTTAATGATTCTAGGAGAGGTCAGCATCTCACTTGAATTATAAATGTCTGTCAATGGCAGGAAGATGTGAATTGTGCCTACAACAACATACACACTGTCCTGCTGGTTCTGGTATCCTCCAAAATGTGTCCTTTTGGTCAAACCCACTGGTTATACCCTCATGAACACAGAAACCCAGCAGAAGATGCATTCTCCCCATGGCTATGATACTTCAATAAAGGAACTACTTACAGAGCATCATCAGCTGAAAAAAAAGCCCCAATTCTTCAACCAGGGAATTTCCTTTCCCTTCAAACACATCGCTAGGACTGAACTTGCTGTGTGCTGACTGTACTCCCAGTACAAACAGGAAAGTGAAAATCCAGCCTCATAAAAAGCATGCAGAAAGCTCTGCCAGGGCAGATTGATTCTTGCTCTGATGGCACTAAGGGATATTAACAGAATTCCCACAGCAGAGGAATTAGCAGCATGATTTACTGCTGCTGCTGAGATGTTCCAAAACACTTTGGCACAACTCTGGAAGGGGAAATCAGCTGCAGCACCTGGACTTTGCCATTGCCATGTCTCTTCCAACTTCTGCAAGAGCAGCCCTGAGGAAGCTCCAGCTGCAGCCAGAGACCACTCTGGTCCCTGCACTGTGTTGGAATAGAGGTGCAAACATGGCTTAAATTCAGCTTTGTCCCACTTCCCTTAGCCTTGCATTGTTCAGTGCTGCTCCTTCTTTGGATAAATCACATTATTACAAGCATGAGAAAGTAAAATAAGAGATATTAATATTAAAACAGAAGGAAATGGTTTGATATCCCAAAAACAAATCTCATTTACGGTAAGCTCATTAAAGCAGTTGATTTTTGAATGCTGAGCATAATTATTAATACCATACATATCAAAGTGGAGAAGACATATAAATTTGACATCATAAAGTAAGTAAAAATGAAGAAGGCTAAAGAATTATGAGTGAAAATAATTTGGAAAGAAAAGAAAAAGAAATTATACTGGAGCAATATTCAAGTTATAAGTAGATTATTAACATTGTGAGATGATCCTTAAGAATAGTTTGACACATGTAAGCACCATGTTTCAAGCTTTAAAAATATCCAAAGAATACAAAAAATGTTTGTATCCATGTGTATTATAAGGAAACAAAAAGATGAAGAGCATTAACGCAGAGAAGAGCAAAGGAATAATGCTATAATACAGGAGGGGAAAAACAATCAGAAAACAATAGTTATCCAAAAGCCGTATTAGTTACTCAAAAGTTCCTCCTGAAAATGTACAAATACACTTATGCAGTTATTTTTTTATAAGATTTATCCATTCTGGCTTTAACTGATAAATTAGAAACTAACAGATTGAAAGGAAAACCATCTCACAGATGTTTACTGAGTAAAACCAGCCCAAGCCAACAAAGGCCGGGGGAAGAAGCACAAACCAGTTTTATCCGACTTAGCATTATCAGGGTAGCAGTGCTATTTTAGAGCCTGTGTGGGGGAGGATGCAGAAAATGAAAAGCAAGCAGTAAAATAATGGACAAGGAATGGAATTAGATCAGAATTTAAGACCTGTTAGAGCTATAAGCACTGTCAAGGTATATGAACAAAGCAGTGACAGCACCGTGGCTGTGTGGTCAGCAAGAGCCCAGAGCCCGAGCAACCAGACATTTACAGGGGACTGTGACCAGTGCTGATGGCATTTAAGATGACTGGAGCCTTAAAATGCAGTCTGCAGAGTCTTCTATTGTCAAGCACTGGCTCAGCCAGAAAGAGCGCTGGAGAAAGTACATCAGAGTTTTAAGCATTTTATTTCAAATATGACATAAACCTACTGCACGTCTTTGGAAAATGCTGCTAACTGACACTAACAGCTTTAGATTGTGCAAGGATGAAAAGGTCTGTACAAGACAATGTTTGCTTCATTATCTTCTTCCATGTATTACCAGTATAACAGGAAATGCTGCAGTGGTGGAGGAGGAATGATGAACAGGGCTTCAGAAAGGAGCAGAAAAATGGAACAATTGTGGTGTCTTGGTGAGTGGCATTGGAGTTGGGGATTATGGACTACACTTGGGCCTGCTGATACCACAGGGAGTAAGGATGAGGGCTCTCCAGCCAGGACCCAGCATGGTTGGGGGTGAAAATTCAAATATGTGCAGGCAACTACTGATACAAATATACTAAAGGCTAATAATTTGTTAGGAATCTTCAAAGTGGCCTAATGAAGATATAAACCCTTTTAAAGCATTGATGTCCCCCAAACTACATACAAAGGAATATTTTGTAAGTTTGGAACTCAATCTCAAGAGACCCAGAGCTCTGGCAATAGTCTGCAAAGGCATGTTTTTAGTCTATTGACAACATTACTTATTTTGACAGAACTCTGTCTGCAGTGATGGAGGCTCA
The DNA here is from genome assembly GCF_027579445.1 of Ammospiza nelsoni. NCBI lineage: Eukaryota > Metazoa > Chordata > Aves > Passeriformes > Passerellidae > Ammospiza > Ammospiza nelsoni. The sequence goes on along the minus strand of NC_080642.1, from coordinate 5,224,282 downwards.
CACCTTAGATTTCATATTTTTCACTCACATGGCCCTAGAGAAAGGAATATTTCAGTAATTTTGGACAATTTACCATCTACTCTTCCATTACTTTGATATTATTTTCTAAATTACATCTTTAGAAAAAAGGAATACTGAAAATAAATTCTCAACCTTTGCCAGTGGAAATACACATTTTAAAGGTCTCAGCTTGTCCTTTTCTGTTTGATTTCAGAGTTGAAATGGGTTTAGAGAAAGATCTTCATTTAAGGGAGTCCACAGGAGCTGCACAAGTTCTATTAATTGCTCATTTCCAAGATCTGATGATAAGTAAACAGTTCTAGGGTAGTTAAATGGAGTACTGGAACAATCACTCTACAGAAACACAAGGTAACAGGTGAAATTTCTGCTTAGTCCTCTAAAGAATATTTCACATTGCTAAGCTTAAAGCCCTAAGGTTATCAGAGCCTCTTACAAAACAGAACTGATGTAACATATTCTCCATTGAAAACAAAGGGAGATCAAAGCAGGATGAGATTACAGCAGTGTGATTTGTGTTTCAGTTCCATGAATATATTTGTGTGTATGTACATTTGCTCCCGTGCGTCCATAGTAACCACAGCCATAACCCAGAAAGTATGGTGTGGGGAGCTTTGCTCTGAAAATCAAGTAGCCCATTAGGAGGCATAAATATTAATAGAGCTGTCTAATCCTACACTCTCAAATGAGGTAGTTCAGATCATGAGTCTCCGCATTTAAAATTTATTCACTGCCCTGACTAGAATAAGAAACAGAATCCACATGTGGGGAAGTCACTGATAGTGGGCGGTCTCTGAGCCACTGATAATTCCTAAACATAAAAGTAAGGATCAAGTGATTTCTTTCCTTATTCTACACCTAAATCTCCTACAAATACTAATTTATCCAAAACTGCATCTGCCTGGCTCCATGACACTGAGGATATACCACCTACAGCTCCACATTTTCTCATTGAGGCATCTTCAGGCAGCATGAAAGTTTTAGTACAGGTTCCTAAGAAAGAGCACACTGTCATCCCAAGTGCAGAGCACACAACACCTGGGGATTCTTTTAGTGGGCTATAAGTGATCCTTTCCAAATTTTCTTTATGCAGTTGTCATCAAGTTAGCAAATTCCTCGTGCAAACCGTTGCAATGGAAAGAAATTAATATACAGTATTAAAACACAACAGGTATGCAGCTAAAGCAGGATGCACTTGCCCTCCTAAGAGATTAGGAAACATTCTGGATCACAAGTAAAATATTTGTGTTTTGACCATAAGGTAAATTTAGAGGACTGAAATGCCAAAGAGTAGAATACTATTCAGGTAATCCCTAGAAATGCTGCAAAGTTTTGTTGGGAAATTCAGGATATTCCAGGTAATAGATAATATAATTAGTATCAATCACTAAAATGGTATAACCTACAATACAACCAGGGTCTATTAAAATATAGTTATGAAAATGAACTCAAAAAAACCCACAAAATTACTCAGATGCCTTTGCATTGATTTTCCAAAACCAGCCCTTGCAAACACAAGTTTCTGCATACCCAAAACAGAATTAGCAGCCTCTGACCTTGACATACCTGAAGGGAAAGACACAAAACCAGATGCCCTTTCTTTATTTTTGAATGAGTAAATTGAAGGACAAGTAACTGGAATACATGCCTCCATGTATTGCAAAAAACATGCAGAATTGTGTCATTTCTTTTCACCCAGCTTCAGCCTATCATTCTGCAGTCTCTGCTGTGGGCACATCCAAATCCCAACAGGAGGTCATGGATATAATGCTCATTACCATCTCCAGCATGACTCATGGCTAGAACTCCTTTCATTTCCACATCTATTTTAATCAGATTGCTCCCTATTCCTCAAAATTTTTAATTTTCTAATGTCCCTCAGCTGACAATTAAGTATAAATACTAATTTATTTAATTCAATCTATTTCATGTGGTAAGAAGGAATCAAACCACATGTAAGGGTAGCATATGGTTGCTGCTTCAGTCACTTTCATCTTACACATCCTTTATTAATTAAAAAAATGCTGTGAGAGTCTGCCTCTGATTTCCAGATCTTCTCCTTCCAATAATTTTCATCACTGTGATGCTATGACTGTAACCTAAAAATCCAGCAAAAGAGGAGTGTAGGGCCTTTCTTCTTTGCCATTTCCCAGCTGTGGGTGCTGCTCAGTTGCTGTGACTTTACTGTAGCTTTGTCCTGCAACTCCTTTTGCCCCTGGCCATGGGGGCAATCCCAGCCCAGGATAAATCTCAGGTTATGCACAGGTGAGTAGAGTGAGATTTACTCAGAGAACAGGCATTACTACAGATATCTCAGCTGCCCAGCTGAAAGTATTCAGGAGCTCTCTGCACTTGTCAACAGCAAGAGGTAGGCTTTTTATTGTGCTGTGTGTGCAATGAATCTAAGTGGAAAGGTACACACTGAATTTCAAGTAACTCTCTTTATTCTCCTTCAGGCCCACAGGACAATAAGCATGACTTTCTCAGCTACTGGGCTCTCCCTCCCTTGACTTTTGCTATTTTTCTGATTATTTTTATTTTAATACTCTCTCATATGAAAGATGCTCTCCGAGAACAATGATGGGGATCTGCATCTTTATTTATGACTTTGTGAATCAGCGTCTGGGTGATAGGAAGTGAAAGTTGCTCAGCTAATTACACACGCTTGATGAACTGCGTAATAACTGCTGCAGCACTGCACATTAATTGAATGCATATAAATGACAGCAGTTATTCTAACTTGAATGGTGTGTGAAGAAGTGAC